>NC_139005.1:36964153-37602972 GCF_964374135.1 Grampus griseus
GTGCTGCGGAGCAACTAAGCCCGTGCGCCACAACTGCTGAGCCTGTGCTCTAGGGGCCGCGAACCACAACTACTGAGCCTGCGTGCCACAACTACTGAAGCCTGCGCACCTAGAGCCCGTGCTCCGCAACAACAGAAGCCACCGCAATAAGCCACCCTCGGACCACAACGAAGAGTAGCCCCCGCTAGCCGCAACTAGAGGAAGCCCGCGTGCAGCAACAAAGACCCAATGCAACCAAAAATAAAAAATAATAAGCAGAAGGAAAAATACTCAACCTCACTAATAAGCAAAAACTTATTTGGGGAAAGGTCAGTCCATAAAAATGCTCATCATTGAAAAAAAAAAGGGAGCTGAAAGCTGCCACCATCTAATAAATACAGAAAACACTTTTAAGTGTTGCACACTTCACTCTCTTGCACATTTCTTACAGAAGCATGTTTTATGTGGTGCATAATTATTGTTTCAGTGGGGAATTATTTTTTCTCCCCAAATTCATGGATTTCTTTTTCCCACGGAGACTAGATTGAAAGAAGGGAAGGGATGAAGAATGGTAGATTTGTCTACCAAAAATCTAAACAATGGCTTTGAGTTAATTGCTGGCCTCTGGATTTTTTTTTACAAATTTTTTTACTGTGAAATATACCACCACATATAACAAAGTGCATAAAGAGTAGTTTATTATATAACAACTGACCAGGTCAAGAAGTAGACCTTGGTAGTCCCCCTCCTTCCCAGGCCTTTGCCCCCTCTCAGTCACAGCCTCCTCCGTCCCCCATATCAGTGACCACTATCCTGATTTTGAAAGCAGTCACTCCCTTTAAAGGTTTTTTGGTTTTATCACCCTTCTTCGCACCTTATTCCCCCAAGCAAAGTCAGTTCTGTGCTCCCACTATACTTTTTTATTTCAGCCATTACTCCCACATGTGGTATGTTGGTTTACATCTGTGAGCTCAAAACCCCAAGTCAAGCAGACTTTGGCGTCTACCGATCCTAGGTCTGAATCCTGGCTCTATCACTAAGTAGCTGTGTAACTAGGTAACTCAGTTAAAGCTTTATGCATCTCAATTTTCTCATCAGTAGAACAAAGATATTACTAGAATTAGTTTTATAGATAAGGTAAATATGTCTGACAGAATGCCTATCACATAGTACAAGCTTCATATGCTATTATTGTACCATTCTTTTAGAAAACTGTGGTATGATTAAACCCGGTAATATGTGAAGAATCCAAGAATTCCTGACACACAGTAGGTGTGCAGTTTGATAAAATGAATGTTCATTAAGACCCTAAAAACGAGCAATCTTAAATGCTGTCACAATATCGAAGTTGGAACTAAGAGTAAACTATAAGCTCAGACACTGTGGAGGGACTATAAATTAGGACACTTTTCAGAGAGCAACTTGGCAACATCTATCCAAATGAAAAATGTGTATATCCTGAAATTCAATGTAACCTTGTATACAAAAAGATTGGCAGAGGTAAGTCACACAGGGTGTTAAAACATTGTTTCTAGTAACCAAAACTTGTACATAACTTAAAATGTCCATCAACAGATGGATATAGCCCCTATAAAATAGAACATGGACATGACTATACCTTCAAGTTATTAAGGGAACTAGAAATGCACAAGTTTACAGGATATAATTCATGTGCTGGGGAAAAAGATCTGTGAAAACTATTTTCCGGGAGTCTTAAAAAGCATCTTATAAATGCATTGAAGCGTTTGGGAAAAATAACTTTCTGATGGTTCTCTTTGTAGAGACAAATCAGCTTAGGAAAACAATGGAGTTTTAAACTAAATATATTCAGTTTTAAACTCAATTTAAAAAATTACACTTCAAGTGTATGTAAATAATTACATCTTAAATTTTAGGGGGAAATAAAAACTGATCAAGATATTCTACTTACAGGAATCAATTCCCAGAAAATAATCTGAAACGGGTACAATTTATGTATAAAGATTTTTACATCAGTAATTTAATTAGTACAATTTATATTTTGCTAATTTTATTATTTATATTAGTAAAAATAGCTTAATATCCAATAGTGGAGGACTGTTTTAAGTAATGGTATATCCGTGTAACAGAATACTATTATAGCTATTAAAAGTCATGCTGCAGAATTTTTATTAAAATGGAAACTTCTCAATACATTAAGTGAAAAAGATGTTACAACACAGTTACGTGCAGTTTGATCAGTGTTAATAGTTGTTACCTTTAAGTGGTAGGATTACAGGCTATTTTTCTCCTTTTGTTTTTAGGTTTCTTCCTTCTTTTACAGATTTTTTAATTTACTAAATAAGCTTTTCTAATTTCCTACAATGATATGTAATTAGGAAAAAATGCTACTAAAATACATGCTTACAGCTAACTCCCCTTGCTTTACAACTTGGACATTTACGTTAACTGCGATGCTAAGCCTAACTACTTTGGTACAAATCCAAGAAATACTGCAACACATGTTTGGAAAGAGCTTATGTGGTGAAAGTCACCATTTCCCAGGAATCTTAATAATAAAATGTTAAAGACACTACTTTGTTTATCAAAAGAATTTATTAGAAAATATTACATACTACATATCTGTTTAATAAGAGTATTGTTTCAGTAGACAGCACTCCATCCTCATACTACAAACAACGTCTCACGGACCATGGAGCAAGCACTGTGCTCGTGAAGCTACATCTTTTGGATGGAACGTTCAAGCAGTACACACTGTGGCCATTTAAAGGAAAATGATGGAAAAAATATAATTACCAGAGGAGAAAAATCAAAAATTTTGGAATGTTAAAATAACTAATTTTAGTCTCAAAATTCTAGGCGTCACTATAGCCTAAAACATCAGTCAATGTGACTAGGAAGTTAAAGAGACCAAGGTTTCAAAAGTTAATACTGAATCTTCATAAATAACAAGAGGAATCTGTAACCCCACAAAATGTTTTTAAGTTTGTGCACATGCAAAATTAATGTAAATTTCTGATAAAAGCAAGAATGGGAAATGTTAAAAAGCAATGTATTTTTTTAACATAAAGCATGCACTTTCTAATACATTCTTAAATATTTCAAAGTTGATTCTAGTCCAGTAATATTCTTCATTAGCTATTTCAATTGCAGGCCAACCAGTACCCCAACCAGATACAGAGTAGTACACTGTTGTTATTCAAGAAAGGTGGAATTAATTCTTAGCACTGCTACCAAAGATGCGAGACTTTTAACTCTTGACCACACCACCTATTTTTCTTCAAAACTTTTAAACATGTTTGCACAAGCTAAACGGTATAAAGCAAATTTTAAACTGTCATCCAACTCCCAAATGTCACTGAAAGAAAATGTCGGAAAAATATGTTGTGTGATTAATCAATTTAGGCAATTTGCTACAAAATTTTCTAAATGTGAACCAGCTTTAACCCAAAATAGATTAAAAATTCACACAATTGTTTCTAGAGTTCAAAACTGAAACAAATGAGGTGTGCATTGATATTTAAAACACTGTCTTAATATTTTATTAGAAGAAATATACTTCCAAAACTCTTTCCCCATCATAACCTAAACACAAACTTTAATTAAAAATATATATAAATCAGTAGAATACCATATTACAAATGCCCAGAAATGCAGAATAAAGATCAGAAACTGCTTGGAAATATTTCTACCACTTTTGGGATTATACTCATAATCTAATAAAGATTATGAACTAGCACAATCATTACTGGGGCCAATATTTCAAAATTCGCCTATCAAAGCTAGCACCAGGAAAGTATTATACACATAAAATTGAGAAACAGATAATCTTTACTTCAGAAAAGCACAGTCCTAAAGAGTATTGCTTTCACTATTTAGCTAGAACAAGGGTCAGTCTGTCTCACTGAGGCACAGATCCATCTTTGTGCCATTAAGATCTTATCTGAAGTGCCTTCCAATCATTTGGTATCTATTGAAAACTGTTGCTGGAATGAAACAGTTTATCATGGAAATAATCCATTTTTTCTTCCAAGATGCCAAATAAAATAATAAGGCTAGAACATTTTAAACTTACCTTTAATAAAAATAGTACTAAAAAAAAAACCAACCTCTAGTCCCTGAAAGCCTAACCAAGACTCCATTATTTAATTCCTCTCCTTTTTCCAAAACACCGGTTTTAATATCTAGAATTTTGCAACATGGTTAATGGCCACCAAATGGTCACCAAATTAACACTTTATTCACTGTAAAGCATTTGGAGATTTCTAAAATGCGAGAAGAATTTCATTAGTACTTAGTCAGATGAGCAACAATCTGAAAGCCACTGAAGCAAATGTCAAGATTCTACCGTAGCCACAGGGAAGGGAGGGTCACTACTTAAAAGCAATTCTCCAATTGGCACAATCAATTTACCATCTCTGATAAGTAGAAGATGTTATGGAAGAACATAATTTTTACAAAGTCAACACTTTCTCCAAACAGGTCTTCTAAATTCAACAGAGCTTAGACTGCCGAAGTTGTAAATCTAGCAAATCAAATTGCTTCATCTCAACTGGGGGAAAAAAAGGCACAAAAGAAAACCAAGCAGCATAACCTTTATTTGGTGATACAACAGGTGAACAGTGTTCTAAAGTTTTGAACACTGAATTTTACTCGTGTGATAATTTGTTTTCTATCTAAGCAATTTACTCAGATGTGTGCTTTAAAAATACACAGTAGGAACCCTGCAATTGGTATGTTCTGTTATTAGAAATATTTTTCATGGTAATACATTATTTATCTTTGTATAATTAGAGAGAAAAATCATAAAGATCATACTTTATTTTTAGCCTGACAGAATAAATGTACTATATATATCTCTTCCAAAACCAGTGCACTCAGAAGTTCATTTATGCACTCCACTGTTCAAATCAAAGAGCTGTACATCTTCTTCCAGTATCCACAATATAACACAGTCCTTGTAAAAATGCACATTCCTTTAACCCCTTTACTTTCCCTTGAATTTGTTTTTTTTTGGGGGGGGGTGGAAGGGAGGAAAAGATATAGAAGTTGCGGTGCAGAACTATATTTATTTAGAGCAAAACATTATATCCTACATTAAAAAAAATAATTTTATCAAAACCAAATTTCAATCACAGTTACGTATGATTTTCCATTAAAGGTACATGTTGAAATTGCACTTTGCAGGTATCTTGATAGTGTCCTTTATAGTGCTCCCCACTTCAGCCTATGTTTTTATCAGCAGACACAGGTTCTTCCAGAGTTTTCTTTTGGCTTCCCTTCCGTGAATATTTGTATTTGTCTACATAGGCTTTAACCAGATTTGCCACTTTAGTAGAATTTACTTCTCCACTCTTACTATGACAAACCTATAAAAAAAAAGAAGGGGGAATATTTTTCTCATACTTCAACAGATTAAAGGAAAATAGCTTTATGAAAAACAAATATGCCAAAGAGATAACCAGACATTTTTTAATGTTTCATTATCTCCTGTTGGGTACATGTTTCGTTATCTCAAAAGGTAAAAAAACAGACAAGAATGGTAGAAGCTACCTCTTACTATTTTAATTAATTTAATTAAGCATTCCTTTATTAAAACAGGCATGTTCAAAACAATATGTACATAACTCCACTAAAGCTATAACTTACTTTATCTACCGCTTTCCGCACAATCTCTTTATATTCTTCCTTGGTGATATCTTTATTTTGATAAAATGGCTTAATGGCCAATTTTACCTCCTGTGCTGCTTTTTCTTGAATTTGCAATTTCTGATAAGAGGAAAATGTATAATTATTATTTGCCCAATCACGTACTTTCAAAAAAAATTCTTTAAAAATATAAAATTGAAACATTTACATTTACATTTACATTATTGCAAGGAACTATTCAAATATTAGTGTTATAAATACAAAATAGTTATTTACTAACACATACCAAACATTTCTAAAAATAAATATGAAATACTACCAGTAATTCAATTGGCACCAACATATTCAGACAGAACCCTTTAAATAATATTGGAATTTAAGACTATCAACAATAAATTCCCTTCACCACTTATACAATAGAAAGCTGTTATTTTTTCATCTTTATCATATACAGAATCATGTAAGTTGCTCTCAACTTTGAACTTGCCTTGTCTGTCTTCGAGCTATCTGCGCTGGCTTCCACTGTAACACTTACTTTGCTTTCTGCCAATTTTACAGCAGCATTAGAAGCTCTGCTGTGACTTGATGACGAAGTATTACCAGAACTTGGTCCCTGAACTGTTCCCACATTTCCTGGGGCTGCTGTCGGAGCAGGCAAGACTGGTGTACTCATGTTATTACTTACATGAGAAGCACTAGGAATACCCTGTTTTAAAGAGTTATCATCAGTTAATGAATTACTTGTACTCAATAGAAGTCTTTTAGTCACCTATTAGAAATAACATCAAAAAAAAAATCAAAGCAATCCAATACCTAAGTACTTAAGGGAAATGCATATTTCAGGTCATTTATATCTAAAGGACTCTGAAGAAAAATGAGTAACATTCTTCAACAGAGCCCCATTTAAATATTTCATGATGACTTTTAAAAAATATATATGTATTGTAATGTTCTGACAGCAACACTAAAACCAACAAGAAGCAGAGCAGCATTAATAACAGTATCTTTCCTACAAGGCTCTTGAGAGTAGATGCCCCCCCTTCAAAGATGGAGGAAAGTGAGACAGTGAAGTCAAATGACTTGCAGTAAGTTGACAGCAGAAAAAGATACAAGATCCCAAATTCCCACTCCCCTGCTCTTCCAACTCTTGCTGTCAGGATTCTAGAATTTCTGAGATGTAGACATGAAACTATAATCAACACAATGTTTATAGATTATTATTGAAATTTTTCTATATTTAAGAAGTGCCTCAGAGGCACTTTTTTCACATGGTAAATTCATGAAAATGAAACACAGAGGGTAATGGACGATGAACAGCTTTATCTGGTGTTTGAACAAAACAGTACAAGGTTTATCACAGTACCCAATCACAACAAGTTCCCACCCCCTGAAAGTCCAATAAATCAGGGAAAGTGTCCACCACTTGATTCTAGTTTGGCGCATAATTTGGTCTTTTTAACCTGACCAAGAAACCTGTTTGGGTATCAGCAACAGCCTGTTATGTAGCTCAGATTTGATACTATGCATTCAGTTCATTTTCTCATTTGGGAGTGGGAGGTTTGGGGAAGGACAGTGAAAAGGGGGTTATGAAGGTTTACCATAAACCTAACCGAATAAGTCACTGTGTATGGATATCCAGCCAGGAAGCCCTTTCTTGAACATCTGTCCCTAACAGCTAAATGTTTACAATGGCTATGTTGATTAAACTTGAGTTGCTGAAAACATACCTGCAATTGCTTTCCATCTGGCTGTGAAGCAATGTAGCTGACTTGCTGGGATGGAGGGGGAGGGGGTGGTGGTGGTGGTGGTCCCTGAGATACACTGGTGGGAGCAGCTACCTGCATGAGAGGTACTCCTGTGTGCAGATGCAAGGGCAGCTGAGGATGAATGTTAAACGGATTGCGCTGGAGATTCATCAAAGGAGCATGAACACCCACTGGATATGGGAAGATATTCATAGGCTGGTGTTGTGCATTCATTTGTTGCTGCATTACATTCATTTGTGGTTGCATCATATTTATAGGTAGCTGAGAACCATCACCTTGTTGGTTTGTTTGGTCTTTTAGGTTAGAATCTATCAAAAGAAAAAAGGCTTATGAAAAAAATTCATGTTACAAATTTCTTTAGCCAGAGAAACAAAGAACCACTGGTTACAATAAAATAGCAATTAACAGAACGCCTAAACCAATACCCAATTATTCAGTTTAATCCTGTCATTCCTAAATAACGTGGGTTGATTTTCTAACTGAAAGGAAACATTCAACTAAAATTATTTTAAAGCATAACTTCACACAATAACATCGGTCAACACTCACAAAGAATCAGTAGCTCAAGAAACTTCTTAAAGAAATAATCACATAAAATTTAAGATTACTAAATTAGAAGGTTAATCACTTTTTAAAAATCTGCAACAGTTTTTCTTGCAATGTTCCCAAGAAAAGTCAAGGAAAGATAAATCTTTCTTTAGCAGAGTGACTTATTTATAGGGAAACGATAAAAAAATTTCAAGTGCAGGGCTTCCCTGGTGGCACAGTGGTTGAGAATCTGCCTGCCAATGCAGGGAACACGGGTTCGAGGCCTGGTCTGGGAAGATCCCACATGCCGTGGAGCAATTAGGCCCGTGAGCCACAACTACTGAGCCTGCGCATCTGGAGCCTGTGCTCCACAACAAGAGAGGCCACGACAGTGAGAGGCCCGTGCACCACGATGAAGGGTGGCCCCTGCTCGCTGCAACTAGAGAAAGCCCTCGCACAGAAACGAAGACCCAACAGAGCCATAAATAAATAAATAAATAAATAAATAAATAAATAAATAAATAGAATTCAAATAAAACGTTAAAAAAAAAATTTCAAGTGCACACATCTGATATAAATGAAACAGAATTTAAATCCTGCATAGGACTATCTCAAATTCTTCTACTGTAGCAAATTATACTTAAAATATTTATGTCTTTGGCAAGGTTTGGGGCAGGCATGGGGTGGAAAAAGAAAATAAATATTGAAGTGTATATCTATTATACAATACAAAGTGACTTGTAAATAACTGGGATTCGCTTTAACATAAAACTATAAATAGGGATTATTTCAACTCATATAAATAAGGTATTAAATTTATAATCTCTTTCTTCAAATAAAAGTGTTGGTAAATAAACACGTTACCCTGTTCAGTTGTTTCCTCCTCTTGCCTCATCCATGCAGACTGTGGACCTGCAGAATTCCTCCCTCGTCGTGAATAGTAGTTTTGTACATCTGCTGGCAGAGTCTTTCTCACAGCCCAGCTAGATGCAGATGTCCACCCCGACCTATCTGCCGGTGTATCAAATGAGAACTCTTGCTCACTTTTCCGTTTATAGGGCTGTTCCACAAACTTGAAAGTCTCATTCCCTGAACTATTTGAATTCCCTGAGAGGGGTTTTCGGTTTTGCCACCTGTTTTCATTTTGATCTGTGTAGGCAAAACCACCTCTGTAAGCGCCTCTGCCACGGTTACCTCTACCACGGTTCGACATCCAACCTGAACCAAAGTTTTTATTCCAAGAATTCCCTGCATGTTCATTTCTATTTTCTTCCCAATGAGAATCTTTTAACTTTTCTGGATTTCTGGTCCTCGGATCAGGCCCAGAATTTATTTTTTCTGTTACCCAACTGGGACAGTCATTTCTATGTTTGTCAGCAGAATCTGAATCATCAGCATCTGGACTGATGTCATTTTTTTCTTTTCTTGTATTTTCATTCTGTTTCTCTGAGTCATTCTTTCTGTATCGATCATTTCCTCGTGGACATCTCCAACCATCGTTTGCCCATCTTTCCTTCCATCGAGGAGAATAACTGACTCTGTCATTTCTACCAAATGATGAACTCTTACTTTTTGTTCTAGATCTTGATGGTGACCTAGAACGAGATCTGGACCGAGACCACCTTCTGGTTCTCCTTTCTCTATCTCGATCTCTCTTTGGCCCATCTCTATCACTTTCTCTTTCTCTGCTCCGGGACCTGGATTTTTCTCTTGGGGAGGAATCTTTCAGTCTTGACTGAGATCTTCTGTTCTCTCTAGAAGTGTCTCTTTTTGGGGAGAGTGATTCAGATCTTTTGCCTTCCCTAGTGCTATCTCTTTTTGGAGATCGAGACTGAGATTTCCTCCTTTCTCGTGGGTCCTTTTTTGGGGACTGAGAACGAGATTTTCTCCGTCCTCTTGCAGATTCTTTCTTGGGAGATGGTGATCGAGACTTCCTGCTTTCTTTTCCAGTTTCTCTTTTGGGAGATGGAGACTGAGACCGCTTCTTTTCTCGTGCAGTGTCTTTGTTGGGAGACCAAGTTGTAGATGGAGAATGAAATCTAGATCTTCGAGTACGAGGCTTTTTGGCTTTATCTATCGTATCTATTGGGATTTCAGATGGCTGAGACACAGTTTCAACCTTTTCATTTGAAGGACCAGAAGATGACATATTCTTTTGGGAACTGTGCTCCACAGAATTTTCATTCAATTGTTTAGCATCAGCACTTACAGACGGTTCGAGTTCAGATTCATTCTGGTCACTGCAAAATGAATCACATTCCATAGGTATCATTTCATTATTGTCCTCACTAAAATGCTTCTGAATCAGTGCAACATGTGTTTTAGGCAATTCTGTAGATCTGGGATGTTCAACCAGAGATTCAGTGTTTTCTTCGAAAGATTTGTCCAATTTGGTGTTAAGATTTTTTTTTAATAAATTGTTTTCAGAGTCTTGAATACTATTGAAATTTTCATTCCCTGAAGTATCACATGTTGCAATTATTTCTATATCTTCATTTTCAACATGCCCAAGCAAATGAACCTCTGAGCTCTCAATAGATTTTTTGTCCACTGTTTGTATAATTCCACCCTCAGAAGATTCTAATTTGGGGCTGTCAATAAGATGTTCTGTTTTTACTGTAGAATCTTTATGATCAATAATTTTTACTATAGGACTCCCCATAAAGTTGTCTTCATTAACCGCTGACTCTGCATTCTCAGGGATCTCACCTAGGCTTGATATAGGTTGGTGTACTTCGATTTCAGATCCTGAACATGTAAGAAAATCATTTGGAAGATGATCTGTACATCCATCAGCTTTTACTTCTGATTCTGAAGGTAAAGCTATTTGGTCTTGATTTTCCAAAGGGTCACCTCCTTTTTCAGAAGTATTCTTAGAAATCTCACTTTCCAGACATAACATATTAGTCTCTATACCTGTATTCTCAACTTTTTGAATTTCCTCCTCCTCTCCAACTAGCACAGGAGGATCTTGGGTACCAGATTCAGAATATACAGATTCTACTCTTTCCTCTGTATCGTGGGTCTCACCATGTTCCTCACTTTCTTCTACTGGCTCACCGCAACTTCTCAAGCCATTAGCAGACTCATTTTCTACATTTATCTGCACAGTGTTACTACTTTCTACATCTGATTGATGTTCTTTCTCTAACACAGGTGGTATGTCAGATTCTACTATTTCTTCATCTACTGAATCACTGGAAGATGATTTTTCAGGGGGAGGTACAGAGCTCCGAAGTTTCTTCTTCAGTAAAGGTAGTTTTCTTCCTCTTCTTACAGACTTCCGTTTTGGAGCCTGTCTTGTTTGCTTTTCTGACTCACCTGAAGAGGAAACACTTACAGATGGATTATTACTATCTGGGGCATCACACCCAGAATTATTTGATACTGGGGACCTCTGAGACTGACTGACTGGTTCAGCTCTCGTGTTACGTGTAGATCTCCTTGTAGGAGTTGTTGCTGCTGGTTTTCGTCTTGATCCTCTGGTGTTTGAGGTACCAGAAGTTTGCTTCTTCTCTTCTCCTTCTTGAGTATGTGCTAATGCATATCCTTTGCAAGAAGTACCTAATAATACATGTTTTTTAAAAAGTAAGAAGTGTATGTTTCAAAAAATGATAATAGTTTGGCTTAAGCTTATTTTAGCATAAAATAGACATCTATAACAGAGTGAAACAAAATATACTTGTGAATCAAATTATAAATAAATGCATAGCTACTGACACCTGAGTAATACCAATTTTTTAGTGCTACTAAAATGAGTTATCCCAAGATTTGAATCCATGTGGGCAATTTTATAGGGAAAACAACAAAAGAAAATATGTTTCGTCTGATAACTGCCATTTGCTTAATGAATCACTAGGCAAAAGCAAGAGACAACAGCTATCCACAAATAGTAAAGACTCAAACTATTTGTTCATAATAGGAGATATTACTTTAAAGATCTATGGTTTGAACATTGAAGCCCTAAATAGAAAGGAGACTTCTAATCAGTTCCTCAAAGTCATGAAGCTGTAATTTCTTAAAAGGAATTTTCTAGTTGGGACAATTTTAAAGTCAAGTCACTGTACAAATATTTATAGAAATATCTAGGACTTACTATCTATACCTTATTTTACACTTTTTCTAAGTCATCAACACTCATTCTTTTTATGAGACTGAAAGAGGCTAATAACTTTTTTTAAACTAGAAAGAATTTCAAAAACTTTACCAAAATTTTCTAAAGATATGGTACTTGTTGGAAAAATAGTTCTTGGCAACACAGAGGAGGAGATGAGAGGAAGCACTTCTGTTTCAATATTCCAGGGTATAAAACTAATTCTGAAAATTCAAAAAAAAAAGACATTTTTGTTTAAATGGTTTAAAAATTAAACCAGCAATTTAAAGGTACTAATTTTCCAAATCAGGTTAGCGACATTAAAATACAGGGTGCTTAAATTATTTTTTGCCAAATAGCTAAAAATGTAAGCTCAAGGTTACTCATTGTTCAAAGATGGTTACCAACTGGCTGCAAAAAACAAAAACAAAACAGAAAACCTTTTAAAAGCATGTTTTTTGATAAATTAATAGCAAAGGGAGATCAAAGGCAACTTAATACATAACAGTTGTTTCTTGTTTAAAGAAGTTAATGCAAGACTTTGTCAAAAAATTTTTAGCCTTTTCTTCCCACCACTCTAAAAAATAATAAATTTGGATAATAAAATGCAGATAAATAAAATACACAAATGAAATGCACAGATTTTAAGTTCACAGTATGATGACTTTTGACCAACGTATACACCTGTATAACCTCCACCCCAAACAAGAAATAGAACACTTCCGCCATCCCAGAAAGCTCCTTCATGCCCCTTGCTCCAGCCCCCCTCCACTTCCAGGCAACCAAAGAGATAATTTAGTCGAGTTAATCAAATCAGGCTTTAAAGAAATTATCAAGGTCAAAGGGGAATCAGTCCATACATTTAAAAAAAGTAACAAAAACTGAAAGTAAAACTACATCACTTGAATTTTGAATGTGATAAACATTATGGATGTTTATCACATTTTTTATTAGACTTCTTTATGTTTTTACAGCATATATCAAGGCCAAAAACATCAAAATAAATACATTTTTAAAAAGGAAAAAAACCATCTGATGTCTATTGCTATGTTATATTCTAAAATCCCTCAATCTGAGGATGACGGCTCTTCAAGGTTCCCAGGGTCTCTATGGACCTGCTAAGACGCCAAAGTTTCTTCACTCACAACCAATCCACCCTCAGCTTCTTCCTACTCTGATTCATATTTTGTTCAGTCAGGTCTCATAACAAAAGACTATCTCACCCAGTCGAAGGTGAGATTCTGGAGTAGGAGGAAAGAAGCTTGAAGAACAATGTGCAACTTGCACATGTACAAAGAAAACAGCTCTAAGGTTTCATATTATACATATCTGGACTTTCTAATTTTACTTATGTTCCACTGTTATTCCTAGAGGGTGAAAGCCCTTCGCAGAACTGTATTACAGTGATATCTAAAAGTTACAGTATGTTACAGGAATGAATATAAAACTCTGGCAAGGAACTTGGTCTTTACATAGGAACCTGATTTAAGTATACATCGTGTACCTACCAATGTGTTAATAGCTTCAGAAAAAACTAAGAAAGAAAGGGCTAGATTATAGAAAGTCATGAATGTCAGGGCAAAGTAGGGACTTGATCAAGTAGTGATTTAGAATAACACTGTGGAGATGGGAAGTGTCATGATAAAATCAGTGCTTCAGCTAATAGCACACAGGGAAGACTGGAACGGAGGAAAAGATAGAAGAAGGATGGAAGATCTGAATGCTATTACTAATAATGAATCTTATCATTTGGGTGCTCTCCCTGTTAAAGTAATCAAATATCTACATTTATTAAACAAATAAATAAAATATTCTTTACTTTTCAAGGGGTTCTTTAAATAGGGGCTTTTCATTAGGCAACTGAAACACCAAAGTTGAATTAAACAAAACTTTCTTAGAAACATACCCATTGAATAAGATACCTCTGTGCCTTATTAATGATATCTTATGCACATGTTAGCATGCAGACACTTTAGTAAACAATTTTTTTTTTTTTACCTTCCAATTCCAGGTAATGTATCAGGAAACCATGACAATTCCAGTTCCTGTCTCTTCTGCCTAATCAACGCACTGATTTCATTGACTTCTATAAATTCTGTACTAAAAGATAAATTTTAGACCCTCATCAGAATTCCAAATATTTAAGTTCAGAATAACAACTGAGTTATACCATAAATAGCAGAAGTTTTTATACCTAGCATTATAAATCACATTTTTTAAAAAAAGAACATTTTTCTATTTAAAAACTTTCAAAATGAACTCATTCCTAAATTTTTTATATTATAAATCTAAATTGTACTAATCTGATTCATAAAAATAACACTTGAATTTCTATCTTGACAGAATTTTTAAAAAGTCAATTCAGACGAATAGCCTTATTATTGAGAGAAAAAAGCAACACTACTTCTATCCCATGAACCAAAGTTGCAGCAAGCAGTTCCAGCCAGAATTCTAGGTGCAATAGTTGCCACCTGAAGCTAAGTGTAAGACGAAAGAAGAAAGTAAAGGAAGGCATGGTTATTTTTGTAACCAAAAATGGGTACAGTTCGGTTTTTCAAAAGGCTACTCGGATGTAATTGTTTTCTTTGGGTAACTTGCCAACCTCTAAAATTAAATCACAATCTTAATCTGTCTCGTTCATTCAACCAACTCCATGGGATTTTAAAACTCCAACTTAATCTTCAAATTCCACAAATAATCTACTCACGATCTATAATGCCAGTTACTAAAGGATTCAAAGATGACTGAGTCTACTCTGAAAGTGTTCTGCTTTATTAGGTACTTCCCTCATCATTTAACAACTAGCCTACTTCTCTGTCACATAAAAACCTTGTGTAGAACAACTAAATTTATTATTAAGGAAAAGGAAGACCACTAGCATAGGCAGTCACTGCATAACAGAGGGTCACAAAGTAACAGGTTTCCCTTTGTTTATTTGCCAAAAGAAACAAAAACATAAAACAAGGTGCTTTCATAATGTTTGTTGAGCCAAGTTTAAATTTCTACCAAAAGTTAACTTTAATAACTAAAATATCAAATATAAAAAGCATAAATTAAAAGCAGAAAATACTAACCAGTAAGCTGTACTGGTAAAAGCAGATTCCCCAGTGTGACTACTAGAAGAGAAGATATTGGAGAAAAAATTTCTGAAGCACTGATTTGTACACGGATTTGATCTTTGAGGCTAGAAAAGTAAAGAGAGGTTGGTGTTACAGCAAACAAAATCTTTCCATAATAGGTAGGTAATATTGGGTTAGCCAAAAAGTTCATTTAGGTTTTTCTGTTAAATCGTACTGAAAAACCCGAACGAACTTTTTGGCCCACCCAATAGTTATATTTAAATATTTTGATATACATGAGGCACTAGAGTTATGTACCAAAACAATAATAGACTGTTATTAATCTAAGAAAAATATTTTTCTTTATTTCAACAAACCTTATTTGTCTTTATTATTGCATTTTCTTTTCCTCCCATTTCACTGTGTTTAGAGTTTCCTGTACAAAGACACAAAAAGATCTTGCCTTAATTTTTATTTTAAAAGGTTTTAAACGAGTATTGATACTGGCATATTGACAAGAGAAGGTTAAAATGTGTAGACAAGTTGTATTTAAAATAGCAGTACTTGCATTGATAAAATTTTTTTTAATGCTAATTTTATCTTGTTAAGCCACAGACAAAAGGAAAATATAAGAGGGCGCAATACAGAGAACTAGTGAAGCATGTAAAATTGCTATGCTCGGAGCATTAAGTATTAAAATTCTAGTCAATATTTTCTGGCACCATGTGCAAACTTAAACCGTCCTATAATGAAAAGCATATAAAAGAAGTCAAATTATTTAATATCAATAATGCACTTAATATATCCTTTCAAGTTATGACCTAAACAACAGGTACTGTTAACTCACCTCAAGTAGAAGCTGACCAGGGGAACTGGGGCCATCAGCCCTTGTCAACCATAAATTACCATTTGGCCACAGTCACCAATTTCAATTAAGTACCCTCCCCCTTCCTCCTCAAACTTTATAGAATTAGGAAAAGTAGAAGTGTTGATTAAAACAGCTTTCTGCTATGGCAACGTTTTTGGTTGTATTGCTTACGACTTATTTTTTGGTTTTACCTGTCCCATCTGAAAATTTATTTCTATGGATACATACTTCCAGGTTAAGGAAGATAAAGGAGGAATAGTTTCTGCTAACCACAAAAATTGTGTTAACATCTTTATAGATTACTGCTCTTGGTTTTCTTTATCATCAAACCTATGTTATTAGTCATCTCTACCTATCAATACACTTGTCTGCAATAAACTGCTGCTGGTACTGCCACTGCTCTCTCCTCAGAACTCTGGGAAAAGTTTACAGTACAATCAACAATTGGTCTTTCAATCAGCCAAACTTGTCTCACAAAGGCCCTACTAACTTTGTTCAAAGTAAATCAACCTGACTGACTGGGAGGCCTGTTTCCTGCCACTGCAAGATTGTAAGTATTTTGGGTTTCTTCTGTCAGTCCAGTTGGTAACAGTCTACTCTCTACTTAATAACATACTAATTTCCTTTTAAGTTACTACATAACAGCTGTATGGTTTCATGCCATTATCCATCCTTCACACATGTCCCACCCAGAACTGCTGTAACAAATGAAATTTCATGCTGGGGAGAGGGGTGCTGGATGAGTTCCAGGAACTTATTTTCCTACCCTTTGATGTATATTTAAAAGATGATACTGACTTTTTCAAGTGGTTAAAGAAGCCAGGAATAAAAATGTGTGATAGGTACCCAGCCACATTCTTAGAAATAACAATTTCCTTCAACTAGACTGAGAATTGCTGTGTTGTAGCTACACAGTATTTTTTACGCCCAAAGGGTGCTAAGTTGTTCTCATTCAGGTTTCATTCACTCAATACTGAATAAGTACGTACTGCTGACACAGCATTCCTTCACTTGGAAGCCTATGTCAAGAAGCCACCACAGATGAAATGCTCTCTGTGGGAAGAACTGTTAGTTTTCTGGCCAATGCTAAGTATGAAAATCTCGTCCAAAAGCTATTTCACATATTTCTGGGTAATTCTCAGGTGATTATGAGCAGCTCCAATGGTGGATTTATCTAAACTGTGGTTTCCTAGAGACCATTTCACAAGTTCATTCTACTAATCTATCCTTTGGACAGCAGTGATACATCTTTTCATTTAATTTTTATCAAAGTAATGCATGTACATACTTCAAGAAGTCAAACAACATTTCTAGACTTATTAAAAAAAAAAAAAAACTACAGCAATCCCCACTCCTGATTTCAGCTCCACCAAAGCACTCATCAAATCCTTTAGCTGTCTCCTCTCATATTTCACCTCTTTATTTCTAAATAACATGCTTACTCTACCTTGATTTTTTTGGTTTCAGATATTTTCCAATTTTTTTTTCTATAGAAGATAAAGACTTCTGCTCCTCTACCCTAATGTTCTTTTGATATATCAACATTGGACATAAGCAATATTACATAATTATAACTATACAGACATTCTCGGCTGAACCATGTACTGAATTACAATTACTTTTCTTGCACAACTTCTTGCTTCTCCTAGGGATAATGACTGCTTTGTTTTCTTTTTTCTTTAATTATATTATCTATCATTAACTTAGCTAACTCTACAACAAAAGTATAAATCTCCTCTTAATACACTCAAATACATCAATTCATCCATCAGGTTTGCTCCCCACTCTCTTGGAAATACTCTTCTTTTGTCTTGCTCCAATCTGAACTGACAACTCTCTAAACGCTGCTGTTCAACCGTCATTCTGAGACTATCCTCCATCATTGTCACGATCCCCTTTCTTCCTGGGTCAAAACTCATTTTATTATTTTTCTCCTTTCTCTGTTTCTTTTAGGAACTCATTTTCTGAATCTCACATTGTTCCTTTGTTTACTTTCTCATTAAGTGACACATACATATCCTCCAGTATAATTATAAGAGAGGATGTGTGAGAATGAATTTTTGAGCTCTTATGTATTTGAGAATGTCTTTATTTTGCCCTAACACTTGACTGATGGTTTGGTAGTGTACAGAATTTTCTAGGTTAGTAATTGTTTTCCCCAGAATTTTCAAGGCAGTGCTCCACTGCTCCATCTGTTGTTGCTGACAACATTCTTTTACACATGGTCTATTTTCTCTCTCTAGAAGCTCTTCAAATATTGTTATATGCAGAGTTCTAGGATTTTATAAAGCACTTAGTATAGTTCTTTCCTCATTTACTAGGTATTAGATTAATTATCTGGATACTCATACTCTACTATTCTGGGAAATTTTCTTTTGTTGTATTTTTCTTGATAAATTTCTCCCTTTTATTTTTTCTTTCTGAAATTTTAGTACTCAGTACTGGAACCTCATGAACTAATACCCTATCACCTCTTTGACTTCTGTCCCACTTTCTGAGGTTTCTAAGCTCATCTTCCACTTCCGTTCAATATTTTAAACTTCTACTATAATATTCTAAATTTCCAAAAGTTTTCTTTTTTTAGTCTTTTCTTGTCTCACTGATGAAATATCCCTTATCTTATCTCTGAGGATATTAATTTTCAAGTAGTTCCCTGTTTCCCAGCACTGGGTTTCTATCAGGTTCCTTTCCTTTGTCTCTTTATTGATCTCTATTATATTGGAGGTTCCCTCAAATCTCTGGTGATCCTTGATTGTTTGCGGGACACTAAAATACTGATTGAAGATGATGTGGATGGGTGGTCAGTGCCTTTCAATGGCTTTCACTGTAAGGTGAGCAAGCACAGATCTGGCTGCTTCATTCAGACACACCCAAATGGCAGTATCTCCAAGTCCTTTAGGCAAGACAGTATCCTGGAAGATACCTTCTATCTCCCACTTTGGGAACAAGCAAGATTGCAAGTGCTTTGGGAAATGATCATGGGTAGAGAACTAGAGGCCTCAACATCTGACTTAATTTCCTTTTCTTTACTGTTGTTTCCTCTACTCCCATGTGTGCTACAGTTTAATCTAGTTCAACCACTCATTCTAGAGAGTAAGCCTCCAGTCTTTGCCTGCATAGACTCCTTCCCCTACACTGGCCAGTAATCTGCAGGATATACTTCTCCTTTAAAAAAATTTAACCAATTCTGTTTTTCAGCACAACTGCATATACCTGCTTTCAGAGATAATAGAGGCCCCCAGACCCAAGACTAAGGTTCTATGGTACATGAACTGATTTGATTCTTAACCCCACTCTCTCCATGAAAGGTTTGGGCTTCAGCTTTCTGCTAAGACAGTTTACCATTCACCTCAAACAACCATTTTCAAGCTTCTACTTTATGGACATTTCTTATCTGCTGTCCCTCCTCTCTAGTTCTCTTATCTTTCTGGCTTTAAATTTTTATTTTCTTTTCATTCCTTTACGGTCATTTCCATAGGGTTCTAGGAGGGATAAGAGAATTAAACAGGTGCTCAATCTGTTATGCTTACCCGGAAGCTTATCTCATTCTTTTGAATTCAGTATATCCCAAAAGATGTTTCATGACAACATCTTTTTCTACAATACGAACCAGTATAACAAAGGCTCTGAGCTTAGAGCCTAGTACTTGGCAGGCACCCAATTAAAAACTTCGAAAAACTTGAAAAAAATTAAAGACACTAAACCGCATTGCTTCTGAAATCTAGCCAAGCAATCATAAAAAGACAGATAATATTTTCTCAAGAAGTTCTTTCATAAAAATAAATTTAAATTATCCTTTGGGCACCATGGTTCCTGCTCAGTCTAACTAGGTAAATACATAAAAATGTTCTTAATTTGCACAACTTCCCACTAACTCTACCTTCACCTTAACTTTCATCTTAGTTCCTTGCTCAGTCATCAAATGCCTACATTTAAGAGTCCAAGGTTGCTTCTCTTTTGCATGATAGGTTCATTATTGCCTCTAAACTTTGAGACAATTACAAGTAACTTTACAGATTCTCTTGGTCTTCTAATGAGGCAGTTTGTTAATAAATGATATCTAAGAAATCTCAATGTGAAAATTAAAGGTTAAAACCCTTAAAGGTTCTATTCCTATAGTTATGACTTATAAACTTGAGCCTGAAAAAAAACAAAAACAAAACCTGTTCTCTATTACATTTCTGAAAGGAAACACAAAATAAAGTTAATTACAAAGTTAATTGGTCTGCTAAGTAGGGAGCAGTCTGCTATTTATATCCAGCCATTAGAAAAAGACGATAATTTGAGTTACAAAGCTTGTGGACAACCACAAAGTGAGAGGCTTAAGATGAGTAATATTAATAATATCATACTTTAGCATTATTCTGCAGTGGTAAGAGGCATTAGACATAGAGTCAGAAGACTGGATCAAATTCTGTCTGCTCCAACTGTGTGATCTTGGCCAAGATATTCAGCCTTTTAAAATTGTTTTAAAATTTATAATTATGAACAATTTTGAACATTCCATAAAGTACAAAAAATGACACCTACAGGGCAGATTTAACTGTTAACATTTAGTTATTTTACTTTTATATTAATCTTTGTTTCAGTCTCTTTGCCTTCAAGAGAAAACTACTTTCCTAAAATTGTCTTTTATTTTCACGCATCTTTTTATTACTGAAGCTTTCTGAAGTTTGTTTGCTGTCTGTTACAGGCATAGATCAGTTACCTTTTATCATCAGGTAGCTACAGCCAAGGACAATCAAATACTAAGTACTTAATTACCATTACCACTTTGTATGATACCCTGGAAAATGCCATACAGAAAACACAACTATTCACAACTTAAAATCTTACTAGAAAAAAAAGCCACAAAACAAGCTAATATACTTTATTTCATTGAAGTTAACTGTAAGAACTTGAATTATTTTATGCACCACTATCAGGGGAAAACGGCCAATTAAATTCTCATAGTACATTTTTTTTAATTACAGAAAATTTCAAACAAACACAAAATAGAGCAAATAGCATAATGAAACTCCATTATACCCATATCCCTGCCTCCACAATTATTAATTCACATCCACTGTTAATTTATCTACTACCTTCTCAAGTCATTTTGAAACAAATTCTAGACATCATATCATTTTAATGCACAACTATTTCAGTAAATAACTCTAAAATATAAGTGTTCTTTGGGGAAAAAAATAACATTAATACCATTATTACAAGTAAACAAAAAACCTCCAATAACTCCTTAATACCAAACACCTGAAGTTCAATTTTCACCAACTGTCCTTAAAGTTTTATATATATATATTTTACTTTCTTTTTACAACATGTCACAATAAGGATCCAAATAATCCAACTGTGACTAGTTGAATCTTTCTTTTGTCTCTTTTAATCTACAGGTTCCCTCTCCCACTTTTAAACTCCTTGGAACTTTCTGACAGAAGAAACCAGGTCATTTGTCTATGGTCTACATTTTGTTGATTGCATCTCCTTGTCACTTAACACGCATCTCTGTCTCTTGTATGTCTTATAAATTAGTAGTTAGATTTCTTAATCAGAAATGAGAGGCCCTCGTACCGCAAAATAAATAAATAAATAAATAAATAAAATAAATAAACTTTCCTTTACTACCTGTTCAATTACCTTGGTGTATAGTTTATATACAAAAGGCAAGGTAGATGCTTGTATCTTTCCTTTCATATATTGGTTTTAAAAATGAGTTAACTTCCTAGCATCCTCTAAAATAGACCAATTTGTGTTTGTTTACTTACAAGGTAGCATGATGAACTCATGAACTTAAACATATCTGACAGGTTTCAATAACTGTCCTTGACAGTTACTGAAGTTATTATCCTCTTCATGCTCAGATTGTTCCATTTTTGCCTAAAGGGAGCCCAATCTAGTTGATTCTTGAGACTTGTTACAATCCTAGCACTGCTTTGAAAGTTTCCTTACCTTCTGTTAAGAAAAAAATATTCTAGGCACATCTTATTTATTTACTATCTCAAACCTGTAAACAGTCATTTATTTCAAGGAGGCCTGGTTCTTTTATTAGGAAATGTTATTTGGAGAACACAATCTCTGCATCAGAGTTGGGTCACAGTGATTTCTCATCACTTAGAAATTTTATTTCAGAATTACTGAAAGAGCTGTTTTGACCACCAAGCTGTTTTGGCCATCAGGTTTGTAATGAATTTTTTACAGCAGCCCTAGGAAACTAATATAGACCTAGGTACAGTTTTTAATTGACTAATAAAAGTGAATATACAGGCATAATAAATTGGTTAAGGCATTCATAAAACTTCTTTACATGCAAAATCCAACTTTTTCGAATTACTTTTCAACCCAAGTTTGTTGATGACCATTTTTCACATGATATCATCCTCTATGCTATCAAGAACAGTGGTGATTTGTGGAGAATACAGTCAATAAATTATGTAATATCTTTGTATGGTGACAGATGGTAAATGGATTTATCATGGTGATCATTTTGAAATGTACAGAAATATCAAATCATTATGTGTGTACCAGGAACTAACACAGTGTTGTAGGTCAATTATACTTCAAAAACAAACAATCAAACAAACTCACAGAAAAAGAGCTCAGACTTGTGGTTACCAGAGATGAAGGTTGAGAGGAGGGGGAATTGATGAAGGTAGTCAAAAGGTGCAGACTTCCAGTTATAGGATAAATAAGTACTAGGGACGTAACATACAACATGATAAATATAATTAACACCATTGTATGTTATACGTCAAAGTTGTTAGAGAGTAAATCCTGAGAGTTCTCATTACAAGGAAACACTTTTTTCTATTTCTTTAATGTATCTATATGAGATGATGTTCACTAAACTTACTGTGATAATCATTTCATGATGTATGTAACTCAAAACATTATGCTGTATACCTTAAACTTACACAGTGCTGTATATATCAATTATTATCTCAATAAAGCTGGAAGAAAAATAAAGAACAGTGGTGATTCTTCAGGAAATCCATACAAGAACTAAATTATTGGTGCTGGCCTCTTATACTGGCCTTTGCAGTTAAGTATGTACTTAATAGAATTAGCCAACTTATGACTTTCTTGGGAATGCTGCGCATGTGTCTGATGAATTTCCCCCAATTCTCTCTCAGTTAGAGGTCTAGGGGTTAAGAAAATTCCAGGATTATCTATGGATCTTCTCCCAAGTTTCTGCTATCTATTCTCCAGATTTAATGACAGCACTTTGTATGTTCATACAATCACAGGCAGTGACAACTATGCAGCTGCTTGGTCAACAGTGATCATACGAGACAAATGATAAGATAGAATCCTACTTCAGAGATGTTACAATGGGGGAAAAGAAGGGTTCTCAGAATTGATCAAGTAAGGCGTATACTAAATGAGTCATAAAGACAAAAAAGAAACACAACCTGAGAAAAAAGAGACAGCTCTAGAATTTTTCAAACAGATATTTAGCTTTCTATCTTTTTGGAGTAACTTTTACCAAGTTTTCCTAAAACGGTTTCACCACATTGTAATCCAGTGGAAAAAAACCTTTAATGGTATCTTTTTGCATAACATTACTCCTTGTAAGATAATATGCAGAAATTTTAGCTTTATTGCTCAACTCTCTATGACAGCCTCAACCTTCCTTTCTAGTCTTATTTCTGATCATGGTCTTTATTAACATTTTTGCCCAAACTCAAGAGTGGGGAAAGAAATGATAACTGCAAGAAACCATCAATATGACTTAAGCGCCAAACACTAATTCACATATCAACATGAACCAATTACCATTAAAACTATCTAAAGATGAAAAAATCTTTTGCATATGACATGCAAACATCCATATTTTTTCAGAGCATCTCTACTTGGTTGTAGAGTAAGCATCTTACATGTCCAAAAGAGAAATCTTTATTATACCATCCCAAACATTCTATTGGCCTTCCCCATCTCAGTAACTGGCAACTCCATTTTAACAGTTGTTCAGGCCAGGACTTTAGTCTCACCCTTGAATTCTTTACCTCACATCAATCCATCAGCAAATCCTTTTAATTTCACCTCTGAAATACAACATTTACAGAATTGAGCCACTTCTCACCACTTCCACTAATATCTTCCTGGCCCAACCCACCATAATCTGTGGCCGGGAATACAGCCACCAAACTAGTCTCTCAGGCCTCCTATGAGGACCTTGCCCTCCTATGAACTATTCTCTCCTTCACAGCCAGAGATCCTTTAATAATATGTCAGTCCATACTATCCCTGAAAGTGCTTGCCATTTAGGAGGCGTTAAATGACCTCCCAGCCAATGGCTTAACTCTTCCTCCTCCATCTACATAATTCAATTGTTCTAGTCATACTGATCTCCATGCTATTCTCTGAACATACCATGATTGCTCCTGTCTCAAGGCTTTTGCACTTGCTCTTCCCTCTCCTGCAACACTCTAGATACATTTATGGCTTGAACCCTTACTTATTCTAGGTTGCTGTTCAAATATAATCTAATCCAAGAGGCTTTCCCTGATGCCTTATATAATCACCTCCAGAATGTCATCATCCTTTGTCCCTTTACCCTACTTTATTCTTCTTTGAAGCACGTATAACACCTGTCATATTATACATTTATCTCTTTATTGTCCACAAAAGATACTCTGTTAGCAAGCACTTTGTCTCTTTTGTGCATTACTACAACCCTAAGAGTCCAGAGCTGCTTCAGAGTCTGTTGAATGAATGAGTTCATCTCAATTCCCTTTTGCTCTCCTAGTACGAACTTCTCATACTGAGTATGTGGTGAGTATGGATTTAGAATTTACACCTGAATAATCTTCATTAAACATGATAACTAAATGTAAGCTATTTCATCAGGTACATAATCTATCTCAATGCTAGAAGAAAAACTGTCTAAGTAAGATGTATTAAACACCACAAGTAAAAAGCAACATCACAGAAAAAAATCTAAATGGGTAATCAGTAAGTACCCAATACCCTTCAACTCAATCCAGACTTGTTCAGTTAAGACATCTGCTAATAATTACATGATAGGTATTAGTACTCTTGTTCTACCCACTCATAAAGTATAAAGAATATTCTGCCTATCCTAAACCAAACAAATGACTTCAGCCATCTTAACATAAGTAGACATGGCATTAAGTTACAGGCCTTGGATAATGTTAACCTTCTGGCAGGAAATACGTTTTTTAAGAACTATAATTAAAAATTACCTATTCAAAATTTTAAAACTCCCAACAAACAAAAGTCCAGGACCAGATGGCTTCTCAGGTGAATTCTACCAAACACTGAGTTAATATCTACCCCTCTCAAACTATTCCAAAAAACTGCAGAGGAAGTAACGTTTCCAAGGCCAGCAACCCTAATACCAAACCAGACAAAGATATCACAAAAAAATAAAATTAAAGGCCAATATCACTGGTGAACATACACCCAAAAATACTCAACAAAATAATGGCAAACCAAATTCAACAGTACAGTAAAACGATCATATATGCCATGATCAAGTGGTATTTATCTCAGGGATGAAAGAATGGTTCCATATCCACAAAGCAATCAATGTGATACTCATTAACAAACTGAAGAGTAAAAACCATATAATAATCTCAACAGCTGCAGAAAAGCTTTTAAAAAAAATTCAACACCCTTTATGATAAAAACTCAATAAAGTGGGTACAGAGGGACCACACCTCAACATAATAAAGGCCATATATGACAAACCCACAGCGAACATCACACTCAACGGTGAAATGCTGAAAGCATTTTCCTCTAAGATCAGGGACAAGACAAAGATGCCCACTCTCGCTACTATTATTCAACATAATTTTGGAAGTCCTAGCCACAGCAATCAGACAAGAAAAAGAAACAAACAGCATCCAAATTGGAAAGAAAGAAGGAAAACTGTCACTGTTTGCAGATGACATATTATACACAGAAAATCCTAAAGGCGCCACCAAAAATCTACTGGAACTCATCAATTTGGTAAAGTTGCAGGATATAAAATTAACATGCAGAAATCTGTTGCACTTCTCTACCCTAACAACAAACTATCAGAAAAGACAAATTAAGAAAACAATCCCATTCAAAATTCCATCAAAAAGAATAAAATACCTAGGAATAAATCTAACTAAGGAGGTAAAAGATCTGTACTTGGAAACCTATAAGACGCTGATGAAAGAAACTGAAGACAACACCAACAGATGGAAAAATATATCATGTTCATGGACTGGAAGAATTAATATTGTTAAAATGACCACACCACCCAAGGCAATCTACAGATTCAATGCAATCTCTATCAAAATACCAATGGCATTTTTCACAGAACCAGAACAAATAATTCCAAAATTTGTATGGAAACACAGAAGACACTGAATAGCCAAAACAATCTTGAGAAAGAAGATTAAAGCTAGAGGTATCATATGATCCACCAATTCCATCCCTCGGTATTTATCCGAAGAAAACAAAAACAGTCATTCAAAAAGATATATGCACCTCCATGTTTACTGTAGCATTATTTAAAATAACCAAGAGGGCTTCCCTGGTGGCGCAGTGGTTGAGAGTCCACCTGCCGATGCGGGGGACCGGGGTTCATGCCCTGGTCTGGGAAGATCCCACATGCCGCGGAGCGGCTGGGCCCGTGAGCTATGGCCACTGAGCCTGCGCGTCCGGAGCCTCTGCTCCGCAGCGGGAGAGGCCACAATGGTGAGAGGCCCGCATACCACAAAAAAAATAATAATAAAAAAATAAAAATAACTAAGATATGGAAGCAACCTAAGTGTCCATCAATAGATGAATGGATAAAGAAGATGTGAGATACACACACACACACATATTCCACACAATGGAATATTACTCAGCCATGAAAAAGAATAAAGCCCTGCCATTTACAACAACATGCAAGGACCTACAGGGAATTATGCTAAGTGAAATAAGTCAGACAGAGAAAGACAAATACTGTATGGTATCACTTATACAAACAAAATCATAGAAAAAAAGATCAGATTTGTGGTTACCAGAGGCAGGTGGTGGGGGAAGGAGGAACTGGATAAAGGAAGTAAAAAGGTACAAACTTCAAGTTATAAGATAAATAAGTACTAGGGATGTAATGTACAACATGATAAATATAATTAACACTGCTGTATGTTATACATGAAAGTCATTAAGAGAGAAAATCCTAAGAGTTTTCATCACAAGGATAAAAATTTTTTTTTCTATTTCTTTAATGTTGTATCTATATGAGATGATGAATGTTCACTAAACTTACCATGGTCATCATTTTATGATGTATGTAAGTCAAATCATTATGCTGTACACTTTAAACTTAGTGTTGTATATGTCATACATAATTTATATATGTAATATACATAAGTTATGCACATAATTTATATACATAATTTATATATGTATATATATATTTATATACATAAATTGGAAGGAAAAAAATTAGCTATTCAACTGGCTTACCATGTCCCCTGAAAACTTGTTTAGTATTTCATATTCTGAATAGTAAAACAAATTCTCAAATCCAAATGAATCAAAGAGTCTTATAAATGGCCTTCACCATACTGAAGCACTATAGATTTAAGATTTGCCTATGTTTTCCTCTCTAAAAATAAGTCCAGGCAGGAGATACATACTTAAAGAAAATTACAGTAGTCTTAAAACTAAGATTATCATAGGGAGAATGGGCCAGATTATCTAGAGAAAATCTATAACATCATTTACTCTTCCTTAGCAGTAAATTTTACATCAGATCCTAGAATTACCAAACAAAGGCTATTCATTAAAAAGGATGCTATGCTACAGCAATGACACAGAAAAACAAAGAAGTTTTGATACCTAAAGTTCTTTAACAAAAGAAAAATGCTTATCTAACCATAAAGTCCTTTTAGTGAAATTCCACTTTAAGAGTAAATTATCAAAGACAGACATTCATTACTCTGTAAATCTGGGGTTATCTATAATCCTGAGATCATGTTAATTCCAATAAAAAAGCCAA
This sequence comes from Grampus griseus, assembly GCF_964374135.1. Lineage (NCBI taxonomy): Eukaryota > Metazoa > Chordata > Mammalia > Artiodactyla > Delphinidae > Grampus > Grampus griseus. The sequence continues at coordinate 36,992,061 of NC_139005.1, forward strand.
TAACAACAACAACCAAACTTGGTATTCAAATGTATAAAAAATGAAGTTGATTATCATTTAGTTTTAAGATGAATTCATTAATTCTTTCTATCTATAAATAGAAATTAATTATAACCTGGCCTGGAAAATAAATGCTCACTTCTCCCTGCTTACAATTAGCCTATAGTAAGTTGTTCTTTGTAACAAGAATAAACCGCTTGAGCTCCAAAGAGGAGTCACAAAGCACTATAGTGCCATTTTTCTCAGGCCCTGCTGCAAAGCTTTCCTGTATTAAAGAACCATACACTAGACAACAAGAGACAGGCATATCTAACTGCTCATTTAGATAAATATGTAAGAAATGCTTTATTTCCAAATAAAGTTTCAAATTAAAAGTGTGGCTCAAAGCCAAACCACAACTTCCTCTGGGAACTATGAATTACCTTCTCACTGTCACAGGCTTCTCTTGTTACTGCTTACAGTTATTGTCCCACAAGGTATTTCATCTCAGTTCCCATAAGGACTTCTGCACTAATGAGTGGAGTAGGACCACAATGTAGGTTGCTAACCAAGGAGTTGGAAAACATCCTTTTCTCCTTTTTCTTCCCAACATACATGTGCGCGTGCACGCACACACACACACACACACACACACCCCAACCACACACACACACACACACACACACACACACACTCATTCACTCTCCCCTTCCCTCCTTACAGCTGAGCATGAAAATAAAAAAGGCAGGAAACAGTATAAATGACTCCATGAAAGCAGTTTATGTAGGACTGAATACAGTGTACAGAGCTCAGCAGAGTTCTGTGCATGACTATTTTCCAAGCCAAAATATTACTTACAAGAACTTTGGCACAAGCATTAAAGTAAGAAACAAAAAAAGGTAGAACACACAAGTAAGAAAGTCACTTACTGTATATCATCTTCAAGTCATAAAGTTTTGCACTTAATAGATCTTCTCTTTTGACTTTTTTTCTGTAAACACCAATAAAGAGATGAAATAAGAGAAAACTGTTACTTTGCTCATTTATTTTCAATCCACTGCCCACCAAATTGAAAGTATTATGCACTGAGTTTTAAATTTTAGCAAAGAAAGCATGATTAGTTGGACTCCCCACTTAGCTGCCACTCCAATGACTGCAATGGAGATTCACTAACAAGAAACAAAACACTCTTGCAACCCCTTTCCCTGGAACTGGGAGAAACTATCAGAAAGAGGAGTTTTACAGCTTTAGAAGGGAGAGGCAACACTGAATGGGATATCTTCTAAGTGCAGGAAATGAGGCATATGCCTCATAAACATAAGATTGAATGAGAGGAATTCTAAAAACATCCAGAAGACTCCCAAAATAATGTACGGTAAAAATCTAACAGCTGACAGATTTTCCACCTTGGAAGAAATCATTAAGGGTATGACTTGGTGAGCAAAAGCAAATTATTATTTTGCATTAGTATTTTGCATTACATCCCTATACCATCCCTCTACCACAGTCCTTGAGAAAAAACAGTTAAGCATGTGGACTACCTCAGCTCTGTTAGACCCACTGTATGACCCTATCACAGGTCATACAATGATGAGCACTGCACTCTCAGCACGAGCCAAGAGAACTGGGTAATTCTGAAAAAATGCCTACCTATGACATTGTCACAGCCAAGAATAGGAGATGAATCAATAATGAAGCTAGCAAAAGGTATTTCTTCACTATGCTTGGGAAAAATGTGCTATTTACTATATAACCATAAATGGAAGACTCAAAGCTGACTCAGATATAATTAAAAGAAACTGTAAATAAAATTTGCTCTACTGCAGTTATTAACTGGCTTTATGGGTGGGCTCTTGAACAGAGTGTTCCAGGAATCCCTTAAAATCTAAAAACTTTTATCTCTAAGTATGTTTTCGGATAGTAGTTGTCTATAGTTTTCTTAGGATTACCAAAGAAGTCTGTAACTTCCCAAAAGTCTATAACTTCTAAAGAGCTACAGTGTTCTAAATTAGTTGCATGATTCAATAAATCTCAAGGAATATTGTTAACTGTTTTGGTAACTAATATATTTACTCTCTTAAGATATTAGTATTCTGATGAAATGTACTAATGAATCATAGATTTAATTATGACTTTGACAACTTTTGAACAGCTCTAAATATACTTCAGATCAAAAAGGGCTTCAATTTTAAATGTACTGTAACAAGTTATTTTAAGTATTAATAATAAATGAATCTCCAGTACACTATTAATTCAATTTAATTCAAAAATATGTTAATATCTGTTAAACCTGCGTACTGTTTCTAGGCAATTACGTTTTAACAATAGCAGTTAATGAAACAAATCCAAACGTGTTTAAAATTTTTTTTAAACAATAAACATTTGTTATAGCAGTAGCAAGTGTCTGCTATAACACAGAGAAACAAAATGAGAAAGATAATAAGTAGTTTCAATTACAACTGTCTCATGAAGAATGTTGTACTATATCTTTAGTTACTTTCTACTTTCTGTCCATAAATACTAGAGCAGTTACTCAAAATGTGGGCTGTGCACCAATGCTTATCCATATTTGTTTCTGGTATGTACAAAAATGCGTAAGCATTCAGAAAATTTTACAGAAATTTTACACTGTTGTAACTTTTATTGTACAAAAGTATCGATCTAAAACAAATTAGGAAAAAAACTAATTCATCAAAGATAGAGGTCAAATAAATTATATTCTCAGATTTCAGCTGGTCCTTCCTTAACTTATCAAGGGTGTGCTTTAAAAGAAGTAATTAAATACATTTAAACCTCACCTCAAATTAAATACAAAAAACCTCATTTTCTTAAGTACTTTTTTTCTTTTTACTAGCTATCTTCTGATTCTACACAGTTGGATTCCACTTCTGAAGTTCAGCACTAACCTCATACAGCTTTTAGAATTTTCCTGACAGGACAGCTGTTTCTTAAAAGAGCTTTCAATTTTCTTGTCATTTGTTTCTCTCAACTGTCTTTTTATGTGAACCTGTGAGAAAAAGCAAAATCACCTATTTAGACTGATAATCTGGCATCACAAATGATAACCTACACATTTCCCTTGAAAGGACAAAAAATTAAAGAAACAAAATTGTCTGAATGAACGTGCAGCCCAAATACATATGCTTATTAATTCAAGCATGCTAAACTATAAACTTAGTATGTGTGCTAAGCTCTGGGGAAACATAACAGTAAGAGAGGGGCATGTAAATAGATTAAGTGCTCATAACAAATATAAACACAGATCTTTGTATACATGTAGAACTGACTTTGAGGATATCAGAGAAGACTTTAATGAGTAGATGATTTATGAGTCGGTCTTCAAGAATGAGTAGGAATCTGTATAAGGAAAAAATATTCTAAATGGAGGGAACACAGTTATAAGAAACAGTAAGAAGCCAATGCAGATGGGGAAGAAAAAATTAGCAGGATATGAAGCTGATACAATGTATTAGGACCAGACTGTAAAGGGTCCTGAATAAGAAAATAATTCTATAGGAATCAGAAAATAGAGTTTTAAAAGCATGTGAATGAGATGATCAAATTTGTTTTCTTTGGCAGTGATATGGAGAATGAACCAGTTAAGGGAAACTATAAAAGTCAGGAAACTGGAAAAAAGTTCTTATAACAGTGTAGATCTATACTGTATGAGACAACAGTCACTAGCCACATACTATTAAGCATGTGAAATGTGGCTGGTTTAAATTGAGATGTACTTGTAAGTGTAAAATATACACCGGATTTCAATGAAAACAACAACAAAAAATAAAATCCTTCAATAATAATTCTTCTAAAATATTACATGTTGAGATAATACACTAGATATGTTGGATTAAATAAAATATAAAAATTCAATTTAACTGTTTCCTTTTGGTCTTTTAATGCGGCTACTAAAAATTTTATATTATAGAGTGGTTTGTAGTATATTTCTATTGGTAGAACAGGTCTAGATGACAGCATGAGGGCCTACAAAGAGGTAATGAAGTGGGAACAAATTTAAGACATTGTGCAGAAGGAACAGGCAAAAATAAGACAAAGAGAAAAAATGGAAAACTCCCAGATGTTTTTGATCTGGGTGACTGGGATTATGGTACCATACAACTGGGGTTAGGGGATGGGGCAGGGAATGAGACGAGTTTGGGGTTTGTTAATATTTAGATTCCTTTGGTATTCTAGATGGAGATGTCCAACAAGTGGTTGAAAATATAAGCAATTATATATGACCCATTCGAGTTTAGTTGTAAAGGGAAAAGGATAATAAAGATTCAAAAGAAGTAAAAGGGCAAAGGAAGATATTAAGAATATATGGATAATACCACACACAGAATTACCGTATGACCCAGCAATCCCACTACTGGGCATATACCCAGAGAAAACCATAATTCAAAAAGACACATGCACTCCAATGTTCACTGCAGCACTATTTACAATAGGCAGGTCATGGAAGCAACCTAAATGCCCACTGACAGACGAATGGATAAAGAAGATGTGGTACATATATACAATGGAATATTACTCAGCCATAAAAAGGAACAAACTGGGTCATTTGTAGAGTCATGGATGCATCTAGAGACTCATACAGAGTGAAGTACGTCAGAAAGAGAAAAAAAAATATCGTGTATTAACGCATACATGTGGAACCTAGAAAAATGGTACAGATGTACCCATTTGCAGTACAGAAATTGAGACACAGATGCAGAGAACAAACGTTAAGGATACCAAGGGGGTGGGCAGGGGGTGGGAGGTGGGGTGTGGTGTGGTGTGATGAATTGGGAGATTGGGATTGACAGGTATACACTGACGTGTATAAAATGGATGACTAACATGAAGCTGCTGTATAAAAAAATAAAATAAAATTCAAACAAAAAGAAAGAATGTATGGATAATATCACACACAATAAGAAATACCTTTTAAGTTTGACAAAATTAGATTAACACTCCCCCAAACTTTTAACTTAAGTAACACTCAAACCCTATTAAATAAAACATAAATTTTTATTCCAAGCAACAGAACAAAATTCACATGAAGCAACAGAACAAAATTTTACAGAAGAATATCTTTGGAAGCTAGTTCATGCTAAAGAAGCTTCAGCAACATAATATATATAGTCTGGAAAAACAGAACATGTCTTTCAGAGAAGTGTTGCTTTAATTTTGATTATACTATCACACACATATATAATGTTTTATCTTTTCTCCAAGATATATACTAATTTGTATAGATGTCCAGAGTTAACACAATTACAACATGCAATATCTTTCACATGTCATTTTATTTGAATTGCAATCTCATTTGTACCTTATGTCACTGAGACTTATCTGGAAAAAATATATCAAAACAAATTATAAACACCTACACTGAGAACATCTAATGCTTAAATAGTTTTATGTTGCTTACATGCCCCTTCCTATTCACAAAGATAGCAACCAAAGTGTTGGTGCTACTTGGGAAGTTTGTTTTTCCCATCAATGGCATCATATATGTATATATTGAGTATTCTCATTTTTAACTGTATACCATTCTTGACTTACTAATGAGAACCTCAAGAAATCTTTCTTACACATTTCACTTTACGTAAATTACTACTTACTCTCTTTTCACTTTTTATTCATTAACTCAGGAATATGTTCCTATCTCTTTCTTCTTCTTTTATTTGTAAGCCAAAAATAAATGTGAATACAAATCATAATCATGGTTCTTAATCATAAGTAACATCAGCATGGTATGTGAATCTCAAGAATGTGACTAGGATTAAGCATTACAATAAAACCGTACGTAACAAAAGAAGTCATCTGCCCATGACAACACTGAAACCATGAGAAGTCCCTCTCAAGATCTTCACAAACCCCCTTATTCTTCTCGAATTAAATTCAGTTTCCTTCAAGCACCAGAATTTAAGAACAAAGACACCCTTTTATATTTAATTTTGTTTAATCTTCTCAACATTATGTTTTTCATGAAAACATAATTTTCAGGTACTCTGGACTTAAGTTTTTGTGGGGGTTTGTGTTTGAATCTAATATTCCATTCAAACATTTTTTCAATGGAAATTAAACACATTAAAGTTGAATTCACAAATATACTCAAACTGGAAATTTAAAGCAAAATCATCTCAATTAAGTTTAAAGAGTTTGTTTTACAAAATAAAATCTAAACCTTACCTTAACACAACCTTCCAATGCACTGAATTTAAACACCGCCTGAAAAGGTTTCCGGTCAATAGGACATGAAGCCAGTGTCTGAAAAATGATGAACAAATTATAACTTTACGAATGTCTCTTTAAAACAGATCAAAATTAAACTATAACAAACGCATTCACAGTAAGTTTTTCACCAGAAGAGGAACCATAGAAAAATAATTTTTTCTTCTTTCAAAGATAAAGATGAAATGCTTTCCACCTGTATTACTCCACAAAGTAATAAATACCATAATTTTTAAAATTCATTCAAACATTTACTGAGCACCTATTGTATGCTAAATAAGTGGAATACAACGATGATCAGAGAGATAAGATCTTTGTTATCAAGATAATACCTATTAAGACTTGCTGCACAGTTGAGTACTACAGCTGTAATGAAAGGAAAGCTGGGCTGAAATCACTACCTCTCTGATCCAAAGCACTTGAGTAACTCTAAATAAGCTGTAAAAGGAATGGCTTGGACAGGTCCCTTATAGATTTTAATATTCGATGACAATATTTTCCCCCAAAATAATTTTCAATAGGCAGTTGTACCAGCAAAAAAAAAAATTGTAGATATGAAGAAAAGCAAGGATTCCTCTGCTGCTCCCTCAGCCATGTAGATGCCCTCTCTGGAAGTAGTTTCTTATGTATCCTTTTGGAGATACCCAATGTTTATGCATAACGTGTATCTTTTAAATATAAAATATAATTCAGATGCTGAACTGAATCTTGTTTTTCTCTTAATTACATATTTTAAATTGGCTCATATTACTATTTCAGAGCTGTCCCATTCTTAACAGCATGGTATGTCATATAGTTTTAATTTACATTTCCTTTTATATGAGTAAGGTTGAAAATATTTCCACGTTTAAGGGCTCTTCAAAGTTCTTTTTCTTTAAACTGTCTATTCATGCCTTTTGCCTAACTTTTTTTATTAGGTTGCTGGTCTTTTTCAAACTGAATTGTAGGCTTTCTTTATAAATTAAGAAAAATTGTCCTTTGTTCACTCTGTAATTCTAAATCATCTTTATCTTGACATAAATATATTTCCTATACTTTCAAAATTAACATGCTTCAACTATAATTGAGTTTCTCTGATAATACTATTAAATGTTTGTATAGGAATAGGCTTATATTATTTAAATAATTTAAGATAAAGTATGTTGTCTACTAGGGTAAAAGGGAAGATTCTGTAGCCTAAGAAGAAAATACTGAAAGGCGATATTTTAATACCTATGGTTATAAAAGTAAAACAGGATTCTAGCAATTTAATAGCAATAGTCTAATAGATAATATAATAATGAAGTTTTGATAAATTATCCTATATTCCCTAGTGGAAAAATGTGATATTTGCTTTTCTGGACTTTGGCACATATCAAGATATGCTTACACAAAGCACAAGTACAACAGACTGTGTGTGGCCCTCGATCATATAATACATTTTCACAAAGCTCGTGAGTCACTTTGGAAGCAGCCAAAATATGAACAGAGTTACTTTTTACTACTCTGCTAAAAAGTGATTTTTCTTTTCTTAAGTAGGTAGGGCTTGATAAAATGCTCTACACCATATCTGAATTAGGAAATTTGACTTTCCTGACTATATTAAACCAATTCAGACTGGTAGAACCCAGCTCAGCTTACTTCCAAGTACTATGCATTTAGGATGCTAGTACTTTCCCTACAGAAAATTTGACCTTAAAAAGCTTTGCTACAAGTAGCAACAAAGCTGTCCACAGCTTTTTAATAATGCATTACAAATAGCAATTCTAGTTCAAAGAACTCAACATCGTAACTATGTGACTGTTGTTTATATTACCATTTACTGCATGAAATTTCTTAGACTAGAGGTTATATTAACACATTTATAATTCAAAATAATACTTTAAAGTGGAAACTTTCAAGTATTTATTTTTACTAAAGTTTCAAAATATACTTGTATTTCTATTTTAAAGGTAAATTTAGATAAAATTCATTAAAAAGATAAAAGAGGGACTTCCCTGGCAGTCCAGTGGTTAAGACTTCGCCTTCCAATACAGGGGATATGGGTTTGATCCCTGGTCAGGGAGCTAAGATCCCATATGCCTCGTGGCCATAAAACCAAAACAGAAGCAATACTGTAACAAATTCAATAAAGACTTTAAAAATGGTCCACATTAAAAAAAAAATCTTTGAAAAAAAAAGATAAAACAATAATAAAATGTGTTTCCTTCAATGTTTTTTAAAAAACTATTAAGACATGTGTAAGGGCTCTGGATTTACTGTCTATTTTTATATCTTGTCCTGTGTATAACCTTGAGCAAGTTACATAGCCTTCCTTTGTCTCATTTGTGAAAATGGGGATAATAATAATCTGAGGTTTTCACAGTAATTAATGGCATACACTAAGTACTGTGTAAAGTCTTCTAAATATTAACTAGCTTTACAGCACTAACAATAAAAAAGCTTGGCTCACTAACAAAAAGATAACTCACAATATGATGTACATATACATGTGAGAGACTGAATTCTTAGTGATTTTTCTTGTTGGAATTTTCAAAGTTCATGACATATATGGAAATTAAACTATTCCATTTTTTAATATCTATTTCAAGTTGTAACACGAAGATCCAAAGAAAGCCACTGTGTTAAAGAAATTTATTCTATATCAGATGCATTGAACCTTTCAAAAACTCTGAAATTACACAATCCCATTTTCTTCTTTATTAAATTTCCTCTGTTGACATCAGCTAAATGGCACTCTTCCCTTTCCCATGTTCAAACTGACAAGAGTTTTAACCTGAGCCGTTCCATTTTGATCTGTTACAGGTATTAGGGTTCTGAGTAAGATTTTGGTTTTGTTCTTTTTTCCTTAACTATAATTGTCATGGATTTGTCTAAGGTTTCATGTGGAGAAAGGGTTCCACTGCTATTTCAAAAACAAAAAGAAAGAAAACAGAAATAAAAAATAGTAGTCGGAAAACTACTGCTATCTATTATGGTAATCTGTATATACTTACATTTCCTAAAAATAATCTACTTAACACTAGAAAACAAGTTAACAGATTTTCTTTGGCTCAGGCTTACCGTCAGAAAAATTTCTTAAAAGCAGGTTATCCTCCTCAGATTAAAAAAAAGCATAGGTCAGAAAATAAGCTACCTATAGTAGACAAAATATCTTTGCTATGGCTACTGAGAAATGATGATATCCATTTCTGACCTTAAAACAGTTTAGCAAAGCATTTCAAACGGGAAACAGAAAAGAAATTCAGTTATCCTGAGTTAAGTCTTCACAGCATACCTCAATAAATTAATAGTGACTAAAGAACTTAATGAAAAAGAAATCAAAACAGATTTTTAAAAACTAAATGGATTTTTCATTTTTTGTTAATGTATAATGTAAGAAAAATATAAGGCTACTTTACATTAGCATATTAGCCAAAGTTCAAAGACACTGTCATCAGTAGGTACTAAAGCATAAAATTATATATCACATGATGATCAAACAGCTTTAATAGGAAAGTTAAAAAAAAAAAGGTTTTAAAAAATGGTTTGCATTGGCCTAATTTTAAAGCATTCCTAAGGAATCTTCATCCTTATAATCCAGCAGATACCCATTCAGAAAATCTCAAAGATATTTTAATCTTAGTTTCCAGAGTTTGTGTCACTAAAATAACTAATTTAGTTTTTAAGTTGTGTGGTTTAAAAAATTCACATTTAAAACTAATGTTGAAAAATTTTAGCTAACATACTTAATTCTTCTTTAAAATATATTTTTAGTTTTAAAGAAAATTATCCCAAATTTTATTTTCCTTGTATACAACAAAAATAAATACCCTTTGGTTATTCACCATTTTGAGTTCTTATATACAACAAAAATACCCTTCAATTATTCACCTATTTAAATTGACAATGACTTTTATTTCAATAATTTTTCAAGTATCTAATTTAATTAGTTTCATAGTCAAAGTAATCCAATATCATCATTCAACTTTGTGATACAGCTACAAAATTAACAGAATTTGATCACTACTTTACAATGTAATGTGTATTAAAAAACAGAGCATTCATTTTACTGTGAATGCTCTGTACTGAGGTTATATCAGTTAAGGAGGCAATTTCGATAGAAAAAAATAATCTTCCTAATGATTTCAGTAAAACATACCCTAGTATTCTGAAGCGTTGTAAATTCCCAGCTCAGATAAACCCATATTTAAATGTAAGAACAGGAAACCTTCCTTATTTGGGAATTCAGGATTCTTGATTTCTAATATTTCTTGCTTCCTGCTGCTGCTCTATCCTCAATCACAAAGGCTGCCTACCGATAGCCCCTCCTAGAGAGAGAGAAGCAAGTGTTAAAGGTAAGTGCTTAAAGACTAAATCTCAGTACCTATGTTTTAGGTAGGTTTGTCTGTTCATGGGAATCTCTAGAACATTTATCTCTCTTACTAATAAATAGAGCACATTATATAAAACTGCAGTTCAAAATCAAATAAAGATGATTTAGAAATGCATACCATTAGAGGTTGCTGCTTATTTTAAAGCCATTCACTAGGACCTATCCTTTCTTCTTGATGGTCCCAAGATACCTAGTCTGCACCTCTAAAGAAGTGCTCACCTGTAGTCGGCCTACACGTACACTATCACATTTAACCAGTTCTTTCAAGACAGTCCTATCACATTTAACCAGTTCTTTCAAGACAGCTTTCAGGAATGTATCCCTACAGGGCAAATGGCTGTCAGTAATAAAATTAACAGCAAGAAAACTTTTTATCCAACTACTCAAAAGGAACTCTTTCATATTCTTAAAAATAAATTACAACAGTTGGGTAGAATTACTTTTAACCTTTCTTTTCTTTTGACATTTAATAGTTAAGACTTTCATTTTCTAGCATAAAAACAGAAAATCCCATAAACTATCTGTATAAATCACTTTACAAATTCTGACATTTAAAATTAGACTATACAGAAATACACATTAATTTACCCAACTGGTAAAAACAGAATATTAAATGAAAACCTATTACATATGCTTTAGGTAATGAGCATTCACAATATAAAAATATTCTTTGCTCTACCAAAGGTTTTACCAAAGGATCAATACAGAGTGAAAACAACTAGGAATTTGGAATAATTAGTCACAAATTCAAGTTCTGGAGGAGTCAGAACTAGCAACCTCTCTAATCTACTTTAAGGATGAAGATAGACAGCTCTGAATCACCTATCACACAAGTTGTAATAATTAAATTAATTAATGTATTTGACAACGCTTTATAGATTATAAAGATAAGGACTAACAGTAGTGCTCCACAGATATGCTTACATTATTGTTCACAAAGAAGTACATAACAGAGAGGTTTGGTTTAGTTCAGGAATAAAGAAAAAATTTACATCTTAGGAAAAACTGTTGGGAAAATCCAGGCAATAAAACTTTGCTGAATTATGTTACCAAACAATAATCTAATCACTAGAATGATGTATAAGTTTCTACTCACTGCATAAGGGAACATCTGTATATAAAACATATCAGTAGTCAAGATATAAGTCAACGGGTCACATTTTGATTTTTTTTGGTATGTACTATTAATCCAAAAACATACTCCTCACCTGTCTGCATTGAACACTGTTGTCTGACTTCTTCAAGAACTGTACATCACCACAGTAAGACTCTCTTCATTTCTAGTCTCATGAGAGAAAACATACCTTTGCCAACTGTGCAATTTTGATTTCATTAACCTTACTTTCTCAAACTGAAGCTGTCAGCATTTGATATAAATGGAGGACTGAGAGAAATAAGTTGAGGGAGGATAATTTGCTTATAGTAGGAAAGTTAATCACATTAAAAAAATTACTTTAAAAATAAGGGAAATATTTACATTACTTAAAAGAGAAAAGAATCCCAGTGAATATCAAAAACCTCCTAATCACATATATTGCATGTTCCTTTAAATAGAGTAAAAACTCTTAACCACTTCAAACATGAAATGTCTCCAAGTCCTCAAACTTTAACCCTTTTAAGGGTCAAAACTGTAACCACTTCTTGGCAACCTGCCAAATCCTAAATCTTATTTTCTTAGTGTGTGTGTAGGTTACCCTATTGTCTATTGAGGATCATAATTATGATTGGCTGTCAATGCTATGGCCATGTGTCAAACTTCCCTAGCCTTCACTTTTCTAATTATCTACTTTAAAATGTGCAAACTGAGACAATCAAGATTAAACTCATGTGTAAACTAAATGCCCTCAACATGTTTAGACTGTATTTTTCCTCACAGTATGGATAAAATGATTAACTTTCTAAGTGGCTGATAAACTTTAGTGTATTGGTTCTATACATATTTCAACAGGTTAAAGGCCTTCTTTAGTTCCAGATTCTCAGTTCTAATACTGATGATTTAAATTAACAAGAACTTCAACTTTCCTAAGTGTCAATTACTGTGTCTTTGTTTAGATCAATATTTTATTTCTACATCATCATTTTTATTTTATAAACCAGCAGGCTTACCATCTGTGAATTTCTTGAAACTAAACACAGAATGGACATGTTTAATTTCAATTTGTTCTAGTGTCCCTAATGGGAGGAAATTAGGCTATGGGCCATGAAGACCACCAGCTTCCATTATTCTGAATCTTTCTGCCCTACGTAAGTAGATTCTATGAATATCTAGAGACTAAATTCAGTTACTTAATTAGTCCTTAAATGGCTTTTGTTTTAAATAACCAAAGAACCAAAATTTTAGAACTTGAAGAGATTGAAACTGATTGTGACTCTGGATATAGATATTTTAAGAGCATGAGAAATTTCAGGAATGTGTCCAAAATAAATATAATTAAATACTTTAACTTTACTTGTTTCTTATGGAGAATTTCTTCAATGATTAAAATATTAAGGTGAAAGTAAATAAATGAGTCCTTCTTGGTTCTTGATACTTATTCTGAATCAAATTTTAATAAACCTTGAGAATAAATCTCAGATAGCTCAACAGAATTTCTGAAAGACACATAAGACTAGGAAGGTGATCCTGAATACATTCTGTACTTTTTTCTTATTATGTAGATTTCCAACCACTGTAAATTTCACTTTTGATTTCTAACTCCCTACTAAAAGTGAACATTAGTAAAATTTAAAACTATGGATCAATTTTTAAAAATTATTTTAATTTCAGGCTCTTGAAGTATTTAGAAACAACTTAAGAGTTCAGGATCGATGCCTTGAATTTCAACTAAACATTAACATAGTAATTTAAATGAAAGAATATAAAAGAAAGCCTTAGCACAAGGCCGGGCCAGTTAGCAGAGTCTGAATACAAATGATCTTTCCTAATCCTGAAATCCAAAGTAAACTACATGCCTCTTTTTCAAAACAGAAGGAGGCTGAGGAAAATGAGAAGAGAGATCTTAATAACTAATGGCCATGAATAAAAACACTAGTGAATATGAAATCTGCTTCTATTTGTGAAAGCACTGATACACTTCAAAATATATCTAATTTTTATCATACCAATAAAAGATTCAAACTGAAAATTTTGAAGTGATTTTGTTAACCAGTAATCATTTATTAATTATAATGAACTTTTTTTTTTTTTTTTGCGGTACGCGGGCCTCTCACGTTGCGGAGCACAGGCTCCAGACGCGCAGGCTCAGCGGCCATGGCTCACGGGCCCAGCCGCTCCGCGCCATGTGGCATCTTACCGGACTGCGGCACGAACCCGTGTCCCCTGCATCGGCAGGCGGACCCTCAACCACTGCGCCACCAGGGAGGCCCTATAATGAACATTTTATTAGTAGATTGTGTTCTTGTTACTGCTCAACTTAATGGTTTATTTAACTTATGTCTGCTATCCCCACTAGGGACAATGAAATAATTCAGAATATTCTGTTTATTCTCTGCTTTCAAGGTTAACTAGTTTTGTTTAAACAATACCTCAACTCCCCCACTGCCCATCACAATTTATGGCAGTACAGTCGATAAGTATTTTCTTTTAGAAGCAATTTGGCTTCAACAAAATGTTTATATCCAAAGGGGTAACACAAAAGAAGAAAAATATTACATGCAAGAAAAGTGCTGATTGCAAAACTATGTATGTTAGCAAGTATTTTTAACTTAAAAATATTCAACAATAGTTAAAAACATGGACAAGTTTAGCACTATCTAGTGGAGTTGAATATGTACACAGTCTACAATCACTTCTAGATACTTACCCTAGAGACACCTGAACTTGTACACCATGATAAAGCTAATGGTTGTATCAAAGATGCATGTAGTGTAATGAAGGATGATGAATCAAGCCTATTTTATACATTCTAATCCTCAGAGAAAAACACATACTCAAATCATGGTTGTTGAACCCCCAATTATGTGGTCACTGAATGCAATCTCACAAAAAGCACTGAATTGAAGCCTTCTAGCCATCCAGTAATTCTCTATTGGAAGCAAAATCTCCTCTATTTTTAAGATATCTAATCACAAAGCAAACCATGGTGCACTAAATTCAACACAGATGAAATCATTAGGTGGGTGGCAGAGAAAAATATGCATTCTTATTTCATTAGTCAATGCTCCTGCAAACACACAGAGATTTACAATTATATTAAATAATTAAATTAAACTCAAAATATTTTTTCCCAGAATACATTTTCACCTATCCTTAGTCCTTTCTTGCCAAAAACCAGTTTAGACTTTTATCTATTTAGAACTGTTTCCAAGTATACTATTATTAACTCAATTGGTATAACAAATCTTTTTCTTCCCCCTCCCAGAACTTGACCATAGAGTCAGTACACAGTTATGTTCTCTTTTTCATACTACTGATGAAATATAAGTTAGACACGTAACTCTGAAAACCCCAGTTATATAATAGACAATTAATTCCAATGTGCATAAGGACAACAAAGAATTTGAATGCAGCTAATGTTAAAAACATTTTTAAGATTTATCTCCTTTACTAATTTTTACACACTGACAAATTACTAACTCAGAAAATATAGCATGAGTAGTATGATAAATTTTTATTTCACAATTTCTAACAATGGGGCTCATAATGAATATTCAATATACAGTACTGTGATCTACTTGACCCAAAATGAATCAACATAATACATTAAAAGTCCCAAATTTTCCTGTTTCTTAATCATTAACTATCTATGAAGAACCTCAATAATATCTCTAACTTTGAAATTAGTTCAAAATAAATGAAACACAGGAACTAGAAAATGCAGTTGTAAATTTATTTCTGTCTCTTAAGCTATGAGACCTTGGCCAAGTTATAGAACACAAAATCCAAGTTTCCACATCTGTAAAATGGAAAGACACTGTTATATCTGTTCTGGTTATCCCACAGGCTGATATAAGGAAGAAATTTAATAATCTATGTAAAAATTCTCTGAAAAATATAAAACACAAAGCAGAGAGAAGGTGTTATTATTAGTAGTAAATATAATCACAAGAAGGTCAAGTACACTGAAGATGAATTACTGCATTTCTACCAGAAAAAAATACTTAATCCATTATCCCGTTTTTTTTAATGGTATGCATTTAAAATTTTTTAATCATAAAAGAACAAAAAGCTGAATATAAAAAATTTAGAAGGGAATATACTAACAAAATTTGAGCAATACAGAGATGTTTGTCCTCAGTGGAGGAAAACACATTACTGTGAAATAATTTATGAAAGGCAGTATCAAGTCTTTAGACTAGGTGGAATGAAATCATGCTAGGGAACTAAAATACAATAATATTTAATACTTAGACTCACCTCTGCCCATTTAAGAATACAGGTCAAGCAGAAGACATGATTACAGCTTTCTGGAAAACCAATTTCCTTCTCTAACAGGCAACTGAGACATATTGGACATCTATCAGCTTCACTGTACAACAGACCAATGGTAGCAGTATTATCTTTGTTTTCTTCACCTATAAAGTAAAGCAACGATATATGCTTTCAATTTCTCCAGACCAAATGACTTATGTTTGTGGTAATACGATGGACTAGATACTCTAAAAGGCCCTCCTTCTACAAAGTAATTAGATCTTAGATACACTATAAGAAACAAACTCCTTGAGCACAATAACCCCAACATTTACTGATTTATAATTTAAGGGAGGAGTGAAAAGAATTTTTCATGAATTAATTTTAAAATAGGTAATAATCACATAGTTCAAATATTTAAAAGTAAAAAAAGGTTATAGTGACAAATCTCCCAAGCAAATCTACTCCCATCCATCTAGTTCCACCCAATGCAACAAGTAACAACTGTTGTTTGTTTTGTGTTCTTCCAGAGACAAGATAGAATGCACAGACAAGCAAATCCTAATATATATTCTTTCAAACCTCCTTCTTCACACAAATGCTAGAACACTATACACAGCAGTCTGTGTTTTTTGTTGTTTCAACCTATGGATGGGACATTCACCTGTTTTCAAACTTGGGCTATTACAAACAATGCTGCAATGAAAAACTTTTCATTTCCCATTTTTAATAGTGTATCTACAGGATAAATTCTTAAAAATGGAATTGTCAGACCAACGTGTACATACATTTGTATTATGAATAGATACTGCCAAATTTGTATTATGAATAGATACTGCCAAATTACTAATTTAAACACCTACCAGCAATGTAACCAACACACAAGAAGTAAGCAGTGCTGGCTCAAAAGTAAAAGAAACTCCAAGATTCAACATAAAACAAAACAAAAATACAGAAATGGTCAGCTGAAATGTGACCAGTATATGCCAAGCAAATGGAAAAGCTGACATTGCCCTGGAAACACATGTCCATACTAGTGTTCAGAACTGGAGACTAACCTTAGGACCAATCCAGGTAGGGAAACTGATCCTAGGAGATTCCAGTTTTAAGCCAAGACCCTCAAATGGGGTTAAAGTGGTCCCAGCATGGGTTCAGAAAAAAGCAAATACATACAAATCCTCTGAAGGAAAGCATCCCTAATTTAGGCCCTCAGGATTCCACAGATTAAACGGATCAAATATGAGCTCATAATCAAACTTTACCAAACAGAAGAAAATACGTTGCCTTGAGTAAGAATCAGCAGAAACAAGAATGAGTTTAGATTTATTTTTATTTATGTATTATATTTATTTATTATAAATTTATTTAGATGTCCACTGGCTTCAAATATCAGAACTTTCAAATACTACATAAAATAACTGAACAGCAATTAGACCCAGAAGAAAAAATATTTGTGAACTGGAAGAACTGAAGAAACTACCTAGACTGTAAGAGACAGACAAGGAGATATAAAAACAGAGGTTGGGAAATGAGGTCAGAACAAAGTCTAACATATTAATTGAAGTTCAGAAGAAGAGACTAAAGGGCAGGCAATAGTTGAAGCAGTAATGGCTGGGAAATGATAAAACAAAAACATGATCCAACAGATAAAGGACACACAAGGTATATTAAACAGGAGTAATAAAAATAATCCATGTTTAGAAACAAAGTAGCAAAACTGTACAATATCAAAGATGAAAACAAGATCTTAAAAGCAAAAAGAGGGAAAAGACAGATCATCTACAAGGGAATGACAATTAGGTTGAAAAGACATTCCTTGACAGCTAGTAAGAAAACTAGAAAATAGCTAAATAATATCTTCAAAGTGCTAAGAGACCAAAAAAAAAATTATCAATCCAGAATTGTATATCTTTCAATAGTTTTGAAGAGGATAAAATAAATACAAAAACTTAAGTTTACCACCAACAGACTTTCACTAAAGGAACTTGAGATTTTTTTCAGGAAGAAGGGAATGGAGAAAAAACCAAGGACAGTAATAATAAAAACAAACAGAAAAATGTCATTCCTATATCAGTAGGGAGCAAAACTTAAGAAGAAAAAGAGCAGAGCTCAATGAACTAAAAACTGACTGATCAAAAATAAGACAAGGGAAGACGGGGAAAAAAGGTGTGCACTTCTTATTTAGGCAGCTTATTTCACAGTTTAAGAACAAAAAAAATATGTAAATACAAAAAACTCCTTGTTAACAAACAGTATGGAAACACTAACTTTTGCCTTCAACACACAAGCTTTATAAAAATTAAGTTACCTTCCATATCTTCATAGTCCTGATCTCCCACATTTAGGGTATATAGAGTTTTCTTCTTCATTTCTCCTTGATAAAGGGTTTCCTATAGGATGAATTATAATAGAGAATTTTAATGTTTGCCTTGTCCCAATAATATACATATTAAAAAAAACCCCAAACTGTAAGAAATTATTTTACACATAAAAGAACACAATACAAACCAAGCCAGTAAATTTTTTGGATAATCCAGTACACTTTTATACTCCTTGCCACCAAGCACTGTCTTGCTGCAAAGAGAAGCCTTATATAAGTATTAAACAACAAAGACTAATGATAAATTTTTTGGTACAAACATAAATACAATCAGAGCTTAGAGAAAAGAGATCCATTTGGACTGAAGTTTTCATTGAAGTTGACAGGTTACATATGTTAAGGAGCTTAACACATTTAAGGAGCAAAACAGTATGAAGGAATAAAAAGGAATTTAGCTAGGCCAATCTGACAAATAAGAGTCAGTGGGTATAACAACTGACACTACAGAAATACAAAGGATCATGAGAGATTACTAAAAGCAACTCTATGCCAATAAAATGGACAACCTGGAAGAAATGGACACATTCTTAGAAACGCACAACCTTCCGAGACTGAACCAGGAAGAAACAGAAAATATGAACAGACCAATCACAAGCACTGAAATTGAAACTGTGATAAAAAATCTTCCAACAGGGCTTCCCTGGTGGCGCAGTGGTTGAGAGTCCGCCTGCCGATGCAGGGCACACGGGTTCGTGCCGCAGTCCGGGAAGATCCCAACATGCCGCAGAGCGGCTGGGCCCGTGAGCCATGGCCGCTGAGCCTGCAGGTCCGGAGCCTGTGCCCCGCAACGAGAAAGGCCACAACGGTGAGAGGCCCGTGTAACGCAAAAAAAAAAAAAAAAAAACTTCCAACAAACAAAAACCCAGGACCAGATGGCTTCACAGGCAAATTCTATCAAACATTTAGAGAAGAGCTAACACCTTTCCTTCTCAAACTCTTCCAAAATATAGCAGAGGGAGGAACACTCCCAAACTCAATTCTACAAGGCCACCATCACCCTGATACCAAAACCAGACAAAGATGTCACAAAGAAAGAAAACTACAGGCCAATATCACTGATGAACATAGATGCAAAAATCCTCAACAAAATACTAGCAAACAGGATCCAACAGCACATTAAAAGGATCATACACCATGATCAAGTGGGGTTTATTCCAGGAATGCAAGGATTCTTCAAGATATGCAAATCAATCAATGTGATAAACCATATTAACAAATTGAGGGAGAAAAACCATACGATCATCTCAATAGATGCAGAGAAAGCTTTCGACAAAATTCAACACCCATTTATGACAAAAATTCTCCAGCAAGGAGGCATGGAGGGAACTTACCTCAACATAATAAAGGCCATATACGACAAACCCACAGCCAACATCATTCTCAATGGTGAAAAACTGAAACCATTTCCACTAAGATCAGGAACAAGACAAGGTTGCCCACTCTCACCACTATTAATCAACATAGTTTTGGAAGTTTTAGTCACAGCAATCAAGAAGAAAAAGAAATAGAAGGAATCCAAATTGGAAAAGAAGAAGTAAAACTGTCAACTGTTTGCAGATAACATGATACTATACATAGAGAATCCTAAAGATGCTACCAGAAAACTACTAGAGCTAATCAATGAATTTGGTAAAGCAGCAAGATACAAAATTAATGCACGGAAATCTGTTGCATTCCTATACACGAGTGATGAAAAATCTGAAACTGAAATTAAGAAAACACTCTCATTTACCACTGCAACAAAAAGAATAAAATATCTAGGAATAAACCTATCTAAGGAGACAAAATACCTATATGCAGAAAATCATAAGAGACTGATGAAATTAAAGATGATACAAACAGATGGAGAGATATACCATGTTCTTGGATTGGAAGAATCAACATTGTGTAAATGACTCTACTACCCAAAGCAATCTACAGATTCAATGCAATCCCTATCAAACTACCACTGGCATTTTTCACAGAACTAGAACAAAACATTTCACAATTTGTATGGAAACACAAAAGACCTGGAACAGCCAAAGCAATCTTGAGAAAGAAAAATGGAGCTGGAGGAATCAGGCTCCCTGGCTTCAGACTACACTACAAAGCTACAGTAGTCAAGACAGTATGGTACTGGCACAAAAACAAAAATATAGATCAATGAAACAGGATAGAAAGCCCAGAGATAAACCCACGCACATATGGTCACCTTATCTTTGATAAAGGAGGCAGGAAGTTACAGTGGAGAAAGGACAGCCTCTTCAATAAGTGGTGCTGGGAAAACTGGACAGCTACATGTAATAGAATGAAACTAGAACACTCCCTAACACCATACACAAAAATAAACTCAAAATGGATTAAAGACCTAAATGTAAGGCCAGACACTATCAAACTCTTACAGGAAAACACAGACAGAACACTCTATGACATAAATCACAGCAAGAACTTTTTTGATCCACCTCCTAGAGAAATGGAAATAAAAACAAAAATAAACAAATAGGACCTAATGAAACTTCAAAGCTTTTGCACAGCAAAGGAAAACATAAACAAGACGAAAAGACAGCCCTCAGAATGGGAGAAGATATTTGCAAATGAAGCAACAGACAAAGGATTTATCTCCAAAATTTACAAGCAGCTCAATATCAAAAAACAAACAACCCAATCCAAAAATGGGCAGAAGACCTAAATAGACATTTCTCCAAAGAAGATATACAGATTGCCAACAAACCAATGAAAGAATGCTCAGGCTTCCCTGATGGCGCAGTGGTTGAGAGTCCGCCTGCCAATGCAGGGGACACGGGTTCGTGACCCGGTCCGGGAAGATCCCACATGCCGCCAAGCGGCTGGGCCTGTGGGCCATGGCCGCTGAGCCTGCGCATCCGGAGCCTGTGCTCCGCAACGGGAGAGGCCACAACAGTGAGAGGCCCGCGTACCGCCAAAAAAAAAAAAAAAAAAAAAAAAAGAAAGAAAGAATGCTCAACATCATTAAGCATTAGAGAAATGCAAATCAAACCCCCAAGATACCATCTCACACCGGTCAGAATGGCCATCATCAAAAAATCTACGAACAATAAATGCTGGAGAGGGTGTGGAGAAAAGGGAACCCTCTTGCACTGTTGGTGGGAATGTAAATTGATATAGCCACTATGGAGAACAGTATGGAGGTTCCTTAAAAAACTAAAAATAGAACTACCATACGACCCAGCAATCCCACTACTGGGCATATACCCTGAGAAAACCATAATTCAAAAAGAGTCATGTACCACAATGTTCATTGCAGCTCTATTTACAATAGCCAGGACATGGAAGCAACCTAAGTGTCCACAAACAAATGAATGGATAAAGAAGATGTGGCACATATATACAATGGAATATTACTCAGCCATAAAAAGAAACGAAATTTAGTTATTTGCAGTGAGGTGGATGGACCTAGAGTCTGTCATACAGAGTGAAGTAAGTCAGAAAGAGAAAAACAAATACCGTATGCTAACACATATATATGGAATCTAAAAAACAAACAAACAAAAATGGTCATGAAGAACCTAGGGGCAAGACGGGAATAAAGACACAGACCTACTAGTGAATGGACTTGAGGATAGGGGCAGGGGGAAGGGTAAGCTGGGACAAAGTGAGAGAGTGGCATGGACATATATACACTACCAAATACAAAATAGATAGCTAGTGGGAAGCAGCCTCATAGCACAGGGAGATCAGCTCGGTGCTTTGTGACCACCTAGAGGGGTGGGATAGGGAGGGTGGGAGGGAGGGAGACGCAAGAGGGAAGAGATATGGGGAACATATGTATATGTATAACTGATTCACTTTGTTATAAAGCAGAAACTAACACGCCATTGTAAAGCAAGTATACTCCAATAAAGATGTTAAAAAAAAAAAAAGTCAGTGGGTGAAAGAGCAACTGTGTGTATATACTGAGAAGGAATGGGCATGTACGCCAAGAAGTTCATCTGAAAGATTACAGTGAGGGTAATGAGAGTAATAAGCAGAGCAATATAAATCAAGTAGAGCTAGATTATAGACAGATCTCTAATGATTGACTGAGAGGTTTAGAGTCAATCCTATAGATTCTTCTGAGGAAGACTGACATGAATATAAGCAATGTAAATGAATCTTTTAAAAGAATGATCTGCCTGCAAAGCACAGAATGGATTATAGAGGGGAGAGACTGGAAGCAGAGATGTTTGCATAGCTAGAGTAATTGGCTATGAAGTGAATAAAAAAGAAACAAATTTTGAAGAGCTGAAGAATTTCTGACATTTGGCGACTAAATAAATACAAAGGAAGGAGTAAAAGATCATTTTGGCCTAGGGGACTAGGAAAATGGTGATTACAAGAGACAAAATGAGAAACAGAGGAAAGGAAATTAATTTGTTAGTCGAGGGGAACAAATTTATGAAGTAAAATTATTTTTTAAATCAACTCTTAGAATTCTTTCTTGAATTGATGCAAGACGAGTGATTGCAATGAAGTATTCAAATATATTTTGTAATATCTAGGCACAAGAAATCCCCAATTTCATCAGTTATGATTCTTCCATGTGTACACGAGGCAGTTTTTCTATTTTTTGTTAAATAACGTACACATGTGAGTTTCTACATTAAAGGTATGTACTGCCTAGGAAAATTCTGTATTAGATTAAATAAGGAGAAATGCAAAGGCCCATACTTTGATTCAAAACCCAAGCAGAAAATAAGAAACTAACACATACAAGAATAATTTAAAGGTTTTAGTGGGTTAAAAATTGGAAATTTGAGTCAGGACTAGAGTTACTTTTAAAACGTTAATTCAATCACAGTCTACCTTAATAAAAGTAGATAGAATGTCAAGAACAAAAGGAAAACTTCCCACTCAGCCTACATTAACATTTGTTTTAGTTCTGGTGCTATTCTTCAGGTATCAGGTAACAACTTATAGGCTAAGGTAAATACATTGGCTTCTTTGAGTGTGATAAGCCAGTAAGGGGTTTAAGGCAGAGGAGGCAGCAAAGGGAAAAGCAGAGGCCAGCAAGCAGACTACTGCAATAATCTAGAGGGGGAGATGACAGTGGCTTGTACTAAAGTAATAGCAAGGTTGATGAAAAGTGCTCAGATTCCAGCAGTTTTCAAAATACAGCCATCAGGATGTGCTGACAGACTAAATGCGGCATATGTGTTAGAGCAAGATTCCAGGATTATTCCACAGTATTTTGATTTGAGTAACTAGAATGATGGAATTGCTGAGATAGAATACTTCTAAAAATATTCCGATAGTCACAGGTTACTATTCCACTTGGTATTTACTCAGGACAGTATCAATATCACTTGGGAACTTGCTACAAAGATACCTCAGGCACCACCCTAGACTAGTGAATAAGAATCTGCACTTTATCAAGATTTGTGCAAGATTCATATGTACAGTAAAGCCAACTTCCAAACTTAGCTGATTTTAGAATCATACTATGCCCCTGTATGATCTATAATTGAGTGTAATTCTTCATTTGGGGAAATTCATACCACACCATCTTACCCCATTATCCTAGCTATCTGAGAATTTAAAAAAAAAAAAAAATTGTAATTTTTGTCATCAGCATACCTGTGCTTATGACACTGTCCAGCAATAAAAAGCATTCAAATGTTAACCATTACTATTAATGCACATTTTCCATCCCAATCCCAGTCTTAAAACCATTAAGTGCCTGCCAATTAACTACTCAAAAATTTGATACTCCCTCTAAGAATGTTATTTTTATTTTCCCTTTAAGAAACCATAAGCAAGGCTATTTGTTAGTGATGTCGGGGTGGCAGTGGGGGTGGGGGGTGGAATTCGATCCATTATTATAGGCCAGCGGTCAAAAAACTGGCTGTTTCTGTAAATAAAGTTTTGTTGAAGAACAGCCATGCTCATTCCTTTATATATTGCCTATGGCTGCTTTTGCACTACAATGGCAAAGCTGAATAGTTACTACAGAAACTGTATACTTGGCAAAGCCTAAAATAATTACGATCTGGCCCTTTTCAGAAAACGTTTGCCAACCCTATTAAAGACTATAGAAGGCTGCCTAGTTTGGAGATGTGGCTCAGACTTTCACTGCAGAGGGCCCCTCAAGCTTTCCTAAGTAGAGGCATCTATTTACATTTGTATTCAACCTGTACTATGGCACAACAGCTTCTCATTACACATCTGAGTCAATGGTTCTGCAATGGTGTCCTTGAGTTTCTTTAAAAATGCCCTGAAGGCTATGTGATTTTGTTGATTTATCTACATTTATTTTATCAATCTCGCTTAAACTATCATGGATATTTGCCCTAGTGCTTCCACTTGTTCGCTTCAGAGTAAGGTTAAGGCAATTACCTCCTTCAGCTTAATAGTTATTTCCTTTCCAACTTCTTTGCTACATAATCAACTCCCTCCTGCTTCTAATATGTCACTGTTAATTTTTAAATCCCTTGCAGAATGGTCCCTCTAATTTTTTTTCCTACCTGATTTCCACCATATAACACTCTTACCACACTTTGCAAGTAGACCTGTTTGCTTCAAGTGGGCTATTTTGACAATTTTTTGTTTAGAATATCCTTCGCCTGGAGCTTTAATACCAGCACTCTTCAGTATAGATAGGAATGTCCCTTTAGCACTGGTTTTAGAAAAAAACTGCCTGGGTTCAAACATTAACTAGTCTGACACTTACTAGTAGTATGACTTCTTTAAGCCTGTTTCCTCATCTATAAAATGGAGATAAAACAGTTAACCATTTCAGTCATTATGAAAATCAAATTACATAATCTCATAATCCATTTAAAGTGTTCAGACTAGCACAAAGTACTCAACAACAAACACACATGCACAAACACATGAATACCTCCCCACCCCAAATGGATTTTACGTATATCACAGGATTAAAACTGATAAATCTGTATGACTCAGATTTTCATTATTAACAAGTGAACAAATTTTAAAAACTCCTGTAACTCAAAGAATATCCATATATAGAAAGAATATGAGTAAAATGTTTACAAAATTTAAATTGTCAAATAGTTCTTCAAAAGGAACTTACACAGATAAATAAGTTCTTTATTCTACATTGATAATATTTATCAAGATTCCTGTTTATCTGGAAATAAAAATGTTGAAGCAAGACACAAAATCTAGGACTCACAAAGTAAATAGCCCTAGGATTTTTGTATCCTATTTTCTACTTTATATAGATATAGGAAATAAAACACTAAATGCCGTAACATATGGCAACTCCAGCAAAAAAGAAGAGGTCATGTTTAAGTGAAGCTCCAACCACTATCTCCTAGGTGGTACCTAAGAGTGTCATTTAGTTTTTAATAAGTATACAAATATTTACAAGGCTTCTTACCCTTAAGATGCTTCAGGTCGAGCAGTCAGGTAATCGGTTTTCCATCAAACTTTTTCTGGAGAGGGAATTATGAAAATTAGTCCTATTTCATTCCATTTTCACCTGGCTGCTCCCTTATTTAACTTGGGTACAGAAGAAAGGAGACTAGCAAAGTAAAGAAGTACTTATTACAGAGGGCCCCAGATGTGAGTATAATTTATCTAGAACATAAAACATTTCGACAGAGTGACTATATGCCTGCAGATATGAAGACACACATATGTACTGGAAGCAAACAATAATGAAAACATTTTGTTCAGGGAGGGAGAAGCACAAGAAAACACATTTCAGCATATAGGAGAAAACCGACTGAAAACAGAGTAATGGAGAATTAGAAGAAAATCTACCCCAACAAATACACTTAGGCTTACCACCTAAGAAAGCAATTTAGAAAAAGATATACAAAAAGATATTTAAAGAGCCCAGAAATTCAACTACTAGTATTTCAATTACTTCCTGAACTCCAGATTTTAGTATCCTTAGCCAGTAATCACTTTTCTCTTTTTTTTTCTCTTCTTTTTCAACCGGCCCCACACTGGACTCCCCACATTTCTACAGCCTGCCTCTTTCTCTCCTTCTCTTTCTCTTTCTCTCTCTCTCCCTCCCTCCCTCTCTCTCTCTATTTATTAAATATTTAGTCAGTACTCCATATTTTCTATTTATTTATTTATTAAATATTTAGTCAGTGCTCCATATTTTCTAGGTACCACTAGACTTTAAGCACTGACACATCTGATAAAAACAAAAACAAAAATCAATAACAACAGAGTATAGCAGATGCTGTAATGGTGGTAAGCACAGGATATTATAGAAGCACACAGTGAGCACTGATGTATCCTTGCAACATACGCCTTTGCAAAAAAAGGCTTCCCAATGAAGACCAAATATATTTAAAATGTATTTTTCTACCCCCACCCAACTATTCTGTACCATTATAGCATTTCCATCCTTAAAGGACTCAAAAATGGGATGGTCAACTTGAACATGATAGTGAGGATTTTAATTTTTAAAACAAACAAAGGATATATGCAAACAGGTAAGGTGATTCTGACTATTTTACACTTCCTCTATGGGAGTGACCATTAGGCAAACATGAAACACACACTGTACCTGATCCCACGCAATAAAGTTTTATCCCCAGAAAAAGCTTTTCAGACTAATGTTTAGACATATAGGTGGAGAAAAGTATCTTTTCTCTTTCTTCAAATTTTATAACATAGTACATTTTCATACAATGATCTGAGTATGTTAATATCTAACTGAATGTAATGAATTAAAAAAATAATTTACAGGTCTTTAATAAACAAATTGTTTGCCCTTCAACACACCAATCTCTCTACTCATGATCACAAGTTACATATTTTTTCAACATCAAATTTTTTTAGTTAAAAATAAAACTCTTTGGCTTCCCTGGTGGCGCAGTGGTTGAGAATCTGCCTGCTAATGCAGGGGACACGGGTTCGAGCCCTTGTCTGGGAGGGTCCCACATGCTGCGGAGCAACTAGGCCTGTGAGCCACAACTACTGAGCCTGTGCGTCTGGAGCCTGTGCTCCGCAACAAGAGAGGCCGTGATAGTGAGAGGCCCATGCACCGTGATGAAGAGTGGCCCCCGCTTGCCACAACTAGAGAAAGCCCTCGCACAGAAACAAAGACCCAACACAGCAAAAATAAATTAATAAACTCCTACCCCCAACATCTTCTTAAAAAAATAAATAAATAATAAAAAAATAAAACTCTTTATCAGAAAATAATTCAATGGAGAACCAACAAATTAGGATATCTATTTACAAAAACAGCAACAAAATTTTCATTCCTGCCAATACTTTGAATTTCACCCCAACTTTATAAATACCAACCAACAGTAAAACTGAAAACTCAATCAATTTTTGTTTTATTGGATTCATTTACATGCTGCTATGGTCTTAATGTTTATATGCCCCCAAAATTCATGGTGAAATCCTTATCCCTAAAGGTGATGGCATTATTAGTAAGGGGGGCCTTTGGGATGTACTTAAGTTAAGAGGGTGGAGCCCTCATGAAAGGGATTAGTGCCTTATAAAAGACACTCCAAAAAGATCCCTAATCCCTTCCACCACGTGATGATTCAAGGGAAAGTCTGACTGGAAGAGGGCCCTCACCCAATCATGGTAGCACCCTGATCCTGAACTTTTAGCCTCTAGAAATAATTTCATTCTTTTTTTTTTTAATTTATTCATTTTTGGCTGTGTTGGGTCTTCGTTGCTGTGCGCAGGCTTTCTCTAGTTGCAGTGAGCGGGGGCTACTCTTTGTTGCAGTGCACGTGCTTCCCACTGCGGTGGCTTCTCTTGTTGTGGAGCACGGGCTCTAGGCACGCGCGCTCAGTAGTTGTGGCTCGCAGGCTCTAGAGTGCAGGCTCAGTAGTTGCGGTGCACAGGCTTAGTTGCTCCGTGGCAGCTTCCCAGAACAGGGCTCGAACCTGTGTCCCCTGCATTGGCAGGTGGATTCTTAACCACTGCACCACCAGGGACTGTAAGGTCGGATCTTAACAAACGGCACCGCGAAACAGAGGAAAGCTTTAAGTGAGCTTTATTAGGGAGCGCTCCCGGGCGAGGTTCACTTGTCCGAGAGAAAGGGGCCAGAGAAGTCGCACCCGGGCGAGGGTTGGGCAAGATTTTATAGGGGAGGAAGGGAAAGGGGTGTGGTGAATCTGGGAGGGCACAAGGTATTCCTTATTTGGTGGTCTTTTCGGGTATCCTGGGGGACCGTTAGTCCCGCCCCTCGAAAGGCGGGAAGGCTGGGCCGGGTTCAAAGTCCCCAGGTCAGTTCCTGGAACTGGGTGGTCCGGAGAGTTTCGGTCTGATGCAACCCGTGACTCTGATTGTGTTCCCCCGCCTCGGGCCTGCTGGCCTTATAGGGAAGTCCCAATTTCGTTCTTTACAAGCCACGCAGTTTTGGTATTTTGTTATAGCAACCCAAACAGACTAAGACACATGCTCTGCTTCCAGTTACTATTGCATATCAGGCCCTGGAAGTACTTTCTATCTAGTTCAGTTTTTGACAGGGTTATCAGTAATTTGGTTGCTTGTCAGCAGCTGATCAACAGTAGCAATTTCGAGGAATCTTTTCATATTCAACTCCTTCATTCTAGACCTATATCCAAAAAAAGGCTTGTTTTCTCAGCACCATTCACTGATGAACAGATAATCCTATGTCTTGTAGCTTACCAGGTAAACTGAAAATAAAGAACCTGAAGTCACCCACATTTATAGGTCTTATAATAAAACCAGCTTCATATATCGATCCAGGAAGTAAAGCTATGCCTTCAGAATGTCTCTAACATTCTTACAGTGTCTGCAACAGGAAGTGAGTGCCAAAAGGCTCCACTAATATGAAGGATGTCACCTCATACTATGCTCTATGATGAGCAATAACCTAATTATTGAAATGAATCATTTTTAAAAAAGGTTAAAATGAATAAAAACTAAAACATTTCCAAAGTGAAAGGCAAGCCAGAAATCCTCAGGCAGAGAAAATAGATTAAATTGAAAATAGGAAAACAGTTTTTCAAATGTAATATAATTTTGGTAAGAGTTCATGAAAACTATGCTATTACTCTAAAAGAAAAATTAATGTTCCCATTTCCTTCTACACTTAATGTAGCATCATGTCCTTGACAAAACTTGCACTGTTATACATGGCAGGATCACATATATGTTGAAAAAAATAAGATATAATTGAGAAACCATATTTAACTACAAAATAAGGAGATTCAAGTTGCCATGACATTCTAAAACAGATAATAAGTGAGACTGGGAAGTTTCCATTCTGTGTAAAATGGAATAAGCACATTCTACCTTGTTAATCTCACTGAATGAAACTATAAAACCTAGACAGAATAAATGGAGCAGCTAACTGAAAATTAAAAGGTAAGCAATAACAGGTAGATTGGGGAAGAGCCCAAAATCTGATATATTATCAAACTGGTAGTGCGTTTATAATTTCTTCCCCATCCAATTTTCCCTCCAGCCTGGGCTTCATGAAGCCTGAAACCTATAAAGTGACCACTAGTGAGAGAGAGAGCGAGAGCGAGCGCGCGCGTGCACAGGCTAGCACTCTAAGAAAAGCCATCTAGCTCTGCCCAAGGAGTAGGAAAGGGGCCTCCCAATACTCAAGAGTGAAGGAAATCTTTTTTTTTCTTTCTGTTCTTCATTCCCCATGCCCCAGTTCCCAAGCAATCCTGTGGTGGCAATAGCTGCAACAGTGACAGCAGCAGGGTCAGCAGAAGCCTAAAACTCTAAGGGAAAGGTACCATACTCGCTGACTGAAAAACTCTGGGCTAATCTCATTGATTTTTCTCCCGTCTTCCTGTCATTCGGCTCCATATGCAACTGTGGAAAGTATACAGCACAGTGGTGTAAACGAAGACTGAGCTTTCTAGCCAGAAGACAGAAAAGTGTGTGTGGGGTGGGGGTGGGGGTGGGGTGTTCTAGGGATCTAGAAAATACCATGGATATATAACAGAGAGGAAAGAGCTTGAGACAGTAACCTGTTAAGTTGTTCAAAATGTCCAAAATTACTTGGCATACACAGAACCAGGAAAATCTCAAACACTCGTGGGAAAAGACAACCCACAGAAACCAACACCATGAAGACACAGATATTACAGCACTGGGTGAATTTTCTGACAAAGATTTAAAGCAGGTAATAAAAATGTTCCAACA
Source organism: Grampus griseus (assembly GCF_964374135.1). NCBI lineage: Eukaryota > Metazoa > Chordata > Mammalia > Artiodactyla > Delphinidae > Grampus > Grampus griseus. The sequence continues at coordinate 37,022,424 of NC_139005.1, forward strand.
AGTAAAATCAAATACTCTTGAAACAAATGGAAAGCTAGAAAATCACAGCAAAGAAATAAAGTGCCACCAAATGGAAATTTTAGAACTGAAAAACGTAATAACTGAAATAGAAAATACACTGCACAGACTCAATAGCCAAATGGAAAGTCAGTGAACTTGGAAGACAGAGCAAAGGAAATTACCCAATCTAAACAACAGAGAGAAAAACATAGAAAAAGAAAAAAATCATTAGTGCCTCAGGAAACTGTGAATCAATGCCAAAACCTTAACATTCTTGTCAAAAGCTCAAGAAGGGGAGGAAAAGAGAGTAATAAGAAGAAATAATGGCTGGAAACTCCCCAAATTTGTTGAAAGACATAAACCTCTACATTCAAGGAGCTCATAAACCTCACACAGGATAGTTCCAATGAAATTCATTCCTGGACACACCACAAACTGCTGAAAATTACAAAGGAAAAAAAATCTTACAAGTAGATTGAAATAACAATACATTACTTATGTGGGGAAGATAGGTTAATGATTTGAATAACTACTGATTTCTCATTAGAAACAACACAGGCCAGAAGGAAGTGAAACAACATTCTTAGTTTAAAATGGAAAAGAACTTTAAAAACCTAAAATCTTCAAGCTAGTGAAATTATCCTTAAAGAACAAATGTAAAATCAATGAAACTGAAAACAGAAAAACAAGAAAAAAAAATCAATAAAACCAAAAGCTCATCCTTTGAAAAGATCAATAAAACTGAAACCTCTAGCAAGACTAATTAAGTAGAATAGCACTGAATAGCCCCAGTATTATTTAAAGAAACTGCATTTGTAGTTAAAAGTCTTCCAAAAAAGAAACCTCCAGCCCCAGACAATTTCCCTGGTGAATTTTACTAAACATTTCAATAACACAATCACTTCCAGAGTTTGGAACATAAATACTTCCCAATTCATTTTATGAATCTAGCATTACCATGATACCAAAACCAGACAAAAACAGTACAAGAAAAGAACAAACTGATATACTAGATTTCATCAAAATAAACAATCTATGATACGTTCATCCACACAGTGGAATACTACTCAGCCACGAAAAGAAATGAACTGGTGTTTCACTCAACAACTTACATGAATCTTAAAGGCAATATATTGAGTGAAAGAAGCCAGTCTCAAAAGATTACCTACTACTGATACATAATTGCATTTATAGGACATTCTCAAAAAGTCAAAACTGTAGTAATGAAGAACCGTTATCAGTGGCTGCCTGTGTCAGGGGAAGGTTAGACTACAAAGATAGCACAAGGCAGTTTTCTGGGAACCATTCTGAATCCTGACTCTGGTGGTAGTAATAAAAATCTAAACATGTATTAAAGTTCACAGAACTACATACCCCAAAAAGGTCAATTTTATTATATGTTAATAAATGTTAAAATGTTTTTAAAAGTAAAGACTGACATGAGAGAGCAATCATGGGCTAGAATATAAACCAACTTTCTCAACAAAGGTACTTTTTCACTGACGACTTCACTCATACTCTCAGTCTTTATCATCAACACAGAGACCACCCAAATTACATCACCACATTTGAGCTTGAGAGGAGGTATCTGAGGGTTCCTGTATTTCTGTAGCACTGAAAGGTCTCACAGACAACACATACCTATTGCTTGGGGAGACACAGAGATTAAAAGCAACAGACACAACTTCACAACCCCACTAAATTCTAAGAAAGAACTATAAAAAGAGATCCGTTCTAAGACCCTAGTGATGGTATAGAGCTAGCAGGTTTTTCATTGTATGGGGGAAGACAGGCACTATAGATGGCTTCCCGTTGGGTTACTCTTATGTGACAGTTGTCCACTCTATGAGAAGAATATTCCTACAATGCAGTACTTTAATTTAAAAAGAAAAATGAGTGCCTTCTACATGCTTGGATAGTTTAACCATAAAGAGTTAGATAAAGATACCATAATTATATGACAGGCTTCCACTGTTTCTCCAAATGAGAAACAATTATAGAACAGCAGCATGTTATATGTACTCTAATAATTTCAATATATATTTATGCAATTCTTCTCTAATAAATCCCACCCCTGCCTAAGGTATGGAGGAGGGAATAGAAGAAGGAAGTGATTATGTAATCTTCATTTGTCCTTGAGATTCTCACCTCCATGTTCTCAACCCCATTTACTAAAGCACTAATTTAAATGATAAAGGCAAACCTAAAGCTCTTACATTTTTGTTTCTTTCCATCACCCATTCCTCAACATTTATTACAGGTCTGCTGAAGGCAAGAGTTACAAGTCTGGAAAAGTAGAGTTTACATTTAGAAGATTAAACCTTATGCCTACTAGAGACAAAAAAGCAAAAAGAACAATGAGGTGTTAAGAGACTCACCTCACAACAAACCTCCCAAGAGGACTACAGGAGCCCTTGGGATCAAGAGCAATGTACCCTCATATCTGGGCAGAATACCCAAGAGGAAAGGGGATCCTGGAAGGAAGCAAGGAAGCAGAGAAAGAACTGGAGTCTTTTTATACTTTTCTTCTAACCCCAAACAGGAAAACTATAGACCATTTCTTTAATTTAACCTTTAATCTACCTTAGACAGATTCCTGAATTTAAATGGTAATCCCTGTCTACCTACCTCCCAAAAAAGGAGATGGGAAAATTATGTAAGGCACAGGAAACATTCGCAAATAAACAAACAAATCCTAAGAATTAAAGGAGAGGAAACACAAAATAATGTACACAAATGCTTGTTACAGAGGAATGGAAATGAATTTCATCTATAGCAGTGGGGGGGAAAGGACAAGGTTCAAAACATTGCTTCTGAAATATTGCTCTGTTCTGTTTAAACAAGATTTTAAAAACTTTACATTATAGAATTTCAACTCTAGAAATCAGTCTCTTTTTTGCACAGATGTTAAATGTCATTCTTTGAGTGGTTCCTCAAGAAATGTCACTTCCTTTGTACTAATTGAGTGGTTCCTCAAGAAATGTCACTTCCTTTGTACTAATCCCTTCCAAATTGTGCAAGTTGCTATAGTGAAACTAATACGGGGGGAGGGGGGAGCAACTGTTTTGTATAGTACACAGGACATCTACTCTCTCTTTACTCTAGCTATACCTATTATCAGAATTTCTTAAACTCAACCTAGGTAGCTAGCTCAGAGATAAACACAATTTTATTATGTTATGTAAGTATATGATGAATGTGTTCTCAAATGAATTTTTCACACATAATTTAAAGAGGCATTTCACAATCCTACTCCTATGATACACTACTATTCTAACCTAGAAATGTTATTACATACCATGAAAACTTACTTACTTTTAAAAAAAGCAAAAAACAAAAAAAAAACAACACTTTTTCATGCTAGCATCAGGCATGGGCAGATACTGTGATCCTCTCCGAAATTTAATCTTATTATTGGGGCTTCAAATGCCCCAAGAACTGGACTTTTGGCTGTGATTTTCACACTGTTTCTAGCCATTACTTTCCCTTTTTTTTTTAACACTATTAATTGCTTTACAATGTGTGTTAGTTTCTGCTGTATAACAAAGCGAATCAGCTTTATGTATATATATGTCCCCATATCCCCTCCCTCTTGCGTCTCCCTCCCTCCCACCCTCCCTACCCCTCCCCTCTAGGTGGTCACAAAGCACCTCGCTTATCTCCCTGTGCTATGCAGCTGCTTCCCACTAGCTATCTATTTTACATTTGGTAGTGTATATAGGTCCACGCCACTCTCTTTGTCCCAGCTTACCCTTCCCCCTCCCTGTGTCCTCAAGTCCATTCTCTACGTGTGCGTCTTTATTCCTGTCCTGCCCCTAGGTTCATCAGAGCCACTTTTTTTTTTTAGATTCCATATATATGTTTTAGCATACGGTATTTTTTTTTCTCTTTCTGACTTACTTCACTCTGTATGAGACTCTAGGTCCTGTCACCTAACTACAAATATTTCAATTTTGTTTCATTTTATGCCTAATATTCCATTTATATATGTGCCACATCTTCTTTATCCATTCACCTGTCAATGGACACTTAGGTTGCTTCCATGTCCTGGCTATTGTAAATAGAGCTGCAATGAACATTGTGGTACATGTCTCTTTTTGAATTATGGTTTTCTCAGGGTATATGCCCAGTAGTGGGATTGCTGGGTCATATGGTAGTTCTGTTTTTAGTTTTTTAAGGAACCTCCATACTGTTCTCCATAGTGGCTGCATCAATTTACATTCCCACCAACAGTGCAAGAGGATTCCCTTTCTCCACACCCTCTCCAGCATTTATTGTTTGTAGATTTTTTGATGATTGCCATTCTGACCAGTGTGAGGTGATACCTCATTGTGGTTTTGATTTGCATTTCTCTAATGATTAGTGATGTTGAACACGCTTTCATGTGTTTGTTGGCAATCTGTATACCTTCTTTGGAGAAAAGTCTATTTAGGTCCATTTTTGGATTGGGTTGTTTGTTTTTTTGATATTGAGCTGCATGAGCTGCTTTGTATATTTTGGAGATTAATCCTTTGTCAGTTGCTTCATTTGCAAATATCTTCTCCCATTCTGAGGGCTGTCTTTTCATTGTTTATAGTTTCCTTTGCTGTATAAAAGCTTTTAAGTTTTATTAGGTCCCACTTGCTTATTTTTGTTTTTATTTCCCTTACTCTAGGAGGTGGGTCAAAAAGGATCTTGCTGCGATTTATGTCATGGAGTGTTCTGCCTATGTTTTCCTCTAAGAGTTTTACAGTGTCTGGCCTTACATTTAGGTCTTTAATCCATTTTGAGTTTATTTTTGTGTATGGTGTTAGGGAGTGTTCTAATTTCATTCTTTCACATGTATCGGTCCATTTTTCCTAGCACCACTTATTGAAGAGACTGTCTTTTCTCCATTGTATATTCTTGCCTCCTTTATCAAAGATAAGGTGGCCATATGTGCATGGATGTATCACTGGACTTTCTACCCTGTTCCACTGATCTATATTTCTGTTTTTGTGCCAGTACCATACTGTCTTGATTACTGTAGCTTTGTAGTATAGTCTGAAGTCAGGGAGCCTGATTCCTCCAGCTTCGTTTGTCTTTCTTAAGACTGCATTGGCTATTCGGGATCTTTTGTGTTTCCATACAAATTGTGAAATTTTTTGTTCTATTTCTGTGAAAAATACCATTGGTAATTTGATAGAGATTGCACTGAATCTGTAGATTGCTTTAGGTAGTACAGTCATTTTCACAATGTTGATTCTTCCAATCCCAGAACATGGTATATCTCTCCATCTGTTTGTATCACCTTTAATTTCTTTTCATCTTATAGTTTTCTGCGTTACAGGTCTTTTGTCTCCCTAGGTATGTGATACTTCTTGTTGCAACGGTAAATAGGAGTGTTTCCTTAATTTCTCTTTCAGATATTTCATCGTTAATGCATAGGAATACAAGAGATTTCTGTGCATTAATTTTGTATCTTGCTACTTTACCAAATTCATTGATTAGCGCTAGTAGTTTTCTGGTAGCATCTTTAGGATTCTCTATGTATAGCATCATGTCATCTGCAAACAGTAGACAGTTTTACTTCTTTTCCAATATGGATTCCTTTTATTTCTTTTTCTCTGATTGCTGTGGCTAAAACTTCCAAAACTATGTTGAATAATAGCAGTAAGAGTTGGCAACCTTGTCTTGTTCCTGATCTTAGAGGAAATGGTTTCAGTTTTTCACCACTGAGAACGATGTTGGCTGTGGGTTTGTCATATATGGCCTTTATTATGTTGAGGTAGGTTCCCTCTATGCCTACTTTTTGGAGGTTTTTTTTCATAAATGGGTGTTGAATTTTGTCAAAAACTTTTTCTGCATCTATTGAGATTATCACATGGTTTTTATCCTTCAATTTGTTAAAATGGTGTATCACATTGAATGATTTGCATATACTGAAGAATCCTTGCATCCCTGGGATAAACCCCACTTGATCATGGTGTATGATCCTTTTAATGTACTGTTGGATTCTGTTTGTTAGTATTTTATTGAGGAATTTTGTCTCTATGTTCATCAGTGATATTGGCCTGTAGTTTTTTTTTTGTGACACCTTTGTCTGGTTTTGGTATCAGGGTGACGGTGGCCTTGTAGAATGAGTTCAGTAGTGTTCCTCCCTCTGCTGTATTTTGGAAGAGTTTGAGAAGGAAAGGTGTTAGCTCTTCTCTAAATGTTTGATAGAATTCGCCTGTGAAGCCATCTGGTCCTGGTCTAGCCATTACTTTCTGATATATCATAAGTTATCTCATTTAACTGTTAGAGTATTTTTTGAAGAAGGTATCTCCATTTTACATACAGTGAAATTAAGTAGCTTGTCCAAGGTCGCAAAGCCAGTGGTAAGTAGTAGGATTGGAACTCACCAGCCTTTTGCCAGAAAATAAAACAAATATTAATCCAAGTCACTAAATATTAAAAATATTCAAACAGTGAGAAGCAGTAACACCCTTAATGACTCAAATGACTACAAAATTGTTAAGCTGTGATCTGCCTTATTCACTATATAACCCAGGATCCAGCACCATGCCTTCAAATGACTGCCCAATAAACAGCTTTGAATGAATGATTTATTAATATGTATAATAACCTTAGATAATATTTACCCAACACATTTGTCAGGCATGATTTTAAGCTAAATATATAAATAAGTTATGCTCCATGGGGAAGAAAGTAACACTTTAGAAATGAATAGGAAGACAGAAGTTCTCAGCAGATAAATAGTAACTATATTAAAAAAAAAAAGGAAATTTCAGAAGTGAAAAACACAATGTCTGAAATAAGATCTCAACAACAGGATGGAAATGCAAAGGAATGAGTCAGTGAATGTGAAGATACAATAGAAGTGACCTAATTTGAAGAATAGAGATATAAAAGACTGAAGGAAAATGAAGAGTCTCAGGGTCCTATGGACAATATCCAAAGTTCTAATCATGTCCAGAAAAAGGAGAAAGAGATTGGAACAGGAAAACATATTTGAAGAAATAATGTCCAAAAAACCTCCCTAACTTGGTGAAAGGCACAAATTTAGAAACTGACAGTTTTGTGTACATCAAATAAGACTAACTCAAAAGAAAAATGAAATGAAAATGGAAAAGATATTTCAGTGAAGAAAAACTAAGAAAATTTATCACCAGCAGGGCTACTTTAAAAGACAGGCTAAAGGAAGTGCTTCAGGCTGAAGAAAAATGACACGAGAGAAAACTGAAGTTTCATTAACAAAGAGCAACAACAAAATAGTAACTATTTAGGAATATTTAAGAAACTACTTTTTCTCCTCTAAAGTCCTTTTAAAAAGTGTATGATTATTGAAAGCAAAAATTGCATAATTGTCTAATGGGGTTTTCATTACATGTATACGTGTTAATACATATAACAACATAAGATAAATGTCACTGGAGAATTATAGGGCTTCTACATTTACTTCAACCAGTAAATATGAATTCTAAGTAAATCCTCTGGCATATATATTATGATCCCTAGAGCAGTACTGTGCAACAGAAATATAATGTGAGCTGCATATGTAATTTTAAATTTTCTAGTAGCCATATTTTAAAAGTTAAAACAGATAAAATCAATTCAGTAAATTTTACTAACTCTATTATGTCCAAATATTAATACTGCAACATATAATCAATAAAAAATATATTAAATGAGACATTTTATATTATTTTTGTGGTAGTAAATCTTTTAAATCTAGTGTGTATTTTATACTTACTGCACACTTCAATTCAAACTAGGCACATTTCAAGTTGTCAAGAGAAGATCTCAAGCAACCACTAAAAAATAATGCAAAGAGATGCAGCCCAAAAGAAGGGCCAAAGATAAATTTAAAGTAGAATACTAAAATATATTCACCTAGTCCAAAAAAGGCAGTAAATGGGGAACAAAGGAACATATCATATCAATAATTACATTAAATGTAAATAATCTAAATATACCAATTAAGAGATTGTCAGATTGGATTGTTAAAAAGACTGACTTACTTGGATCCACCTTCTAGAGTAATGAACGTAAAAACAAAAATAAACAAATGGGACCCAATTAAACTTAAAAGCTTTTGCACAGCAAAGGAAACCATAAACAAAACAAAAAGACAACACACAGAATGGGAGAAAATATTTGCAAAAGATGCAACCAGCAAGGGATTAATCTACAAAATATACAAACAGCTCTTGCAGCTCAATATCGAGAAAACAACCCAATCAAAAAATGGGCAGAAGATCTAAACAGACATTTCTCCAAAGACATACAGATGGCCAATTGGCACATGAAAAGATGCTCAACATTGCTAAGTATTAGAAAAATGCAAATTAAAACTACAATGACCTCACACTGGCCAGAATGCCCATCAGCAAAAAGTCTACAAACAGGAGAGGGTGTGGAGAAAAGGGAACCCTCCTACACTGTTGGTAGGAATGTAAATTGGTATAGCCACTATGGAGAACAGTATAAGATTCCTTAAGAAACTAAAAATAGAGCTGCCATATAATCCAGCAATCGCACCCCTGGGCATATATCCAGAGAAAACCATAATTCAAAAAGATACATAAACCCCAATGTTCACTGCAGCACTATTTACAACAGCCAAGACATAGACGCACCTAATGTCCATTGACAGAGGAATGAATAAAGAAGACGTGGTACATGTATACAATGGAATATTACTCAGCCATTAAAAAAGAATGAAATAATGCCATTTGCAGCAACATGGATGGACCTAGAGATTATCATACTAAGTGAAGTCAGACAGAGAAAGACATATATGATATCACTTATATGTGGAATCTTAAAAAATGATACAAATGAACATATTTACAAAACAGAAACAGACTCACAGACTCAGAAAACAAACTTATGGTTACCAAAGGGGAAAGGTTGGGGGTGGGGAAAGGATAAATTAGGAAGTTGGGGTTAACATATACATACTACTGTATATAAAACAGATAATCAACAAAGACCTACTGTATAGCACAAGGAACTCTACTCAATACTCTGTAATAACCTATGTGGGAAAAGACTCTGAAAAAGAATAGATATATGTATATGTTAAAAAAAAAAAAAAAAAAGCCCTAGGATAAGAATGAAAAAAAAGGCAGTAAATGGGGAACAAAGGAGCATACCATATCAATAATTACATTAAATGCAAATAATCTAAATACATCAATTAAGAGATTGTCAGATTGGATTGTTAAAAAGACTGACATGCTGTCTGCAAGAAATTCACTTTATTTTCTTTTTCCAGGAAAGTAAATTTTATTGAGCTCCATGGCTGCCTTTAGGAACAGCCAGGAGGGAATCATGACATCATGGGGTGGGGTGGGGGGAGAAACTCACTTTAAACATAAGGACATAGTAAATAAAAGTACGGAAATAAAAGTATGGGAAAAAATTACATCATGCAAGTAATAATCAAAGAAAGTTGGAATGGTTACATTAATATGAAACATACTATAAACTTCTTTTAAGGGCTTGATTGAATTTGTTTCTCCTTCATGTTCTGTTTCAGTTTTATCTAATTCTGTAGCAGTTTTGAAACAATAAAGATATTTTGTTTCATGCATCTTCCTCATATTACTCATGTTTACATCCAAGTAACTGGACATGTACAACAGTTCCTAAAGAAATATGGCCTAAATCATTAAAGCTGTCCTATCTGAAGCCTTTTTCTCCCCCCTAATAAATTCATTCATTTATTTATTTTTGGCTGCATTGGGTCTTCGTTGCTGCGCGCGGGCTTTCTCTAGTTGTGGTGAGCAGGGGCTACTCTTCGTTGCAGTGTGCGAGCTTCTCACTGTGGTGGCTTCTCTTGTTGCGGAGCACAGGCTCTAGGCGCGCGGGCTTCAGTAGTTGTGATGCATGGGCTTCAGTAGTTGTGGCTCGAGGGCTCTAGAGTGCAGGCTTAGGAGTTGTGGTGCATGCGCTTAGGTGCTCCGCGGCATGTGGGATCTTCCCAGACCAGGGCTCAAATCCGTGTCCCCTGCATTGGCAGGCAGATTCTTAACCACTGCACCACCAGGGAAGCCCCTGAAGAAGGCTTTTCTATGATAAGGTTTTCAGGTAAATGACAGCTTACAAAATTTTAAGTTATTACTATTTTATCCCCCGTTAGAACAGTAGTTTAAAGAAACAGTTTTCCTGACAGGCCATCCAGGCATACAAAATATTTATGTTAACAAATCATGTATCATTTGTAAGCTGTTTCACTGATCCCAGAGAATTTTCAAAGCAATGTTGCTGTGGCTGCTCTTTTTAATGTTTATATTTCTGTTTCTGTTTACTTTAAGCTGCTGAACTACTACTATGATTAGGGTATTGGGGCTGGCATTGGACAACAAAGGCAGATTAAGATACTATATCCTTTCAAAAAGTGGAAGTGCAAAAATAGGATACAAAAGATGAACAACAAAATAGCATATGCTAAGTGCCAAATGTGAGGTACAGGTCACTTTTCAGGACTAATTTAGTCAGAAAGAATTCATTTAGGAAACTAATAGAAGATAAGGGCAAAGACATAATTATGGGCCAGAATGTAAAGGGACTTAAAGTTTAAGTCCAAGGTAGGACTTAAATTGTGTTTTGTAAAAAGTAGAGAATCACTAAGGAAAAATCCACCTCTCTCTCACTTATCTATTTTGAGAGTAGCTTCTGAGATGTTTAAATTGGGAGTTTTGAAAATAATCCAGCAGCAGAAAGGGGGGAAAGCGAGGAAGCTATGGAAAACTAGTTAGGACAAAATACAAACAACACTGGGGAGCAATAAAGAAGGCCTGATTAGGACTAAGCTCCCCAAGAGCAAAGGCCATGTTTCATCCCCAGACCTAATAGACACACAGATATCAACAAACCTGTAGCACAGAACTAAAGGTAGAGAGAATGCCTACTTTATATCAGGAAATGAACTGAATACTCTGGCACACCTTTGCACATTTAACCCTCAAAACACATACCACAGTACATTCTAAGAATTAAAACACCACCAAGATTCAATACTAGAACACTGCTAAAAAGCCTTGAAAATCACTCACTAAACAGAGCTAACTTAAGGGGATGAAAGATAGAGATGGAGTTAGCTGCTATTACCACTGGACTCAGGTAAATGTTACTTAAAATTAAAATAGGTGAGGAAACTGGGACATTGATTAAGTCACCTAGGAAAGGTGACAGTCAGTAGTATATGGGACAATCAGCATTCAAAGCCAGGTCTGATTGACTCCAAAACCTATATACAAAAGAACTCAACTAATTTTTACCTTACTACTAAAATTACATTAAGAAGACTCTCTCAAAAGTACATCTGAGAACTCTAAGGAAAAATGAGGAGGAAGATCCGTCTTATCACTAAGAGATGTGAGAATCTCAAGGGGGGTTAAATTAAAAGTTGAGAACATATCTGGTCATTAATTTTCACTATAACTTTTGGTGTAATAATCTTTTGTAGAAACAAGTAACTATAATCCTTAAAAGAACATGTCTGTATGCTGCTATTCTTCCTGGATTTGTGGGAACCCAACTCTGTGACCAAGGTGTCCTCATGAGGGATGGTGAAAGAACCCAGAGTGAGGTACTAGAACTCAAGCAGAATGGCAAGATGCTCTGCATGAGGTATAAGAGAAGCCTGGAATGAGGAATGCATCCTGGCACAAGGTGTCAGAGCCAAAGTGAAAATGTTATGCAAGACAGGGGAGAAAGCAGCAGTGGCAATGGGAAACTGGTTACATACCAGGGATTGATCATCTAAGTAAATACACTGAGGATGATAATGGGAGCTAGGCTATTCCTTTTAAAAGAAAGTAGTTACAAATTTTGAGGAGAAAACTAAAGCAAACACTGTGTACTGAAATTGGAGAAACTGGTACCAACTCATGGTTTTTTACATATAGATGGAGACATAAATACAGCGCTCAAATCTTGGTTTCTAAATTCCTTTCTCCACTAAAAGAAACCACTCCTTGGAGAAATGGTTGATTCCAGGGCTGTGGCAAGGAAAGTTTTAAGGTGAGCCTGGAACATTTTCTTGTATCAAAAAGTAAGGAAGTGCTCAAAGCAAGTCAAAAGAATACAGAAACTAGCTTAAAGGGGCTTTTGGTCCCTGGCCAAAGCTGGGACAATTTGAACATCAACAAATAGCAAGTTTGATAAGGAATGGGCTTAATATGGTCTCAAAATACTTCCCCACAAAGTACTTATTAATTACTAAGACAGGAAAAATACTTGCCAGTGAAGAAGCTTAGGAGACTTCACCTTAATTAAGAGATCAAAGTGCACATCATCAGTAAGGGGACAAACAGAAACTGTTATTATGCCATCTGATAGGATGCCATGAGAAAACAGTATCATCACTGTGATACTCCTACCAAGAAATGCACAATCTGAATCCAATCATGAAGAAGTATCAGACAAATCCAAATCGAGAGAAAGTTTACAACAAAACTGACCTGTAATCTTTCCAAGTGTCAAGGTCATGAAAATCAATAAAAGGCTAAGGAATTGTTCTAGGTTGAAGGACATTACAATTAAATGAATGCAACACAAAATTCTGAACTGGATCATTTTGTTATAGAGGAAATTACTGTGAAAACTGGCAAAACTTGGATGAGGTTTGAGGGTTATATGGTAGTAATATAGCAAGGTTAATTTCCTAATTTTAATATTGTTTATGTAACAGAAAGAAAGTCCTTGTCCTTGTTTGGGGTGATGAGCCTGCATCTGCAACTTACTCTCAAATAGCTTTGGGGGAAAAGTTCTTTGCATTGCACTTGGAACTTTTCTGAAAGTTTGAGATTGTTTAAAAAAAAAAAGGAAAAGAAGATTACTTACAAATATTCATTTACATCATCTAAAACTAGAATATAAGCAAAACAGTACTCCTTTCAAATGAGGAATATGTGTTTCCATCTCTAATAAGAAAAGACTCTCCTTTATTATTCATGGGATTCTTTTGATCTATATCTGCACTGTCCAACACAGTACCACTATTCTGTTCCCCGACTGCACTGGCTACATTTCAAGTGTTCAACAGCCACTATCTACTACAGTTACTATCAGCTACTATATTGGGCAGCAGAGATACAGAACACTTGCATCATCACAGCAAGTTCTACTACTAGACAACACTGATGCAGAGTTTGGGAGGTCAACTGACGTAATGACTAACTAAAGGCCAAAGAGTCAGATGGACTTGGGTATAGATTCTTTGCAAGTGCTCTGACACTTAGCAAGTCATCTGACTTCTTAACTTCTCCAGAGCCTCAGACTCCTTTCTGTAAAATGGATTAAATACAACCAATACTGCAAGGCTGCTGAAAAGATCAAATGAAAATTCATGCAAAATGTCTAGAACAGAGTGTTTGGCACACAGTAAATATCTGATAAACATTAGGTCTCTTCTGTAATGTGAGTAGATAATTTCTTAATCTTTGATCCCAGTACTTTTAGATCTAGTTATGCAATTACTAGAGCATTGGTTTAAAAATAAGTTTACTATTCTGCTTGTTCAAAAACCCAATGAGCTCCATGTTGTTAAACGTAAACAAAAATCTTTTTTTTTTTTTTTTTTGGCCATGCCAGGCAGCTTGTGGGACTTTAGCTCCCGGACCAGGGATCGAACCCGGGCCCTCAGCAGTGAGAGCGTGGAGGGCTAACCACTGGACTGCTAGGGGATTCCCCAAAGAAAAATCTTTCAGCTCTGACCTTATTCAACTCTCATCATCACTTGACTACTGACTACTCTCCCCTTGAAATACTCTCTTCCTTTGGTTTCTGTAATACCACACTCACCTCCTCTCTGACCCTCACAGTATTCTTTGGGCGCTCACATTCCTCCAACAAACTTTTTTCTTTTTTTTTTTTTTTTTAATGTTAAGAGACCACTGTGATTCCATTTTAGCATCTCTTTTTTCCAAGTTATATTAGCAGTTTATGCAAAAGAATGAGACTTGCATAGTCTCAAGTTTCAAACCACAATTACTATTTTCAATGTTTTCTAGCTGAAAGCATGTTAATTCATTACGTATTTGTTAAGTATCTACTGTGCGTCAGACATTGTTCAGTGTTTGGGGACAAAACAGTGACCCAAACTGACAAACCCAATTCTCATAGAACTTGCATTTGAGTAAAGAAAAAAATATAATAAACTTAGGTTAGCAAATTCTACAGTATCTTGGAAAGTGTTAAGTGCTATGGAGAAAAATCTGGCTTAAAAAGGGCTAAGAAATGTGGGAGGAGGGCCTGTGTTTTACGGAGTAATCAAAGAACACTTCAGTAGTAGAGTAGAAGTGTGGCTACAGAAAGAGTGAAGTAATGAAGTCAGAGAGGATGAAGAGACTCAAAAGGCTCAGAGCCTGGGAGACCATAATAAGGATTATGGATTTTACTACTACTGAGAAGGGAAGCCATTTGAGAAGAGAAGTGACATGATCTGATATATTTTATCAGGATCACTCTGGCTGTTGAGTGTTAAAGATTCTAGGTGAAGAAAGGTCATGGTGAAACCTTTTAGGACATTATTTTGTGAGAGATGACAATGCTGTTTTTAAATTTTATATTGAACTTTTATGTGCTTAAGTACTAGGAATTACAAAGCCACGGCTTTAAATAAGAAAAGCAAGGACCACAACAATGCAAAGATGAGTCTTGGGAACAGCAATAAAATGATAAAGGGTATTTTAACTCTAGGCTCTAGTCAATGCTACTAAAAGCTAGCCCTCGGATGCAAGATAAGATACAAAGCTATTAACTTACTCTTCAGGACAGAGGATACAATTAAGATTATTTCACTGGGGCTTCCCTGGTGGCGCAGTGGTTAAGAATCCGCCTGCCAATGCAGGGGATGTGGGTTTGAGCCCTGGTCTGGGAAGATCCCACATGCCGCGGAGCAACTAAGCCCGTGCGCCACAACTACTGAGCCTGCATTCTAGAGCCCGCAAGCCGCAACTACTGAGCCCGCGTGCCACAACTACTGAAGCCCGCGCACCTAGAGCCCGTGCCCTGCAACAAGAGAAGCCACCGCATTGAGAAGCCCGCGCACCGCAGTTAAGAGTAGCCCCTACTCGCCACAACTAGAGAAAGCCTGTGAGCAGCAATGAAAACCCAACGCAGCCAAAAATAAAATAAATTAATTTAAAAAAGAAAAGATTATTTCACTGGGCAAGGTAAGTCAAGATCCAACTTACATCACTAAAAGACAAGGGCAAATGATGGTAGAGCTTACTAAAAGGAAGTTACAATGAAAATTATTCTAGGGCTGATTCTTTATTACTTTTATGCCTGCCACTCTCCTTAGTAAGGTTTTACAACTATTTCTCACTGATGAAACTAAGGAAAAAAAAAAAGTTCTGTATTAGGTAGATGAGTTGGATAATTCTGCACTCTCTTATTACTAAAAGATGCTACTGATGAATCAACATCATGTAACAGCATTGATTCATCCTATCTCTGATTAACAGCACAGCTTTTAAAGAAAACTGCTTACTTTTAAAGAAAATTGCTTAAAGTATTGGTTAGTCCCCAAAGAATTATGGGGAAGCTGAATGATCTCTGAAAAGTTTCAATCTTAACCCAAGAACCCCGTTACCACTGCCTAAAGGCATACAAAAAAATTTCCCTTAAAAATTTCTCCATGACATATGTTTCAGGCAGCATACTTAGGAATAATTTTCCATTTTCTTCCACAGTTCTTTTCCCCCTTAACATAGTGAAGAGTGTCTTTACAGCATGAATACACTTAGAGTAAGCAGATATCCAAATCTTACCCAGCCAAAAACTTAAGATGTACTCAAATTATCAGGCAAAAAGGTCACTATCTGAATGTAAAATGGAATGATTATTACTATACTTGCAAGCACCAAAAAATAATACAGTGAAAAAATGCAGTTACAATAAGAATTTCTAATTTTTTTTAAAAAACCTTCATAATGCATAAACAAAATACAAAGTAAATTCAGATTATCTTTGATAGGATAGTATAAGACAAAAGAAATCCAAAGACAGTTTCATTTCTTCTGCGCAGTAAGTTAAACAACAAAAACAAAAGTCCCACAAACTTTTTACTGAAGCTCTTAGCCAAGAGCAAAAAAAGTGAAATGATTAAGCCAACTGCCAAAGAAACAGGAAAGAGAAAGGAACAGTCTGGAAAAAGACCTGATTACATATCAAAATTTTAATACCAATAAAACACAAAAACGACCAGTTATTTAAGAATGTACTTCAATACCTTGCTACTGAGGTAAGTGGTCACATGTATGAATTAGCTTCTCTCTTAAAATGAAAGAAATGCATCTATTAAACATGCTCTTTCCAATATTCAGTGAATTTCCCAAATTGGGAAAATTTTAGAACAGCATCTACTAAGCCAAAGCATTACATTAAAAACGTTTTGGTCAGTTTTGCCTAAAAATCTTAGTTAACTAGCAGTATGACAAAGATGTTAAAATGCAATCCAAAATGAATGAAAAACGCTCACCTCGTAGACACTTTATGTAATGCGGTACAGAAATACTTTGAGGATATTTTAAAATTCCGCGTTCGAGTCTGAATGTTTTAATCAACTACTCTAAATCAGGCGCTTACTTTTAGAACAATTTTTCAAAATGGGGAGCAAGACGGCCAGCCACCTCTAAGATTTGACTTCAACGGTTCAAAATTCCTAGTATCTGAGGAGGGGCGACTGGTGCAGCTAAGTTTAGATCTCCCGGCCCTTTTGTTGTCAGTCCAGGAAATTGGTTTAAAAATCGGCGGTGGGAGAAGTTTGAAATTCAGGGCATGGGGTAAACGCGGATGCTCAGAAGCGCCGGCACTTCCCTAGTCGCGCACTCCGAGAGGTCACGGCGCAGTAAAGTTTGGTTTCACAAGCTGGCTTGGACGCTATTGACAAAAGCAAAGTCTCCCGAGTCAAGCGGGCGCGGGGGTCAGGGAGCGCCCGGAAGCCCAGAAGGACACGTTTCCCCGGAGGGAGGGGGTGGACGTGTAGCGACCCTGTAGCTGAGCCTCTAGCCTCAACCCACTCCCCCAGGACCCCCGGGCGGGTACGGGCTGCGCCGGCGGAGGCGGCGGGAGGCGGGTAGGCCACAAGGAGGAAATGGGACGGGGTACCGACAGCTAGGCGGCAGCGGCCGAAACGGGGCCGCCCTCGTGGGTTGGCGAGAGGGAAGGGGGGGGGCCTCCCCGCCGCAGCTTTCCCCGCTTCGAGAAGCGGCTTCAACTTTCCTCCGTGCGCA
Organism: Grampus griseus; assembly: GCF_964374135.1. Taxonomy (NCBI): domain Eukaryota; kingdom Metazoa; phylum Chordata; class Mammalia; order Artiodactyla; family Delphinidae; genus Grampus; species Grampus griseus. Next base: position 37,039,637 of record NC_139005.1, read on the forward strand.
GAACGCCGCCTGGGCCGCGCGGATTCCGAAACTTTGTCCGCCCTCCCGTCGCCCCGGGCCCGCTCACCGGCTCTGCGCCGGCCCGTAACCCCCACCCTGCCCCGACAGCTGCCCGCGCCCGTCCACCCCCAGGGTCGGCCCGTGTTTACCTCCGACTGAGATCGAGGCGCTGGCTCCGGCGGCGGCGGCCCCACTGCAAGTCCCTAGGTCCCCGTCACGCCGCCGCCAAGTTCCCCAACATGGACTCCTTCGTTCGCTTTGAGGTGTTCCGGGGGCCGCTGGGGCGCCGGCTCTGCTGCCTGGGGCGGGTGGCAGCGGTGGAGCAGGGAGCGGACCCGGGCTGCGCGGCTCCGCGCGGCTTGCGCCACCGCTGCTCCCCCTCCCCCCGCCTCGTCTGGCCTCCTCCCTCCCCGCTCCGCGCGTCCTCTTCCCCCTCACCCCCCGCTCCGCTCCTATCCACTCAGCCGCGCCACCACAGGTCGGCGCGCTACGGTGACGCCGGCGGCGGCGGCGGCGGCGGCGGCGGGACCCTCCGCGCTTGCCCTACTCGCTCGCTCTGGCCCTGCGTGCACGGCCGCAGCGCTCAACCGGACCGCAAGGGGGCGCTGGCAAACCACCGTTTGCGACAGAGGAACGTGACGGGCGGAGTCACGTCACGCGGCCTGCGAGCGAGAGGGAGGCCGGTAGCGAGTGGCCCGGGCTTCTGGGAAACATCCTCAGAACCTCAGCTCTCCTCCCAAGTCTCGGGTCCTGCGCATGCGCCATGCGTGGCACGCTAGAGTCCGCCCTGCTTTGGCGGCTGTACGGACTAAACTGCTGAAGACAATGAACAAGGGTCTTGGGGACCGGGACGTGAGGGGGTTTGCGCGGCATTTGCTATCCTATCTTTATGGTAATCTGATATTGAAAAGAGTGTTGATATGTTGTTTGGCTGTGTATTGAATTTTCACCCGGCAGCGTTGCCCGCCTGAATTACATCTTGAGAGGAGGCTGAAGTGGCCATAACTTGTAAGCCCACCTCTTTTTTCCCTCCGGGTGGGCATTTGTAAAAGGCCTTGGAGAGGTTTCCCACGTGACTCATCAAGCCTAGGCATATCCCCGTGTCTTAATTACCACAACAAAAAAATTAAACTTGATCCGGATCCACTTGATGGTTAGATAGTGACATGTGATGATTCATTCAAGAATATGTCGGAGCGTGCGATACTGAACGTGCGTGCCATTGTCAGTTCCTTCTCCGTCGGGTCGTCAAATCTTTTATTTTACCTCAAAAATACCTTTCACGCTGTTTTTTAAAGTCACTGACTCTTTAATCTTATAGTTTCTCTTCCGGTCAATTTCTTCACGCTCCTGACTACTCTTCCTGCCGTCGGTATCTACTCTTCTACCAGCGGCTCCTTGCAGCCCCTCCCCCCACCCCGCCCACGTCGTTGTCCAGCCAACAGCCCCGAGTGATGAAGCTCTGCCTCCGGGCCACCCCGCAGACTTGGTTCACCCAAGTCTGTTACATCCAACCTTGCCTCTCGCAACTTTTCGGGTCGTCTGCCCCTTCCTCCCTTAACGTGCGCGTTGCGCTCTACTAGCCACCCTGAACCCTGCCTGGGATGACTTTCCTCCCCACTTTCTCGGGACCCCGCCGACTGGGTACCTCCTTGCGGCACTCGCCCAAACTAGGCTGGCTGCCGTGCCCCCTCCTTTCTCTGACAACCCCATCCTGTTCAGCGTGTTTGGTCTGCTCAGTGCCTGTCTCACACAGTGAGCCCTGGGAACAATGCCGTAACACTTTGCGAACAACAGCTCCTGGCACAGTGCCTGTCCCTCAGTAAGGACTTGGTAGATAATTGCGAAAGGATCATATAGGAATATATGAATGGCAGCCTTGTCTGTTTTCAAAGTCTTGGGAGTTTTACGATGTATAGTTTTGGATATGAGCTTTGGGAATTTAGATGGGCTCTACTGTGTTTGGGATATTTGAAGAAATAATGATATAGAGGAGTTTATAACAGTACATTATAAAGAATGTGATAAAGGATGACTAAGACAATCACTGAAAACTTTGTTTAAAGAATTATGTGATGTAACCAGATCAACAAGCACTGTTATGAGCCATCTGACTGAATGTAGCTTTGTTACATATATATGCACGTCCTCACCCAGGAGAATCCAACCTCTAGGAGTAAAACTCCAGATAGTGACTTCTGGTACAACATTCTTCTTTCATGTAAAAACTTATTGTAAGGTCGGATCTTAACAGCACCGCGAAACAGAGGAAAGCTTCAAGTGAGCTTTATTAGGGAGCACTCCCGGGCGAGGTTCACTGGTCCGAGAGAAAGGGGGCCAGAGAAGTCACGCCCGGGCGAGGCTTGGGCAAGACTTTATAGGGGAAGAAGGGAAAGGGGTGTGGTGAATCTGGGAGGGCACAGGGTATTCCTTATTTGGTGGTCTTTTCGGGTATCCTGGGGGACCGTTAGTCCCGCCCCTCGAAAGGCGGGAAGGCTGGGCCTGGTTCAAAGTCCCCAGGTCAGTTCCTGGAACTGGGTGGTCCGGAATGTCTCCAAGGCAGTTTCTGGAACTGGGTGGTCCGGAGAATTTCGGTCTGATGCAACCTGTGAATCTGATTGTGTTCCCCTGCCTCGGGCCAGTTGGCCTTATATCCCGACATCTTTGGTGTAATGGGGCAGCGTTCTGATCTCTGGCTACTTCATGCTGAATGGGGGCGTCGAAATGGGAGTCGGGCGACCAGAGGTCCGAGGCTTAGGGGAGACCAGTGGGGGGTTCTGTAGGAAGCAAGGTGTAAGGACCGAGGAGCATTTGGGTTGTGGCCACCCGAGAGACTTCCTCCATGCGCCTGCGAAGGAACCTAAGAAAACAGGGAGCGAGCATGCTACGAAGAGGGTGCGGTCCGGGTTTGAAAGAGGGGTATCAAAGAGTCCGTCTCTTGGTGGTTTGAAGGCTTCTATGACATGAGGGCAGGAATGCGATGGAAAACCCCCGGTGCCAGAGATAGGCAGGAGGGAAGCCGGGTTCAGGCGAGGGGAGAGATCAAGAGAAATAGCTGGGTTTTCAATGAATAGTAGGTGGAACTCCTGGATGCAGGAGGGGCCCAGGAGGGAGAGAGACTTGTGGCCTAGGAGGTCGACCAGCCGGTGGGAGGAAAACACGGTTAGTGGGTGGGCCAGAGTCAGTTTGAGTGTTTGTTTGGTCAGTTCGGCTGCCGCTGCTAGGGCCCGAAGGCATGGTTGCCATCCCAGAATGGCTGGGTCTAGCTGTTTGGAGAGGTAAGCCACGGGGCGGTAGGAAGGCCCTACAGGCTGGGCAAGGAGTCCAGTGTCTATTCCGGCCCGTTCATCCACAAAAAGGTGAAAAGGTCGGTTTGGGTTGGGCAGAGAAAGGGGAGGAGAAGTTATCAGAGCGTTACGGAGGGTGAGAAAGGCGTGTCGAACGGCGGAAGGAGAGGTGAGGGGTCCTTGAGGGGTTTCTTTAGCGGCTAGATATAAGGGTTTAGCGAGGAGAGCAAAGTTAGGGATCCAGTGTCGGAAAAATCCTATAAGGCCCAAAAAGGAGAGAATTTGTTCCGCTGTTTCCGGAGGCTGGAGTTCATGGATAATCCGGGTGCGGTCGGCTGTTAGACCTTTTGTGGTAGCGGTAAGGTGGAACCCCAGGTAGGTTACAGAAGATACAGATAACTGAGCCTTGGCTGGGGAGACCCGATAACCGCAAGAGCCAAGGTAATTGAGGAGATCTGCAGTATGTTGTCTTGAGAGGCTGAGAGATGGGCTACAAAGGAGGAGGTCATCTACATATTGAAGGAGTGTGCTGGGGGTAAGGGAGCAGGAAGTGAGGTCCCGTGCCAGCGCCTGACCGAAGAGGTGAGGACTGTCGCGGAAGCCCTGGGGAAGAACTGTCCAGGTGAGCTGACTGGAAGTATGAGTATCCGGATCCGTCCAGGTAAAGGCGAAGAGGAAATAGGAGTCGGGATGTAGGGGGATAGTGAAAAAGGCATCTTTGAGATCCAGAACCGTAAAGTGGGTTGTGGATGGGGGGATATGGGAGAGCAAAGTGTATGGGTTTGGTACTACTGGGTGGAGAGGAATTATGGCCTCATTGATTATTCGGAGGTCCTGGACCAGTTGATAATCCCCTGAGGCCTGCGGACAGGCAGGATGGGGGTGTTGCAGGGAAAGTCCGTGGGGATGAGGAGTCCCTGGTTTAGGAGTCTGGTGATAATAGGTTGTAGGCCCCTAAGGTGAGTCTCAGAGACGGGAAATTGGGGCCTTGATGGAAATCTGGAGGGGTCCTTTAGGCGGATGAGGACGGGGGAATGGTGTGTTGCTATTATGGGCTTAGAAGTATCCCAGACTTGGGGACTGATTGGGTTCGGTGTGATTGGAAGAGGGGGATAGGAGGGGGAGGGTTCTAGAGACAGGCCGAGAAGAGGAAGCAGGAGTTGGGAGGAGGGGACCTTAGGGTCAAGTCTAACGAGCTGGAGGGAGGCCCCTAAGTGGAAAAGGACATCTCGGCCTAGCAAGGGAACTGGGCAGGATGGTATGACTAAGAAAGAATGAGTAAAAGGGAGTCCTTCGATATGACATGGGAGTGGACCGGTCTGGAGTGGGAAGGATGGTTTGCCATCAATACCCACGACAGAGATCTGGGAAAGAGAAATTGGCCCGGAATAAGTAGGCAGGACCGAATAGGTAGCCCCCGTGTCCACCAGAAATGAGATGGACTTACCCGCTACCTGTAGCGTTACCCTGGGCTCGGCGAGGGTGATGGGGGTCTTCGAGTCCGGGCGCCGTCAGTCGTCAGCCAATCCCAGCAGTTCGAGTGGTAATGCCGTTGGGTCGGCCTGCCCCCCGCGTGGAGATGCTGAGGGAGGGCCAGTCGTAGGGCAGTCACTCTTCCAGTGGCCCGTTAGCCCGCAGCTGGGACAGGGCTTAGAAGGAGGTCAGGGATTGGGACATTGGCGAGCCCAGTGGCCTTCTTTTCCGCATTTGAAGCAGGCCCCCGGCGGGGTTGCCTTTTGCGGACCCCGTGGATGCTGTGATCCATGGGAGATGGCCGGCCTTAGGGCGGCTACAAGAGCTTGGGTTTGGAGGGCCACCTTTTGGTGCATCCGAGCCTGTCGGCTGGATTCTGCCAAATCCTCACGGCCATTATAGACTTTAAAGGCCATTTTTACCAGATCTCGAATAGGGGTTTGAGGGCCGTCTTCTGCCCGTTTTAATTTCTTTCGGATGTCCGGGGCTGACTGGGTGATAAAATGGGTGGCTAGGACCGCTGCCCCTGCCGGGGTGTCGGGGTCCAGCCGGGTGTAGAGAGTTAAGGCCTCTGTAAGGCGATTGAGAAAACTGGATTTTCGTTAGGTTCTTGGGTTATCTCTTTTAGTTTTTCAAAATTGACTACCTTATGAGCGGCAGCCTGCATGCCAGCCAGGAGGCATTGGATCATGAGGTCGCGTTTACGACGGCCATCTTGGCCATCCTGATAAGTCCAGCCTGGATCGGTGCCAGGTACGGCAGTCGCTCCGACAGGCATGGAGTTGTCGGTAAGGTGAACCTGATCTGCATGGTTTCGGGCAGCAGTTTGAATTCTTTCCCTCTCGTCAGGGGTCAGAGTAGAAGATAGGATCACAAAGATATCGTGCCAGGTTAGATCGTAAGCTTGAGAGAGAGAGCGAAATTCTTTGATGTAGCGGGAAGAGTCGGCAGAAAAGGAGCCTAATCGCTTTTCTATTTGAGAGAGATCTTGGAGAGAAAAAGGGACATGGACTCTGACCAGTCCTTCCACTCCTGCTACCTCCCTCAGAGGGCAGAGGAAATTTGGATCCTGGGAGTCGTGAGAGCGTGTAAGCAAGGGACGTGGGAGGAGAAACCATAGAGGGAGGCGGGGGAGCTGTTGGAGGGGCCAGAGCGGGTTCGGGAGGAGGAGGGACCGCTTCAGGGTAGGGTGGAAGTTGGAGAGGAGTTCTGGAGCGGGGAGAGGCGAGAGATTCGGGAGGGTCAGTTAGTGGGGAGGAATCCAAGGGGATTGAGGTTTTGGATGGAGGAGATGTTTCGCAAGGAGGATTTTGAGAGGTAGAACAATTGACGCAAAGGGAGGGGCGGGAGCACAAATACCAAAAAACCTGGACATGGGGCACCTCAGACCATTTGCCCGTCCTGCGGCAGTAATTATCTAGATCACGGAGTATGTTAAAATCGAAAGTCCCTTCAGAATTGATTGTCTAGAGGATATTGTGGCCAGGCCACAGTGGAACAGAAAATAAGCCGTCGGCGACGGAGATCTTGGGAGAAACCGAGGGCTGTAAAATTGGCTAGGAGACACCCCAGGGGCGTCTTAGAATCTGGTTTCGATTGTGAGGTTCCCATGACCCCCAGTCTGTCCCTGAGTGAATGGAGAGGGAGAGAGGCGTCCCTGGTCTCAGTCTCCAATTCACGGCAGGTCGGAGGGCAGTCAGGCGATTGGGACGTCTCCACAATCACCCGAGGCCCGGCGGGTCGGAGAGCGGTCAGGCAATTGGGACGTCTCCACAGTTGCCCGAGGACCGGAGAGAGGACAGAGGAATCCCTGACGCGGCCGCGATTAAGGACAAGGAGTCCGGTGGGCAGGGACTCTGAGGGTCAGAGGGAACAAGGGAGGGGGACTTACCCCGTTTTCTGCCGGATCGGGTGGATGAGTAGAGGTTCCCTGGTTGTCTCCTGGGGGAGGGGAGGAGAGGCTCGCGCGGTAACACGCGGGGCTTGGTACCCCTCCCGGGTTTCGGCACCAAATATAAAGTCGGATCTTAACAAACGGCACCGCGAAACAGAGGAAAGCTTCAAGTGAGCTTTATTAGGGAGCGCTCCTGGGCGAGGTTCACTGATCCGAGAGAAAGGGGGCCAGAGAAGTCGCGCCCGGGCGAGGGTTGGGCAAGATTTTATAGGGGAAGAAGGGAAAGGGGTGTGGTGAATCTGGGAGGGCGCAGGGTATTCCTTATTTGGTGGTCTTTTCGGGTATCCTGGGGGACCGTTAGTCCCGCCCCTCGAAAGGCGGGAAGGCTGGGCTGATGTCAAAGTCCCCAGGTCAGTTCCTGGAACTGGGTGGTCCGGAATGTCTCCAGGGCAGTTTCTGGAACTGGGTGGTCCGGAGAATTTCGGTCTGATGCAACCTGTGAATCTGATTGTGTTCCCCTGCCTCGGGCCAGTTGGCCTTACACTTATGTACAAATCTCTTTACATATTTCTTTTGGGGGAAATGTTCTCTCATAAAAATCAATCAGAGGTCAAATGATAGCATTTGTCAAAGAGAAAACTATAATTTTTATTTTAAAAAAACTTTTCCACATCCTTATTGGAGTATAAATGCTTTACAAAGTTGTGTTAGTTTCTGCTGTATAACAAAGTGAATCAGCTGTATGTATACATATATCCCCATATCCAGTCCCTCTCCGTCCCACCCTCCCTATCCCGTCCCTCTAGGTTGTCACAAAATACCGAGTTGATCTCCTTGTCCTATGCAGCAGCTTCCCACTAGCTATCTGTTTTACATTTGGTAGTGTATATGTGTCAATGTTACTCTCTCACTTCATCCCAGCTTCCCCTTCCCTCTCCCCCCACCCCCGTGCCCTCAAGTCTGTTCTCTGTGTCTGCGTCTTTATTCCTGCTCTGGCACTAGGTTCATCAGAACTGCTTTTCTAAATTCCTTATATATGTGTTAGCATGTGGTATTTGTTTTTCTCTTTCTGACTTACTTCACTCTGCGTGACAGATTCTAGGTCCATCCACCTCACTACAAATAACTCAATTTCATTCCTTTTTATGGCTGAGTAATATACCACTTTATATATGTGCCACATCTTCTTTATCCATTCATCTGTTGATGGACACTTAGGTTGTTTCCGTGTCCTGGCTACTGTAAATAGAGCTGCAATGAACATTTTGGTACATGTCTGTTTTTGAATTATGGTTTTCTCAGGGTATATGCCCAGTAGTGGGATTGTTGGGTCATATGGTAGTTCTGGTTTTAGTTTTATAAGGAACCTCCATACTTTTCTCCATAATGGCTGTATCACTTAATGTTCCCAAGAACAGTGCAAGAGGGTTCCCTTTTCTCCACACCCTCTCCAGCATTTACTGTTTCTAGATTTTTTCATGATTGCCATTCTGACCAGTGTGAGGTGATACCTCATTGTGGTTTTGATTTGCATTTCTCTAATGATTAGTGATGTTGAGCATCCTTTCATGTGTTTGTTGGCAATCTGTATACCTTCTTTGGAGAAATTTCTATTTAGGTCTTCTGCCCATTTTTGGATTGGGTTGTTTGTTTTTATTGTGAGTGTGTGTGGTATGCGGGCCTCTCACTGTTGTGGCCTCTCCCGTTGCGGAGCACAGGCTCCAGATGTGCAGGCTCAGCGGCCATGGCTCACGGGCCTAGCCGCTCTGCGGCACGTGGGATCTTCCCAGACCAGGGCACGAACCCGTGTCCCCTGCATCGGCAGGCAGACTCTCAACCACTGCGCCACCAGGGAAGCCCGGGTAGTTTGTTTTTTTGATATTGAGCTGCATGAGCTGCTTTGTATATTTTGGAGATTTTTTTTTTTTGTCAGTTGCTTTGTCAGTTGCTTCATTTGCAAATATTTTCTCCCATTCTGAGGGTTGTCTTTTCATCTTGTTTATGGTTTCCTTTGCTGTGCAAAAGCTTTTAAGTTTCATTAGGTCCCATTTGTTTATTTTTGTTTTTATTTCCCTTACTCTAGGAGGTGGGTCAAAAAGGACCTTGCTGTGATTTATGTTATAGAGTGTTCTGCCTATGTTTTCCTCTAAGAATTTGATAGTGTCTGGTCTTACATTTAGGTCTTTAATCCATTTTGTGTTTATTTTTGTGTATGGTGTTAGGATATGTTCTAATTTCATTCTTTTACATGTATCTGTCCGTTTTTCCTAGCACCACTTATTGAAGAGGCTGTCTTTTCTCCATTGTATATTCTTGCCTCCTTTGTCAAAGATAAGGTGACCCTATATGCATGGGTTTATCTCTGGGCTTTCTATCCTGTTCCATTGATCTGTATTTCTGTTTTAGTGCCAGTACCATACTGTCTTGACTACTGTAGTTTTGTAGTATAGTCTGAAGTCAGGGCACTTGATTCCTCCAGCTCCGTTGTTCTTTCTTCAGATTGCTTTGGCTATTCAGGGTCTTTTGTATTTCCATACAGATTGTAAAATTTCTTGTTCTAGTTCTGTGAAAAATGCCATTGGTGATTGATAGGGATTGCATTGAACCTGTAGATTGCTTTGGGTAGTATAGTTATTTTCACAATATTGATTCTTCCAATCCAAGAACGTGGTATATCTCTCCATCTGTTTATGTCATCTTTGATTTCTTTCATCAGTGTCTTATAGTTTTCTGAGTACAGGTCTTTTACCTCCTTAGGTAGGTTTATTCCTAGGTATTTGATTCTTTTTTGCAATGGTGAATGGGGTTGTTTCCTTAATTTCTCTTTCTGATCTTTCATTGTTAGTGTATAGGAATGCAAGAGATTTCAGTGCATTAATTTTGTATCCTGCAACCTTACCAAATTCATTGATTAGTTCTAGCAGTCTTCTGGTGGCATCTTTAGGATTTTCTATGTATAGTATCATGTCATCTGCAAACAGTGACAGTTTTACTTCTTCTTTTCCAATTTGGATTTCTTTTTCTTCTCTGATTGCTGTGGCTAGAACTTGCAATACTATGTTGAATAATAGTGGTGAGTGGACATCCTTGTCTTGTTCCTGATCTTAGAGGAAATGCTTTCAATTTTTCACCATTGAGAATGATGTTTGCTGTGGGTTTGTCGTATATGGCTTTTATTATGTTGGGGTAGGTTCCCTCTATGCCCACTTTCTGGAGAGTTTTTATCATAAATAGGTGGTGAATTTTGTCAAAAGCTTTTTCTGCATCTATTGAGATGATCATATAGTTTTTATTCCTTAATTTGTTAATATGGTGTATCACATTGATTGTTTTGCATATATTGATGAATCCTTGCATCCCTGGAATAAATCCCACTTGATCATGGTGTATGTTTTTGGGGGGTTTTTTTTTGCATTACATGGGGACTCTCACTGTTTTGGCCTCTCCCATTGTGGAGCACAGGCTCCGGACGCACAGGCTCAGCGGTCATGGCTCACGGGCCTAGCCGCTCTGTGGCATGTGGGATCTTCCAGGACCAGAGCACATACCCACGTCCCCTGCATTGGCAGACGGACTCTCAACCACTGTGCCACCAGGGAAGCCCATGGTGTATGATTTTTTTAATGTGTTGTTGGATTCTGTTTGCTAGTATTTTGTTGGGGGTTTTTGCATGTATGTTCATTAGTGATATTGGCCTCTAATTTTCTTTTTTTGAGATAACTTTGTATGGTTTCGGTATCAGGATGATGGTGGCCTCGTAGAACAAGTTTGGGAGTGTTCCTCCCTCTGCAATTTTTAAATTAACAATAACAGTATACCATTTCAGCAAGACTAAACAACACAAATCTTTTGATATATTTATTCACTGGCAGATAGTAAATTTTTCACTTTTTTACAGTTGGCTGCCTAGGTGTTATGAGAGCATGTTTTAAGAGAAAAACACTCTTGTGCTAATGTGCTAGTGGTTTTTACTTTCATGTGCAAATAGAATAGAGGATGATGGTTTATGATAGGCCATCTCTTGCATCCCCAGGGAAAAGACCATGTGTATTTCTGTACATGCAGTATTCTCCTAATAATGTTTGCATGATGAAGATATATTGTTCTCTCTATTGTCTCAGTTTTTTTTATTTACAATATAATAAAGAGATACTGAGTTTTAAATAAATAAAAGATGAACTATAAAATGTAGGAGTAAAGATTGATATACCAACCACCAGTGTCAAAATTGTAGATTTTATTATAACCATAAAATACACACATGATATGCATCATAAAACAAATTTCAACTGATTGTCCAATTGGAATGTTGCACTTTACCCAGCACTTAACATATCAAACATGTCATGCAGCAACAGAAACCTATATTAGCATCTTTAGAAATGAAAGGTAATCAGTGTATCATTTTTGACAGAGCTTTATCAGAGATAACAACTATCATTAATTTAACTCTTCTGAATTCAATACAAAATAAAAGTCAAATCAAGAGGGGTAATTAATCATGGCATAAAGACACTTGGTTACATGGGGAACGTGGTTCTAATATAGACTGTCACTTAAGACCTTTGCAGTTTTGTTTTGTTTTGTTTTTGGCGGAATGCGGGCCTCTCACTGTTGTGGCCTCTCCCGTTGCAGAGCACAGGCTCCGGACGCGCAGGCTCAGCGGCCATGGCTCACGGGCCCAGCCGCTCCACGGCATGTGGGAACTTCCCGGACCAGGGATCGAACCCGTGTCCCCTGCATCGGCAGGCGGACTCTCAACCCCTGCGCCACCAGGGAAGCCCAAGACCTTTGCAGTTTTGAACAAATTGTCTAATTTTACTGGTCCTCAGTTTCCATATCTATTCCAATGGAAGTTTTTAGTTTAATGATCTCTGTGGCATTTTTATAGCAGAAGTGTATGAATTCAAAGGATGTACCGTTTACAAGCAAACCATGACCAAATATACAGTATCTTTGTAAAAAATGAAAAATGCATGCTAAGTTAGTTTACAGGAATATATTTTGAAAGCCAGTGGTTTATTCTTGCTTTCACAACTGTGAAGAATTTTAATCAGGATGATACTGATTATTGTCCAGTTGTCTTCTGTGTGGAATTAAATTTATTTCAGCAACAATCAGTTGGGTCTCTACTATCTGGAGGGTGCTATGATGTGGTTATAGATAAATGAACAGTGTGTCAGAGACAGTTTAGTGGGTACAGATAAACTAAGGAAGAATATAAATGACCTAATAGGAATAAAAAGAAAGTGCTGGGTCGAGGCAGGGATTGTCAAATAAGGGAGAGAATACAACAAGGACCAAGGACAATTTCATGAAAGAGCAAATCTAAACAAAATATAGTCAGACATTATTCCAAATTTGAAGTCTCCAGTTTCTGTCAGGTTAGTCTCCAATTCCCCACAGCACCTCCTCCACTATTTTACCACTCCTTTCAGGTCTCACCCTACAATCACTCCCACTGAGCCCCTCAACCTTGAACCCAGCAGAAGATCTTATCACCATCTTTATAGGAAATAACTTCCTCAACTTCTTTCCCTGTACCTACAAAGTCTGTCTATAACTGTCTGTATACACACACACTTGTTTTCCTCCATCACAGAGGAAGAACTATCTCTTCTCTCGATTAAGGCTTAGGTTTCTACTGGTGCTGTAGATCCATTTATTCCAGACTTTAGGATTTACAGGCCATTACCATTTCTAACACTTTGGGAACTGACATAGGACTGCTAACTTTTTTTTTTTTTTTGCGGTACACAGGCCTCTCACTCTTGTGGCCTCTCCCGTTGCGGAGCACAGGCTCCGGACGCGCAGGCTCAGCGGCCATGGCTCACGGACCTAGCTGCTCCGCGGCATGTGGGATCTTCCCGGACCAGGGATCGAACCCGTGTCCCCTGCATTGGCAGGCAGATTCTCAAACACTGCACCACCAGGGAAGTCCCTTGTGTACATTTTAAGACACTTCCTCATTTTACTTTCCATTCACTTTTTTAAAGGTAATAAATATTCATTTCAATAATTCAAACAACACAGAAGTATATAAAGAAAAAGATGGTATAAAAAGAAAAAGATAGTCCTAGGTAAAACCAATTTGAAAAGATTGATGTTTCTCTCCATACTTTTTCCAAGATACACATACATATAAATACAGGTTTTGATTTTTATTTTTACAAATAACACATCACATCATATATATTTTTCTGCAACTTCGTTTTTTTACTCAACAGTTTACAATGGGTACTCTTATCTAGGTCATTTTTTTAACTAGCTGCACAATATTATGTAGTATTCATGTACTGTTTTTGAAGCCATTCCTTTATTGATAATGCAGATTTGTCTGGATTTTGTGCCATTATAAACAATGCTGGAGTAAGTATCCTTTGTATGTATCTTTTTTTTTAAGGTTTATTATTTATTTATTTATTTTATTTATTTTTGGTTGTGTCAGGGCTTAGTTGCAGCACACAGGATCTTCGTTGCAGTGTGCGGGCTTCTCTCTAGTTGTGGCATAAGAGATTTCTCTTCTCTAGTTATGGCGTGCGGGTTCCAGAGCACATGGGCTCTGTAGTTTGCGGCACACGGGCTCTAGTGCGGTGCCCGAGCTCAGTAGTTGTGGCATGCAGGCTTAGTTGCCCCCCGGCATAAGGGATCTTAGTTCTCTGACCAGGGATCGAACCCACGTCCCCTGCATTGGAAGGCAGATTCTTAACCACTGGACCACCAGTGAAGTCCCAGAAGGATCCACTTCTAGGTTCACTTAGGTTGTTGGCAGAATTCAACTCCTTGAAGCTGCAGGACTGAGGGCTCTCATTTCTTCCTGGCTATTGAAGGGCCACTGTTTTCAGCTCCTAGAGCTGCCCAGTTCCTGGCCCTGTGGGACTCACCAACATGGCTGTTTGCAAGACTCACCTGTGGAAAGAGTAAAGGAAGCAGGATTGGGCAGAGGAAGAAGTTGAATTGTGATGCAGTCTAACAAAGGCCTCAGCCATTCCTACATGGAACTCTGAAGACTATATTCTACCTCAATGACCAATCATTTTGACTAAAACCTGAAAGGCAGGGTGGCTCTCTTGAGCCAGGGGTAAGTTCTGGAGAAGGATTCAGTTGAAAGCTTATCAGCCTCCAACAATTCCAACAGCTGGTAGAATGACTTCTTCAGTCCTGGATTGGGAGATCTCTGCACCAGGATATTCATGACTGTCCACCCATTTACATATAATAAGATCTAAGAACAACTCTTCAAAAATTCCGTTGGGTCTTTACTCCTGGAGAAACTTACTAGAAAAATGTTGGTGGGATTAACAACAGCCCTTGAAGCTGCTCTTGGGGCCATAATTGAAGCTGATCACCTTCCGCTGCCACTCTTTGTAGACTCCTCTCACTCTCTGCAGGTCTAGGTAGCTTACTTAGTGCAGTGACCCAGACCCTCTTCACTAAGGGGCCTGACACCTTCATCACCAGGTCCTTTTCTAGTTGTGGCTGCTGTACCTGTCCATGTACCATGTAAATTAGGCAAGTGAAAACCAAAACACAGATGGATAACCTAAGTATCAAACATATTCTTTCTTATCCCTATTGCCTAACAGCTGCCATTATAATGAAGATCGAGGTCAATTATCCTTGCCTGCTGGTTTCTTGGAATGATGAGCCAGAAGTGACCAGGCAACAGCTGGGGTTTAGTAGGACTCTTCCTGTGTCCCCTAGTGGAAGCATTTCCCCTCTGGAGGCCAAAACCTCTTGCCTCTGGGGAAAGAAGGTTGAAAATTCCCCAGATGGATCACTGGAAACCAGTATACAGAGGTACTCCCATTTCCACCCTTTAGCCAATGGATTCACATACTCTCTCTACTGGGGACCCTGTACCATATGATGAATATCAATTTAGAGTGTACCTTGGGTCCTGGAAGGTGGTGCCTCTCCTCACAAGGTATTCTTTGCAAGCTCACACCTCATCTGAATCTTCGACAGGTCATTCCAGTGCTCTATCAGTCAGCAGTTTGTCTAGGTGGTGGTGTATGTGAAAGGATCAGTGGAGCCCATGGTCATGTGCCCACTGCTGCACCAACACCTAGGTCAGTAGATAAGACACTTTAAACCCTCAGTGGTACTTGCTAAGACCCTTCAGGCAGGAGGTCTAAGTCGGAATACGTTTAAATTCCAGTCAAAATAGATTGATACTACTTGTAGGAATGAATAGGTCCAGTGTAGGGAATGGATCCAACTAGCCACCAAGTAGCTGGTAGGTTTTCTAAAGGGATGGTACCATATTGGGAGCCAAGCATTGGTCTCTGTTGCTGACAGGTTGGATATTTGACAGTGACAGTAGGTAGATGAGCCTCGGTAAATGGGAGCCCATGCCATTGGGCCCATGTATAACCTCCATTCCTGCCCCCATTCTTACCACATGCCTGTTGGACCAACACTAATGTAGCTAACAGCAGAGCCTGACTGATGTCATCTGGACAAGTCATTGTTTCTAGTGGTTGTTTAGTGCCTCTGTGATGGATTCTCTCTGTTGGGCATTAACAAGTGAAACAAAGATCTTCACATTTTATACCCACTTTTATAGCTTCATCCACCTGTCTCTTTTCCCAGACCTCTTTATCCCCCTTCTCCATCCTTCTCCCTTATCTGTTTTTTTTTCTCATGAGTTAGGGGGACAAGGGCTGGATCCCATCAAATACCTTTAGGTAGTCCAGGGCTGGGCCTCACACTTGGTCTTGAGTTGGCAAAAGCATTTCACACAGTTCTTCCAACAGAAGCAGGAAGGGGCCTGGAAGTGTTAAGGGCCCATATGTTGTAGGAACCTCAGGACAAGTTGGTGTTTATACATTTGTGGAAGAAGACCAGGTACTGCAACTTCCTTCTGCAGAAATTACCAGAAGTGTGGATGCCCTCACAGCATATGACCACCACTTTCCTGCCTGGGAGTAACTACTTAGCTACGATGATTGCCTGGAGACCAGGAGATGGCCTCAGCTATTCAAGTACCAGGACCTGCTCCTCCACTTCCTTTGGCAGCTGTCTGGGGAAAGCCAGAAACTATTCTACAGAAGGTATATAAATCTCCACCGCAGGGCTTCCCTGGTGGCGCAGTGGTTGAGAGTTCGCCTGCTGATGCAGGGGACACGGGTTCGTGCCCCGGTCCGGGAAGATCCCACATGCCGCAGAGCGGCTGGGCCCGTGAGCCATGACCGCTGAGCCTTGCAACAGAAGAGGCCACAGCAGTGAGAGGCCTGCATACAGCAAAAAAAAAAAAAAAAAAATCTCCACTGTAAATGATGTGTTGTCACTTGAGAACACTAGGGATCTGTGTTGTTTTTCTCCCATGGGGGCTTACCATAAACTTAAATGTTTACACAGACAGGAAACTTCGAATATACAAATTTATAAGAAAAAATCCTTACAAATCTCATTATTAGGGACAATTCCTGTCAAATCATCAACATCCTGATGAGTCTCTTTTTAGACCTTTCTATACGTATTCACATAAATAAAACATCCTATGTAATTGCTGTTTTACAACCTGCTTTTTGATTCAGCAATTTGTCAATGAATCTAGATCTACATCACTCCTGTGTTTGCCTATATCATAAATTATTTAACCAGTTAAATAATTGAGTTAACTAGGTGGTACTGCCCTCTAGAGTATGTTTTGTGTCTAGGGTGTTTACATATTGAAATACGTATTATTTTGTTACAAATTCCTTTCCTTTTATTGTTTTTAATATAATAATTAGGTATATTTTGTTGTAGGTATCTATGACTTTCATTTCAGGACTGTAAAGGAAGTATTATAAAATAGTCTAAGAAGGGGATTGAGTTGGCTACGGTTGAGAAGCTTTGCTTGTAGATGGACATCGAGCATTTCCAATTCTCAATATCACGAAAGCTCTGATGAACATCTTTATGCATTCATCCTTTGGAGTGGGTTTGCTGTAGTAAAGGGTATGCATGTTTAAAGTTTTGACACACTGCACCACTTTACCCACATACCAACAGGGCATGATAGTGCCAGTTTCTTCATATCCTCACCAACAGCAATGTAATCTTAATGTCTATGGAAGTAGCTCTTCCCATAAGAGGTAGATAAAATTTTCTTAAAACTTGTATTTTATGTCCTGGGGTAAATCTAGAGTCCCCCAACTCCTTTTCTGAAAGTTCCAGGAATGTACTTTATTCCTAGTCACTTCTGGGTTTAATTTCTGACTTCAGTTGATTTCTCTTTCTCTTCTGTTTTTTTGTTTGTTTTTTAATTAAATCTATAGGGCTTCCCTGGTAGCATAGTGGTTAAGAATCCACCTGCCAATGCAGGGGACATGGGTTAGAGCCCTGGTCCAGGAAGATCCCACATGCCACGGAGCAACTAAGCCCATGTGCCACAACTACTGAGCCTGTGCTCTCGAGCCCGCGAGCCACAAGTACTGAGCCTGCACGCTACAACTAATGAAGCCTGCGCACCCAGAGCCCATGCCCCGAAACAAGAGAAACCACCGCAGTGAGAAGCCCACGCACAGCAACGAAGAGCAGCCCCCGCTCGCCGCAACTAGAGAAAGACTGCGTGCAGCAACGAAGATCAAACGCAGCCAAAAACAAATAAACAAATAACTTTATGAAAAAACCATAACATCTATATTGAGATATACTTCACATACCATACAATTCACCCATTTAAGGTATACAATACAGTGGTTTGTGGGTATATTCACAGAGTTATGCAACCATCACCACAGCCAATTTTAGAACGTTGTTTTCAACACCCTCCTTCCCCAAATCCCATACCCGTTGGCAGTCATTCCCCATCTCCCACCCTAATCCTCCAGCCTTAGCAGCTACTAATCTACTTTCTGTCTCTATGAATTTGACTATTCTGGACATTTCATATAAATGGAATCATAAAATATGTGGGTTTTCGTGATTGGCTTCTTTCACTTAGCATAATGTTTTCAGAATTCATTCATGTTGTAACATGGAGGAGTACTTCATTTTTTTAAAAAAAGTATTATTTATGTATTTTTATTGTTGAATAATATTTTGTTGTATGGATATACCACATTTTATATATCTGTTCATCAATTGATAACCCTTTTGGTTGTATCCACTTTTTGGCTATTATGAATGATGTTGTTATGAATATTCAAGTACAGGTTTTAGTGTGGCAAATGTTTTTATTTCCCTTGGATTTATACCTAGGAGTAAAATTGGTGGGTCATATGGTAAGTATGTTTAGCCTTTTGAGGAGCTGCCAAACTCTTTTCCAAAGTAGCTGCACCACTTTACATTCCCATCGCAGTGTACAAGTGTTCCGACTTCTCCACACTCAACGACACTTGTAATTTTCTGTGTTTTTGATTATAGCCATTCTATTGAGTGTGAATTTGTATATCATTGTGATTTTAATTTGCCATTCCGTGATAGCTAATGAATCCTTTCGTGTGTTTGTTGGCCATCTGTGTATCTACTTTGGAGAAGTGTATATTCAGATCATTTGCCCATTTTTAGTTGGGCTATTTGTCTTTTAACTATTGAGTTCTAATAATTCTTTATATATTCTAGATGCAAGTCCCATGTCAGATATATGCTTTGCAAATATATTCTCCCATTCTGTGGATTATCTTCACTTTCTTGACGATGTCCTTTGAAGCGCAAATGTTTTTACTTTTGATAGTGTCCAAATTTATTTCTTTTTTCTGTTTTCCTTTTTTTTTTTTTTGGCCATGTCACACAGCTTGCAGGATCTTGGTTCCCCGACCAGGGATTGAACCCAGACCCTGGCAGTGAAAGCACCGAGTCCTAACCACTGGACCATCAGGGAATTCCCTCCATTTTTTTCTTTTGTTGTTTGTGCTTTGGTGTCTTATATAAGAAACCATTGCCTAATTCAAGGTCACAAAGATTTATGCATATGTTTTCCTCAAAGAGTTTAATAGTTTTAGCTCATACATTTAGGTCTTTGATCTGTTCATTTTTGTATGCATATATGTATAAATCTTGAGTTTATGCAGCTTCAGTCTTTTGCATGTGGATATCCATTTGTTCTAACATCACTTACTGAAAAGACTTCCTTTCCCTATTAGATTGTCAAGCATCTTTATTAAAAATCAATTGACTATAAACGTGAAGGTTTATTTTTAGACTCTCAATTCTATTCTATTGAATTATATGTCTCCTCTTGTGCCAGCTGATCTTATGTCTTGATTACTATACCTTTGTAGTAAGTTTTGAAATTGGGAAGTATGGGTTCTTCAACTTTGTTCTTCTTTTTCAAGATTGTTTCAGCTAATCTGGGTCCCTTGAATTTTCTTATGAATTTTAGGATCAGCTTATCAATTTATGCAAAATAAAAGGCAGCTGGAATCTTGATAATGATCAGGTTGAATCTATAGATCAATTTGGGAAGTATTGCCATCTTAACAACATTAAGACTTAACATTAAGTCTTCCAATCTAACACATGGGATGCCTTTCCATTTATTTTGGTCTCCTTTCATTTCTTTCAACAGTGTTATATACTTTCCAGTGAATAGGTTTTGTGGGGTTTTGGTTAAGTTTATATTTTATTTTTTTTTGATGCTATTGCAAGTGGAATTGTTTTCTTACTTTCATTTCAGATTGTTCATTGCAAGTGTATATAAATACAGTTGCCTTTTGTGTATTGATCTTACATCTTGCAACCTTGCTTAACACATTTATTAGTTCTCATAGTTTTTTTAGTGGATTCCTTTGGATTTTCTATATGCAAGATTATGTCATCTGCAAATAGAAAGTTTTACTTCTCTCTTTACAACCTGGGTGTCTTTTATTTCTTCTTCTTGCCTAGTTGCCCTTGTACAATATGAATAAAAGCAGTGAGAACAGACATCCTTTCTTGTTCTTAATCTCAGGGGTAACGCGTTCAGTCTTTCATCATTAAGTATGATGTTAACTGTGGGTTTTCACTGAAGTCTTTCATCAGGTTGATGAAGTTCCTTTATATTCTTAGTTTGTTTAATGTTTTTATCATGAAGAGGTGTTGGATTTTGTCAAATGCTCTTTCTGTTGAAACAATCATGCCGTTTTTGTCCTTTGTTCTAGTGATTCTGGTGCATTACATTAATTGATTTTTCTCATATTAACCACTTTGCATTTCTGGGATAAATTCCACTTGGTTTTGGTGTACGATTCTTTTTATATGTAGCTGCATTCAATTTGTTAGTTCACCTCTGTCTTTTGCAATTGATTCTTCATCAATGTCCAGCTCTTAGCCCAAATATGGGGCATGGCTACTTCTCCTTGATTTTCCTCCAAATACCGCTGTAGTGATCATTTCTCATTTACCTGGTACCTGAAGTCTGAACTTCTTGTGAGTCTTGGTAAGGAGAAAAATCCATTACTCACTGCAGGAATTAAAGCAGTTCACTTCTGCAACCTCCTTTGGTTCTAGGACAGGGGCATACGATCAATCAGACACACGTTAGTTTGTATATAATTTGAGATCTAATGCCACTAAAAGTAAGGTAAAACTCTCTCTCTCTCTCTCTCTCTCTCTCTCTCTCTCTCCACAGTGATAAGTGTTTCCCTACCAGAACCAGGCTTCAGGCATGATTTGGGTGTTTTTTCCAGGCCCAGTTCTCTAGCCCTTCTGTGCTTCGGTAAGCTGCCCAATATTTTTTAAAATAAATCCCTTTTTGCTTAACTCAGACAGAGTCCACTTTTATTAATGGCAACTAGTAGCCTTGTCAGATAAAGGCAAGACATTAATGTTACTTAACTTATACTGCTACTTCAGGAGGTGATGTCAGAGACTCATCAAAAAACCATAGAGCAAATAATTTAGAATTGAATACTTGGCTTCCCTTTTTAAAAAAAAAAGAACCTTGGCCGTTTCTCCCAAAACAAGCTTCAGCCTTCTGTAAGGAGCTTTACCGCATTCTCTTTATTTTTTCTTCTCCCTGCCCCATCCCCAAATCCCTGTTTATTTCTTAAGTAGAATGACTTATCTAATTCTCTTTACTTTGCCAATCCCAAATAAGTTACCAAGATATTTTCACAGTAAGTCCCCTACATACAAACTTTAAAGTTGCGAACTTTCAAAGATGCGAACATGTGTTCACATGTCCAATCACGTGTTCACGTGTCTGGCGTACATTGTCACGTGCATGCATCCTCTACGAGTGGTTGTGCTTTTGTGTACTTTACAGTATTGTATAGAGTACAGTAGTACAGTACCTTTATTTCAAGCCCAGGAGGTCCAGAAGCAAGTGTAAAAGCAGCAGTGATGTAGCTGGTACTGCTAAGAAGCGCCAGCTATTGTGCTGTACTACTGTACTTTTCAAGATACTGTACTGTAAGATTAAAAATGTTTTCTTTATTTTTTGTGTTCGTTTTTTAATGTATTATTTGTGTGAAAAATATTTTAAGCCTATTACAGTATAATACTATATAGTCTATTGTGTTAGTTGGGTACCTATGCTAACTTTGTTGGATTTGCAAATGCACTCTCGGAATGAAACTTGTTCGTATGTAGGGGACTTACTGCAAAGGCAGCTCTTTCCCTAAA
Organism: Grampus griseus; assembly: GCF_964374135.1. NCBI lineage: Eukaryota > Metazoa > Chordata > Mammalia > Artiodactyla > Delphinidae > Grampus > Grampus griseus. Next base: position 37,060,829 of record NC_139005.1, read on the forward strand.
ACAAACTAGTCACATATTTTTTTTTCATTCCACCATGCTAGACATTCCCTGTTGTTTTGTCATAACCAATCTGACAAGTAACAAAGATATCACACTTATAAAAGCTTGCATTTGTTGAGTCATTTCATTTTTTAAAAATTGGAGACTAACATTTCTTCTTTTGGAAATTACCTGTGATTTTACTCATTTTTCTTATTTGAATTTTTTTTCTTGTTATTTTGTAAATTCTTTCAAGCTCTTTATATATAGGGAATATTAATATATGATCATATATATTGCAAATAATTTCCCCGGGTGGTTGTTTGCCATTTGGCTTTGTTTTTTCTTTTTGGCCGCACTGCACGGCAAGTGGGATCCTAGTTCCCCGACCAGGGATCTAACCCATGCCCCCTGCAGTGGTAGCACAGAGTCCCAACCACTGGACCGCCAGGGAATTCCCCATTTGGCATTGTTTATGATGAAGTTTTGTTTGTTTTACCAAGCAGAAATTTTGATTTTGGTTTTTAGGAAATAAAAACTTTCAAACTTTTCCTTTATGATGTCCAGATTTGTGCCATGCTTAGAAAAGCTTCTCCCACTGACTCTGGCCCCAAGATCATATACATGTTTACCTGTTTTTTTCCTTCTCCATCTGTAATTCATTAAAAATTAAGAAGCTGATGTCCAGATTGATAAAATGACTTGCCCATGTTTATACAACTAATTAAAGATAGAAATAGACTACAGAAAAGATGGCAGTTCTACTCAAAGCAGTCCTAAATAGTGGTACTTTGTTTAATTTAAAATTTTTATTTAATGTTAAGTGAGATTTTTTACTCCTTAAAGATTCTGGCTATTTTCTAGAAGCTCTCTTAGGAAATAGGAAGAAAGTACTCTCTCAAACACTGACAACCCAAAAGACACAATGGGATTTATTAGACAAATATATGCTCACCCTTGAGAAATTCCTTTATTAAAACGTATGGGAAAATTTCCATCAGTTTAATAAACTAGCCACTTAAGTTCCATTACCCTAGAGCTACCCTATAATAGTTAGAGCCAACAGAAAACAGGGTATTCAAAAAAGCTACCATATTCTTTCTTAAAACGATATTTGGCAGGGCTTCCCTGGTGGCACAGTGGTTGAGAGTCCGCCTGCCGATGCAGGGGACACGGGTTCGTGCCCCGGTCCAGGAAGATCCCACATGCCGCGGAGCGGCTGGGCCCGTGAGCCATGGCCGCTGAGCCTGCGCGTCCGGAGCCTGTGCTTTGCAACGGGAGAGGCCACAACAGTGAGAGGCCCGCGTACCGCACAAAAAAAAAAAAAAAAAAAAATTTATATACTCATATTCAGCTAACAACAATACTTTGCCAGCTACATAAATTATGGTTATTTTTTATTATTTATCAGAATATGTAAGGAATTCTTATGTCTTATTTTTAACAAGCATATTTGCACACCTCTCAAACCAGCAGAATATTAACATTCTATATATATATGTCTGCATTTCTTCTGAATTCACAAATGAGTTTCACTGATTTCTGCTTTCTATTATAGATTCATTTTTAAATAATATAACAAACATCTTTGAGTTGAAGTTATTCTCAGAAAGATCTATTTTAGTATGCAAACAGGCAATAATTGGTTATTTTCCAAATTGAATCTTTTCTTAGTTGGATTTGGTTTCAAACAAATTTAGCCTCAGTGCTTTCTATAACAACAAAAAACTTTTAAACACAGTCTTTACTTTGATTAAGCTCTAACATCCGGGAAATATCTTCAGAACCTGCCTCTTTACACCTGCTTTTTACAATAAATAAAAGTGAATTTGTTCTTAATTTTTCCCTTCCAATAATTATGATGAACATTGAACAACAGTAAAACAACTCTAGAATACAGAGCAGGAGAAATTAGCAATCATCATCCCACTCGTATAATATTTTTTTCATTTATGCATGTTTTCTTTCAATATTTCTTCATATAGTACACATAACACATAGTTACAATTCAAGTGTTTATACATTTTATGTTTTTATTTTTCTGTTATTATGGCATAAAACTTTTGCTATTGTCATTTGATTGACATGAATTGAGTTACTACAATATTCCTATGAGGATGTTTCACAATTTAATTAACTGTTTTTCTTTCTAGCTACTAGAATATTTCAGTTATGTCTTTGTTTATATTTCACATACTTGAAAAACGATTTGAGGCTGTATAAAAACAAAAAGATTATTGAAATAGAAATAAAGCTTTGTAAAGTGTTTAATAAAGAAGCTAAGAAATAGTGTTAATTTAATTAAATAGCTCTAAGTTTCCACAATATTCCTTCATACAGCTGTGTCTAATAATAAGACAATCTAGGTCTTACTAGAAAAGTGTGAGCCTGCAAGTTCATAGATGTGAGTTTACATGTATTTGGGGATGAATATTTGTTTACAGAAGTATTTATTTCCAGCCCCTTTAACATGAAAGCTTCATCTATTTTATTTAATACTGTCTGTCAGATTTTTGTGTTAGGGAATGCTGCCCTCATGAAATGAGTTAAGAAGTGTACCCTTATTCTCTAATTTCTGGAAGGTTTGTGTAACATTAGTAGTATTTCTTCCTTATATATTTTACAGAATTCACCAGTGAATCCATATGAACCTGACATTTTCTTTCTTTTGTTTTCTTGGAAAATTAAGTACATTTTCAACGATTATTTTTCCAAAAAATTTTTTCTGACTCATTCTCTTTTTATTTTCCTTCTGTGACTTCAGTTTCAAATATCTTGGGACTTTGGTATTTTCACACATGTTTGTTAATGTCTCTTCATTTTCTTTCAATCACTCTCTGTTCTTCAGATTGGATAATTTCTATTGATATATCTTCAAGTTTACTGATTCTTTCCTTTGTTATCACTATTCTGCTATTAAAATCAGTGAATTTTTGTTTCAGATATTGTGTTTTTCAGTTCTAGGGTTTCCATTTGATCCTTTATCATAAGTTTTATTCCTCTTGTGAGTTTCTTTTCAATTTATTACAGTACATTTTTCTTTACCTCATTAAGTCTGGTGGTGATAGCTAGATTAAGTTCTTGTCTGCTGACTTAGGTCTGCTAATCCAATATCTGAGTCATCTTTAGATTGGCCTCCATTCATTGTCTTTTCTCTGGAGAGTAAAGCACATTTCATGATCCTTCATATGCCATGCCACATAATTTTGGATTGTATCTTGAATATTATGAATTTTACATTGTGGAGATTTTGGATTCTGTTATAAAGACTGCTGATCTCTTTGGATGAGCTTGCAGTTAACTCAGGTATTAAACAGCAGACTCTTTTAGTGACAGGCCAAATCTCAGTTTAGTTCTTTTATACCTGAGCTATTTTCAGTGTGCTCATGCTTCAGGTCAAGCTAGAAACTTGGTTATATTTTAGATACAGAATTTAGGCATCCCTCTTTGGTTCTCTCCTTTCTAGGATTCCACTCACACCTTCTAAGGACTCAGGTTGCCCTGAACTCTGTATTTTCATTCTGTAGGTCAGATAGACTACAGATTATTTGAGTCCTGAACATGGTCACAACTGTGGCCTGACCTCAGGCTAAACCATCTTATACCCCAAAACGTGAAACGCCTTGTGCCACTCCATCTCTCAATTTTAAAATTTTCCTCCAAGAACTGCCTGTTGTTTCTTACTGCACTTACTCTCCAGAATCTTCAAGTAATTGTTGTATTTTGTCGGAAGTTTATACTTGTTATCTGTAGAAGAATCAGTGTTTTAGGAACTAACTCAGTCACCTAAACAATTTCCTGTTCAATTTTTTTCTTTTGAAAAGCTGTTTAATAAATTCTCACAAGTGCCCTCTGCAAATTGCCAAGGAATATGGACATATTCAAAGAAAACAACTACTCCTTCTCTCCTCTCTTTGTCAACTCCCACCCACTGGAGGTGTCTACTATTAACAATGCAGACTGTCTCCCTCCTTACCAGATCTCCAGACTTACATGCTGTTATGTTAAAATAGACAGGATTTTTCTTTTAAAAAAATGAACTCAAACTATACCCATTGCTACGGAGCTTTCTTTTCTGAAATGTGTCTTGGACAAATCTCTAGGTTAACATATACACACCTACCAAATTTTTAGTGATTTCAAAATCTAGATTTTTGACTAACCATATAGCATATGGGAAGATAATGTCTTGAAGATAGAAGTGACATTTCCCATCAGTTCTTGCCACCTCAGACCCCAGCCCTAGTCTGGATTAGCAAAGAGAAAGAAACAGCAGCCTCCATACTGGTTTTACGATCCTCCTAGATTAAAAGAAGACTAGAATCTTTTGCTACAGAAGATTAGAGGCACTATTATTGGAAATTGTTTAGTGAATTCCTCATACAAAGAGAGTTTCCTGCGAGCATTATAAATAATCAGAGAAGAACACAGAAGAGAATTTTCCACTATTAAAACAACTAATGACACATTTTTTTATGACAACACTCTAAAGCTTTGTGTAACTGATCTCTTTTCCTTGTATGGTGAGTCATTAGAGTCAACTGGGAGTAGTTCCATGATAAAATAGAAAACAGAATAACAGGACTGGATTTTTTAAAATGCACCTGACTTTACGACCATTCTTGGAATATTTAGCTGGAAATTATAAGTTTATCTTATCCGAAGCCTATTTAATCATGTTGTCACTTGCATAGCTGGAAGAATAAATTTTCCTAAATCTCACATCAGTTGAGCTCTTTATAACTAATTTAATCTATCTTTTCCCTTTTGATCATATAAAACTTTAACCCTTTTCCAGAGATATGAGACTTTTGCCTGACAGATCTGTATGTGTCTGGCTGTTTAAACACAATGCCAGAACATTCATTATATATGTGTGTGCATAAGTACAGAGATACCCAGATTGACATTTAGATAGAATTGATTGAATTTATTGTGATGTTAATATAATTTAAACCTTAGTAGTGTTTCATCAAGATTGCTTTATACTCTGGCATGGGCTAATATAAAGGATCAAGGATTTTGACTGCATATATCAGAATCTACTCTAGGAAGTTTAAGCAAAAAGGATTTATTAGAGGTTAACAGGTAGTCTGTAAAAACTGTGAGAGGACCGGAGAACTAGATGTGGGTTGCGGCACAGCCAACAGCAGTAGCAGCCAGAAGAAGCATCCAACCACACCACAGGACTGTCCTAGCAAAATACCCACTGCCACTACCTCACCCTGACTGTCACCTGTTATTCTAGGACCAGACATTAGCACCTCCTCCAGAACTTCTCCAGAAAAACCAGTAACTTTGCCATCATGTTTGCAAGAAGGATCAATTTCCTCATGTGTGACTTATCTCACACTGCTCACTTCTTCCTATTAAGTCTTGTGCAGCTCTGTCTGCCTGGAGGGACCCAGGCCACTTCTGGAGCCCTAGGTGTAAGGGACACCAGGAAATGTAGTTTTAGTTCCCCAGCCTCTACAGTTCAAGTAGGCACACCCGAGAGGGGTTGTGATGGGTGCTTACCACTACTCCACTATAGTGTGTTTGGTGGAGATGATATGTCGTGAGAGTACTGAGATAGACTCTGTTTTTATAAAAAAGAAATATTTTCCAATACATGGGAGGCTTAAATGCTTTGGTTTTATTTGAGTTAAATGTCACAAAAAGGAAGCCAAATGAGACAGGCGCTGGATTGAGTTGACTCAGGCTCGGTAGTTTGTGCTTATTCTCCCAAAATGCGTTTTGGCTACAAAATATTATGCCCAAAGGAGCAGCCCTGTGCAAAGAAGCCTCTTCACCATACTCAACTGTAGCTGAAAGTGGACTTGGACGATAGTTAAGGTGTCCTCTGCATCATTAGGATGTGATTACTGAGTAGAGGAGAGTCATCAAAAAGTGGGTATGAACATCTGTAATCAGAAACTTAGACTACAAAATATAACTTTATTTTTATATAATTGAATTTACTTCCTGTCTCAAGGCCCCTTTCTAACTGATTCAGAGAACTTAATCTCGTCACTTCCAGATCAACTCAGTCAAAGCAGTGCTTTGCTGCCATTTCATGTTTGAATTTAATATAAACCTCGTTAATTCAGTTTTTACCTCCCTCTTCTAGGGAAGTTTCTGAGTTTTGGGAGAACTTAGGAGTCAAACCATGGTAGACAAAAGGGTATCTCATTCGTGATCTCTGACCTCCACAGATTCATCACAGGAAGGTGTACCTTGTTCCTAGTAGGTCCTTGGGCATGAGCCTCTGTTTGTGATGCATCTGCTCATATCTGTGGCCCTTCTTACTTGTCAGGGGAACACAATGGCATCCACTCAGCATGATCCGGAGCCTCTCACCACCCACTGGTCTCTCCAAGCCACTTTGTGCCCTCCTCAGGGTCTTGGAAAATTTTCATATGCTCTCCCTTGATTATTTGGGGGTCCTCATAGAGTTTGGGGGAGGGATTTCTGGCCCTCCTAGCTTAGACATGCTAGGACTAACCTCACTAATCTGTATGGAGGATTTCTCTATCAGGCTTGCTGCCTGACCCATTTACCTCCCCAAAGCCTCAAAGCTTCTTTGGGGTTTCTCTGGCTACCAATCCAGAATTTTTCCCAGGGTGAGTATGCGGTATGCGCTCACATCTGTGCCTATTTCTCTCCTTTTTCTCTTTTCTCCTTCTCCCGTTAAGGCTGATAAACCTTAATCTAGTTTTGGATTGTAGAAACTTAACATCGCCCCAATTTGCCCAATTGTGATTTTTACGGCATAAAGGCTCACAGCTTTTGAGAACTTAAAACAATCCTTCCCCCTTTTTAAGCAAAGTTTAGCTCTTGCAATTACTGAAATCCTTGAATCTTATCAATAAAAACCTTAACATCCAAGAATTTTGACCCTCTTAAGAATTTCAAAAGCCCACTTGGGGATACTTGACTCTTTAAGCAATACACCTCAGTCTTATCATCTCTCTAGATCTATATCTAGATAGACAGATATAAAATTTGTAAAATTTATTTTTTAGAGAAGTTCTAGGTTCACAGTAAAATTGAGTGGAAGGTACAGAAATTTCCCTCCTACCCCTACACATGCATAGCCTCCCCTATTAGAAGCATCCCTCACTAGAGTGGTGTCTGCGTTACAGTTGATGTATCTACAATGACACATCATTTTCACTAAAAGTGTATCGTTTGGTGTTGTACATTCTATGGGTTTTGACAAATGTATAATGACATATTTCTACCAATATAGAATCATACAGAATAATTTCATTGCTGTAAAAATCCTCTGTGTTCTGTCTATTCATCCTTCCCTCCCCAACAAACCCGTGGCAACCACTAATCTTTTCACTGTGTGCCTAGTTATGTCTTTCCCACAATGTCTTATAGTTGGACTCATACAGTTTGTAGCCTTTTCAGATTGGCTTCTTTCACTTAGTAATATGCCTTTAAAGTTACTCCATATCTTTTCATGGCTTAATAGCTCATTTCTTTTTAGCACTGAATAATATTCCATTGTCTGGATATGCCACAGTTTATCTATTCACCTATTAAAGGACATCTTGGTAGCTTCAAAGTTTTGGCAATTATGAATAAAGCTGTTGTAAGCATCCACATTCAGTTTTTGTATGAACATAAATTTCCTTTGGGTAAATAGGAAGGAGTGTGATTCCTGAATTGTATGGTAAGCATATGTTTAGTTTTTAAGAAATCACTAAACTGTCTTCCAAAGTGACTGCACTATTTTGCATTTCACCAGCAATAATGAGAATTTCTATTACTCTACATCCTTCCAGCATTCGGTATTGTTACTGTTCTGAACTTTGGCCATTCTAATAAGTATATAATGGTATCTCATTGTTTTAATTAGCATTTCTCTAACGACATATAATGTCATTATACTTAATATGCATAGACTTATTTGCCATTTGCATATCTCTTTGGTAAAGTGTCTGTTAAGATCTTTTAGTTTGCCACTTTTTATTTGGGTTGTTTGTTTTCTTACTCTTGACTTTTAAGAGCTCTTTCTATATTTTTTTATAACAGTACTTTATCAGATGTGTCTTTTGAAAATATTTTCCTTCAGTCTGTGGCTTGTCTTTTTTTTCTTCCAGTTTTATTGAGATATAATTGGCATACAGCACTGTATAAGTTTAAGGTGTACAACCTAATGATGTGATTTACATACATCCTGAAATGATTATCACAATAAGTTTTGTGAATATCATTATCTCATATAGATACAACATTAAAAAAATAGGAATTGTTTTTTGTGTGTGATAACTCTTATGATTTACTCTTTTAACAACTTTCATACATAATACACAGCAGTGTTAATTATATTTATTATGTTGTATATGATAGTACTTATTTATTTTATATTTTATTTATTTATTTATTTGGTTGCGCCGGGCCTTAGTTTCGGCAGGTGGGCTCCTTAGTTGTGGCTCACAGGCTCCTTAGATGCTGCTTGCCTGCTCCTTAGTTGTGGCGTGTGAACTCTTAGTTGCAGCATGCATGTGGGATCTAGTTCCCTGACCAGGGACTGAACCTGGGACCCCTGCATTGGGAGCATGGCGTCTTAACCACTCCACCACCAGGGAAGTCCCTACTTACTTATTTTATAACTACATCCCTGGTACGTATTAATCTTATGACTACAAGTTTGTGGTACATTTTGACTGCCCTTATCCAATTCCCCCTCCCCCCAATCTAGCAATTGGGGTGGAATTGTTAGATCATATGGTAGTTCCATTTTAAGTTTTCTGAGGAATCTCCATACTGTTTTCCACAGTAGCTGCACCAGTTTACATTCCCACCAACAGTGCATGAGGGTTCCATTTTCTCCACATCCTTACCAACACCTGTTATTTGTTGTCTTCTTGATAATAGCCTTTCTGACATGTGTGAGGTGGTTATCTCATTGTGGTTTTGATTTGCATTTCCCTGATAATTAGTGATATTGAGCATCTTTTCATGTGCTTGTTGGCCATCTATATGTTGTTTTTAGAAAAATGTCTATTCAGACCCTCTGCCCATGTTTTAATTGGGTGGTTTGTTTTTCTGATGTTGAGTTCTATGAGCTGTTGATTGTATGAGCTGTTTGGATATTAACCCATTATCAGATATATCACTTGCAAATGTCTGCTCCCATTTAGTAGGTGGCTTTTCTTATTAATAGTTTTCTTCACTGTGCGAAAGTGTTTTAGTTTGATATAGTCCAATTTGATTGTTTTTACTTTTGTTTCCCTTGCCTGAGGAGACATATCCAATAAAACATTACTCCAACCAATGTCAAAGAGAGAACTGACTATTTTCTTTTAGAAGCTTTATAGTTTCAGATCTTATATTTAAGTATGTAATCCATTTTGAATTTATTTTTGTGTGTGGTGTGAGAGAGTAGTCCAATTTGATTCTTTTGCATGTAGCTTTCCAGTTTTCCCAACACCATTTATTGAACAAGCTGTATTTTCCCCATTGTATATTGTTGCATCCTTTGTTGTAGATTAACTGCCCATATAAGTGTGGGTTCATTTCTGGGCTCTCTATCCTATTCCATTTATCTATGTCTGTTTTTGTGCCAGTCCCATGCCATTTTGATGACAGTAGCTTTGCAGTTTAGTTTGAAATCAGGGAGCGTGATACCTCCAGCTTTGTTCTTCTTTATGTGTCTTATCTTTTCATTCTTGTGGCAATGTGTTTTGCAGACCACAAATTTTCAATTTTAATTGAACTCAGCTTACCAATTATTTCCTTAATTGATAAGGTTTTCGGTGTTGTATCTAAAAAGTCATCACCATACTCAAGGTCATCTACCTTTTTCTCTTTTTATATTATTTTCTAGGAGTTTTAGAGTTTTGCATTTTATATTTAGGTCTGTGACCCATTTTGAGTCAATCTTTGTGAAGGGTGTAAAGTCTATGTCTATAGTCTTTCTTTTTCTTCTTCTTTTTTTTTTTTGCATCAATTGTTCTACCACCATTTATTAAAGAGGCTCATCTATGCTTCACTGTATTGACTTTGCTCCTTTGTCAGAGATCAGTTGGCTATATTTATGTGGGTCTATTTCTGCACTCTCTATTCTGTTCAATTGATCAATTTGTATATTCTTTCACCAATACTACATTGTCCTGGTTACTGTAGCTTTATAGTAATTTTTAAAGTCAAGTAGTGTTGATTCTCTGACTTTGTTCTCCTCTTTCCATATTGGGTTGACTCGTCTAGGTCTTTTGCCTCTCCATATAAACTTTAGATTCAGTTTGTTGATATCTGCAAAAGAACTTGCTGATATTTTGATTGCAGTTGCATTGATTATATAGATCAAGTTGTGAGGAACTGACATCTTGACAATACTGAGTTCTCATGAAATATCTCTCCTTTTATTTAGTTCTTCAATTTTGTTCATCAGGGTTTTGTAGTTTTCCTCACATACATCTTGTATGTACTTTGTTAGATTTATATGCAACTATCACATTTTGGGGAGTGTTAGTGTAAATGGAATTGTGTTTTTAATTTAAAATTTCAGGGACCTCCCTTGTGGTCTAGTGGTTAAGAATCCACCTTCCAATGCAGGGGAGGTGGGTTCAATCTCTGGTCAGGGAACTAAGATCCCACATGCCGTGGGGCAACTAAGCCCATGTGCCGCAACTACTGAGCCTGTGCACTGCAACGAAGAGCCCATGCACCGCAACAAAAGATCCTGAGTGCTGCAACTAAGACCCAACGCAGCCATAAATAAATGAATAAGTAAGTAAGTAAATATTTAAAAAAATAAAATAACATAAAATTTCACTTATTCGTTGCTGGTATTTGGAAAGCTGCATTCAATGCTATAATGAATTCAGTTCCCTCTGATCACTGCTTTTGGTGCATCTCACAAACTTTGATAAGTTGTGTTTTTATTTTCATTTAGTTCAAAATAGTTTTTAATTTCTTTTGAGATTTCTTCTTTGACTCATGTATTATACAGAAGCATGTTGTTTAATCTCCTCATATTTTGGGATTTTCCAGTTATCTTTCTGTTATTTATTTCTACTTTAATTCCACTGTGGTCTGAAAGCAGGCATCGCACGATTTCTAGTCTTTTAAATTTGTTAAAGTGTGTAACATGGCCCAGAATGTAGTATCTTGGTGAATATTCCATGTGAGCTTGAGAAGACTGTATCCGATTGTAGTTGAAGTAATCAATAGATGTTAGTTAAATCCAGTTGATTGATGGTGCTGTTGTATTCAACTATCTTCTTACTGATTTTCCACCTGCTGTATCTGTCCGTTTCTGATAGAGAGTGGTTGAAGCCTGCAACAACTGGATTCAAGTGGATTCATCTGTTTCTCCTTGCAGTTCTATAAGTTTTTGCCTCATATGTTTTGGTGTTTTGTCACTAGGCACATACACATTAAAGATTGCAATGTCTTCTTGGAGAATTGAATGCTTTATCATTATGTATGCCCATCTTTATCCCTGATAACTTTCCTTGAAGTCTGCTGTGTCTAAAATAAATATAGCTATTCCTGCTTACTTTTGATTAGTTTTAGCATGGTATATCTTTTTCTACCCCTTTACTTTTACTCTATATATGTCTTTACATTTAAAGTGGGTTTTGGTGGAGGAGGATCAAGATGGAGGAGTAGGAGGATGTGGAGCTCACCTCCCCCCACAAACACATCAAAATACATCTACATGTGGAACAGCTATCATGGAAACTGACAGAAGAACTTCTGTACAAACAAAGCTGCAAGAAAGATCAGCACACAACTGGGTAGGAAGGAGAAAAGGCATCTGGTTGCGACCTGAGCTCCTTGGAGCCCTCTTAAAGGAAAAGGAGGTCCACAGAGGTGGATCCTCATCCTGGGGAGCAAGCAAGGTGAGCCACAATCTGGGTATCCCAGTCCTGGGGTCCTGTGTGGAGAAGACAAGCCCACTTGGCTGCTAGAAGAACCACTGGGACAGACAGAAGGGTTGGAGAAACCTAGACTCTACTTGCAAGGAGTGTGTGTGTACTGACTTGCCAACAGGGTAGAAAGACTCTTGTACTGACGGCTACTGCCTCACCACACTCCCCAATCCAAACAGGGTGAACACTGTAGCCCTGCATACTCCACATCATAGCCTGGCATGAGGTCTGGGCCAATAAGGCCCTGGAAAAATACTCAGTCTAGGTATACAGAGACAGACCAGCATGGGGGAGACCTGGGGTGTGATTTGGGTGGGACAGCAATAGCCATTGTCAACACAAGCATGGAACAGCGCCACAAGAATGTGCAGCGGTTTAGCACTGAAACTCGAGCAGACGGGCCCTGGGAGAGGACTCGATCTAGCTATGTAGAGACAGCCTGGGGGGCTTGGGGTGTGGTCTGGGTGGGGCAGCAGTGGCAATGTATACATGGGGCACCACAGGAACACACAGTGGTTCTTCTCCCAGCAAGAGTGGCCTGATCCCACTCCACACCCGAGCTTAGTGTTGGATATGAGGCAGACAGGCCCTGGGAGAAGACTGCCACAGAGGCAGCCCAGGTCTCTGACAGCAGTGCAGCTTCCTCAGTTTCTGCAGCCACAATGCCCTGACCCCCCATCCCCAGGCTAGGCTTGCACTAGATCTGGGGTGAAAACAAAACAACAAGGGAAGGAATGAGGCCTTGGGCTGCTTCTGAGCAGAGCCACAGATACCTACATAGTCAGTGCATACGTCCTCTGTGACCATGCCTCATTTGCTTCAGCATTCACCTTTTTTGAGGGAGGGCATGCACTCAAGGGCAATGGAGCCTGATTGAACCTGACCCTCAGAGCTTCTACTCCAACAACCGGGGAGGAGGTCCCCACGCCTGACAGGGCAGCGATGACCATGCAACAGAAAGGAACTCCCGCCTCACACCCTGCACAGGTTTTAGATCTTCCAATCACCAACCACACCCCTTATCAAAGGGATAGCAGTCAGCACACCCTGAGGAAAGACTTGACTGGCATCATTCATATCAAAACCAGCTGTTGCACTAAAGACACTGGGCACACACAATCTACACAAGGATACTCTCACATAAAAACACCCCTACAAGACCACAGTAGATAACTTTTTCTCCTAAATTCATACAGAAAGAAAAGTAAAATGAATGGGCAGAGGAACTACTCCCAGTTAAAGAGCAAGAGAAATCACCTGAAATAACAAATGATAAAACAGAGTTCACCCGTCTACCAGATCCCAAGTTCAAAAAGGTGGTAATAAATATGTTAACTGAATTAAGAAAGAATATCAACAGAAATGCAGATCACTGTAACAATGGGTGAGAAACTATAAAGATGAACCAATCAAAAATAGATAACTCATCACCGAGATAAAAAGCAATCTAGAAGCAATAAATACCTGACTAAATGACACAGAAGAATGAATAAGTGAACTGGAAGATAGAATAATAGAAACCACCCAACCAGAACAACAGATTGAAAGACAAATGAAAAAAAAACAAAAACGAAAGCAACATGCGAGACCTATGGGAATATAAAACATGCCAACCTACCCATAATAGGGATCTCAGAAGGAGAAGAGAGAAAGGGATCGAAAATGTATCTGAAGAAATTGTGGCTGAAAACTTTCCAAACCTGAAGAAGGAAACAGATATCCAGGTACAGAAAGCACAGAGGGAGGGTCCCAAACAAGATGAAACCAAATAGACACTCACCAAGACATATCATAATTAAAGTGGCAAAAGATAAAGATAAAGAGAGGTTTCTACACAAAAAATAAGAAGAGAAAGAGAGAGAGAGTAGAGGTTTCTAAAGGTAGTAAAAGACAAACTAAGAGTCAGTTACAAGGGAACCCCCATTAGGCTATCAGCTGATCTCTCTACAAAAACTTTGCAGGCCAGAAGGGAGTGCCATGATATATTCAAAGTCCTGAAAGGGAAAAACCTGAAAACCAAGACCCTCTACTCAGCAAGATTATCATTTAGAATCTAGAAGGAGAAGTAAAGAATTTTTCAGACAAACAAAAACTAAAAGAATTCAGCAATACTAAACCTACCCTAAAAGAAATATTGAAGGGTCTCCACTAAATAGAAAAGAGGCAAGAATCTATAGGAAAGGGAAAATCATAATAGGAAAGGAAAATATATAGCAAGAATTGAAGACCACTTAAATAAGCCAGTACACAGATTTAAAAACAATCACAAAAATTGTAAACGCAATAATAAGTACAATAAATAATAAAAGAATAAGCATGGAGATGTAAAATAGGACATCAAAATCACAAAATGTGGGGAAAGAGAGTATAAAAATGTAGGTCATTTAGAAAGTGTTTGAATTTGAATAACTATCAGTTTGAAGCAAGTAGATATAGTTATAGGTCCACATACTTGAACTACATGGTAACCAAAAATCAAAAATATACAATAGATTCACAAAATCCAAAAAGAAAGGCATTCAAGCATACTCTAAAAGAAAATCATCAAGCCACAAAAAGAGGAAGAAATGAATAAAGTAGAACTATAAAAACAACTGGAAAACAAGGATTAAAATGGCAATTAGTACAAATCTGTCAATAATTATTTTAAATGTCAATGAACTGAATGATAAGAAGACATAGAGTGGCAGATTGGTTAAAAAAACAAGAACCTACAATATACTGCCTACAAGAGACTCACTTCAGGGCAAAAGACACACAGTCTGAAAAGGAGGGGATGGAAAAAATAAGTGAGGGTAAAAACGACAAAATAGACTTTAACACAAAGGTCAAAAAGAAAGACAAAGAAGGACATTATATGATTTACAAGGGATCAATACAAGATGAGTATATTACACACATTAACATATACACATCCAATATAGGAGCACCTAAATATATAAAACAAATAGAAACAGAAATAAAGGGCATAATAGACAATAATAAAATAATAGTAGGAGACACCCCCACTGACATCAATGAACAGATCACCCAGACAGAAAAATCAATAAGGCAACATAAGTCCTAAATGACACAATAGACCAGTTGGACTTAATTGATATCTACAGGACACTTCATCCAAAAAAACAAAAAACAACAGAATACATATTCTTTTCAACTTTGCATAGAACATTCTCTAGGCTAGACCACATACTAGGTCACAAAGCAAGCCTCAACAAATTTAAGAGGATAGAAATCATTTCAAGCATCTTTTCTAACCACAATGGTTTGAAATTAAAGATCAACTAGAGAAAAAAAAACCAGAAAAGAACACACACATGGAGACTAAACAACATGCTGCTAAAAAACCAATGGGTCAATGATGAAATTAAAGAGGAAATCAGAAAATACCTCAAGACAAATAAAAATGAAAACAGAACTTTACAAATCTATGGGATGCAGCAATATCAGTTCTAAGAAGGAAGTTCATAGTGATACAGGCCTTCCTCAAGATACAAGAAAAATCTCAAATAAACAACTTAGCCCACCAAAAATGAACAAACAAAACCCAAAGTCAGCAGAAAAAGGAAGTAATAAAGGTCAAAGAGGAAATAAATAAAATAGAGATCAAATCAACAATAGAAAAGATCAACAAAACTAAGAGATAGATTTTTGAAAAGATAAACAAAATCAACAAACCTCTAGCCAGGCTCACCAAGAGAGGACCCAGATAAACAAAGTAAGTGAAAGAGGAGAAATAACAGCTGATACTACAGAAATACAAAAATGTCATAAGAAAATACTATGAACAGTTATGTGACAACAAATTTGACCATTTAGAGGAAATGGATGAGTTTCTAGAAACTCACAGCCTGCCAAGACTGAGTCAAGAAGAAACAGATAATTTGAACAGACCAGTCACTAGAAGTGAAATAAAATCTGTAATAATAAAAAAAAATTCCCAGCAAACAAAAGTCCAGGACTGGATAGCTTCCCTGGGGAATCCTACCAAACATACCAAGAAGAACTTATACCTATCCTTCTTAAATGATTCCAAAAACTTGAAGTGGAGGGAGCACTCCCAAATTTATACTATAAGGCCACTATCACCCTGATACCAAAAGCAGACAAAGACATTAGGAAAAAAAAAATTAGAGGCCAACAATATCTTTGATGAGTATAGATGCAAAAATTCTCAACAAAATAGCAACCCCAATCCAACAATACATAAAAAGAATCATACACCATGACCAAGCTGGATTCATTCCAGGGACCCAAGGATGCTTCAACACACCCAGATCAATAAATGTTATACACCACATTAACAAAAGGAAAGACAAAAACCATATGATCCTCTCAATAGACACAGAAAAAGCATTTGACAAAATTTAACATCTGTTCATGATAAAAAGTCTTATCAAAGTGGGCATAGAGGGAACATATCTCAACATATTAAAGGCCTTTTATGACAAACCCACAGTCAACGTAATAATCAATGGTGAAAAGTGAAAGCCTTCCTGCTAAATTCAGGAACAAGACAAGGATAACCACTCTCACCACTTCTATTCAACATAGTATTAGAAGTCCCAGCCACAGCAATCAGAAAAGCAAAAGAAACATGAGGTATTCAAATTGGAAGGGAAGAAGTAAAATTATCACTATTTGCAGATGACAAGATACTCTATATAGAGAACCCTAAAGTCTCCACACAAAAATTATTAGAACCAATAGATGAATTCAGAAAGGTAGCAGGATACAAGATTAATATACAGAAATCTGTTGTGTTTCTTTATGCTAACAATGAAATATCAGAAAGAGGAGGTAAAAAACAATCTCATTCAAAATTGTGTCCAAAAAATTACCTAGGAATAAACTTAACCAAGGAGGTAAAAGACCTATATACTGAAAACTATAAAATATTGATAAAGGAAATTGAAGCTGATTCAAAGAAATGAAAAGGTACCTAGCATTCTTGGATGGAAAAATCAATATTTTTAGAATGGCCATACTACCCAATGCAATCAACAGATTTAATGCAATCCCTAGCAAAATACCCAGGATGGTTTTCACAGAACTAGAACAAAAAATCCTAAACTTTATATGGAACCACAAAAGGCCCAGAACTGCCAAAGCAATCCTGAGGAAAAAGAACAAAGCTATAGGCATAACCCTTCCAGACTTCATACTATCCTACAAAGCTACAATAATTGAAACAGCATGGTTTTGGCACAAAAACAAACATATAGATTGGGACAGAATAGTAGGTCCAGAAATAAATCCATGCACCTAGGGTCAATTAATCTATGACAAAGAAGGCAAGAATATACAATGGAGAAAAGACAGTCTCTTCAACAAGTGGTGTAGGGAAAGCTGGACAGCTATATGTAAATCATTGAAATTAGGACATTCTCTCACACCAAAAACAGAAATAAACTCAAAATGGATTAACGACCTAGATGACATCATAAAACTCCTAGATGAGAACATAGGTAAAACATTCTCTGACGTAAATTATAGCAATGTTTTCTTATTTTCCTAAGGCAAAAGAAATAAAAGCAAAAATAAACAAATGGGACCTAATCAAACTTAAAAGCTTTTGTAAAACAAAGGAAACTATCAACAAAATGAAAAGGTAACCTATGGAATGGGAAAAAAATATTTGCAAACAATGAGACAAACAAGGAGTTGATACCCAAAATATACAAACAGCCCATACAACTCAGTATTGAAAAAATAACCCAATCAAAAAATGGGCAGAATACGTAACCAGACATTTTTCCAAAGAAGACATACAAGTGGTCAACAGGCATGTGAAAAGATGCTCAACATCACTAATTATCAGAGGAATGTAAATCAAAACCACAGTGAGATATCACTTCACACCAGTCAGAATGGCTGTCATCATAATGTCTACAAATGACAAATGCTGGAGAGGGTGTGGAGAAAGAGAACCCTCCTACACTGTTGGTGGGAATGTAAATTGGTGCAAGCACTATGGAAAACAGTGTGGAATTTCCTTAAAAAAACTAGAATAGAGCTATCATATGATCCAGCATTCCCACTGCTGGGTATACAGCTGGAAAACTCTAATTTGAAAAGCTATATGCACCCCAATGTTCATAGCAGTACTATTTACAATAGCCAAGACACAGAAAGAACCCAAGTGCCCATCAACAGACACTTGGCTTAAGAGGATGTGGCATGTATATTACTCAGCCATAAAAAGGAATAAAATATCGCCATTTTCAGCAACATGGATGTACCTGGAGATGGACGTTATGCTTAGTGAAATAAGTCAGAGAAACACAGATACTATATGATATCACTGATATGTGGATAAGTGATATACTATTTCCTATAATCTAAAAAATAATACAAATGAATCTATATACAAAACAAACAGACTCACAGGCATAGAAAATAATCTCATAGTTACTGAAGGGTAGAGGGAAAGGCGAGGGACAAATTAGGAGTATGGGATTAACAGATACAAACTACTATCTATAAAATAGATAATCAATAAGGATTTTACTGGGAATTATACCAAATATCTTGTAATAACTTATAACGAAATATAATCTGCAAAAAAACCCACAACTGAATCACTATGCTGTACACCTGAAACTAACGCAATATTGTAAATCAACTATACTTCAATTTTTTAAAAAGTGAGTTTCATGTAGATGACAGGTTTTTATCCACTCTGTCAATCTGTCTTTTGATTGATTTAGATCATTGATGTTTAAAGTGATTATTGATATAGTTGGATTAATATCTACCACATTTTTTACTGTTTCTTATTTGCTGCTCTTGTTCTTTGTTTCTATTTTACCTTCTACTCTTTTTCTGCCTTTTATGGTTTTGATTGAGCATTTAACATGATTTCATTTTCTCTCCTTTATTAACATGGTAGTTTCACGTTTTTTGTTAATTTACTGGTAGCCCTAGAATTTGCAATATATTTTACAACTAATCCTAGTCCACACTCACCACTATACTGCTTCATAGGTAGTATGGGTAGCTTATATGATAAAATAATTCTAATTCCTCCATCCCATCCCTTGTATCATATATTATTGCTGTCACTCATTTCACTTATATAGATAAATGTATATGATTACATTGTTGCCATTATTCTTGTGCATTAAATTTTTTTAAAATATATTTTCCAGCTTTATTTAGATACAATTGACATATAACATTGTGTAAAGTTAAGGTGTGCAAAGTAGTGATCTTATGTATGTATATGTTGCAATATGATTACCACAGTAAGTCTAGTTAACGCATCCATCACCTCCCACTGTTACAATTAGGGGTGGGATGTGAGAACTTTAAAAATCTCCTCTCTAAGCAACTTTCAAATATACAATACAGTACTGTTAACTATATTCCCCATGCGGTACATTATATCCCCAGAACTTATTCATCCTATTGCCAGAAGTTCGTACTTTTTGACCATCTTCACCCATTTCTCCCACCCCATCCCTCATGATCACCAATCTGTTGTTTCTATTGTTTTGTGTGTGTGTGTGTTTAGATTCCACATATAAGTGAGATCATACACTATGTGTGTTTCTCTGACTTAATTTACTTAGTGTAATGCTCTCAAGGTTCATCCATGATGTCATAAATGGCAGAATTTCCTTTTTAATGACTGAATAATATTCCATTGTTCATGTGGTGTGTATCACATTTTCTTTGTTCATCCATCAATGAACACTTAGGGTGTTTTCATGTTTTGGCTACTGTAAATAATGCTGCAATGAATATAGAGGTGCAGAAATCTCTTTGAAATAGTGATTTCATTTCCTTCAGAGACATACTCTGGAGTGGAACTAATGAATCCTATGGTAGTTCTATTTTTAATTTTTGAGGAATTTCCATACTGTTTTCCGTGGTGGCTGAGCCAATTTACATTCCCAACAACAGTATACAAGGATTCCCTTTTCTCCATGTCCTTACCAGCACTTTTCTTTGATTTTTGACAATTTTATTATAATATATTTTGGAGAATGTCTCTTTGAGTTTGTTTGGGGACCTATGGGCTTCATGAACTTGGATGTCCAAATCTCTTCCTGGCATTATTTCTTTAAATAAGTGTTCTACCCCTTTCCCCTTTTCTTCTTTTTCTAGGACTCAATAATTTGCAGATTTTTTTCCTGGTGGTATCCCAGTCTCCAGGCCCTCTCCCTTTCCCAGAAGATAGGGCTGGGGTAGAAAGTTCCAACTTCTAATCATGACTTGGTGTTTCTGGTGAACAGCTCCCATCCTGAAATTATCCAGGAGTCCACCAAGTCTTCATTAGAACAAAAGACACTCTTATTACTCAGGAATTCCAAGGGATTTAGGAGCTCAGTGTCAGTGACAGGGGTCAAAGACCAAATATTAGAAGAAAAAATGCTTTTAATATTCTTATCACTTAGGAAATTACAAAGGTTTTGGGAGCTTGGTGCCAGGAACTAAGGCAGAGACATATATATATATATATATTTTTTTCTATTATTTCACATCACAGTTGGCCCTTGAACAACACAGGTTTGAACCATATTGAATCTACTCATATGACTTTTTTCTTCAATAAATGCATGCTACAATACTACACCATTCACAGTTGGTTGAATCCATGGATAAGGAGAGCCAGCTGTAAGGTTATATGCAGATTTTTGATTGCACAAGGGATCAGCACCCTAATCCCTGTGTTGTTCAAAAATCAGCTGTAGTTGTCCCACAGTTCTTGGTATTCTATTCTGTTTTATACTGTTCTTTTTTTCTCTTTGCTTTTCAGTTTTGGAAGTTTCTATTGCAATATACTCAAGCTTAGCTTTTCTTTCCTCAGTTGTGTCTTCATTTCTATTACCGTGTTTTTGACCTCTGGCATTTCTTTTTGATTCCTTCCTGGAATTTCCATCTCTCTGTTTACATTGCCCATCTGTTCTTGCATGCTGTCTACTTTGTAATAGAGCCTTTGTCATATTAATCATAGTTGTTTTAAATTCCTGGACAGATAATAGTAATATCCTTGCTGCATCTGAGTCTGGTTCTCTGATGCTTGCTCTGTCTTTTCAAACTGTCTTTTGCCCTTTAGAATGACTTATAATTCTTTTTCTTGATTCAGTCTGTGCTATATGTCTGTGTCCCTCCAAATTCAAAGTTTTCCCACAAAATGTTGAAACCAATGTGATGGTATTTGGAGGTAGAGCCTTTGATTAGATCATAAGGGTGGAGCCCTTACAAATGAGACTAGTGCCCTTATAAAAGAGGCCCCAGAGAGCTCCCTTGCCCATTTTGCCATGTGAGGACACAGCCAGAAGTTGGTTGCCTGTGAACCAGGAAGTGGGCTCTCACCAGATACTGAATCTGCTGGCACCTTGATCTTGGACTTTCCAGCCTCCAGAACTCTGAGAAATATATTTCTGTTTTTTATAAGCCAGCCAGTCCATGGTATTTTTGTAATAGTAGCCCAAATGGACTAAGACATACCGGGTTAAAGTAACTCCTTTAAATAGGACTTTAATATTATACTATGGTGGTAAGTTTTGGGGAGAAGTGAAGCCTTCTGTAGTCCTAATGATTAGGTCTCAATCTTTAGTGCGCCTATGCTTCTGAACTGTGAACCTCACAGGTTCTTCTTAGCCCTTTCACTTCCTCCTAAATGGGACATTATGACTGAGTGTGCTGGAGGTGGATATTTCCCTTCCCCAGGTGAGTTAGACTCTCAACTCCGATAGTTTATGCTCTGCCAAACTAATTTCTCTTGAGGGTAGGCTCTGTTAAGAACAGGATGCTCTGGCATATTTCAGAATTGTTCCTTTCCTTCTCCCCCTGCTGGAAGCATAAATGTATTTTCCCTCCATAGTCCTTATAAGAAATTGGTAGGGCTCCAAATTAATACTCATCAAAGTATCAGGACCCTTTCTGTGACCAGGTCTCCCTGGAGTTTTTAACAATCAGAATTGTCCACGCTGAGCTTCCAGAAATCCACCAGTGATGGTTTTGGTTTTCCTACCCTGGCCATGGTTCCCACTGAGATTTCTGCTTGTGGGTTTCTGCTTCGGTAAGTTGTGATTCTTTGTATCTGTCTCTATGTCTCTCTAATTTGGGGAAGAGTGGTTTGCCCTGTGACCTCACTTCTCTGACAGATCTATAAAGAGTTTTTGATTTTTCGTTTTGTTCAGCTTTTTACTTGCTGTTGGGATAGAGTAGCAACTTCCAACCTCCTTATATGTTGGATTGGAAACCAGAAGTTCTGTGATGTTATTTTAATGATGAAAAGACTGAGGAGTAACAAAGAATTGTTGAATAAAAGAAACAATAGTTTAAAATTCAAATCTTATCCTTCTGTACACTTCAAATATTATCAGTATTCAATTTAAATATTATTCCTCTGTATATTTAGTAAGAAAAAACATTTTATCAATGCTTTCCTCTAATTGAACATAGAGATTCTCAGCTTGAGACATGGTCATATTTTCTGCTGGCGGAATAGGGTTCTGAGTATAGCTCAGTGATTATTACTCAGTCTACCTTGGGTCTAGCTCCCTGGACACATTTCTGGGTCACAGGAAGAGAAAACTAAATGGCTTTAAGTAAAAACAGAAAGAACTCTTTTACTAAAATCTTTAACCCACTGGGTCCCAAACGTTTTTGGCACTGCACTTAGAATAGTTTAGAAATCTGAGGGAACCATCTGCCCATTCCTGCTCTGGACAACAATGCAGCTTGGGCACCATGAGAGCTAAGTGTGGTTGTCTCTGGAAAACTGCTGTGCCTGGCAAAGCTGTAGGAGGGACAATGAAATGCAGAGGAACAGCATGTGATGGTATTAAGTTCCCACCAGTGCTCAACAGGGCAGCAGTAGTCATCAGCAAAGAATTACTTTGTTAGATAGAACAGTGGGAGAGCGTTTTTGTTTTTTTGTACTCTAATAGAATAAATATGGTGGGAGTTAAGGACAAACAAGACATCTGTGGACTACTTAGGGGGTACTTTGCAAGGAATCAGAGACTCTACATCATCACTATGCAGTAACTAAGCAGTAAAATTTGGGCCTTAGTAAAAATGTGACATAATTTGTGATGTCAAGTGAAACTTGGCTACATTATATTAATATCTACTCAATATCTTGACATGTAAGCCCTTTTTACCCTTGTTACTATTAGTAAAAAGCAGCAGATTTTTTTTCTTAGCCTAAAGCTGTTATCAATGAGTGAATGAGACAAATAAGTAAAAGAATCCCTGCTAAAATGACATATACTCAGCTGATAAAGGGATAAAGTAAAACTCATGTCAAAAGGGGTAAAGCAAGCCAGTATTAATTACCCATAAGTCACAATATGCCACTTTCAAAATGAGTTTTTTATTAGCCATATTAAAAAAAGGACTCATCCTAATTTCTTTTAAAGAAATTGAAAAATGACTCACGCCACTCCCAAACACAGCTGAAAATAAAGGCAATGCTAATGTAGAGACCACCAACATTAACACCTTTCCTTCCAAATTACAACACACAAAGGAAATTTTAATAGCATCCAACAGAAAAAGTTCTCATTGTAGAACCTATAAGAAAGAGTTCCTGTGTCTTGGAGGAACAAGGAAATGAGATGTTAGATAATTGAATATAAAATGCTACTTTGCCATATTGTCTCCTAAGGAAGATATTAAATAGATGCTTTCCCTTAAGTAGAGATCGAGTTATTTCAAGTGGAATCACCACTGATTATTTTAATATCATTTTATTTTAGTTCTAACTCTTAACATTTTCTGAAGATTCTGAAACACTTAGTACTAAGGAGAAGACGCTAAAATTTATATTACTCAAAGGAAGAAATGAGCATTGTTTCTTTCTAGACAGTGATAAAAATAAAATTCCCTGAGATTTCTTGCTTGTTTGAAAAATCCATCATTCTGAGTACTTTGACTAATTTGGAAGGAGGAACATTAATTACGTGACAACTTTGCATTGCCCCTTAAGCTGAAGAAGCTCTTATAGTTCTTTGGAAGAATATTCTGTCATAATGATTCTTTCTCTCAGATTTATTAAATTTTTCTGGAGACATCAGGAATAAGTATAGGCACTTGTTCATCTTAGCAACAAATTCATTTTAAAATTTTATCATTGGAAAAACTAGTATAGAATGTGACACACTATCTCTTAGGTGATTTTTGTCATAGACATTGTTTTTTATCAAAATTCCAACATTTTTAGTTATTCTATTTTTAAAGGATAGGCTTACTTGTGTATATTGATTCTAGTAAAATTGTATCTTTGTCAATCATAATGTTATAAGAGGTTTTGGTTACAGTGAATAGGTTCACAATTTCAAACACTGACCTAAAAAAATCTTTTGCCTGGTAATCACGTATGAAATGTAGGGATCTAGGATGGCAGTTTTAATAACTCCACATTTTCCACAGTGGTTTAGAGTAGTAAACCTTGTAAATTTTCTGCCCTTCCTTATGTTTTTTTCAACAAATTTTTCTGTGCTTTTTATGATTGCCTAGCAAGGGACCCTTGGAACACCTTTATTCCTCTTTCTCAAACACATTTACCTAATATTACGTACTTTAAAGTTCACCATGCTTGGCAATTGTTCTGGTATGGTGTGTTTGAAAAAGATAATTAAAGTAAAAAATACAGATCTGAACATAGACTAGCCAAGACAAAACTTAAAAAGAAGAGTAAAATTGGAGGACTCACGCTACCCTATTTCAAATCTATAAGCTATAAAGCTACTGTAAAAGCTACTGTAATCAAGTAGCATAGTACTGGAAAAATAATGGACACATAAGGCTTCCCTGGTGGCGCAGTGGTTGAGAGTCCGCCTGCCGATGCAGGGGACACGGGTTCGTGCCCCGGTCCGGGAAGATCCCACATGCCGCAGAGCGGCTGGGCCCGTGAGCCACGGTCGCTGAGCTTGCGCGTCCGGAGCCTGTGCTCCGCAACGGGAGAGGCCACAGCAGTGAGAGGCCCGCGTACCAAAAAAAAAAAAAAAAAAAAATAGACACATAGATTAATGAAACAGGATAGAGAACCCAGAAATAGAGTGACACAGATATAGTCAACTGATTTTTGCAAAGGTATAAAGGCAGTTCAATGGAGAAAGAACAGTCTTTTCAACATATATTGCTGGAACAATTGGACATCCATATGCAAAAAAATGAATGCAGACACAGTCCTTACACCTGCACAAAAATTAACTCAAAGTGGATCATAAACCTAAGTATAAAATGCAAAACTGTAAAGTTTATAGAAGTAAACATATGAGAAAATATACATAATTTTGAGTTTGGTGATGAGGTTTTTGATATAACAGCAAAAGCATGATCCATGAAAGAAAAAAATGGATTTTAGACTTTATTTAAATTCACATATTTTGCTCTGCAAATGATACTGTTAAAAGAATGAAAAGACAAGTCATTTTCTGGGAGAAAATACTTGCAAATCACATATCAAATAGAGGACTTGTATTCAAAATATACAAAGAACTCAACAATAAGAAAAACAATTTTTTTAACGGGCAAAAGAGAGCTATCAGTGAAATGGTAGAGTAAAGAACCCCAAAAGTCTATCCCTCAACAAAAGCAGTGAATAAGCTGGCAAAAACTGTCAGAATAAACTTCTGGAGGAATATGGAATCTAAACAAAAGCTCACAACAAGCAGAGTAACCATTAATATAGGAAAAGAAAACCCTTAAGTTTAGTGAAAAGATAAATAAAGTCATAAGGGTGGGGCCCTGATCTGATAGAGATGCCACAGATTGCTCTTACAGCATGCATGCACAGAATAAAGGCCATCCAAGGGCATAGCAAGAAGATGCCATCTGCAAGTTGAGGAGGGAGACCTCACCAGAAACCAACCCTGACTGACACTTCAACCTTGGACTTCCAGCCTCCAGAACTGTGAGAAAAATTAATTTCTGTTGTTCAAGCCACTTAGTCTGTGTATTTTGTTATGGTAGCCCTAGCAGTCTAAAATGACCAATAATTCTATATCCAGCAAAACTATCATTCAGGGATGAAGAAATTAAGACACTCCCAGATAAACACAGATAGCTAATAGACCTGCTCTATAAGAATGTTAAAGGGAGTTCTTCTGGCTGAAATGAAAGGACACTAAGCAGTACTTCAAGTTCACTTGAAGAAATAAAGAACATTTGTAAAGATAACCACATAAATATGAAGTTAGTATTAATATATTTTGGGTTTGTAACACCTCTTTTTTATACATGATCTAAAAGACAAATGCATAAAACAATAACTATAAGTATATATTAATGGGCACACAATGTATAAAGATGTAATTTGTGACAATAACATTATAAAGGGGATGGAGCCATATAGAAGCTATATTTTTGTAGACTACTGAAAGTAAGCTGGATTTGAACTAAGTTCTTATAAATTACGATGTTAATTGTAATCACCAGGTAATCATTAGGAAAACAACTAAAAATATATAATTAAAGAAATGAGAAAGAAATCAAGGTGGTACACCAGAAAATATCTATGAAATACAAAAATGTAATAGAGGAGTTGAGGGGAAAAAAGATACGATGTATAGAAAAATGGTATAAGTAATTCCTTTCTCATCAGTAATTACATTAAATGCTAATGGATTAAACTCTCCAGTTAAAAGACAGAGATGGTAGAGTGAATTTTAAAAAAGATGCAACCATATGCTGTCTACAAAAGAATCACTTTAGATCTAAAAACACAAATACACGGAAAATGAAAGGATGGAGAAGATTATGCCATACAAATAATAAACAAAAGAGAGTTGGAATGGCTATACTAATATCAGACCAAATAGACTTTAACCCAAAAATTGCTTCTAAAGACAAAAGACATTATATACTGATAAAAGGGTGACTCTACTATCATACTGAGTGAAGTAAGTCAGAAAGGGAAAAACAAATACTGTATGCTAACACATATATATGGAATCTTAAAAAAAAAAAAAGGTTATGAAGAACCTGGGGCAGGACAGGTATAAAGATGCAGATGTAGAGAATGTACTTGAGGACATGGGGAGGGGAAAGAGTAAGCTGGGATGAAGTGAGAGAGTGGCATGGACTAATATATACTACCAAATGTAAAATAGATAGCTAGTGGGAAGCACCCGCATAGCACAGGGAGATCAGCTTGGTGCTTTGTGACCACCTAGAGGGGTGGGATAGGGAGGGTGGGAGGGAGACGCAAGAGGTAGGAGATGTGGGAATATATGTATATGTATAGCTGATTCACTTTGTTATAAAGCAGAAACTAACACACCGTTGTAAAGCAATTATACTCCAATTAAGATGTTAAAAAAAGGGTGACTCTATCAAGAAGATGTAATAATTATAAATATATATGCACCTAACAACAGAGCCCCCAAATATATGAAGCAAAATAGACAGAACTGAAGGGAGAAATAGGCAATTTAATAAGAGTAGTTGGAGACTTCACCACCTCACTTTCAATAATGGATAGAACAACTAGACAGAATATCGAGAAGTAAATAGAAGACATGAAGAACACTATAAAATAACTAGACCTAACAGACATACAGAACACTGTTCAACAACAGAATACATGTTCCTATCAAGTGCAGATGGGACATTCTACAGGTTAGATCACATGTTATGCCACAAAACAAGTCTCAATAAATTGAAAGTAATAGAAATCAGAGTATCTTCTCCAATCATGATGGGATGAAAGTAGATATAAATAACAGAAGGAAGTCTGGATAATTCACATATATGTGGAAAATAAATAACACAATCTTAACCGATGGTCTAAGAAGAAATCACATGGGGAATTAGAAAACATCTTGAAACAAATTAAAATAAAAACAAAATGAAGCAAATTAAAATTAAATATCTTGAAACAAACAAAAATGAAAACACAACACTTACCAGAGGCTGGAGGTGGGAGAAATGGGGACATGTCAGTCCACGTGTACAAACTTCCAGCTGTAAAATGAATAAGTTCTGGGGATCTGATATACAACATGGTGATTATAGTTAATAATACTGTATTATATACTTGAAAATTACTAAGAGAGTAAATCCTAAATGTTTTCACCACAAAAAAGAAATAGTAATTATATGATGTGATGGAGGTGTTAGCTAACAGTACGGCAGTCATGATTTTTCAATATATAAGTGTATTAAATCTTAAACTTGTCTTAAACTTACACAATGTTATACCTCAATTATACCTCAATAAATTTGGGGGAAAAAAGAAATCACAGCATACCCAAATTTATGGGATGCAGCAAAGACAGTGCTAAGGGGAACATTTATAGCTGCAAACAACTATATTTAAAAAGAAAGAAGATCTCAAATTAATAACCTAGCCTTCCCCTGAAGGAACTAGAATAAGTTCCTTATATAAGGAGAGAAAACTAAACCGAAAGCAAGCAGAAGAAGGAAATAATATTAGAGTTAACAAGGCTAAACATAGCCTTACCATATGATTCTGCAATCATGTCCCTAAGCATTTATCAAATTAATTTTAAAATTATGTCCACAAAAACTTGCACGCAAATGTCGATAGCAGGTTTATTCATAATTGTCACAAAGCTGGGAGCAATCAATGTCCTTCGATAGTTGAACACATAACCAAACTATGGTACTTCCATACAATGGAATACCCTTCAGCCATAAAAAAAGAATGAGCTATCAACCATGCAAAAGCATGGGTAACTCTTGAATGTATGTTGCTAAGAAAAAGAAGCTAGTCTGAAAAGGTTATATCTTGTATGATTCAATTTATATGACATTCAGGAAAAGACAGACCTGTAGAGATGGTAAACAGATCAGTTTTGGAGGAGGGAGGTTTGAATAGGTAAAATAGATTTTTTTATGGTGGTAGATATTCTGTATGGCTCTGTAATAATAAATACATGGCATTGTGTATTTGTTAAAATTCAAAGAAATTTACAACACAAAGAGGGAACCTTAATGTATTGATAGCAGATTTAAATAATTTAAAAATTATTTAGGAGGTTGGGGAATCCCAGGGTGGAATGCAGACTGTGAGAAAAGAATATAACTGTTTCAGGGAGTGGGGTCAGGGGATGTGCTGACCTAACTAACTTTGGAAATGAGTGGGAACAAAGACTAAACGTAAAAGGAACTGTACATAATCACTGTACTCTAGTTGGTAAAGTCATTTTTCATGGAGGTATGAGTTAACAATTCTGAAATCACTAAAAATGTATGCTGGAATTACGTGAATGAATAGCAGATTGTGGGAGCTACGTTTCTTACTGTTGAAGTAGGAGGTTATAGACAAGAAAAGAGGCAAAGTTTGGAATGATTTATATATGTGGTCAAGGATTTCAGTGACAAATGTCAATATGAACTCATGTTTAGCCTAATATAGGTACAGAGGGATACATAAATATTCAGATATGTGTGCTTATGTGGGTCAGCACACAAACATGTATTTCCTTTCTCTGTCAGCTAAGAGAGCGTAGAAGCTATGACACCCCAGTAGCAATGGACACACCCAACACCCAGATCTTGGTTTCTAATACTGTTTTCCTTGGAACCAGGGTTTTTTGGAGAAAAGGTTATTCTAGAGCGGGGACAAGGAACATACATAATGATCCTGTAGTGTTTTGTAGTTTCAGAAAGTAAGGACACGCTCAAAGAAATAAAAACCACAACAATGTGGTATGTCAGAGGGACACAAGAGCCAACTGAAAGAGCTCCCAATGGCCTAAGCTGGAACAATTTTAGCCACAAAACAAATAAGTAGTATTGGATCATAACCTAAATAATAAAATAAATATCTATGAGTCCATACTGATATAAAGAAATGATTGAATAAATAAATAAAATAATTACAAATTTTCTATGCAGGAGCATTCCAAATTATTTATATAGATACTTTGCTCTCAAGGAGGTAGAGCATATCTCCCCACCCCTTAAGTGTGGGCTGTGCATAGTGACTTCCTTGTAAAGAATACAGTATGGAAAGGAGGGGAAAAAAGTAAATTTACAGTGGAGAAACCTGACAAATACTACCTTAGCCAGGTGATCGAGGTCAACACCAGCATGTTGGTGGTAGGTACCCTTGATATGTGTTGAGACTGGTACTTTACCTCTGCAGTCTTTCTCTCCAAAATGCATAAACCCCAGTTCAATCATAAGAAAAACATCAGACAAACCCTAAATCGAGGGACATTCTACAAAATACCTGACCAGTACTCCTCAAAACAGTGAAGGTCATTAAAAGCAAGGAAAGTCTGAGAAATTCTCACTGTTAGAGAAGACATAATGCCTAAATGTAGTATGAAATCCTGGATAGGATCCTGGAACAAAAAAGAGACGCTAGGTAAAGACTAAGGAAATCAGGATAAAATATGGACTTCAGTTAATAATCATGTATCAATATTGGTTTATTAGTTGTGACAAATGTACCATACTAATGTAAGATGTTAACAAAAGGGGAAAGTGTGTGGGAGGTATGTGGAAGTTCTTGTTCTATTTTTGCAACAGTTCTGTAAGCTTAAAGTCTTCTAAAATGAAAAGTTTATTTTTCAAAAAGACATGGAACTTACTTATCACGTAAGGATGCATTAGTGGGTAATATAGGTGGATAAGGTCTTCCTAGGCATCAACAGAGCATATGAGACTGTGCCCACCAAGTCAGAGGAGACCTCAGTGGTGGGGTGCTCTGGACTTAGAGCCCTGCCCTCAGCAGTCACAGTAGACATTTTTATTAATAACCCTTACTGAAGACAAACAGGAAACAGCTGTGACCAGAGACACTCACACAAAGGCATTCACATAACTTGCAGGTATAGCTGGTCAGCTCTCCTTTGCTTCCTCTGCAGACACATCTCATACCACTCTTCCCTTAACTGTTACATTTAGCCATACTAGATATTTTTAGTCCCTTATAGAGATAATACCCTCTCTCAGCTCTGGGTCTTTTCCTTCTGCTTGCAATTCTCTTCAAGCCCCAACCTCCATCTTCTCCCTGTTTGCCCAGGTAATTCTACTTCAGCCTTCAGTGGAAATGCCAATTTTTCAGGAAGGCCTTCCCTGGCATCCTAGACGGCACACTGTGCTTCTGCTTTTGTGGCATGCATCCTACTTGCAATTATTGTTTATTCTGACTTCCCCCACTAGATTATAAGCTGCCTAAGGATAGGATTGTTGTCAAACTCAAGTTCATGTGCCCAACACACAGTGAGAAAACAATCCAAAACATTGGAGTTTGGAGCAGAGAAAGGTCTATTTCAAGGCCATGCAAGGAGAACAGGTGGTTCGTGCTCAAGACCTGAACTCCCTGACAGTATTCAGGGAAGGGTTTATAAAGGCAACGTGAGGGAGGAGAATCATGGGGTATGTGATCAGCTCCTGCACAATTCTCTGGATGATGGTGAGGCAACAAGGTGGTGTCACAGGGGTTAACATTTTCAATCTTCAGGCTCCAGTAGGTCTGGGGGTTATGTGCTCATGGTCATCAAGTAGTTAACGTCTATTTGGTGGGGGTTTTAGTATCTGTAAAACAACTCAGGAAATGTGCATCAGATACTGTTATCTAGGTACTTCAGGGAGGAGCTTAAGATTCTGTGACTGCTATATGGCTGATATACCGTTTGAATTATTACCCGTTCTCCTGGCCCAACCGCTATTTTTGTCACTATACATTCACACCCTTTCAATTGTTAATTCTTCAGCCAGGCTTTTGTGACTCAGGGGAGGCCTGGGTGACGACAGCTTTTCTACAAACAAGAGGCAGGCAGAGGACATGGGGAAAGGGGTCTGTCCCAAGAAGGTCCCATAGGGTCCTGCTCAGTTACAGAATTGCTGTACCCCAGTGCCTAGCACAGGGCTTGCAACATCCGAGGTGTTTGGTAAGTATCTATTGAATTGAAAACAATGAAGGAAGGTTTAGAACTGAGCATGACATTTAGCAGAGCAAGGGCTCTGGAACGGCTGGCCCCAGATAAGATTGAAAAAGTAGGTAGAAGAGAGACTGTGAAGGAACTCATAAAGGCTGACTGTAGAGTTTGGACTTTAACCCATAGTCTTGAATGGTCTAAAGTAGGAGAATGATACAAGTCAACTTGTACTGAATTTCCTGGAATCTTACATGCTGAAAATATTTCTCATTAGTTTTTTTTTTTTTTTTTTGCGGTACGCGGGCCTCTCCTTGTTGTGGCCTCTCCCATTGTGGAGCACAGGCTCTGGACGCACAGGCTCAGCGGCCATGGCTCACGGGCCCAGCCACTCTGTGGCATGTGGGATCTTCCCAGACTGGGGCACGAACCCGTGTCTCCTGCATCGGCAGGCGGACTCTCAACCACTGCGTCACCAGGGAAGCCCTCTCATTAGTTTTATACTTACAGAACAACTTAGCTTGCTATAAGCTTTTCATAGTTCACTTCCTGTCTTTCAGACCCTTATAGACTGCAGCACTACCATAGAGCATCAAGTTTGGTTATGGTGAATTCTGAGGCCAAACCAATTTTTTCCTTGTCTATGACCTGCTTTTTCCACTGGGATGCTCCCATCATTCTTTATCCTGAAATTTTAGTCTCTATACCAAGAGATAAACTAGTGTTATTTACAATGAATCAGTTTTTCCTGGGATAGGATATGCTTTCTAGTTCTGCAATTTTAGAAGACTTTCTTGACTTCAGAAATGTTTTGAGTGTTTCAGAGTACAGATTGTTAAATCAGGCTGCCTCGTTTTAAATCCTGGCTCTACCATTACTGTGTGACTTTAGGAAGTTACCTAACTTCTCTCTGCTTCAATTTTCTCACCTTTAAAATGGGAAGAATAATACTACTTACCAGGATTGTTATGAGGATTAAACAAGGTAATCCTCAGAATACTTAGAACAGTGCCTGGTGCATAGCAAGTGCTCAAATAAATAGTAACTATTATTATAATTACCACTGTTATCAGATTAAAAATTTTTCCCTTTGTTTTGCTTTCTTATTCAGAAACACAAGTAGTAGCTATTTTGTATTTACTGTGTCTACCATGTTTAACATGTTCACAAGAATTATCTCTGTAGTTTGTTCCATTTTATTTTATTTCCTCATACATACTGTCCCCCAGAAATGTGTTTAAATTTTGTTTAGTCAATTTTCATTGCTTCTAATGTGGCTTTTTATCTCTGTGACAGTTTTATTTTTCTTTCATTTCTCTCCTAAGCTTTCTTGGCTCACTATTTTTTAGTTCCCTTCTATTGGCTTATAAGCTCTTCTTTGAATTATTTTGTTTCTTTTCTCAGCTCTTTTTTTTTTAACATCTTTATTGGAGTATAATTGCTTTACAACGGTGTGTTAGTTTCTGCTTTATAACAAAGTGAATCAGTTATACATATACATATGTTCCCATATCTCTTCCCTCTTGCGTCTCCCTCCCTCCCACCCTCCCACCCTCCCTAAACCACCCCTCTAGGTGGTCACAATCTCAGCCAGCGGCCATGGCTCACAGGCCCAGCCACTCCACGGCATGTGGGATCTTCCCGGACCGGGGCACGAACCTGTGTCCCCTGCATTGGCAGGCAGACTCTCAACCACTGCGCCACCAGGGAAGCCCCTTCTAGTGTATTTTTCATTTCAGTTGTTGTATTCTTCAGCTGTTTGGTTCTTCTTTATATTTTCTAACTCTTTGTTAACATTCTCACTGTATTTATCCATTCTCCTCCGGAGTTCATTGAGGATCTTCGTGATCAGGTTACCTTGAACTCTTTATTGGGTGGATTGATTGGCTCTACTTTATTAAATTCTTCTTGTGAAGTTTTGTGCTATTACCTCATTTGGAATATATTCCTCTGTCTCCTCATTTTGCCCACTTCTCTGTGTTTATTTCCATGTATTAAGTAGGTTGGTTACTTTTCCTGATTTTGGAGAAGTGACCTTATGTAGGAGATATCCTATGGGGTTCAGCCACACTGTATGCTCAAGGGGTGCCCCTTATGTGGGCTGCATGGGCCCGTCTGCTGTGGTGGGGTCGATTACTTTGGGTGTGCTTGTACGTGGGGCTGGTTCCCCGTGTGGCTGGCTGTTTGGCCTGGGAAGTCCTGGGACTGGTGCCAGCCCACTGGTGGGCGGGTAAGCCCCCAGAACAAACAGGCTAGAGGGAGAACTCCAAATAGTGCTTACCAGTACCAGTGTCCTTGTGGTAGAATGAGCTCCCCAAAATGGCTGCCACCAGCGTCTGTGTCCCCAGGAGGAGTCCCCATTGCCTCTTGCCTCTCTGGGAGGCCCTCTAAGATCAGCAAGTGGGTCTGACTCAGGCTCCTTTCAAATTACTGCCTCCGCACCGGGACTTGGAGTGTGTGAGATTTAGCATTCACCCTTTAAGATAAGTCTCTGTTTCCTACAGCCCTCTGGCTCTCCTGTACACAAGCCCCGCTGGCACTGAAAGCCACATGTTCTGGGGGCTCGTCCTCCTGTTGAAGGACTATTGGGCTGTGAAGACCCCTTGCTCTTCGGGGAGAACCTCTGCAATTGTGACTATCCTACTGTTTGTGGGTCACCTACCCAGGAGTATGGGTCTTGACTGTGCTGTGTCTCCGTCCCTCCTACCCATGTGATTGTGGCTTCTTCTTTACATCTTGAGATGTGCACGTCTTTTTCCTGTTAATCTTCAGGTTGTTCTCATAGATGGTTGCTCTGTAAATGGCGCAGTTGTATTGAGCCTGTAGGAGGAGGTGAGCTCAGGGTCTGCCTGCTCCATCTTGGCCAAACACCAGGAAGATATTACATTCTAAGCCATAGCCAGCTGGAGCCAGGAACTAGGAGCTTCACTGACAGTTTTTTGCGAGGAAGGAAAATTGATATGAGTCATCCAGTGCTGGGAGAGGCCAGGACAGAAAGAACATCAAAAGTGGGCCAATGTTCTCTCTGTTTTTGCCTTTTATTTATACAGCCTTTCTATTTTTAAATTTCTCTCCTTCTTTACCTCTTTCAATGTGGTATTTCTGCATACAGATCTAAAGTGTTTACGTTTTTATGTTCAGAATTGCTTTTGAAATAATGATTTTTAAAAGTCATTTGGAATTTTTCACGTTTGTGCAGTTTAGGTGTTCTGAAAGTTTTACTCCGATTCCAGTCACTGCTTCTTATATAACTTTGGGCATCATTGACTTTTTGTGGCTAAAAATCTCAGAAAGTCTTCCCGTCTTATAGACCTAGATATAACATCATTTTAAAAAATATTTGGAGCGAGTAAATTCTGCAATAGTAAATTGATGAACTAAGAGTAGTGTAAGAAATTTGCGACTGATGAGAGAAAAGTAAACATATACAAAAATTTTAGGGACTTACCCTTAAATTTGTGCTCCGCAACTATTTTACAACAATGAATTGTTATTTTAAAAATCCCATCTATGTCTATTACAATGATCTATGCTGCTGTTAAGTCATGCTCATAGAAAAAATTTCTCCACCCTAAAATGGAAATGTAAAAGATAAAAATCAACTGTTCTTTCCAGTACAGTTCACATCACTGAAGTCTTAAACTCAAAGTTTAATTTGGACCTTATGTTTTCTAGTACATTTACAAACGGAGGATGAGTTCTGAAAGGTGTAAATAGTACCATATGTAAGTTCAAGTAATATGGTAAAGTTATTTTCATATTACAATGTGCTTCCTTTTAAAAACTATTAAATTCATGGTTTTCCCCTTTCCTGTCATAAACAGATTTGTTCATGGAAACTTTCAGGGCTGAGATAATAGCTTATCTTCTGATATAATTTTATAGGAACAATTATGTAGCCTACTTTTCTTTAGAAATTATGATGATTTCCACTCCTTAATAACTCTGATCATACCAGTTAATTTCAACCTAATGAAAATGTATTGCAAGGAACCAAGAGGTGTCTGGGCAGAAGTTGATACTTTAGGGGGATTTGAAAAAGACTTACTAGCTTTCAGAGTTCCCCAGCCATGTCTACCTATGAATGTATACAAATTGCTTACCTCCTGTGTCCATCCCTTTGTTCCATGTCTATAATCTGTCAGGTTCTATGCTGTATTTTAAAGATGCTAGTGGAAAGCAAAAGTAAATCTACCTGCAGGATTATCTGGTTAGGAATGATACCAGCTGGCAAAACCAGATTCCTCAGGGATGTCCCTAAGTCCTGTGGACACAGGCTCCTGGTGTCTCATTGCTACACTCTATTGATGTCCTCAGCCTCTTTGTCTTTGCCTCTTTGATCACAGCCTGTGTTCTGCTCTCTGTCACTCTCCCCAGCATGCCACCAGTAGCCACTTCTTCCTCTTCTTGGACTCTTCTTACATCAAGCTCTCAGTTGTTACTCCTTACCACCAGTCTCTCTACCTCGTACGTCTCCTCTCATTCAATCCTTCCTACCCATTAATGTCATGTTAAGTCTCCAGAATGTACTTCTCTGATCCTGGCACTAACTCTAAAGACCCCCTATGGCCCACTGGATTAAATCCAAAATCTTCAGTGAGGGCCTTCACCATGTGAGCTCACCTTCATTCCCTGCAAGGCTCCACTGCACATTGTTTTACCCCACCCAATCGAGTCCCTGAAGTCTGCAATGAACTAGAAGACATTAATCTTCTAGGAGAGAAGTCAGGAAACTTTCTCTGTAAAGGACCACATTGTAAATATTTTCAGCTTTGGGGGCCATATGGTCTTCGCTGCAACTATTTAACTCTGCCATTATGACATGAAGGCAGCCCTAGGCAATATATAAAGGAATGAGTAGGGCCACGTTCCAATAAAACCTTATTAATGGACATGGAAGTTTTAATTTCATATAATTTTTGTGTGTTGATTTTTCCCCAGCCATTTAAAAATATAAAACGCATTCTTTGCTCATGGGTCGTACAAAAACAAGTGGCAGACCAGATTTGACCCATGGACATAGCTTGCCAGTCCCTGTCCTAGGTGATCACTGACCATGGCCTCAAGCAAGGCTGAGGACCGCAGGGTGGCAACAGCAGCACGTCCTCTCCGCATGATGGTGTCCTTTGTCACCCATTGTTAGTGTTCATCTGTATAGCCTGTGTCACATGAGGTGCCCAACATCTCTGAGTCTCTATACCCACTGAGAAGATGGCCTCCCACTAACAGCCCTGTCATGAGAAGGTGGAAACCACACTACACGTGGCTGGAGGACCGGACGAGGGTCAGTGGTGGGTCCTTGGGAGGGAGGGCAAGCCCAAGCTACTGGCAATACGTAGTACCTCCTTTCATCCAGTCCCACTGGAGTCCTTCTACGAATTAGACCCTCACGACTGAATGTTCCCTTTCAGATTTTAGATGAGGCAACTCTCCTGGGGGTGGAGTTTGCTGACGGATTCCTGGCAAAGTCTGCAGATGGTGTCAGTGGTCGTACCGCTGGAGGGGTTTTCTGGATGTCCACTACCAAAGAGAGGCACTGCTGACCTTCAGATACCCCCTCAAGTTTGAGAACCAGAAGACAACCCTCTTGCCTTGCTTGAAAACCGTAGATAAGCACTTCTAAAAGAGGGAGATTAAAGTGTGTCCAAGCTGTCTGTGAATTTCTTCGGAAGGAGTGGTAGCGGAGAGGGGACGATGTTGGAGGTGATGGTAGGAGAGTGTGCAGAGTTCTCCTTTTCAATTCCTATCCTTGCTCCTGCAGTTGGATTTCTACTACTGAAAATGATGCCTTTGAGAACAGCCCAGAGGCGAGAGTCTGGAGTTGTGCTGACATTGCAAGCCTGTCAATGGCCACTAGAGGGCGCCAGAGCTTGAGTTTGGGGAGCTTGCAGAGTCATTTCCTCGTATGGCCTGGAGAATTATTAGCTAGATAAGAAGCAAAGGAAATAGACCCTAAGGATGCTGCTCTGCCTATGTGGAGCAAGACAAGCAAGATCACAAAAAGTTCGGAGCGCTAGAGTACAACAGACCAAGTGACTTCCTACTTTGTCTAAGGACAATGACTGAGGCTGGCATCTCATGAAACTGGGCTAGGCTGAGAATGGCTTCATGGCTACAGTGAAATAGGCAAACTCCCCCCGCTTCTTGGATCCTATGTTGAAATCACTAAATAGACTTTTTCTTTTAAGTGCTAAGAAATAAAGAATAAGAAATGGGTAGAGGTATAGGGGCTTGGATAGAGAGTGGTCAGGACGATGTTCAGATCAGAGCAGGTAAGGAGATGAGAAAAGGTAAAAAATGCTCCTTCCAAGGGTTCAGTGGAGATCAGAGCCAGGAGCTGAGGCTTGGCCACAGAGGTATTACCCACTCTGCTCTCTGCTCTCTCCCAATAGTAACTGGCCCCATTTGCTTTTAGAAATCCTTCAAAGAAAAGTATGTGGAGAAAGTATGTGGAATAGAGAGGAGGATGGTCATTTACTCAAAAGTCTGTTTAAGAAAATAACATTTTAAAATTGGCATAATAGCCTGGAAACTGGTATTGGTTGTAAAAAATTAATAACAATCTGCAATTAAAATCCAAAGACATTTAAATCAACATGGGTGATGAAAGGGAGAATTGGTCAAATACAGAGGGCAGTAAAATCCTGTCATGATTCTTATATTTTTTAGGGGATATAGATTCTGATTAATGTTGGCAATTGTTAGAAAAAACATTTTAATATGTGTGTTAATAATAGAAGCCATTAAAAGAGAAATAAACTATACAATTTTCAAACCGAGAAAAAATGAACAAAGAAAACTCAATCAACTCATCCAAAGTCAAAAAAAAAAGGAGATGGGGAAAAGAAACAACCAGAAAGGCATGGAAAACAGAAAAGATAAGATAGCAGAAATAAATTCAATATCACAATGAATGAGTTAAATGTACCTAATTAAAATACAGAGATTATGTATTAGGTTAAAAAAATCAATTGACTGTCTATAATAGACACATATAAAGCAAAATGACACAGGGAAGTTGAAAGTAAAAGGATAGGAAAAGATATACTAGAAAATACTAACAAAGAGAAGGCAGGAGCAGCAGTGCAGATGGAAGAAGATGTTGATGTGGCTTCTGTGTCTCAGTTTTGGATGATAGCGCCAAAGCTAACAACAGTACAGTGGGTACCAAGGACTCCACAATCTAAAGGGAGGAGCCAGATTCTCCAAACAGGACATGCTACGAAATGGTAGGACTGATTCCCTAGCCTCCAAAGAGCAGGGGAATGAAAGATGTGCTTTGGAGAGAGTTTTTGGATGCTGTGTGCTTCTTCCACTGTCATGGGGAGAGGGGAGGGTGTGATTCCCCTTCACCGCATGTCAAGTGAAGAGCGCTTCATTTAGAGAGTTTGACTGGAGTGTCTGGAGTTGGGGGAGCATATGGGCTGTATGAGAAGCTGTGGCTAGATTGGCTCAAACAAGCAAAGAAGGAGAGTAGGCAAACAAGGGAACCTGTTGTTTGTTCTCACTTCCCCCTGCTGCAGCAGGGACCCCAGTAAAGTCTTCCCTGAATTTCTTGTCTGGCCTCTAGTCAATTTCTATTGACTGGGGAAGGCCAAGAACCCTGGGTGGTATCAGATTTATGGCATCCTACGTCGGGTCGTTGTCCCCTTCTGGGGAGAGGATCTGGGCACCTCCGGGACCACCGCACGCACCTTCCCCGTGGGTGACAAGTGGCCACCTGAACCTCTTATTTCAGCATCACTGCGTTTGGTAAGTCTGTCTTCCTGGCCCCTGGGGAGCTCCGGACCCTCATTCAGGCAATGCTTTCCCCTTCCCCTTGTCCTTTTCCCTCTCCTAATATCTCTCTACTTCTTCTCTCTCTGTCCTCTGTTACTTCTGTCTTCTCCTTCCAAGAGAGTGACATCCGGCAGCTACAGCATCACTCCTCCCAGCTTGTGAGATCTGCTCCCTCTGGCCGGCAATGGCTCCCCTTGATGGGTGGCAAGCAGAGGTGGGAAAGGCTCGCCTCACACCGTGCAGATCCTGGTCCAGCAGGCTCTCCCTGACCGGAGATTTATGAGAATGATAGAGGTTTAAACCTCATATCGTGTAGCGGCTGGAAGTCTGATTGTCCCAGTATTCTCACCTTTATGTTCCTGCTGTCTCTCTTTTTCTTTTTCAGTCTTTTCTGTC
Organism: Grampus griseus; assembly: GCF_964374135.1. NCBI lineage: Eukaryota > Metazoa > Chordata > Mammalia > Artiodactyla > Delphinidae > Grampus > Grampus griseus. The sequence goes on from NC_139005.1 coordinate 37,100,676, forward strand.
CCTCCTCCCTTTACCTCTCCCTTGATCCTTATACCTGCACTCCCATCCCCTTTATCCTGAAAGCTTCTTGCTTGTGTCTTTAAGTTTTTGTCATTGGCATCTTGGTTTTATGTAGTTTTGTCTGTCTAACTGCTCCTGCAAGGCTCTGCAAAAATTGTGGACATGGTGGAGCATTTAAACCTTGAAATACAAACGCAGCCCACATTGCCTGAGACTCCAGTCTTGGATTACTTGGTGGGATTTTAGAGAACAAAAAGAAAAGAAAGGAGCTTGCATTTTCCCCTCCTCTGCCTTTGCAGTGTAACTATTCTTTCTGCCTGAGCTGGAGGGACTTGCATCTGTCTCCTCTGCTTTTGCAATATAACCATCTGCCTGGGCTCTCAGGAACTATCGGATTCTTCTGTAGTTCCCAGACTGAGGGGAAAAAAAGGGCCAATTTAAATTCAAGTGGGAAAACTATGAGACCTTTGGTTCTGTAGAAGTTGGTTTGTCTGGCTTAAGCTTGTGGGTTTAATTAATACAGACCTGTGTTTAGAGTCATCAGCATTAAGTATAATATTTTTATTGTACCTAGGTTTACTGAAAGTCAGCAAGTGCATATTGTTTTTGTTATGAAATTTGTCAACAGGGAAAATAACCTGATATGATTAAATTTTAAAGTAAATGTAACTGGAATAAGACCTTTTTGGTAAACTCTATAGGAATAATTATGTTTTGGAAACATCCATCTAAAACAGTCTCTTCAAATTTTGGTAAAATTGAAACTAAGTTAAGTTAAATGATAGGAATTCATTGAGTATCCAGGCCATTTCAAATAAGATTAAATATTGGGAACATTAATTGCTAAACAGATCTAAATTTATCTACTTTTGTCTTCTTGTAAGAGAGAAACTAAAGCTGTTTAGTGCCACCTTGAGGTGTTCTCTACCAATCCATAGAATGCTGATGAAAAAGACAGTTCATGGCTGCTTAAGGAAAGTGGGATGTGTGTTTTCAGAAAAGAAGGTATGAGAAATGGAAATATATTTCGTTAAAGGAAAAAGGGTGACTTTGTCCTAAGGCTGGTTATTTCTAAATGGAAAGAATATGGGACAAAGTGTGGCTACAGAAAGTTGCAGAAGGTTTGCAGAAGAGGAACATGGAGAAAAGAATTTTGTATGTGGTCAGGGTTTTCTAAGGTTGGATTACATTTAATTAGGTAAATGGATTTTACTAAGAGTAGGCTGATGTAAGACTGGATTTGGTTTCTCTCTCTCATAAGAGAACAAAGTTTTCCTGGAATGTTGCTTTTGATATCAGATTGTGTGAGTTTCTGTGCCTTTAAGTGATCTGTATTTAGTTTTGAATTTTTTTTTCACCTTAGCTCAAGGAATAATTGTTTCACAGTGACTTATGACTCTGACTAGGTGTTTTAAAACTTTTTGAGATTTTTTGATAGACTTCCCAAATATCAAATTCTAACTAAAGTTCTTTTTTTTTTTTTTGTGGTATGCGGGCCTCTCACTGTTGTGGCCTCTCCCTTTGCGGAGCACAGGCTCCAGACGCGCAGGCTCAGCGGCCATGGCTTACGGGCCCAGCTGCTCCGCGGCACGTGGGATCTTCCCGGACCGGGGCACGATCCCGTGTCCCCTGTATCGGCAGGTGGACTCTCAACCACTGCGCCACCAGGGAAACCCCTAACTAAAGTTCTTTTGACTTCCAACTAACTTTGGGGTGCTTCAAAGTGCTCCTCAAGCATCCCAAAGAGAAATCCTAAATTAATTGAATTCATTTGGTATGTTAAATTACACGGGAAACATTGTCCAAATTCACTGTTGCCTGTTTCAGATGGAATCATCAGGCTCTCCCCAATTTTCTCGTAGCTGTCAGACAGGGGAAAGGGTTATGGGTTTTCTGCTATCTTGTCTCTCACCTTACTCTATGTCCAAAAAAATCCCCTGTGGGAATGCTCCCACATCTAAGCCCTCAGGTCCTGACCCCATGGCATTTTCCATTGTGCCCAACCCCAATTCCTCCAGGAGTTCCTTTGCACCTCTAGGCCTGCACTCCAGGCTTTGGCAGCCCAAACCTTGTTACAGACTACCTACTGAGCTGGCTATTTCCAAGCAGCCCACATCCTAGGCTTTATAGATGCTCAGTCTCAAGGACTACACCACAACATAGGGAAAACTGTTACAGGACATAAGCTTTACAGACAACCGATACCCCTCAAGGAGAGTCCTGGCAATGCACTGGTACTGGTTTAAACGTCCCCTATCAGGGACTCCTCGCATGAGGGACCGATGACCAGAGATGTCTGGTTAGGCGAGGGACAGTAGAGGATGCTCAAAATCCCATTAGGTAAGAAGGGAATTTGGAGGACACTCCAACCCCCTTCCAACAAAAGCCTCCTGGTAAATGTCTCCGGGATGCTGGACTTCATTTCTAGGAGCGCCCTTGCTTGCAGGTTACTCAACATGGGAGGATCCTCTTCTAAGCCAGAAAAAACACCTCTGGAATGAATCCTTAAAAACAACTGGAAATTTTAAAAAATAGAGGGGCTGAAAAGGGAAAAACTTAAACTCTGCTGTAATACTGCCTGGTCTTTATATAAGTTGGGGGATGGAGAAAAATGGCCAGAAAAATGGGTCTCTAAATTACAATACCATTTTGCAATTGGATTTTTTCTGTCACAAGATGGGAAAATGGACTGACATTCCATATGTCCAAGCCTTCATAGTCCTTTACCAAAACCCTGCTCTATGTGGCTCCTGTAATCAAAAGCCTGGGGAATCAGAAAACACTTCTGACATTTTATATATATATATATTTTTTTCTTTAGCGGTACGCGGGCCTCTCACTGCTGTGGCTTCTCCCGTTGCGGAGCACAGGCTCCGGACGCGCAGGCTCAGAGGCCATGGCTCACGGGCCCAGCCACTCCGCAGCATGTGGGATCTTCCCGGACTGGGGCACGAACCCGTGTCCCCTGCATCGGCAGGCGGACTCTCAACCACTGTGCCACCAGGGAAACCCACTTCTGACATTTTAGATGATCCCCTTTTAACCTTCCCCAAATTTTCAGGGAGAAAACTAAGTATCCTCTGCTTCTCCAGAGCCACCTGTTTACTTCTCCAGATTCCTCTGACCAATCCCACACTCTGCCTCCCTATGTCCCTTTATACCCTCCATTACACCAGAGGGGAGAGACTAGTCCCTCTGGGTAACGCTTAGTGGAACTTCCTGTCACCCAGGATCAGGAAAAGTGTGCCCTCTTAGGGAAGTGGCAAATGGCAAAGGGACAATCAGAGTACGGGTGCCCTTCTCTTAACAGATTTAGCCCAATGCAAACAGAGACTGGGCCAGTTTTCTGAAGACCCTAGTAAGTCTGTTGAAGGGTTTCAGGCCCTAACTCTGGCCTTTGATTTAACTTGGAAGGATGTCCAAACAGTCTTATTTACTTGCTGCACCCCCGAGGAAAAGCAGAGAACTTGGGCAGCAGCCCAGGGACACGCTGACCAGCTTGCCAGGGACCAACACAAACATTTTGTTATGGCTGGAGACGCAGTCCCAAATCAGGAGTCCACTGGAATTATAATTCCCAGGCGGGAACAGAAGCCAGGAAGCACATGGTCCAATGTGTACTAGAAGGGATGAGAAAGTGTATCAAAAAGCCAGTTAACTATGAAAAGGTTAAAAGGATTGATCCAAGAAAAAAAGAAAATCCAGCCCTCTTTCAGGGATGGCTTGTGGAGTCTTTTAGAAAATTTACTAACATTGATCCATCCACCCCTGAGGATCAATCCCTGCTGGGACAACATTTTATCAGCCAATCTGTCCCTGATATTAGGCAGAAACTCCCAAAGTTACAATTAGGCCCACAAACACCAATGACCCAACTCCTAGAGGCCTTTGGGGTATTTAATAATTGAGATCAAGCTGAGGAGGAAGAGAGAAACTGATGTGAAAACAGGCAGGCCAGGACTCAAGCTAAACTGATGGCCGAAGCTGTCAGCCATGCCTTACAACCCCAGGACTACCCAAGGGGGCCGAGGAAGTTTAACCATCCATCCGGAGGTAAAACCAGCAAAGGGGGATGCTTCGAATGTAAGTCAACTGGCCACTGGGCCCAAAAGTGCCAAAAAGAACGCCCTGGTCCATGCGCAGTCTGCAAATGAACAGGTCATTGGAAGTGGGACTGTTCCCAGTCCCAAAGCGGAAGGGGGGCTCCTGCTGCTGAGATGGCCGTGCTGCATGACTGAGGCGGCCCTGGGATTCTCCTGGCTCCCCGCAATGAGATGTCTATCTCCATCGAGGAGCCCCGGGTGGTCCTTGACGTGGCAGGTAAGAAAACCAGTTTTTAATGGACACAGAAGCCACTTACTTTGTCCTGCTCTCTCCCTCTGGGCCTCTTTCCTCCAAAAGCTGTACTGTGACTGGTGTCAACGGAAAGCCTTGCACCTGTTTCTTCTCTGGGCCTCTCACTTGCCAATTTGAGCAGCGTTTAATCTCCCATGGCTTTTTAGTTGTGCCTGAGTGTCCGACCACATTACTGGGGAGAGACCTCTTGGGGTCCCTTGGAGCCGTATTACGATTAGGAGGTCCCAAGCAGCCCTAACTTGAGACTTAACCTTGGGGGAAGGAAAAGTTATAAATATGTACACAGACTCAAAACATGCCTTCTCTGTTCTACATGCCCATGCAGCTATCTGGAAAGAAAGAGGACCTTTACGGGCAAAAACTCCCCTGTACTGTAAAATATGGGGCTGAGATTTCACATCTCATAGAAGCGGCTCAAAAACCAAAGCTAGGAGCAGTCATTCACGGCTGCGGGCACCAAAAGGAAAATTCTCAAATTACCCAAGGGAACAGCAGGGCAGATTGGGAAGCAGAGAAAGCAGCCCTGATGCCCATACCAGGTAGAAACCAACATTGAGAAAATTCGCCAGCAAGCTACTTGGCTTCAGCAGACAAATAACCACCAATCCTCGCTATTCAATATGGGCGGGGAAATTGAAAACTGGTTCTCTAGTTTGATCTCTTGAATCCCACAGGGTATAAAAAATTTCTGGCAAGAGGTTTTCATTTTCTCATAACCCTTTTCTTTTCAGTCATACTGATTTATGCCATATTTCGTCTAGTGCTCTGTTGTCTTCCCTACTACTGTCAACCTGTGACTAGGGCTTTTCAGTCCAAGAAGGAGACCTGGGGCCAACAGGTCCAGACCTTCCATTCTAAAAATAGAGAAACACGTTCAACTTTAACCCTGAGATTAACAAAAATATATACCCAAGAAGAATGGCTTCCTGGCGGGGGCGACGTCACCTCCCTTGTCTGGTCAACAGTTAAGGAAGCCCTCCCAAAGTTAACCTGATTCCTTCCCTTTCTAGGCTCTTTAATGGCTACTGCTGTTCTCCTTTTAGGCCCTTGTTTGTTTAAACTTTTGGTTAAGTTTGTGTCTTCCAGGCTCCAACAGTTTGAAGTAAGGCTCATGATGGTTCAAGTTCAACCCATTCAGCAGGGAGTGGCCCAGGTCCCTACAGGTCTTTGGAACAGTCAGCAAGGGACTTCTACACCTCTACGGAAGGCTAGGGTCTGCGGCCCCTGTGCAGCAGGAAGAAGTTTCAGAAGAAGAGGACTTCGGCCCCTTCCCCTTTAAGAATAAGGGTGTTGAGGTGCTTCCCTGGTGGCGCAGGGGTTGAGAGGCCGCCTGCCGATGCAGGGGACACGGGTTCGTATCCCGATCCGGGAAGATCCCACATGCCGCGGAGCGGCTAGGCCCGTGAGCCATGGCCGCTGAGCCTGCGCGTCCGGAGCCTGTGCTCCGCAACGGGAGAGGCCACAACAGTGAGAGGCCCGCGTACCGCAAAAACAAAACAAAACAATAAGGGTGTTGAGTCTCTCAGGCGGGAATGAGACGGGCTGAGACCTGGGCTCCTTTGCTGCAGTGCTTGCACCTGGACACACCTCTCCTGGAGCAACAAAATACTAAGAAACTATATGGGACTAAAAATAACTGCGTGCATGCACAGCTGGGGCACATTCTAGACAAAAAGATACAAAAGACCAAAAAACCCAACTGCCACTTTTGAAGAGCCTGGAGCAAAAACAGGGTGTTGGGAGCAAAAGCAGGGTGCTGAGCATGCCCTCTGCGCACACCACCACCTAAGGGGTGGGCAGAACACCTAAGCCACCCCTCCGGCCTGACCCCTGGACACACCTCTACCCTCACCCCATATAAGGAACAAGCTCGTCCCCTGCCTTGGGGAGCAAGCGAGCAAGGGAACCTGTTGTTTGTTCTCACTCTCCACTGGTGCAACAGGGGCCCCAATAAAGCCCTGCCTGAAGGAAAATAAAAAAGAAGCAGAGGAGAGAGAAGCAGAGCTGCTTAGGGAGCACGCCACAGTTGGTGGTGGTGGCACGACAGCTGGGGCAATTTGCATGTTTCCTGTGGACCGGAAATGAACCACGTGGGGTTGGGGTGGGATAGATGAGCTTCCCTGAAGTCTAGAGGAGGAATCTGCCCCCTCAGGACGGCTGAGAGGGATGATGGCATCCAAATTCAATGGTGATCCATTGAAGCCGAGGGTGGAGGGAGGAGTAGAAAGCAGCCAGCTGGTATCAAGGGATCAACAGTGGTATGTTTCCACTGGGGGAATCTCTGAGAAACCCACAAAATTGCTCCTCAAGACAATGAGTCAGCTTGGAACGTCCAGATCACAATCGTATTAGTAGATAATACTCCTTCCAGCCCTGGAGGAAGGAGGTGAGCAACGGAGAGGGAAGTGGACCACACTCCTCTGCTCTGTTGCAGACTTCCACGACTGGAGCAGACCCAAGTCAGCATAAGGAAGAATCTGGGTAAAAAGGAGTTTGCACTTCCTATTATCACATTGGATTTGTCCTCTGTGTGTAAAAACGAAAGGACAATTTGTGTATTATCTAACAGTGACCCAAAGAAATATGGAACCTGTTCAAGATTTCATCCAAGGGCAGGATATGGATTGTTTGATGGGGGAAGTTTAGTAAGGAGTGATGGAGAAGAACACATTTGCTTTATAACGGTACCCTACTAATCTCAGCTCATTCAGTACAACTGTTGTATTAAAATAAGATGAATTGGAATTCAAGGTAAAAAGTATTAAATAATACCAAGGAGGGGGGCTTCCCTGGTGGCGCAGTGGTTGAGAGTCCGCCTGCCGATGCAGGGGACACGGGTTCGTACCCCGGTCCGGGAAGATCCCACATGCCGCGGAGCGGCTGGGCCCGTGAGCCATGGCCGCTGAGCCTGCGCGTCCGGAGCCTGTGCTCCGCAAAGGGAGAGGCCACAACAGTGAGAGGCCCGCGTATCGCAAAAAAAAAAAACAAAAAAAAAACCAAGGAGGGTATTTTATATTAATGAAATGAAGACCTCTAGAACAAGGTTACTCTTTCCTGTTTCCCTCCTTGCTCTCTTTCTATCAGTCCAAGTAGGAGACTTTCTCTACTCTGTTCTCCCTGAGCCTCCACCAATCTGCCTTATACTCTACATTCTACAAATGTGACAGTTTCCAGCTCCCTTCTGTCCTCCTGTGGCCAGAAGTCCCTCCATCCCTGCATATCCTTCACCTACAAGAATTAAAGGGTGGCTTCACTAATGCATTTCTGCGTGAGCAAATTACCTACCTTCAGTGAATTTCAATTTATCATCTGTTAAATGCAGATAAAAAGTCATACCTTGAGGATTCAATAAAATAACGCTTATAAGTTGCTTAACATGGCATCTGGCACATAATAATAAATGGTACTTATTGGTAAAACAAGGTTAGTGATAAGAGACATCTATATAGCCATTTCATCTTCTTTCAAGAGCAGAAAAAGAGCCTTCTCTGTGATATGTGCCAACCTAGCATATATAAAGTTCAGAATATGTTGCCTGATGATAGTTATAATGACAATGAAATGGTAACAACAAGAATAATGATTGACAACAAGATACCCCAGAAATCTGAAAGCACGTGGCCCAGGAAAAATACTAGAGTGGGTAATGGAGCCTAGTAGATTATTGCTAGGAATTGACAGGGGCAGGCAGGTTAGGTTGAGATACCGTAACTGGAGACTTGGGTGGCTCAAGTCCAGCATAAGTTCCGTGCAGCCTTCAGAGCAAAACCAAACACACAAAGAGAATATTTGATATATATCCTCTGTGTGTAACATTCAGACAGACCCTGCAGATGACCTTCAGTCTCACAGCTGTTCTTATACATAGAGCAGTGTACCATCGTATTTAAATATGACGCACAGCAATACATTCTAAAATCTAATCTCAGCGCCATTACCTAATGTCAGAAACATTGAAAGAAAATGCAAATATCTAAAGGCTAAGGGAATTGTAATTTGGAGTAAGCACTGGGTTCTATAAAACAAATGGCTTCCGACAAAACCAGTTGCAGTTTTGATAGAATTATAAAATCATTCCTTTATGGGATGACAATTATATTTGGACATTATCAAATTCCTCACTATGCCAGTTCCTCACGCAATTTTAAATAATTCAGATTAGACAAACGTGAGCAATCACAAAATGGAATGATTCAGTGAAAACTGGCTGAGGATCTATAGATAAAGAGGTCATGGTGATAGCAATATGTGACACTCCAAGTGGAATTTGAGTGGGATTGCTCTCATCATGTTTAATATCTTGATTAATAGAGTGGGTGTTGGAGTAGCAATATAAAATGTTTCATTAGACCCATTTCAAGAGAGAGTTTGAATACAGTATAAGGAATAAAGAACAGTGGGAATAGAGACCCAGGGAAGTTTAAAATTGCAGCAGAAAATAAAAATCTGCCATTTAGGTTGTAAACTTCTATGTACATTATGTGATGTAAAGTATTCTGATAGATAGGGTTCATTAAGACTATCTGGTGATGCCTAAGAGGCAATTAGACAATGGCGGGCAAGACATCTGAAATAAATCCATGATGACGGTTTCTCTTTGCATCCTAACCTTCTCACTCAGAAGAGTTCAAACTGATGCCTATATACAATATATACTTTGTAAAATAAGGAAAACTAGGAACTAGAAGTTAAAATATTAAATGAATGGCAATAGCATTATAACTTGTAAATAATGGCTGCATGTAAGTTAACTGAGAAAACTGGATTTAATTTTCCAGAAGACAATGCTTTCTTCATATTTGTTTGGGTAACATTTAAAAAAATAAGTATTAGAGATACTGGATTAAAATTGCGTATAGGAACATTTGGGGGGAAAATAAAGTTCAACAAATGCAGGGTCTAGATTGTAGAAAAGCTCTCTGAGGTATCTGGCTCTATAAACTTTAGACATATTTCATTGTAAACAAAGTTGGGAAAATATGCTTGAATCTTGGATACTAACTAAACATGTGCTAATAATATCACTCATCAAAATTGTCACTGATTAGATTTTTGACCTGGAAAAGACCTTAGAGATCTGCATTTATTTATTTATTATTTATTTACTTATTCATTCTTTCATTCATTCATTAATTTATTTTTATCAAAGTATAGTTGATTTACAATATTGTGTTGGTTTCAGGTATACAACAAAGTGATTCAGTTATACATATATGTGTATACATCTATATTTTTTCCCTGATTCATTTCCATTATAGCTTATTACAAGATATTGAATATAGTTCCCTGTGCTGCACAGTAAATCCTTGTTGTTTATCTATTTTATATATGGTAGTGTGCATCTGTTAATCCCATACTCCCAATTTATCTCTCCCCCACCTTGCCTTCTCCTTTGGTAACCATAAGTTTATTTTCTATGTCTGTTTCTGTCTATAGGTTCCTCTGTACTATTTTTTAGATTGAGATCTGTATCGCACAGATGAGAAATTGAATCTCAGAATGAGCCTATCCTCTGCTGCAATATTTTTGTCCACTCTGCCTCAAGTGGCCACTTGATGAATGATGATATAAATGAGGCTAATCTCTCTTCTTGTTGAGTGCTGGGTCCAGAGCTTAACTCTGGGAGCCAAGCTAATTGGTTTGAAATCCTGGCTCTATACTTTACTAGTGTTGTAACCTTAACCTCTCTGTTGCTCTGTTTCCTAATCTGTAAAATGGGACAATAATAGTACCTGCTGCATAGTGTTGTTGAAAGGATTAAATTAGTTCTCTTGTTAAAATGCCTAGAACAGTTTTCTGGCATATGGTAAATGTTAAATGTCATCATTATTATATTTGCGATTAAAAGTCTAGATTTCATGCTGCCAAATTTAGTATAGAACATCATAGACGTTTTTGAGACGTGTTCTTGGAATTTATGAAAAAGGGAACAGTTTACTTCCCGATAAAGCTGTGTCATTCAGTATGTCCTAAACATAATGGGAGCCTCTACTTTTACAATTTTTGCATTATTTTAGTTGGGAGAATATCATAAAGAGATAGATCTAATGTTATTTTTGTCTGGGAAACTTTGTATCTATTTTCTTTGTAGTTTGTAGTGAAATGCCTGCCAAGGTAGTCTATAATCATCATTGCCTAAATCAGTTACATTCTAAGGTCGGGTCTTCCAAGCCACATGGAGAATTGAAGATATGTTTGTATACACACATAGACACATAGACATACACATACGTACATATATACACACATATATTTAAAAAATATTATTTCACTCTCATCCCTGTAATTTAGGAAAAAGCAAGAGCAAGCAAGAATTCTTTACTTACTTCAGATGATGACTGAGAACAGACTTAAGTACAAAACAGCACTTACTGAAAAATCTCCTACTTCTTATTGTCTTAGGCATCTAATGTGATCTAACTATGTTGCATATTTTATGAGGGAAGGAAAACTAATAATTTCATTTAAAATTTTTTTTATGGAGAACTTCAAACATATAAGATTATGAAGGTGCTTGAATCCACCACTGAGGTGAAGAACTTACCAACTCTTGGCCAACCTTATAACCTGTACACCTTCTCCTGTGGTGCACTGGGACCAGCCCAGACCAGGTAGACAGTGGATTGTGAGCATCTGTTCATCGCTCCAAGTTCTGCACACAACTTGAGAGCTTGAAATCAGTCATGGTGTGAGTATTTACACCATGGCAATCAGCAGATGATACAAATCAGCTATTCCACCCCCAAGTTGGTTGTTAAGCATTTACCAGCATGCCACTACCCTTCTTACTTTTCCTTCCCAAATTATTTTGAAACAAATTTCAGATGATACTATTTCATTTATAAGTAGTTTAGCCCCCCCAAAAAGGATGCTTTTTATTTAAACATAACCATAGTACTACATAAAAATAAATAATAATTCTTTAATATCAAATTGCCAATCAGTGATAAAATTTCCAACTATCTCTCTCTTTTTTTTTAAGTTTGTTTGAATTAGGATTTAAATAAGTTTCCCTCATTGAAATTGGGAAATATGTCTCAAGAGATGTACCTCTTCTTTTTTTTTTTTTTGATGTATCTCTTTTAATATATAGATTCCACCTCCACCTTCACGGGCATGCCTTAATAGTGACCAATTCAGCCTTTTTTCTTTCTGTTTTTTCTTTATTTCTTTTTGAGTGTTATTATGAACTCATGGATTTAGACATGTTTGATGGCATTCAATCTATTATAGTTATTATTCTCTTGAACTTCGAGGTATCTTTTCTTTGGCTAGTGAGAGTCTCTTTAAGTTGGCTTCTGAATCCTTTTCACATGACCCTAGTTGTTTTTGAGAGTTTCCTTGAGACCTTGTACATTTCCTGACTCTGACCTGGAATCAGCCATTTTTCCTTTTAATGGAAAATGGTATTTAGAGAGCATAATCTGGGTAGTCTTTTTAGAAAAAGAGCCAAGAAGTGTTCTATTTGGTGTTGTTTTTTGGAAGATAAAATAAGCTATGAGTTGATATTGATAATACAAATTCAAGATTCCAATGTTTGTACGTAAACCATTCTATCTTATATCTGTGCCAAGGATCCTGTTTATCAATGACACAAAGAATGATAGAATTAAAAATATTAAAAAGATCTCATAATTACTAATTTTCTTTGTTATACATTATAGTCTCTGAATAACAATACCTACCCTATTGCCAACAATATGCTTACTGAAAAGAGTTTGACATTTGATTACATTTTATTTTTTACACATCTCTTTGTCAGGCATATTCCACTAAGACTGTACAGTCAAATAACTGTGTTTTAAAGTCATTTGGAATTATTCATCTCTGTGTAGTTCTACCATTACCACCAACTGGATATGCATTTAGGTCCATTTACTTCATATTATTTTTTATTTTTAGGGATGTTATTGAAAATTCATTTTGATTTATAACTAAAATATCTACATTATTCCAAAGTCAAATCTGTAAAACAACATTTATACCCCAAAGTCTAACTCTATTCTTTCTCCCACAGATGTAACCACTTAAAAAAATTTTATGGCCGTTTTAATATAAGCAAATACATATATATTTGTATGCCTCCTTTCTTAGGTAAAAAGTAGTATACCAGGCACACATTTTTCTATTTTGTTTATTTTCATTACAAACTATAACCCACAGATGGCTCCATAATGATATATAGAGACATTCTTCTTTCCTTGTTACAGCTGCAAAATATGCCATTGTGTGGACATACTAAGTAGTGGTTCTCAAAGTGTGACATCTGGGTCAGTAACATCACCACCCATCAGCTGGAGACTTGGTAAAATGCAAATCCTCAGGCTCCATCCCACACCTACTGAATTGGAAACTCTGGGGCTGGGGTCCAGCAATTTGTGTGTTAATAAGATCTCCACCTCACTAAAAATAACTCAATTGTATATGGAATCTTAAAAAAAAAAAAAAAGGTTCTGAAGAACCAAGGTGCAGGACAGGAATAACGATGCAGACGTAGAGAATGGACTTGAGGACACGGGGAGGGGAAGAGTAAGCTGGGACGAAGCGAGAGAGTGGCATAGACATATATACACTACCAAATGTAAAATAGATAGCTAGTGGGAAGCAGCTGCATAGCACAGGGAGATCAGCTCAGTGCTTTGTGACCACCTAGAGGGGTGGGATAGGGAGGGTGGGAGGGAGATGCAAGAGGGAGGAGATATGGGGATATATGTATGTGTATAGCTGACTCACTTTGTTGTAAAGCAGAAACTAACACACCATTGTAAAGCAATTATACTCCAATAAAGATGTTAAAAAAAAAAAAAAGATCTCCAGGTGATGCTGATGCACCCAAAGTTTGAGACTCACTCAACCATAGTGAGTCTATGGTCACTTTCTAGGAGTCATATTCAATCAACCCTCTCTTGATGGACAGTAGGGTTGCTTTCAGTATTTTTCTATTTCAAATAACTTCATGATGGATTTCTTGTATATATATCTGTTCATAATGTTGCTAGTGTTATCTTTGAGATAGATTCCTAGATGTGGGATTCTTAGATAAAGGATAAGTTCCTTTAAATAAATTATATATAAATGTATAATTTTGCTAGATATTGCCGTGTGTGAGTGTTATTTCCTTAGGCCTTTCCAACAGACTACCTTGTTATGCTTTTGGATCTTTACAGAATTATATCTCAGTGAGGTTTCATTTGCATTTTTCTTATGGTTAAGAATGGTCTGCATTTTTTTTCTTGGTTCTAGCCCATTTTTAAAAGTTCTCTACATAATAGGACTGTTACGTTTTTTGTGTGTGTGTGATATATGTTGTGATGATTTTCCTCCAGTTTTACTTTGTTTATAGTGTCTTTCAAGAAAAAGATTTAAAAAAATTATGTAATTAAATTTTCCTCAACTCATAGCCCAATGTATTGGTCACCTTTCAGTGTTAGCCCATCCTAAATGTCTCTGAAAGTCTTGTAGGGAGAGATATGGGTTTTTCAAGGATAACTCTTTGGTGAGAAATTTTAGCCACAGGAACCTGAGGAGAAAAAGAAATAAACCGCTGGATAATGGAATTTAGTGCAATGTGCTTAGATGCTCAATAGTCTCTGTATCTTCTTCATGATTGTTAACAGGTGTTCGATGGTGTTGGTTGGGAAAAAGTTCAAGCTGGGACCATTAAATTCTCTCTAGGCTGTGCTCTTATTCTCTTCTTGGCTTGTTAAAACTTTGGTGCGTTAATGCAGCTTTTATGAAGCATTGATGCTTCACACCGTGCTTATTGTAAAGCAAGTTGTGTAATAAAAATAGACTCCTGACACATTGGAAGCCTCTGGAAATGGGGAGAATAGATTATATTCACTCCCCTGGCGTGAGCTAATTAACAGAATTCAATGAAAATTCTGTTACCAACCTAAATATTCTGTTTCGTCTCCTGACGTGTATCTAGAGGTGCATAACAATCATGGCATGATTCGTAGGCACTCATTTGCTCTTCTATGACAATCCTTTCGTCTCCTGACGTGTATCTAGAGGTGCATAACAATCATGGCATGATTCGTAGGCACTCATTTGCTCTTCTATGACAATCCTCTAACCCAGCTTTCAAGAAGAGGTTCACAGTGTAGATGTCTTAAGTTCCTTTTATAGAGATTGTGTGTATGAACTGAAAAGGGGGAGAAACTTTATTCTGGAAGTCAATTTCTAATTTCCTATTTGGGGGTACTTTTAGAAGTATGGATGACTGCAAACTCTTACCATCAACATTAATAATATCAGCTTATATTTGTTTTATGCTTTTCATATTTGCGGAGCATTTTCACTTAATTGGTCTTGTTTGAGACTCACAATAACTGCACAGGATAGGTGGGTTTGACAATTCTGCACCCGATTCCATTGTGGTGGGTTTTTTCCCCACGCTCACACTCAGACACCATCTGGGTGTCCTACAATTCAAGTCAATCCTGACATTACGTATCTGGAAATGGCATCAGATTCCACAGGTTAGGGTCTCAGTCCCACAAGACTGCCCTCCAGTTTAGATGCCAATCACAGGTCCAGATTGGTATCTGTGCTTCTGACTGACTGGCTATAAATCAGAAGTTCCCATGACCCTCTCCTTGGGTTCAATTCGTTTGTTAGAGCTGCTCACAGAACTCAGGAAACTGGTTTACGCATTAGATTACTGGTTTATTACGAAGGATATTAAAAAATATGGATCAATAGCCAGATGAAGAGAAACACAGGGCAAGGTCCCAGACGAAGGAGCTTCATCCCCCCCCTGGAATTTGGGAGTTGGCACAGTAGCATGTGGAAATATTCTGGTTCACCCACCTGGAAGCTCTCCAAACCCCTTCCTTTTGGGTTTCTAATGGAAGCTTCATTACATAGACATGATTGATTAAATCACCGGCCATTGGTAATTAATTCAACCTCCAGCCCCTCACCCTTCCCCAGAAATCCGGGGGTGAGACTGAAAATGCCATCACTTTATTCATGGCTGGTTCCCCTGACAACAACCACCCCTAACTTAGGGGATTTCCGAAAGTCATTTCATTAGCATAAACTCCCTTGTGGTTGAAAGGGGCTTGTTGTGAATAACAAGATAACCCTTTTCCCTTTAGGACTCTGAAGTGTTTTCAGCAACTGAGGACAAGAGACCAAATATCATAACAAAAGATGCTCCCGTTGCTCTTACTGCTCAGGAAATTCCAAGGTTTTTGGAAGCTGTGAGCAGGAACCACCACTAAAGACCAAAGTATATATTTATTATAAATCACAATACCACATGCTTAGTATCCTTATTTCACATAGAATGTAACTCAGGAATTTTAAATGACTTGCTCAGTGATACACAGCTAGTAAGTAGATATATTAGGGCTCGTACTAAGATGTTCTAGCTGCAACTTACAAGATTCTTTGTAGTTGTCCTCAACCCTTTTTTGAAGGAAGTGCAGTATGTCAGTTTAAAAAAATATGATATTCTTTGACTGTCATAGATCTTCACACTATATTAAAGGGGAAAGAAAAGAGGCATATTCTATTTTATAGTAATATCCCATACAGATACTGTGTACACTTATAAAAGTTAGTTAGAAGAAACATGCACAGTATCTGGACAACTCTTGCCCTACAGAGAGGAAACACAAGGCCTGTGATTAAATAATTTGTCTAAAGTCATGCCACATGATGTTGGCACAGCCAGATCTCCGTTGGTTGAGGGGACAGGAAAGTTGAATGCTGGAAGATGGCAGGTGGAGAGAGGTGCATTGCCTGAGTGACACAGCAGATTGGTGGTTCTAGATGAGAAGCATCAGGATTTTGGTAGCTGAACAAAGACCACTAGAAAGGAAGTGGGAAGATATGTAGTTGTCATCTAGGAGGACTTTTTATGGGTAGAAATGTTTTCTTTATTCAACACTTATTGTACACTTCCCTTGGGGTTCAGAGGCATCTCAGGGCTACAGGAAGGAAACTGGCCAGGACAAAGTGGGTTAGCAGAACACCAGGCACTAGGGTTATCGAAAGGTCCAGATTCCAATCTCTAGGGAGACATGAGAGCAAAAACAGGATACGAAGCTCATTTCTGGGAACTTGGGCCCTTGAGACAGAGGAAACTGTGACTCAGGGGTTATCATGGAATCTCAGTGGTCATCACTAGGACCCTGAATCCTGGTTTTCATAAGCATTGAAGGAGACTCAGGAAACACAGAAGTCAGGACATAAACTGCAGCTTCTCTTGTGCCTGGGATGCACGTGTATGACCTATTCTCCATGAATTAGATGACCGCAAGGGAGACTTCAGCTTGGAAATAAGCAATAGTAGGGAGTGGCTTCCGTGTAGCACTTCCGTGTTGCCAGTGTGGTAGCAGCAGCAGCTGAAGGGGTCAGTTTTTGACACCAAGTAGCAACAGTTGAAGTGAAGTGGTTTAAGTGAAGTTGAGTTCCTGCTTTTAGTGCCTGATAGCAGCAGCAACAGCGGTGGTGGTTTTTCACTGGACCTATTCTTTGGGATGGTTATGGGCACTATTCCTGGAGGTGTAGCCTCAAATCTATTTCTTCAGCCCTTTTACTCCTCTAATAAATTCATTTTCTGTTTAAACGAATCAGAAGGGACTCTGTTTGCACTAAGAACCCTAACCTTTGTCTCTGGACTGTGTTGAATTGGGGTCTAAGCATAGGCTAAGGCTGGGGATTTGGAGATAAGAAAGCATAGGGAGACGGCACAGGCTGGAGAAGCAAGGCAATTTACAGTGAAAAATTGCACAAAATTAATTTCTGTACAGGTCTCCAATCCTGGAGCTCAATTCTTAATATGTAATGTGGCCAGGGAAGTAATGAACATTTATAGAACATTTTTGTTCCTTGATTGAAATCATCTAAATACAAAGCATTGTGTACCCATATTTTGTATCAACACAAACATAACACTTTTGGTGAAAACAGTGACTAAAATCTATATGAAGAAGTCCACACGAAGAAAATAGCGTCTTGGTTAACAATTAGCTTAAAGGTTAAACACTGGCTATTTTGCTTAAAGTTTCACACGAGCTGAACGCACTTCACATCATGAGAGATGCTGTGTTATGCAATCCAAGGCATTTGCTTAATCATATCTTGGATTCATTATCGTAATTTGTACTGAAAGATTTTTATATGCTCAGCTCTGCAGAGTAAAAATGAATACAAGTTTATTAGCTAATTTTCAAGGTGAGATAAAGTATTTGTGATATGCAAAGTGATCCTGGTATTAACAGTAGAGGCAAAAGAAGGCAGTATTAATGGCAACATTATTTGTTGATAATACCGTATTTCCTTGATCTGACTGCTTTGTTCATTCATTCATTTAATTCGTGATTCAAAGCTGTAGCTCCACATTATCTGATACTTGTTGGACATAACCTGAGCACTCTGGCAGCATCTTGAATAATTGTCCACATGTCTGATGGTAAACTCGTCTCTCCCACGAGTGAAATCTTCTCCTGATGTCTCAATTTCTGCTACTGTACCAGCATTCTCCCAGACATACAAGCTTGAGCTCTCAGTGTTTTATTTGACTTCTCGCTTGTCCTTTTTCAGTGAGTTTCTAAAGGCATTTAACCTCTGGGTCTTCATCTTTTGTATTTTTCACGTCATAGCTTATAAGCATAAAATTCATATTTAAAAAGGAATCCAGGGGCTTCCCTGGTGGCGAAGTGGTTGAGAATCTGCCTGCCAATGCAGGGGACACAGGTTCGAGCCCTGGTCTGGGAAGATCCCACGTGCCACGGAGCAACTAGGCCCGTGAGCCACAATTACTGAGCCTGCGCGTCTGGAGCCTGTGCTCCACGCAACAAGAGAGGCCGCGATAGTGAGAGGCCTGCGCACCGCGATGAAGAGTGGCCCCCACTTGCCGCAACTAGAGAAAGCCCTCGCACAGAAACAAAGACCCAACACAGCCATAAATAAATAAAATTAACAAAAAAATTAAAAAAAAAAAAAAAAGGAATCCAAACTTTCACTTTAGGTGAAAGACAGGAGATTTAGAAAAGAGTAGGCAATTTATTATTGATAAAAATCACTACTAGAGCACTGGCTTTAAAGCAACGCAAACTAGCAAATTTGAGATGCAGAACAAAGCCTAGAATCTAAATCTAATTCTGAAAGCACCAAGAACATCAAAACCCAACTTAGTACTGAATATCAAAGAGGAAATTGTAGTGCTATAATTTTTTTACTCCTCCATTAAAGGAAAATTTATCTGAATTCGAAAACATGGTTTGATAAGCGGTCTATTTAAACAATGTCTAAATCCGTCTACCGTGTGTGTAGTGTGTGTGTTCTATCAACAAAGATATGGTGATCCTTTTGTCTTTTTACACTGCAATTTAAATTTTATTCTTTAATTTTCTGAAATGCATCAAATACCAATAGCCTCGGGCTGCTTATAAAATATTTACTTTAAAAAATTATTCAATAAAAAATCCAAACAGCAGCTGAGCTCATAAATAATTCAGCAAATGGCAAACTGACTTTTATTCATGTGCACAGGCCAGACCACAGGGATGCTGCTGCCTTGAACCCTGAAGGCAAACGTAATGTGAGAGAATTCTGGCAGAGCAAGAGGAGGGAAGAAGCCAAAGCAAAATACAAATGGCCCCGACTCTTTCCCATAATATGTGCATTTGGAGCCAGAATGGGCGTCTGTCTTAGCTCAGTATGATTTCCATAAAATGGCACATGTCTCAGCTGCTTACGTCTCTTAAACTTCTTTCAAGTAAACAGTGTTTTTAGAGTGGCAATATTTTGGTGTGGCAATGGATTTCTTTGGCCAATCAGTCTAGTGGACATGCTTCCACCCTCAAGCTTTGGGTGGATTTTTTTATGGTACCTGGACCTGAATTCTTTTACTACTGGCTCTAGGCATGAAATTCAATTTCATTTACTAATTATGAATGCACAATGTCTATGAAGCTGTAATTCAGTGTTTGTGACTCTCCCCATCTATTCAACGCGGAGGAATGGGCTTTAATAGGCTGCCGTTGCCAGAGACGCTGATGGCAGCCTCTCCAGAAATGCAGCGTCCCTTTGGCTACTGCTTTTCTCCCCTTATGTACCAGAAGTGAAGGCCCCTAGTGGATTACTCTTTCGAGATGCGTAAAGGCCTGGGAAACACCATTAAGTGTTGACTGTTTTATCGGTCTCTAGATATAGGTACACAATTATACTGTGACCTAGGTGTTTTGTATTTCAACAAAGATTCTGTTTTTAACATTTTGTACCTAACTTTCAAATTTTTGATGATAGTGTTAGTTGTAAAAATAAATGAAATCTTATTTATTTATTTATTATAAAGTTGAATTACTGAAACCTAGCCTCTTAGTCTCTAATGGCCAGGTTTGTAATTACTCAGTCACATAAGAAATGGTAAGAAGATGCATACGTTGGCTATGGGAACCTCTAGAAATATACCTCGCTCTTCTTTTTACAAGGAGTGGATGTTTAATAAAACTGAAACGTTACAGAAGGCTACTTTATAACTGCTCCCTGTTTTTCCTTGTATTCTTTATTTTTGACTTTTGCTTTCCTGGGAAACAAGGTGATGATAAAAACAGCAGTTATAACCTCTAGCTCAGAATTCATGTCATAGGTTAAAAGCATATCTATGGCTTTCATAAACAGTTAACATCCTCCAGGGATTATATTTTGTATTTTAAACAGGCTTTAATATGAGAAAAAGGAGACTATTTTTACCTTCTTTTCATATCATTCAAACCATATTTCTCCCTTTCTGCACTGCCAGAGGGATGCCCCATCTCAAATGCTGGGTAATTCTACCTGATGACAAATACTATTTTTATTTACCATTATTGTTGGGCTTTTTCACTAAAAGAATATAAGGAGAAGGTTTGGTGTTTCTGTAGAACCAGGAATATACTTTCCCTTTGTCTTTTTTTTTAAAAAACTTCTTTATTGTAGTATAATTGCTTTACAATGCTGTGTTAGTTTCTGCTTTATAACAAAGTGAATCAGCTATACATATATATATATATATATATATATATATATATATATATATATATATATATATCCCCATATCTCCTCTCTCTTGCGTCTTCCTCCCACCCTCCCTATCCCACCCCTCTAGGTGGTCACAAAGCACCGAGCTGATCTCCCTCTGCTATGCAGCTGCTTCCCACTAGCTATCTATTTTACATTTGGTAGTATATATAATTGAGAGGCACTTTTTATTTCTTTTAAAAGCGAGGAACTACGGAACTCTAACCTCCTTGCTGTTCCACAATCATGCCAGGTTCTGTCCTGCCTGAAGCCCTTATACCAGAATCCACATGGACCACCCTGTTACTTCCTTCAGGTTTCTTTGCATAGTTTTTCTGCTCAGACAGGCCTCCTGACCAAGTTATATGAAACAGCAGCCTTCCCTAACCCCATATTTTCTATTCTGCTGATATTTTTTAATGTTTCATATACTTACCTAATATATTATGTTTCTCAGTTGTTTATTGCCTGTCTTCTCTCACCAGAATGTAAGACAGGAAGGGTGCCTGTTTTATTACT
This sequence comes from Grampus griseus, assembly GCF_964374135.1. Classification (NCBI taxonomy): domain Eukaryota; kingdom Metazoa; phylum Chordata; class Mammalia; order Artiodactyla; family Delphinidae; genus Grampus; species Grampus griseus. The sequence continues at coordinate 37,121,571 of NC_139005.1, forward strand.
GCTATATATATCCATTGCCTGACATAAAATCTGGCATGTAGTAGAAGCTCAATAAATATTTATTTAATGAAGGAATGAATGGCTCAGTCAGATATTTACTGAGCATTTCCTGTGTCAGATTCTCTGATAGATTTTAGGAACATAGCTGTGACTACAACAGACTTGTTCCCTATCTTCGTGATGTCTAGGTGATGTCTGGTGGGTAAGAACAGCCATGCCTCTGCATCATCTTGTAAGTGCAGTGTAGATGTATTCCTACTAACTTTAATGTTCAAATCTTAATAGCACCAAATGTCCAGAAAACTCAATCTTTTATAATCACCCTGCCAAATAGTCCTCTGAGACTTGATAATTAATGACAGTCACTTCTCATGATTTACAGCAATTATGTTCTATAGTCACCGTGAACAGTGAATGAGTGAGTAGTGAACCATTGCTCTTAGCGGAAATACAGGACTGAGTTCCTGCAAACCTCAGATCACAACCTTTTTATCAACTGACCAATACACGACCTTGTTTTATGTGTGTTTCTGTGTACAGATACCTTATTTATAGTACACTGTTCATTTGTTAACATTGAACTCATGGCCAACAGCACTATAGCTCATGCCTGAACAAAGGTTATCTCACACGTTTTTCTCTCTAAGGCACATGATAGCGCTCTTGTGCTAGAGGCAGGAAACAGCACTTCCAGCTGTGCTTGGGGGCCATTTTAAACAGTGAAATCTCCAACAAAAAGCACAAAAATGAGAAAAATAAGGCACTAAATAGACTACAAAAGGACACTTGTTTACAGCACGAGAGCCAAAACACAAAGGCAGGGCATCACCTTGTTTGACCTGAGCTGGGACCGTGCTCATGGGGTGACTCAAATTTTTCAGTGCTCAGCACCCGTTTGCAAATGACCACGAAAGTGCCGCGAGTATTGAATTGGGGTTACACATAAAGGTTAGCAACTAGGTGGATTTGCAAATACAGAATCTGCAAATCGTTAGCAACCACTGTATTTTAAAGTGTGAAGGAAAGGAAAAATCTAAGATAGATCTTAAGTATCTAGGCTGGATAGATGGTGGAGGAAGTAGCCATGGTAGTTCTGAAAGAAACTCACAGAAGAAATTAATGTTGATAGGCGCTCTGGTTGCTTCCCTTCTAGAATTACTAAAACTTCAGCAAGAATCAATACTTTTGTACCTTAATGAGACTACCGAGGCCAGAGAAGAGAAAAAAAAAAAACAAAAAAATCAAAGCTATGTCTACAAAGAAAAAGAAAGCCCAATGTTTAGGGACTTAATTTTGTCATCATTTAATTTTGTCAAGACAGCTGATAGCAATTTTTTGTTTGTTTGTTTATTCTTTTGGACCACACCATGCGGCTTGCGGGATCTTAGTTCCCTGACCAGGGATCGAACTAGTGCCCCCTGCAGTGGGATCTTGGATTCCTAATCAGGGAATTCCCCAGCAAGGTTTTCAGTTCAGTCAGTTCTGGTCCTCTGATTTGTTTCTTATTCTTTTTATTTCTTTACTATTTATTTCCATTTTGGTGGGGTTTCAGGAGTGCCCCACCTGAATGTGTCTGTGTTAAATCTGCCATGTTTTACCAGGTCTTTTTTTTTTTTTTTTTTTTTTTTGCGGTACGTGGGCCTCTCACTGTTGTGGCCTCTCCCGTTGCGGAGCACAGGCTCCGGACGCGCAGGCTCAGCGGCCATGGCTCACGGGCCCAGCCGCTCCGCGGCATGTGGGATCCTCCTGAACCAGGGAACGAACCCGCGTCTACCTGCATCGGCAGGCGGACTCTCAACCACTGCACCACCAGGGAAGCCCTACCAGTTCTTAAAGATTGTACATTTTTTCTTTCTAGAAGTTCTGTTTAGTGCTTTATAAATTTCCATTTTTTTCCTCTTAGGAGGTTAGTTTTGCAGTATTTTGATAACATGATTCTGATGCTTTTAAACTTACTGATTTTATCGTCTTTTTCTGGTTGTTTTTCACCTCAAGTCCTTGGGCATGTGACCCGTCTTAGTTTTGTGTCTTTTGGCACTCAGTAATGGACAGTTGTTTCTTTCTGTGTCTGGTTATTTTCTATTGTGGGCTTGTGTGTTCTTTTATAATCACATGTGATGTGTGTTGTAGGGTTGTCCCTCCATAGTTGCTGTGTGTACTGCGCCTGCAGACAAGCATGTCCATGGGACAACTTTTAGTGTTAATTTCTTGGCATGGGAATTCCTTGACCACTTGTGTTGTGTGATTCCAGTCCTAGGCTTGTGCAAGGTATAGAACTAGGGGTTTGATTTCTCAATGATGTTTCACCCAGAGTGAATGGCTTTCTTGCTTGCTTCCTGCTTTTCTAGAATGCAGTTTCACTGAGGGGTAGTCCTTTGAGTTTCCTGGGGTTTTTTTAAGCATAGATTTCAGTTCCAACCCCACCTCACATAGGCCTGAAGGATTCATCTTCTATTGCTCCTCGAGATGTTAAAGCAAAGAGGGTAATAGAGTTTAGTAAACTCTCCCCAGAGTATCACAGTATCTGCTTGTGTAACTACTGCCCTATTTTTCAGTTTCTGCTTCCTTTCTGCACTTGGAACTTAACCCCCTTACCCCTCCTTTTCTTTTTTTGCAATCTGAGTATACACTTACTTTTCTTTCTTTTTTTTGCTTTTGTTTTCTAGATGTCTATAGAAGGAAATCGCCATGTCTTCTTGGTTTACCATCTTTCCACAATCTTATTTCTTTGTTTTCCTCAAAAATACTGGTACGAAGAAGAAAAAAGTGCAAATGCAGAGATGAAGAGGATGAGACATTGTAATAACTAAAACAAAAGAAGTTGCCTTTTATGCAAAGAAACAAACTATTTTCTGAGAAAGATAGTTAATTTAAAGAGAAGTGTGCATTGTAAAACTATAAGGAATCAGAAGGAATAGATTTTAGGTAAGCAGACCAATTTAGGCAACATACTATTAAGCGTCTCAGTTTCAACTAGTGTGCTTTGAAACACAGGGAGAACAGTATTCATACTCTTAGTGTTACAGTATCTATCAGTGAATGAAGAGAATGCTACCATTCTAGTTACTGTGTTAAATTAAGAAAAAACAAATAGGGATGCGTAAAATTTTAAGAGAAAAAGAAGATAAGTGAAAGTGTTACCTTGAATGTTCTGAAGAAATATTGCCAAGTTTCTGCCCTCCGTCCTCTTTAAATTAAAGAATAATATTTTCATCTTTTTATCTTGGCATTTTAACAATGTAAAGATAGTCTGCTTTGACATTCTGTGAACTTACAGACATTCAAAAATCTTCTGAGAGAAAAAAAATTACTACGACCAGTGAAAGTGTTACTTTCCAAAACAACAAAGTACATTAATCAGAGATTTGGATTAGAAATGGTACATAAATTCTCTATTGCTACTGTAACATACTACCACAGACCTAGTGACTTCAGACAATATGAATTTATTATTTTACAGTTCTATAGGTTAGAAACTCGACATGGGTTTTTCTAGGCTAAAATCAGCAGGGCTGTGTTTAGTTTTTTGTTTTTCATTTTGTGTTTTTTTGGAGGCTCTAGGAGAGAATTCATTCCCTTGCCTTTTCCATTTTCTAGAGGTCACCCGCATTCCTTGTCTCAGGTCCCCCCACTTCCTCCATCCTCAAAGTGAATAACATTGAGCCTCTCTGATCATTTCCCCTAGTCACTATCTCCCTCTAACTCTCCTCTTCTGCCTCCTGTTTTCATCTTTAAGGACCCCTGTGCTTACATTGGGCCCACCTAGACAATAAGGTCGTAGATAGGCAACCATAATTCCATCTGCAACGTTTATTCCCCTTTTCCTTGAAACCTAATCTATTCATGGGTTCTGGGGATTAGGATGTAGAAATCTCTGAGGGGCCACTATTTTGCCTACCATACATGGCAAGTTATGTTTTGGACATATCTCTGTGGTATATCCAAGCGGAATTTCTTGTATGTTGCAGTAAAGAAGAATGTGGAGCTCAGATAAAAAAAAAACCCAAATTATCTCTAAATAAAAGCTTCATCTTTCCTCAAAAAAAAGAAATTTATCTGGCCATACAGATTTAAGGAGGTATCAATATATTTGTGATTGAAGCTATGGATATGGAGGTGTTAATGATGGAAGGGTGAATAGACTGAGAAGAAACGGGAAAGGAAGGACGTAAGGGGAAGGTCATGGAGGGGAAAGTCGAGGATAGACTATAAGGGGAGGAAAAGAAATGAAAAAGTGGGGGCAATATACACACTTTGAGGGGCATACTGACATCGAAGGAATTCACTGATAGGTTTCATTTGATTAGAAAGCGATGGCTCGAGTCATTTGCTACCAGCGACAGTGGCAAGGATCTTCAGGAGACTGATGAAGACTTGAAGTGGTCACTGAAGGAAGGGGAGCTGACTAAAGGTTGACTAAAAGGATTGCTGAGTTGTTCCTGGGGCTTAGCTGAACTTATTCCAATACTATTCTGAGAGGTTGATGAAAACTAAACTTCTCCAGGAAAGAACAGATAATGCTTTATAATTAATTTTGGATTTATCTATCTAGTCACCTCATGAACAGAGAAATGTGTATATTAGGGTTATTCAAGAGTTTAGATCATAATTTGTACCTTTTTTTGTCGTATGAAAAAGCATTCTGAATTCTGAACGAGAAGCTAAAAGCCAAACTTTCGCATCTCATCCATGGACGATTCCTCTGTCTTTTACTATCCTTTATTACCTTGTCCCACTTATTATTTTTTTTTTCCTCTTAAATTCTTATTTTTATTTTGAGGAAATGAAAAATGATACAGAAAAGTACAAAGAGGGCTTCCCTGGTGGTGCAGTGGTTGAGAATCCGCCTGCCGATGCAGGGGACACGGGTTCGTGCCTCGGTCTGGGAAGATCCCACATGCCGCGGAGCGGCTGGGCCCGTGAGCCATGGCCGCTGAGCCTGCGCGTCTGGAGCCTGTGCTCCGCAACGGGAGAGGCCACAACAGTGAGAGGTCCGCGTACCGCAAAAAAAAAAAAAAAAAAAGTACAAAGAACTATGTAACAGTCACCCAGCTTTCCACCATCCAGAATTAACAATTGTGAACTTTTGGTCATATTTCTTCAGATATATATTTTTTGACATCAGAACCAATATGTTACAGATCATGTTGAAATTGGTCTTTCCTGAACCATTTGCTGTACAGCAGAAATTAACACAGCATTGTAAATCAACTATACTTCAATTTTTAAAAAGTTAGAAGCGCAAGAAAATAAAGAAAAACAAAAGTACCAAAAAAAAAAAAAAAAAAGTCTTTCTGTAGTGCCATTTTCCAGTGCCATATCCCACCCTCTCCCAACCAGCCTTGTCCCACTTATAGTTTAACCTCATTCTTTTTTTTTTTTTTTTTTGCTGTACCCGGGCCTCTCACTGTTGCAGCCTCTCCCGTTGAGGAGCACAGGCTCTGGACGCGCAGGCTCAGCGGCCACGGCTCACGGGCCCAGCCGCTCCGCGGCATGTGGGATCTTCCCGGACCGGGGCACGAACCCGTGTCCCCTGCATCGGCAGGCGGACTCTCAACCACTGCGCCACCAGGGAAGCCCCTAACCTCATTCTTGACTGTACTTCATGTCTCCAATTTCTTTGCTGATTTAATACTTTACCTTTTGGCTCTCACTTACGATCTCCCTCTTCCACCCGAAGTGTAGACCCTCTCTCCCACGCTTCTGCCAATAGCACTTAACCTGAAAGGTTGTGTGTGTGCTTCATCATAATGACTTCATTCCCTAGTAATCTCTTTCTTTTCTGAATTCCTGCATCCCTTATAGCTGCACCACCGCCTAAGGGAGCTCTTAACTGTGAATTAACTTGTGTCGTTCTCTATAGCTTCTCATGTGTTAGTTTTCTCAGAGCTCCTATTCACTTGTTCAATTAATATTTTTATTGTCTTTTATGTGCCAGACAATATACCAAGGACTGGGTATAAAGTCATGTTCAAACCGGATGTGGTCCTTATTTCTACTGCTGAATCTCCCACATCACATAAAGTAGTGCAGAGCCTGTATTTGGCACCTAATAACACACGCTATTGATTATAATATGAAGCAAGATACATGTAAAGACTATACTTGATGTTGGTGTTGAAGTCTGGAGTGAGAATTCAGGGTTCCACTGCCTTACATATACTGTAGCATGTGCTTTTTCTGGAATATACATTGGTAGGATCCAGATGCTTTCCAGAGAACAAAGAGATGCTGAGTAGAAGACTGATTTTAGGTTTGGAATGTAAATGCTTCAGGTGATAACAGACATTTGTCAGACTAATGAATGGTTAGGGAACCAAAATACGGGCTACAGAGATTTTGAAATTACAGGTCACCGTACTCAGAGAGTACAGAAAGCAGCATTCTGGCTTTCCTGGAAATTGAAAGACACCCCAAGTCTGCAGCAATTTACAGTAAATTTGAAGGTAAATTTGTTAAGCTGTCTCATAAGTGGAAATAATATCATTTACTTATAAGTGGGTCCTGGGGCCCACTCAAGGTGAAATTATGCAGAGTCCGAAACTACTTGCTTAGAATTTGTTGTATAAAATGAGGGAAGGGGAGAATGGACCAATGGACCAACGGATTTACATTGGGGTCTTTGGGATCTCCTCCTCCCACGGCCAAAGGGTAGAAAAAGTCTGTTCTGAGATCAATAGGCCTTTTTTCTGCAGACAAAATAACTCTGTTACATGCACATGTGTGAGTGTGTGTGTGTGTTTCGTATAATGGTGTAAGGAATGCTAACTCTGTGTTGGGTTGAGGGCTAACAAACAGGCAAGTAAGTAATCATGGGGTTGATAATTAGATATGATTAGATATGACTCTGGGATGAGAATTTTTATAATGAAAATGAAAAAGGGGAGAAAAAAATGAAAAGGAGAGAATGAGGGAGTTAAAAGAATAACATTATACAGTGGGTGGGAGTGGAGGTGGTGAGGCAGAGGAGGTCCAGGGAAAGGGTTTTGGAGTTAGAAGCATTTGGAGTAGCAGCCTGTAGAGTTTGACCAGGGATTGGAAGTTTGGAGCAAGATGAGTTCAAGTGATGACTGGTGAAGAAGAAAGAGATTGTGGGTACAGGAGTATGTAGCAACAAGCCCAGGGCAGCAGGGACCTTCAGGAAGAGAAGTTTCATCTTGTATCTGAGGATGATCACATTGAGATAGCCAGAAAGAGACCAGGACTCCATTTGATACTCAGAAAACTCTGTGAGGAAGTTATTAGCATTGTTTGTATTAGCATTGATTTTATTTCCTAGACGAGGAAGCTGATTCCTAAAGTGACACGTGGCTAGTAGATGGAAAACTCAGGAGTTGAACGTCACCTTTTAACATATATAAGACCCTTTCTTTTTCTACTGATGGATATGAACCCATGTAATATCCATAGGTAGAAAGAACAAGGAATTTTGCGTCAGATGGTTTGACCTTGGCAAACTTCACTGATGTTACTTCCATCCAATGCTTTACTTTCACCCCTAAATTGAAGATACCTAAGCTAATTTTGACTTCTCTTCTGAGGTCTGCATTTATATTGGTGACTCTCTATTGGGACCTCCACTTGGGTAACTTTCCCCTGAACCACTTCGTCCTCACATCTGTTTTCCTCACCAAAGCTTTTCTGGTCCCCAAGTTCAAAGGCTTAGAGTTGTTTTTAACTCCTCCCCAGCTGTTACGCGTCACACTCAGTCCTTTCAATTATTTCTCTTAAAGTTTTTCAGAATTGTCTCTTCTGCTCCTTCTTCTATCTTCTATTGATTTACCTATAATTCTGATTCTCATTACTTCTTCCCTGGATAGCTGCAAAGTTTCCTTATCTGCTATTCTTAAATATAGCTTTTTCCACTTCCTTTAATTTATCCTAAGTCTCATTGGTAAATTAATTACTCTAGAGTTTCAGCTTCAAACATATAGCTCTTCTGCTCAGAAACCTTTGATAACTCCTCGTTGTTTAGTAAATCAAGTACAAACTCGCCAAATATAATAGGTAATGTCTATTGAGCATTTGCTATATTCCAGGCACTGAACACAGCACATGAATTCTTTCTTTTAATCCTCAAAACTTCTCTATGGGGTATGCCCTTCTATTGTCCTCGTTTTACAGAGAAGGCAACTGAGGGCCAGGGTTACTAAATAACTTACTCAAGGTCACATTACAAACAAGCAATGAGGCCAGGACTTGACCCAGGCACCTGATTTCAGAACCTGTACATTATGTCGTTATCCCAACATAGTTGCCACTTTTTGGCAGTGAAGATCAGGCTCATAGTAGCCAAGGTGAACACACTCTGTTCACAAATATATTTGGTGTCTCCCAAATGTCATTTGTGAATTTTTTCTCCCTACCTAAATCCCAAACTGCAAAATTCCACTTATTCTTAAAGACCTATTCAATTTCTACCTCCTTCATGATGTCAATCTCCATCTTTCCAACTTGAGGTGATCTTGTCCTCCATTGAATCTCAGGAAGCTTCAAATTTTTAAGCATTTGTTCACTTTATCTTTTGCTGATGGTTAGATCCCCTTCTTCTCTAAGACAGGGGCTCTTTTCTTAGTCATACATTGTGAAGTGCATTACATTGGATGGTTTGATAAAAAGATCCTGGAAAATTTGCAAAGGCTCCAGCTGTTAGACTCTATGCCCCTTGCCTATGTACATCTCCTTAATTTAGAGCTGATGACCCCTGAACAGAGTAGACATCGAGACCATAATCGTTTGGGCTCCTGACCAATGTGAACAGGTGATTGCTGGGTGATAAATTTAATGTAAAATTGCCTGATCCCTTCCTGGCTTTAGCTACATGAGTCTAGTTTTAGTGGCCTAAAAATGGGAAGGTGACTCCCCAAACTAAATACTTTTCTTTTAATCAGGAAGGCTAAGCTAACTGTTTTCAAAACTCTTTCTAATCCTCCTAATTAAGTACAGGTTCTTCTTCCACTTTCTTTCTGGATTCTGCCCCTGCATGGCACATTGAGTGTTAACCTTCAGGTTTTCCACTAACATAGCTAGGTTTTACGCTTCAGTTTACAGTTTACTAAAAACTTGATTGACAAATAATATTGACTGAAGTGGAAAGTTGAGGAGTTGTCTTAGTGATTCAGGCTCAAGCTAATTTTTACCAGAAATACCCAAATACTCAAAGCAATATATTGGGTTGGCCAAAAAGTTTGTTTGGTTTTTTCCATACCATCTTAAGGAAAAACCCAAACGAACTTTTTGGCCAATCCAATATGAACAGATTCTGATGCACTCCTTGGAGCTCAAACACAGAAAACTGAAGAGAAACAGAAAGAGGTTCTACTTATTTATTCATTCAGATAAAATTGATAAAGTACCTACCATGTGGTGGGGACTGCACATAGAACCAGAAATCTATTGGGGAATATAAAATTACAGAACCTGGCTCTCCTCTGTTTATATTATTCATTGTGTGCTGATTGGGAAACTTTGCTCACCCAAAGAGTGGACCAGCTGGAAACCTGCTTTCGAGGAGGGTTTAGGTTCATTCTATAGATATGTAAGGGTCACTGAGGGAAAATAGGGCTGTTTGAGAACAGATCCCTCTCCCTGTGACGGGTAGCAGACGCTGTCCTCACAAACGACCGTATGCTTCCTGCACAGCATTCCTCAGTGACATAACACTGGACTGACTGGACCACTAGTGTATCTTAGTATAGATCTGCTTATGTTTCCTTGCCCCTTTTTCTTGTTAAGGGAATGACTCAACTATCACTTCAATCCTCTACTGAAGCAGGCAGCTAAGCTTTCTAATCTGTGAAATTCACACTCATCCGTTGCTTTTCTTTTTCATTTACACCAATTCACAGATTCTTATCTCCCCTAAAGTTAAGAATCTTGAAGGAGTTCATTACTATGTTTAAAAGAAGATAATATAAACACCTATTCTGAAGTTTTGGGTCGACAGTTAAAAAGATTAAACACTTTTCATGTCAGAGCTACACTTTCACTCCGTTGTCAGCAGGTGGCAGCACATTAGTTTTTGCTCGCTGTTGAGGGAGAAAAAGGTGAAATAGAGTTTTCAACAAACCGTATTTTGGAAAGATAGCCCTGACTAGAACAAAGGCAAATAATTTCCATATATACTCCTCATTATTTCATAAAGGTATTCCTTAATTCTATATATTATTTTGTATTTGTGATGCCTTTAATTTTTTTTTTTTTTTTTCAGTTTTTTGGCTGTGAGCACCGCAGGGCTTGTGGGATCTTAATTCCCCAACCAGAGATCGAACCCTTGCCCCCTGCAGTGGAAGCACGGAGCCCTAACCGCTGGACCGCCAGGGAAGTCCCTAAACTGTATTCACATTATCACTGACATGATGCACAATTATATGTGTCAAATTAGCTTTATTTAGGTTTTGAGAAATGTAGCTTTTTGTGATTAAAGAGCCTAGTTAAAAGATGAAAACCCTGAGTAACGTGAACTCATTTTTCCTGAGCCATGTTGGACATTACGGACTGGGGGACTAGGGTGAAATTGTCTTCCCTATGTCAGTTTTTAGGATTGTTGTTGTATCTCCTCAGGGTGAAACAGATGGGAATAAAAATCACTAATCTATTTGTTTAGCTATTTGGACCTTATCCCTCTCCAAGGATTTTGATCTGTGCCAGTACTTTTAGAGGAAGGGGGCATATTTGCTCTTTAGAAAAACTTAAAATAATTCTGAAGGCATGTAAACCACTTGGCTTTTAAAGCCTAAAAGTCTTTAAAGCTTCAAAAAATATGTAAAGACAAAGTAATCAGTTCAATTCAACAAACACTCATGGAGTGCTTGTGTGAGGAAAGACTCAGTTTTGTGTCCTTTACTACTTACACAGAATACACTTCACTTCTGACACTTCTGGTCACCAAGTGTGTGTGTGTGTGTGTGTGTGTGTGTGTGTGTGTGTTTCCCCACAACAAGCAACCTCTGTGACATCAGCTGGATGTCCTACAATTTAACTCAATTCTAACACTATCTACCTGGAGATAGTGTCAGATCTCACAGGTTAAGGGCTCCGTCCAACAAGACTTCTCTCACCCTGCTTCAGATGCCAGCTGTAAGTAGTAGGTCCTCAGGGTGGTGACCCATAACTTCTGTCTGACTTGATTACAAATCAGGGGTTCCCACAACCCCCTCCTCAGGATTAATTAATTTGCTACAGCAGCTCGCAGAACTCAGGGAAACACTTCCATTTACCAGTTCCAGATGAAGAGATACATAGGGTGAGGTCTGGGAGGGTCCTGAGCTCTGTCCCCATGGAGCTGGGGTGCATCTCCCTCCTGGTGTATTTGCCAACCTGGAAGCTCTCTGAACCCCATACTATTGGAGTATTATGGAGGCTTCCTCACATAGGCATGATTATTAACTCTATTTCCAGCCCCTCTTCCCTCTCTGTGAGATGGCGGGGGGGGAGCTGAAAATTCCAAGCTTCTGCTCATGGCTTGGTCTTTCTGGTGACCAGCCCCCATCCAGGAGCCATCCAGGAGCCCACCCAGAGTCACCACATGAGAAATAAAGATACTCCTAGAGCTCATGTCACTCACTTAGGAATTTACAAGGGTTTGAGGATCCCTGTGTCAGGAACCGGGGGCAGAGACCAATATATATTATATATTTTCTATAATCTCATAGTGCTCCTTTATTTAATTATCCAGACAAACAGTTTTTGACCTTTCAAGGGTGTTATGCTGGGTGCTATAGAAATACCTAATGAGTGTGACATACTTTCTGCCCCCAGGTAATCGTTCTAAAACAGAGGATAAGATGTATACAAACAAATGTACTGTAAGGCACATGAGTGTGTGCAATAAGCATTCATTAAATGAATGAATTGTCATAAATAGTTGTTAAAATGTGCTTTGGGGCTTCAAAGGGGGAAATTGGGTCTACGGGTTAGGGAAAGGTACACGGAAGGCACAGTTTGTGCTGTGGCTTTGGAGGAAAGATGCAACTGAGGGGTCAGGTAGGTGGCACTCTAGGTGAATGGGGCACGAGGGACGAAGGCACTTTGGGAAATGACAAGTGGTCCAGTTTGGCTGGAGGGTAGTTCAGGCATCAGTCTTCCACTTAAACAACCAGTAAGGCGCACAGTGGGACATCATAACCCCCTGGCAGCGCATTTGCTAAGTAGAGAGTTAGGGCGTAGACTCATACTGCTAGAGCATTAGCAGGGCCCTCCAGGGTGGCCTTTGGCATTTACAGCCCAGTCCCTTGTGAGATGTGGACAAACCCCTTGTTCTTCCTTGGTAACAATTTTTCTTTCTTTATTTAGAACAATGACTTTTTAAAGATGATATATACTCAATTAAAAATTCAAACAGCTCTGAAAAAATATGAATAAGGAAAAATATACCCCGAATTTCATCACCTAGAAAATAATCATTGTTAACATTGGGTATCACTTCAGACCTCTTTCTTTGCTTATATACAGATGGAGGTGTGACTGGCTCGGAATAATTTTGCAAAAATGGGACCATACTGTGCATGCTAATTTTACATTGAAGTACTAAATTTAGTTCTGCTTGAACTTAAAAAGAAGAAAAATAAATTGTGATTAAAAATGAAGGAATTGCGGAATCTTAGGTAAATGTTTCTTGAATTTTAGTTGCTTTTTAAAAAAATAGGTGACGTATTCACATGGTACCAATTTCAAAAGCTACATGTTCATGAAAAGCCAGTCCACCATCTCTTATCTAGCCAGTGTCCTTGCCCAGAGGTAATCGTGTTTCTAGAGAGTTTCTGGTCCAATTTCTGGTCCACCTTTCTAGAGAGTTCAGTGTTTAAAAAAATTTCTTTTTCACAGAGATATTGGTCCTTAAGATTAAGAAACAAAAGATTATAAAACATTATAAAAAGCCTGAACATTTTGGAGCTATTATGTTTTTATAATGATATGCCTTAATTTTTTTTGTAACAGCATCTAGGGCTGAGTACTATGCTGAGAACTTTGCATGGATTATTTCATCTGATACCAACCACAACATTATCATCCTCATCTTACTGGTATGGGAACTGAGGCAGGTTAAATAATTTATGTGAGGACAAAAATGAGAATTGACAGAGCCAGGTGCAAATTCAAGCGGTCTGACTCCTGAACTACCCGCTACATACACCGCCTCCTTTAAATGCTCTATAGAATACCGTGCTTCCCTCCAGCATGTCCACTCCTTGTACAGCTGGATTTCATCTCTGGTAGTTTTTCCCAAGAAGGGCTGTATCTGCTAAGGTGTTTCATGTTTGAGACTATTACATGTGCCTTTATGGTCAAACAACAAAACTGTCTGGATATTCTTAAGTCACCCTTTTTTTTCCCCTCAGAACTTTGCAGACAAAGCCCCATTCTCATCTGGCATTGATGCTGTGGAGAAGTCTAAGCCAGTCCAATTTTGTTCTCCCATGTAGGTGACTTGTTTTTTGTAACTTGATTCCTGTAACTCTTCCTTTTAATCCCCAAAGGGAATTAACTCAGCCAGCCTATGTATCTGTTTTAATTATTCTATATAGTTTTTCCTGGAACATAAACTGCCTATTTCATATCCAAAATGACTTCTTCATTAATTGCAGGGAAATTTTCTTTTCAAAATAATTTTTTTCTTTGATTTTTTGTTTGTTTCTCTACTCCAGAGACACAAATTATCCTTGTGTAAGATCATCACTATTTCTCTTTCACATCTGTCTCTTCCTCTCTAATTGTCAAATCCTTTATCCTTTTTTCTGAATGTGCAGTTACTATACTAAGTCTTCCCTCTCTGTCAGTATTGAAATTCCATTTTCAGCCTATTTGATCTTTGATCTTTCTCATTTATTAGTTTTCTCTTGGTGTTGTTTTTGTCCTCAAGTTATAGTCTCAGCTGCTTCCCTTTTCACCTCTGTTGTTTTATCATTTTGTCTTTAAGATCTTATTATGTGTTTCTACAGTGAAAACACTGGCAGTGAATTTTTTCTAATTTTTAAGTCGTTTATTCTTTTAGACTGGGTCTTTCACCTGTCTTTTGTGTGCTTGTTCTTACCTGCCCTCCCCCCCTTTTTTTTTTTTTCAGCTGTACACGGGCCTCTCACTGTTGTGGCCTTTCCCGTTGCGGAGCACAGGCTCCGGACGCGCAGGCTCAGTGGCCATGGCTCACGGGCCTAGCCGCTCCGCGGCATGTGGGATCTTCCCGGACCAGGGCACGAACCCGCGTCCCCTGCATCGGCAGGCGGACTCTCAACCACTGCGCCACCAGGGAAGCCCTGCCCTCCTCTTAATTTTTTTTTGCTCTAGTATATTTGCATGATCATTGTACTACTTATTTTCCTCCTGCTCATGCTTAGTTGGGAAAACATTTGCCAGGACCTTCTACTTACTTTGAGATATTATGGGTAAATTCTTCTTGATTCTCTTCCCATATGACCTAAATTGTCCCCTCTAAGTTGCAGATGAGGACCAGGGTGCTGTATTTAATTCTCCCATTGCCTGAGGTATGTGAATGGGGGAGAGGATGAGGCTAGACATCAGCTGGGGATACGTGCAGCCTTTGAGGAAAAATCAATGCATACTTGTTGAATCTCTCTCTCTCTCTCTCTCTCTCTCTCTCTCTCTCTCTCTCTCACACACACACACACACACACACACACACACACACCAAGGATATACTTTAATTCCCAGAGATGGTAAAATCTACATTTATATTTAAAAAGAAAAACATTGTCTTCACTACAATGAAAGCTGCACAGCTGCTTCTGGGAACACAAAGATGTTTCTTTCATTGTTATACTGGAGGCAGTATAATGTGATACTTGAGAGCACAGCCCCCTATGTTCAAATCTTAGCTCTACCACTTAACTGGCTGTGTAACCATGAATGAAGTGCTTCTATTTCTAAGCCTCAGCTTCCAGATTGGGGATGATAATAGAACCTACCCATGTAACTGTTGTGAGTAGTAAAAGGATTTGTACATAGGAAGCCTTTAGCAGAACGCCTGGCATACAGTGAGCACTCAATAAATGACGGCTATTATTATTATATTATCCAGACGAGCAGTAGTTTCCTTTTGTTCGTCCTCTTGCTTTTGGAGTTTGATCAGAAACCTTCATGAGTGAGGTCCATTAAAGAGCTATCTACCTTCTGATAGCGCTAAAGAAAGACTAAAAGGAAAACTAAAAGTAAAAATGTGGATCACATGTACATTGATGGTGGGAATGCAAATAATACAGTCACTCTGGAAAACAGTTTGGAAGTTTCTCCAAAAACTAGACATGCAATTACTGTTCAACGTAGCAATTGCACTCTTAGGCATTTACCCCAGAAAAGTGAACACTGATGTTTACAAAGAAACTTGTACACAAATGTTCATAGCAATTTTATTTGTAATAGCTAAAAACTGGAATCAACCCAGATGCCCTTTAACAGATATCTGGTTAAACAAATTGAGGCACGTGCGTATCATGGAATACCTCTAAGCAATAAAAAGGATTAAACTTGATACGTGCTACAAACTGGATGAATTTCCAGGGAATTATGCTGAGCCAAAAAAGCCAAACCCAAAAGGTTACACACTGTACCATCCACTTATGTAACATTTATGAGAGCAAACATTTACAAATGGACAACAGGTCAGTGATTGCTAGGTCATAGGGATTGCGGTCTGAGGGAAGGAAGGTAGATGTGATTAAAAAGGACAGCACGAGGGATCCTTGTGTTGGAACTATTCACTATCTCGACTGTGATGATGGATATAAAAATCCATACAGGTGATTGTGTAGCACTTAACACACACGCACACACACAAACACAAACGAATACGAATAAAACTGGGTAAATCTAATCTGAATAAGAAAGCTGGATGGTATCAATGTCAATATATTGGTTGGGATATTATTTTAAAGTTTTGCAAAATGCTACCATTGGTGGAAACTGTACAATCAAGGATTTCTCTGTATTATTTCTTACCATTGCATGTGAAACTACAATTTTCTCAATAAAAATTTCAATTAAAAAATGAGTGAGAGAAAGCTTGCCCCAACCTCCCCGTGCCATCCCTGCACACACACAAAAAGTAAATGTCTTTCTCTATTTTTGGAACGTCAACAGATTCTCAGGCAGAGAATTCTTCTGTCATCTCTGCATAGAAATGGAAGAAGTGACAGTGATATTATTTTCTTTGGCCCTAACTGCTCCCCATCCACCCCAGTGGATGCGGGCACTGGCAAGGGGAGTTCTGCCAGCTGAAGGAGGGTGCAGGAAAAGAGCCTCTAAATGCTTTTGAGCCAAGGAGTGATGCAATGTGTTTAGAGCCATGTCACAGAAAGAACAGCCCTGGGGGAATTGAGTTAAATAGGGAAAAAGATATTGAGTCAAGAAATATGAGATAAACTAGGAGCCTGGGATGCCACTTCATGGTGTAATGTTGGGGGTGCTAAACAATTGTCTCGGTTTAATAGCCAACTTTTCTGGCTTTGGTGTTTGAAATTTACATGTTAATCAACACTTATTTTAAGGTTTGGAATATCCCATATGCAATGCATTTATGTTATCCGAGATGCTGATACATCTCATTTTCAGCATCAGTTAGTCTAGCTCAAGTATGTCCAGCTTTAAGGCTGGGGGATAAAGGGACGGATAAACGATAATGAAGTTTGGGGGTAGAAGTGAGGCTCAGGAAATGACAGAAATGCATTCAGCTGCCCATGATGGGGCACGCTAGTGTGTGGTCTTAGGCCATCTAGGAAGCCACTTGAGGGCACTAGAGGATCGGGAGAACTTGAGAGTTGATTTGCACAGTTTTACACATTCTTCGCATATGTTATTTTATTAAATCTTACAGCCTCCTGTAAGCTAAGTGTTGTTATCACTGTTTTAAAGAGAAAAAAGCTGAGGCTCAGATAATTTAAGTAATTTGTCCAAGAGCACATAGTCAGAGGGTGGCAGAGCCAGGATGTGATCGGAGAGCCTCTGAACACCAATCCAGGGCTTTCCCACTGCACGACACCATCTTCTCTTGGGCGCCTAGTGTTTGCCAGAATCTTACACTTAATGAAAAAATTTATCTCATGGATGAATTGGTGCAAATCCTACACATTTTATAAACAGGCAAAGGTGAAAAACCAAATCCACCTCTAGTGACCATTCAGTATCTCTGATCTCCTCGGCTAAATTTCTGGAAAGAATTACTTCCGTATTTGGTCACCATTTCCTCACTTTCATTCCCTCTTCAACTCACTTCCATTGGGCTTAATCCCCACCAACCAGTGGAAGTGCTGGTGCTTGGGCCACCAAGGACCTTCCACTGGTGATGCGGATTTTACTTGAACTTTCAGCAGCTTTCAACAAGGTAGCCAGTATTTCTCAATGATGGCTGCATGTTAGAATCACCCAGGGAGCATTCAAAAACATGGTGTAATTGGTCTAGGGTGGGACTTCTTGACTAGCGTAAGGGACAGTACTCAGGGGCTTTAAGTAGGACAGTAACATAGCTTGATTATGGTGACTTGAACTAAGATTATAGCACTGGAGATGGAGAGAAGCAAGAGCATCTGAGAATGAATTCAGTAGGATCCGGTGACTTGGTTGGATACAGGCTGAGGGCAGGGGAGAGAGAGGCAGTTGTCAAGGACGATTCACAGTTTTCTGGCATGAGTGACTGAGTGGTTGGTGGGACCATTTCCTGGGATGCAGAACTCTGGGGAGGGAGCAGATAGGAGGGAATGGCAGATGGAGATGGAGAGCTTGGCGTTGCCATGTTAAGTCAGGTGTGTTTGTGCCTACCTGTACCCAAGTAGAGATTGAAACATGGTTGAATATTTGTATCTGGAGCTCAGAAAGGAATCAGAAGTTGTCAGCATTGTTAAAAACAAGACAACGGGTCCCAGATGGGGTTGCTTTTGCTAAGCCCCACATCACCAAGCTGAGATTTTGCTTAATCACAATTTTGGCTCTCCCAGAAATGGAATCTTAAACCAGTCAATCAGGAATGATCTGATCAGCACCAGTGAAGTAATCTGCCCAGTCTGCTAGACTAGATGCTGCCCAATTTGTGAACCATTGCATAAAGCCAATAAGACCTTTAAAATTGACTCAGTTGAATTTTGTTTTTTAACAGCTTATAGATTGTATATAAGGCCATGGGTGGATGAAATTGTTGATGGAGAGAAGAGAGAGAGAGAGAGCGAGGAGGGAACACAGACAAATCCTGTGGGGCTCTATCATGTAGAGATCAATAGAGAAGGTAGAACCAGCAAAAGAAACGGTGAAAAGAAGTATCCAGCGAAGTTGAAGGGAAACAGAACACGGCGGCACAGAGACCAAGAGAAGAGGAAATCAAGGAGGAGGAAACTATCTTTGTAGTGGTTCTCAGCCCGTCTGAACATTAGAATTAACTGGGGAGCTTAAAAAAAATACTGATGCCTGTTCCTTCTGTTTGAAATCTCTTTTCTCTGCCTCTGCACAATCTCCTCACTTACCTCTTGGTTAACACTCTCAGTCCTTAAAGTTTGCCTTAAAGGTCTGACCCCAATATAAGAATAGTCCTCCTGTCTACTCTCTCGTAGTATCTGTACTTTCTCTTCTCAGCACTAAATAGGATGTGTGATAATACATTTATTTATGTGATATGTGTCTAAAGACAGTTTTTCTACCAGACTACATCCTCTCTATGAAGGAGCAGGGACCATGTTATTTTGTTCTGTCTATTCTCAGGGCCTTGCAGGTATCAGGCCTGTACGAGGTGCTTCATAAATACTTGTTGAGTTAATGCTTAGCAAACAAGTTGATTTGACTTTTACCAGGCCATCTATATTATCAGAAAATTTTAGTCACACTAGAAAGAATTTTAATCCGGAAATCTGCTTTAATAGTTTAAAAGTTTTTAAACTGTTTGATATGTTTCAGGGTTCTTTCTTTGTTTCTTTCTGAGAAAAGTTGGCTGACATCTTTATTGCTTTGTGGGGTGGGAAGTGGTCTCAGGAGCTCTCCGTGGGGCGGGTCCTCTCCTCTCCCCCATCACTGGCTTCTGGCTGCAAAGATGGTGCCCATTCTGCAGACGGCGGCCATGGCAGATGGAGAGCAGTACTCGTGCTGCCAAGCCCTTTCCAGATTCTTGGGCAGCAATACCATAGAAATGAATATCACTTCCACAAGATTCTTAGGCAAGCAAAGCTTTTTATTAAAAGAGATAGCTTGCGCACAAGGAAGAAATCAGGAAAAAAAGTGCCCGCTCTCCAAGTAGAAGGGGCAAGTTGCTTTTATAACAAAAGGGAGAGTTTGTCTCATGATCACTGATATTTCCAGAAATTGTCAAACTTCTTTGATCATCAGCAGGTGGTTCTATGGTGGCTATCAGAACTAGGGAGTGCTTCTGTGGGGGGAAGCAAATGCATGAGAATTTTCTGCAAGAAACACAGGAGCAGATAAGGTTAACATTTATAGTTGAGCTTCTTGTCTTGTGACAATTAGGTATACTTGTTAGTGTAACGGAAATGAAGTTAATCTTTTATTCCTGCGAGCCTGTTGCCATCTCCCCCTGGACTCAGGCCCTCAGGGCCTTTGTTTTTTAACTTGCAAGGCCTGTTTTGCCCAAGGCTGCTCCCCGATCCTTTTCCAAAATGGCAATACTCTTGTCTTCCTGTCTCACTTGTTCTCGTGGATCATGTGCCAGATGCTGCTGAGAACGGCTGGCATGTTCTTGTTGATAGTGGTCTCCCTGGAGGAGGTGTCCAGCTTTCACTGCTGGATCTCAGCTACATGACCAACACCAACACCCTTGCCTTCGGCTGCTGGCTGGTGGTGAGTCAGCCCGTTACAGCGAAAGGAGTTAATGTCCTTCTGACTATTAGGTTCTGTGCTGTACATCGCTACCTCTCTTGATCTGAAAACTGAAGTGGTTCCCCATAACCATCTATTGCAGGCGTGTGGACATCGAGGCATCTCCTGCAGTGACCAGAGACAGAAAGAGCAGGGATTTTTCGTAGAGAAGAAAAAAAATGTGTTTACAGTTGACACTCCATTGTTTGTGCATAATTGGGGGGATAGAGAATATGCAAAAAAGAGTGGACATATTCCACTTATTTGCATAACTGGCACACATTTCTCTCTCTTTTTCATCAGATAGTTTATAGGAATTATTGGATGCAATACTTTTACCTGCTTAGTAGCTATTATTAAGGTTCTGGGGCTTCACAGAGAACTCTATTTAATATTTGTAATAAACTGTAATGGAAAAGAATCTGAAAAAGAATATATATATCTGAATCACTTTGCTGTACACCGTAAACTAATACAAAATTGTAAATCAACTATACGTCAATTAAAAAATTAAGAGTCTGGGGCTTTGAAACTTGAGTCTCTGGAAGCTAAGGGAAGTCACCTTGCTGACATGTCCACAAGGAACGCTGCCCTTAAAGGAACCAAGAGCAGTCAGCCCTCTGTCAGTCCAAAGGCATCTTTCCTCAAATGATAACTTAGAATAACTATCTAGAGAAGCCTAATAACTGGCCTCATGAAAGGAAAAACAAGATTGGAAATCTAACAATTGTTGGTTTGCTAAAAAGCAAAAGCTCTGGTTTGGACCAAATAGAAACCCAGTCCTACTGGAAACTCGGAAATCCCCACTCCTCGTCACTGTACATGCATTAAACCACTGGCGGGCTTCCCTGGTGGCGCAGTGGTTGAGAGTCCGCCTGCCGATGCAGGGGACACGGGTTCGTGCCCTGGTCTGGGAGGATCCCACATGCCGCGGAGCCCCGTGAGCCACGGCTGCTGAGCCTGTGCGTCCGGAGCCTGTGCTCTGCAACGGGAGAGGCCACAACAGTGAGAGGCCCGCGTACCGCGAAAAAAAAAAAAAAAAACACTGGCAAAATGATAGCCTTTATAAATCAATATTGATGGGGAAACAGTAAAATGTTGCAAAAAGTGCCTACGTCACTTGTCCAAATTGTCTGAAGTACGACCCAGGGAAGCCTGTCTGTACTGCTCCCAGACATTTTAAACTATCTACTGGACTATTTGAAGTCTGGCAAAAGGATTTCATACAACTTCCTCCATCTAATGGATATAAATATGTTTTAGTCGTGGTCTGTATGTTTTCACACTGGACTGGAGTCTTCCCTTGCAGACAGGCCTCTTCTGTGGCAAAAGTCCTTTTGGAAAGATTATCTCTACCTGGGGAACTCCAACTTGAACTTCATGGTGATCGAGAAACCTATCTTACTGGTCAGGTATTTTGAGAAGACTGATCTGTTTGGCTGGTTTTACAGCACTTTCACTGCACTTATTACTTTCAGCCCTCTGGCTTAGTTAAACACACTAACAACATTATTAAGACTCAGTTGGCAAAATTTGTAGAGGCCCTCCAAAACCATGGCCAAAAGCATTGGTATTGGTCCTTCTAAATCTCAGATCCACCACTTCTGTAACTCATAAACTCTCACCCTTTGAGACAGTCACAGAATATGCAATGCACTTGACTCCTGCCTCTTTTTTTTTTTTTTTTTTTCTGTGAGTAGTAAAAGGATTTGTACATAGAGAGAACCTGTGTGGGACCAACCAACACAGCTGCCAGGTCATTTCTTGCTACACTGGGACTAGTTCTGTCCCTCATTAACAAAAAGGATCTCTAAGTGATGTGTGCAGTCACATCACTTATGAAGAAGAGAGCCGTTTCTTTCATGAAATAAGTCCATTTTATACTCCAGTAGTTACACAGATTACATGACATTTTTAGAGAACAAAATTCCATAAATCCACAAATTGCAGATTTGATTACTACAGTAATCAGTCCTCGGCAGATCTGGTTCATCCTGTCCAAAGCATTTCATAGATAAATATTCTCCCACTGCGAACAGTGGGAGTGTGTTTGCCTGGAGGTCTGTGATTACATATTTGCAAGGAAATTGACCAGATTATCTTCCTTCTCTCTTTCCCAGGGGCATTTTCTCAACAAAGGGAGACAATGTTACAGGCCTGCTGCTGCTCAGTTTCCAGGGTGGCAGAGCCAGTAAAGGTCAGTAGGAGCTTTCACATCCAGCTTTGTCTCACTTGCAAGTCCATTCTTTCCAATATACCGTATTCTCCCCAAACTTCAGGAGGGCCTAGCTAGGGAATTCCACACGTGTTAATACCTCTTAATACGTCTTGACTTTTAATTTTGGTGAACGTTGTCATCAACATCTCTCAAACTGCTGTGAATAGTCCTTCACAGGGTTGTTTCTGCTGCTACTACTGAGAGCCAAACAGTCTGGTTTGTAGAGGAAGGAGGAGAGAAGGCAAAAAAAAAAAAAAAAAAATATGGGAAAGACAAGAAGGATGGTTCAACTAAAGACATTTTACTTGAATTGCATGTTGAAGTGGGTGATTCTCCTTTAACAGCTAGCTGGATAATAAGTATTGTAGTCACTTATTAGTACCAATAGATGATAAAGTAGTTTGTTTATAAAAGTGGCACAGTAATCCTTGGAATTTAATTTTCGGGAAATAACAGAAGGTCAGTGTACTTTATAGACAGTGGTGTGCAATAGCCTGTGAGTTCCAGCTTGTGAGAGCCCACTGTGAGCCTCTCTTCTCCACATTTAGGCAGTGATGTCACTGATATTGGCGGCTTGAAATAGGCCATGATAGCAGTATGCACACCACAGAAATGATCAAAACCAGGACTTTTTCTTCCCAGGAAGCTGGTTGGTGAATGTTTACCAGCACATCAATATTTGTAGATAGGTATTCCAGGCTTTCCCATTGCTGTATTCAGCATTAATCTGATGCCAGAATTAGAAAGTCAAATGAAGAATCAAAATATCAATTACAATAGACCATTAGAATGTAAATGTATTGAATTTTCTAGGAGGGGCAATAAATAACATCCTTTTCTTCCCCTCCTGAGTTTGGAATCAAGGGTATGATAAAGGATCAGTATCTCAACTAAATTGTTAACTAACTTGATTAGGGAATCACAGAATAACTCTGTGGCCAAGTGGGCTTCCTAATTCCTTGCCCCTGAACTGAGTTCACCCACCCCATTGCTGGCAGGACTGGACCATACCAGACTGTGAATCTCTCTCCAAGGGGCAGACCACTTTCTCCATGTTGGAGCAGAGAATGTGCTTGTCTTAAGGTCAGTCCATTCTGAGTGACGGAGAGACTGAGAGAAAAAGGCAAAGAGATGGATGTTGCACCCTGCACACTCAGTTCCTGCCTCCTAGGTATCCCAGTCACCCTAATTGGGTAGGTCACTTCTCTTCCCTTGGGCAGGGATGATGACAGAAAAGGGGGAGGGAGGGAGGAAGCTCCTACTTTATGGGCCAAGGTAGGAACTTGGTTGTGGAAAAGAAAGGTTTGCCCTGCAATGTGTTTTATTTGAATCCCCTTTCTTACCACTTACTAAAATGAGACATTGTTCATAAGCACCAGATACTTTGTTCCGTAATGCTGCTGGGTTGAACAGTTGAGGTGAAAGTGTGGGGACGTTTTCAAACCTTTTTATGGGAAATGGTGGTGGTGTATTTTACCTACAGAGGCACCTAAAATATATGCTAGGCAGTTTTGATTTCTTTCTCTCCTTTTTAAAAACCTGCTAACAAAGAGTCTGACTCACATCTACTAATGTTAAAATATCAAACCCCTTTGAACATTTTCATCAAGCAACCAGTTCATTCATTGAAAAAGAGAGAAACAGACCAAACATTTATTTAAATGACTTATTGTTCAGCTGAATTGACTAGGTGGCTTAAAAGAATTGACATCAGTTCTGTCTGGGTTGTTGATCCAGCTGCCTTGCAGAATAGACAGCCTCTCTTTCTTTGTCAACTCACAGCATAATAAAATTTTGTCTATATTTCCAGTTTCATGTGGAAATGTTTAAAAGAATGCACAATCCAAATATTTTTAAATAATTGTATGTATGATACAATATCCCTTGTATGGGGCGTTGTATTTTCTTTTGGGGGCCTAAGATAATTTTAGGCTTTTGTGTGTCTCCTGGCTTTCCCTTCAGGTCCGATCAGGTCAAATACCAAATGGAAGACATTTATATTGGACTCGTCTAACAAATATGTCCTTCAAAGAATGGCTCTTATCTAAGCACCATCACTCTTTGAAAGGCTGACTTTGGGGATCTCTAGCTCATGTCAAAATCCGGTCTAGGTTGGTGGTGACTTGTCTGTGGACATCTGCAGACTATTTTCTCATGCCCAGGAAATGAGGTGATCCTTTCTCAGTGCCATGGGGCCTCAGAGCTGGTACCCAGTGGCACCATTGTTGACAAGCCCAGCAGAAGGCCAGGGACAGGGTAGACATCGCTACACTCTATCTCTGTGCCCGGGTAAGGAAACACTGGCACACCATTGTGAGGAGGCTTGTTGTCCTGCGCATGTGGCCCCAAATGAACAGAACCAGGGCACCTCGGCTCTGGTGTGAACTGCCTGTCCTGTTCACAGACTCAAGCCCACACATCAGTTAGAAAAATAAATGCATTTTGTCTTTCGTTTGTTTGATGGACTTCATTTTAGGGACTGTCTCATTCCCCTAGTCCCACTGGAAAAGTATCATATTGATTATAATTTTGGCATAGATTAATATCACTATTGTTGTTATTTTGCTACAACTGTCCTGTTATAGAAAAGAATTACTGCTTACTGGGAATATAGGCTGTTTACTGGGAATAGTAGACTCCGGTTTGCATATAACTTGCATTAAATTTGCATGTTGTTCATTTACAGTAAAAAATCATAGATGCCTCTTCACACCCTAAATATTCCTTCCTCTCCGGAGACCTTGAACACCTCTTTCTTTTTTCTCTTTTATCTTTCTTTAATCGTTTGTTTGCCTCAGTTAATATTTTTTTAAATCTTTATTGGAGTATAATTGCTTTACATTGTTGTGTTAGTTTCTGCTGTATAACAAAGTGAATCAGCTATACGTATACATATATCCCCATATCCCCTCCCTCTTGTGTCTCCCTCCCACCCTCCCTATCCCACCCCTCTAGATGGTCACAAAGCACCGAGTTGATCTCCCTGTGCTATGAGGCTGCTTCTGAACACCTCTTTTTAAAAACTTAATCTTCCTGAGACTTCCCTCGTGGTGCAGTGGATAAGACTCCTTGCTCCCAATGCAGAGGGCCCAGGTTCGATCCCTGGTCAGGGAACTAGATCCCACATGCATGACGCAACTAAGAGTTCACATGCCACAACTAAGGACCTTGCGAGCCGCAATGAAGACCTGGTACGACCAAATAAATAAATATTAAAAAAAAAACCAAACTTGATCTTCATTAGTTTCTCTATCTTCTTCACTTCAAATTAAAAAAAAAATTTGCAAGAAGGGCCCTGATTATATGTATAAAACAGTGACATTTCACAGATGATACACAGATGAACAGACTATTGAAACCCTACATTTTGGTGAGGTTGTGTTTGGAGTTCCAGCTGATAGTGTCATCTTTTATTGCATGCTTATTAAGTAAGATACATTGTCTTTTTATTAAGTAATTCTTAAATGATGATTATTATTGAAGACAGATTGTTGACAGTTATTTAAATAACTGAGACTCTTTTGTTACTTTATAGACCCATGGCATTGTTTTGAATTCTCCTTTGTCAGTTTTTCAACAAATATTTTATGGACACCTGCCATGTGCCCAGGACCATTCTGGGTACTGGGATATAAGGTGGTACTGGTGACCAAGAGACTTGGCTTACCCTCCTCCCTTATTGCAGTTCACAGTCGAGATGTTGAGACAGATAAGTGAAGGAGGAGCTGTAATACTGAACTGTAAGGGTAATAATTAGGGGTAGAGTAGCCGTCCTCAGTAGACTGAAACTGAGGCTTGGCTACATTAAAATGTGAAAGAAAGTAACAGTTCTTTCCTTAAGAACCTACTCTCACCACCCAAAAGAGTGTACACTACCAAATGTAAGGTAGATAGCTAGTGGGAAGCAGCCGCATAGCACAGGGAGATCAGCTCCGTGCTTTGTGACGACCTAGAGGGGTGGGATAGGGAAGATGGGAGGGAGGGAGATGCAAGAGGGAAGAGATATGGGAACATATGTATATGTATAACTGATTCACTTTGTTATAAAGCAGAAACTAACACACCATTGTAAAGCAATTCTACTCTAATAAAGAAGTAAAAAAAAAAAGATACAAGGAAATAAAAATTTTAAATAAAAATTACTCAAAATCCCCCCCTCAAAAAAAAATAGAACTCAGGCCTACCAGACCTACTGAATCACAATCTGCACTCTTACAATCTCCCCAGTGTACTTGTGAACCCATGAATAGTTGAAAGGTACATTTCTACCTCGACATGTCTTTTCTGTCTGAGAAATACACACATTTTATCCAATTTGCTATAAATAAAACACTCGAAAATGCAAAAAACAAAAAGAGTGGAGAAGAGCTTGGAAGTGTGTTTAAAATTTAATGTAGACATATTCGAGCATATTTGGTGTGAGATTGTGTGCCACATTTGAAATGTGTCAAGGGACAGGAAAGAAGTCATACTGTGAGAAGGTGGACTCTGGGATGCTGAGACAAACGTAGCAAAAGCACTGACCGAGGGATGGAGGGAAGTTATTCCTTCGTATGTGCCGTGGCCTTGGCCTCTGAACTCATCCTATCTTTTCCAGCATCCTGGATCTCTGTGTGTGAATAAAAATTCCTCCTGTTTTGAAGTTCAAGCAACCTTCTATGGTGGGAGTCTCTAAATGATCTACAACAGAGAATAAAGTGCATCTTCTTCACTTTACAAGAGATTGCAGAGATGTCAGAGCATGGTGAAGATGGCTGTCTTCAGAAGATGGCTATTGAAGTAGTCAGTGCAATGGGCAGTAATCTGCGTCTCAGTAGGCACCGTGCAGAGCTTGGAGACCAGCGGTGCTCCTTCGCTTGGATTGCCAGTAGCCAACAGACGTAGCAATAGCGAAAATATACATTTTCTGTGGTATCTCTGTAAGTAGTTTTGCACCTTTGAACATTTTCGAAGGTCTCTCAAAAATATTGCATGAAATGATGTCAGAGACCGGTGCAACTGGTGACACAGACTGATTCTTAAGTGCATGCAAGACCCTCCTTGGGAACTCCTATGTGCTCCCAAATGACCTCACAGCGAAGTTTCTTTATGAACTGGGTGGGGGCTTAGCACAATCAAGATGTGACATGAATATTAATAAAACTTCTCTTCCAAAACTGGGAAGAAACTCTTCAAGCCTGAATCAAATCCTTGTTTTTGTTACCTTTCTTTTCCAGTCCCATTCTTGTTCTGTGGTATATGTGCCTCTATCCTCCGATGAATTCCATCCCTTTGGCAGTTTTAAAACAAGGTGTCAAATTATTTGGCCCACTTTCCATTAAGAGGCAGCATCTACGTTCCCTCCTGAATCTAGGGAGATGTGTGAGTCCTCAGCCGATAGGATAGGGTGTAAACGTGTCTAAATGGTGTTGTGTGACTTTTTAGGCTAAGGCCTCTTGTGCCTCTTGGAGGCCTGAGTGCCATATAAGAAATCCCACTGCCTGGGACCACCATCCGGAAAGGCAGCATACTGGTGCTCTGGTGGACAGTCCCAGTTGAATCCAGCCTTCCAGACATCCCTGCCAAAGTGCCAGACATGTGAATGAACCATCTTGTATCCTCCAAATCCACCATCTGCCAGCCAACCACTGAGTGACCTCCATTAACACCGCAAGAAACAGATGAATCACCAGAGAGCCCTCCAAAATATTGCTTTTCCCTCTTATCTCAATTATTATGGCTCCCATAATTTAAAACTCATTTTTAATTAAAAGTTTTCAATTAGGAACTTTGTAAGTGGAGAAAACCTCTCTTTTAGATCTGTTCAAACCCACAAAATCACGATATAACAACGGTTGTTGGTTTGGGCCACCATTTTGAGGGGGGTACTTCGTCACCCAGCAATAGATAAGTGGAACAATTTCCTTAGGAGCTGCCTTTTGGGGAATCTGTTGTGTTCTGAAGTTGTGTGTTCTTGTTTTTAAAATTCAGAATTGCATTTTGCACAAGTTTGAATATAAGGGGTTAAATGATGTCAAAGTAGTCTCCAGACTATATCTCAGTTACCTTATGGCTCAGGTTGGCCTTTATGGGCCCGTCTGAGGGCCTCATCACCAATAAGGAATGATGTCTGCGTTCTGAGTACCCAACGCCTAAGCAGTGAGTGAATTTCTGGAGTCCAGCTGTTTGTTGGTTGGGAACTGTCTATATTGAAAGCAACACTCGCTCTGGGAATGAACTCAGCTCCGCAGGCCAGCGCTGTCTGCAAACTGAGTGGGCGTGGCTCCAGAAAGGGAGGCAGGGCCAGCTTCCACAGCCCTTTTACCTGCAGCGCTCTCACCTCCATACTGTGCTCTGCGCTGCAGCCTCACCCAACTGCTCTCAGATGCTCAGTAACATTTTGTTTGTGTTTCTTCCATGGTGCTTGGCACATTCTGCCTTGAATTTTTATTTCTACATATTTATTTTCCTCTATTTTACTAAATCGTAAGCTTCTTGAGAGCAGGGGTTATGCTGCATTAATTTTCTATCGTTGGACAGTGCATGCTGACTTGCTAGACAGATAAATATTTGTGACTTAATGGAGAGTTCTTCCTTAAAATGACTGCAACAGCCAATGGAGGACGTCCTGGCCTTAAATTGCCAGCCTGTGGAACTTTTTCCTTTCTCTTCATGACTTTAGAATCACAGAATATCAGAGCTGGCTGGGAACTTAGGGATCATTTATAGATGGAGGAGTGGTAACAGGGGCTGCCTAGTGAGTGTGAGAGCTGGGACTGGAGCCCAGGTATCCTGACTCCACGCCCTAACTGCTTCCACGCAACTAAACAGCCTCGTGTCATTCATTTACCCGTTATCTCCATCCTGGCAATGGTGATGATACCTTTAGCAGCTGCTCCACAGATCTCTCTCTAGCCAGTTTTGCATCTTTGACCATTGTTAAAGTCCCTCAGTTTTGCTTTCCCACCCCATCTCAATTATTGTGGTTATACCATTTTAATAACTCATTTTCAAATATTAGTTTTCAAGTACAAACTTGATAGGGGGTGTGTCTCCCTCAAAAAAGTTTTCCTAATGCTCTCAGACCCGCATTAAATGCATTCTTTGATTCAGTAGGTATTCACATATTTATCATTAGTACTGCAACAGACTGCTGTGTGGTCTTTTTCTTATTTATCATGCTATTATTAATTTCTTTTTAAGATACTCAAAATCATCATTTGGTTTTATTTCTTTTCTTTTTTAAAAATATTTATTTATTTGGCTGTGCCGGTCTTAGTTGGGGCATAAGGGATCTTTTAGTTGCGGCATGCATGTGGGATCTAGTTCCGTAACCAGGGATCAAACTTAGGCCCCTAGCATTGGGAGTGTGGAGTCTTAACCACTGGACCACCAGTGAAGTCCCTGCTTTTGTTTCTTTTTTATTTTATTTATTTATTTATTTTTTTGCGGTACGCGGACCTCTCACTGTTGTGGCCTCTCCCGTTGCGGAGCACAGGCTCCGGACGCGCAGGCTCAGCGGCCATGGCTCATGGTCCTAGCCGCTCTGCGGCATGTGGGATCTTCCCGGACCGGGGCACGAACCCGTGTCCCCTGCATCGGCAGGCGGACTCTCAACCACTGCGCCACCAGGGAAGCCCCCTGCTTTTATTTCTTACTCGAAATATTTACTGTTGTTTTGGGTGTGCTTTCCATTCATTCATTCATTTATTCAGTAAATACTTGTTGGGGACCCTTCATGCACTGTCCTAGGAACTTGGGATAGAGCACTGAATGAGATGGCTTCGGTCCTTGTCTTCACAGAGACTACACTTTAGCTTTGTTTTGGCTGTCCTGGTTATGCCTTTCCCTCTGTCCATCCTGAAATTCCCTGGGTGGGAAAAATAGAAGCATAGTGTTTCATCCCATCACATTCTGTCTTATATCCCAGGACTTCTCTCCTCTACCCCACCCATTCCCAACACCTGGGGCTCTGTCACTCACATGCGGTGCTTGTTCAAATGTCTTTGCCTTTCCCAAAGAAACTCTGGAATATCCTCACCACTCCCCTTCATCAGAAAAACATCCATTCCTCTTTCAAGGTCTAGACCAGATGTTCTTCCCTCGTGAAGTTTTCCACTCCTCAGCCACACTAGCCACATTTCAATGGCTCAGTAGCCCCCAGATTCTTATAATAAATATGCAAAATCAGTCTACAATATACATGAAGGCAATTCAAATTAGAATACTAAGGTGTTACTAAAAAAAACTCAGAAGAGATTTTTATTTTTTTTAAATAATATATGCACATGTTAAAAATTCAGTTGTATAAAGTTCCAAATTACTTCCTTCTATAGAGGAAACTATGGTTACAAGTGTGTTGTAATCTCTTCCAGATACATACGCTATGCATGTATGAGTAGGAATCAAGAATTCTGTGGACAGAATTATTTTAGGTTCATTTGAAAAAATATGTAGAAAGAAAACTATGTATAAGGATAGTAAAAGATGATATAGGGGAGGAAAAAGTTTTCCTCAACCCTCTTAGGACCCTTCGCTGGGTCTGAAAATTAAATTGACAAAGACAGATGAACAAGAGAAAAGCATGCAACTTATTTAATACAAGTTTCTTGTGACACAGGAGTCTTCATAAGGAAATGAAGACCAGAAAAAAAACAATTCAATCTGAGTATTTTAATACTGGGTTTGTTGAAGTGTGGACAGTCGTAGAGAAATATAATAGGGCAAGGGGTATGAGGTACATACAGTAAACCGGGGAAACTTAGCAAGGCCTGTGTGTTCGGAGCCTTCTCAAGGCCCTTTTGTCTTGTTTCAGAGATAAAGGATGCTCCTTTCTTCCAGGTTTAGGGAGGGCACCTCTCACATGAGGGTTTTATGATTGTTTCAGGGGAGAAGGACAGGGTGGGGGGTGTTTAGAGTGACATTCTTGTTTCTGCTGTTTTCTCAGACTTCCTCAGCTTGAAATATTCAATATGCCAAGGTGTCATGTTTTGTGGTAGTGTGTCCTGAACTCCATCAATGACTGCCTTACCGGTTATAATAATCACAGCTAATACTTACCGACCACTTACTTTGCGCTAGGTACTGCTCTGAACTCTTTTACATGCGTTAGCCATTTAATCCTCATAACAGCCCCATGAGTTAGGTACTATCATTATCCTCTTTTATAGATGAAAATACTGAAGTACCTTGCCCAAGATCACGAAGTTGGTAGAGTTTGATCTAAATCCAGACCTTTAATTTCAAGAACCCCCTCCCCACTGAAGACAGATATTTTTACCTCTCCCAGACCCAGCTCAAGAGTTACCCCATTATGAAGTTTTTTCACTCACTCCCCAGGTAGACTTTCTTTGTATCCCTATGTTTGTTACTCTTCCTGTAGCATCTATAAGAGTTAACTGTGTTCTATGTTTACTTGTCTGTCTGCCCTTTGCTAGAAAGCAAACATTATAAGGAGAGAGACTATGTTTCATGTACTTACTTAGTATCTTCTGTGCTCCGCCCAGAGTCAGGGCTTAATAGCTGCTTGTTGAGTGGAGAGGCTAAGTCTTTGAAGGAAAAACTTACCTTGGCTGGTTTAGTTCATGAGCCTATTTATGGTGCTGTTCAAAAATATCATTGTTCCAGTCAGCAACCTTTAAAAAAACTTGATGATTAAGGAAATTACGAACCCTCTGCTGCTGAATCTCAGTGGGGAAAAAAAATATCCTTAGGATGATTATATTTAAATTAGCCTTGAGAGGTTAAGTCCTCATATCAAGTATTTCCCCTTGTAATAAAAATAGATTTTTTTCCCCCTACTCTGCATTCACTCTTCTGCCCACCAAATACACATGAACATTGCTGACAGACCCAAAGGCAGCAGTAGGGAAGAGGTATGTCATACTCACCTTTCAATGTCTACTTCTGTTTTGATTTCCCCAAGGGAAACTATTGTTTAAAAAAAAAATTGCTATAAAGGTAATATCTTGTCATTGTAAAAAAATACATCCAATGAAGAGATTTAGAAAGAATAAAGTGAAAATCACCTGGAAACTTATTATCTAGTAATTTTACAGTTAGCATTTTAACAATGTATATATTTTCAGGCTTTTTTCTGTGCCCATGCCCCCAAAAATATATATATATATATATTTTTTTGCGGTACGCTGGCCTCTCACTGTTGTGGCCTCTCCCGTTGTGGAGCACAGGCTCCGGACGCGCAGGCTCAGCGGCCATGGCTCACGGGCCCAGCTGCTCCGCGGCATGTGGGATCTTCCCAGACCGGGGCACGAACCCGCGTCCCCTGCATCGGCAAGCGGACTCTCAACCACTGCGCCACCAGGGAAGCCCCCCAAAAATATTTTTTACAAAAAAAGATCATATTAATCATACTACTTTATGCCCTGACTTTTTCACCTAAAATAAATCTGGTCATTTTCCATATTAATAAATATTTAATTTTATGGTATTTCTTTTCTGGATGTATCATGAGTTATTGATTGACCCAATTTCCTATTGATGGACATTTTAAGTTGCTTCTAATTTTTCACTGGTATAAAAACGTGTCTCGGGATTGCTATCTTGGATTCTGCGCGTCTGATTGTTTTCCTAGGATAAACTCCTAGTTGTGGAATTGTTAGGCCAAGAGATATATGCATTTTAAAGTTTTGGAAACATAGTGCCAAATTTTTTTCCAGAAAACACTTCCAATGTCTACTCTGGTTGACACCATAGACAAATGCCTGTTTCGCCACAGTTATCTGCAGCATCGATGAGCATTGATCATTGTTGTTAATTTGCATTTCTTTGATCATTAGGGAGGTCAAATATTTCCTCATTGTTTCTCTTGGAACTTTGATTACAGCAGTTTGTGTGTATGTGTGTGTGTTAAAGAAGTTTTTAATTTTTAATGTGTTCAATCTATGATGTTTTTGAAGTATTCGCTTTTGGGATCACATTTAGAAAGGTGTCTTTCCTAAGATAATAAATTAATGCACCTATGTTTTCTATTATACCTTTATCATTTTGTTTTTTAATATTTAAATCTTTCATCTGCCTGCCAATTATTTTTGCATAAAGTATGAAATAGAGTTCTAGCTTAATTTCCCCCTATTTTTAATTGATTATCTTACTTCCTTTTGAAAATAATTTACCTTTCTTCCGTTTAACTAAATAGCAAAAGCAAATACTTGAATAGTGATGTGTACAACACGTACTGTTCCACTTGCTTTATGTATATGAACTCATTTAAATTTTATCACCACACTATGAAACAGGTACTATTATTATCCTCAATTTATTAATAAGAAAATTGAAGACAGAGAAGCTAAGTAACTTGCCCAAGGTCACGTGGCAAATCACTGCTGGAGCCAAACTGGAATCCAGGGAGTTCGGGTCCAGAATCCACTCTCCTAAGCCCTATACTGCCTCAGCGAAACTCCTCAAGGTCCTGTTCTAACCTGCTTACCCCCTACACCTTCTCTATTCACCCCAGTAAGACGTGCTTTCCTTCCTTTTACTTGAAACCTGTGTACTCACAGTGCTTAAATTCCTGGTTGGCAGGAAAACTGTGTGTGTACATGGCCCTCTTCTGTAACAAATGCCAATTTCTTTGGTGGCAGGGACAGGAATTAAGAATGTTTGCTCCAGATGCAGTGCTTTGCTCATAGATGCATGGAGTCTTCCTTTCTCTATCATTAGTTTCCATTTTAATTTAAAAATAATATATGAATATAGTAAGCATTTATATAGCACAAGAGTGAACACTGAGATATGTCTGTTCCTACAATCTCCTTCCAGATTCATTTACTGGAAATTTTCTATTTATATATAGGTATATATGTATATTTTGTTTTACATAAATAGAAATATCCTAAGTATCTCTTCTACACCTTTTTTAATATTCATGTATCTTGAACCTAGGTCCATATGAATACATGTAGATCTAGCTCATTCTTTTTAATGACTTTATAGTATTCCATTGCAAGTATGGGCCATAATTTACTTAACCAGTCCCCTATGGGTGGGCATTTAAATTGTTTCCAACCTTTTGCTTTTACAATGATGAACATACTTGTACATTTGTCTTTAAGGACATATGGGAGAATATATGTAAGATAAAATTATAGCACAGGAATTGTTCAAGGTGTATATGCATCATAAATTTTGATATATAATGCTAATTGAACTATAGATTTCTAAAAGTTAGATAATATTTTAGAAATTACATAACTGACTTTAAAGAGTTATTGAATACTGAATGACTTTTGAATGCTGAATGACTTTTGAATACTGAATGACTTTTGAATACTGAATGACTTTTGAATACTGAATGACTTTTGAAGAGAGTCACAATCTAAACTTGTGAAGACAAAAATAATACTAATAAGTATGGAAAAAGGCTTTCAAATTGATTTGATATTTACTCTGAATAAGATAAGCGTGGATTAAAATTAATAAAATGTAAAGTGGTAGCCAAAGTCAAAGAGCACTGATACGATCATACACTGGTTGAAAAACAGCATTCGAGCGTTCAATCAGGGCATTGGAAACCAGACTTCCTGTGTTGGAATCCATGGTACGCCGCTTCCTAGTTGTGTGACTTTGGGCAAATTTACTTAACTACTCTGGGCCTCAGCTTCCTCATCTTCAAAAATGG
The DNA here is from genome assembly GCF_964374135.1 of Grampus griseus. Taxonomy (NCBI): domain Eukaryota; kingdom Metazoa; phylum Chordata; class Mammalia; order Artiodactyla; family Delphinidae; genus Grampus; species Grampus griseus. Next base: position 37,156,208 of record NC_139005.1, read on the forward strand.
GGGAAGTTATAGCGCCTACTTCATAGGATTGTAATGAGAATGGAAGAATACATATGAAACACTTAGAGCAAGGCTGGTACACTGTAAGTGCCCAGTAACTGTTAGGCACTAGGTTAAGTGTCATTAAAATAATAGTGGTAGGGCTTCCCTGGTGGCGCAGTGGTTGAGAGTCTGCCTGCCGATGCAGGGGACATGGGTTCGTGCCCCGGTCCGGGAAGATCCCACATGCCGCGGAGCGGCTAGGACCGTGAGCCATGGCCGCTGAGCCTGCGCGTCCGGAGCCTGTGCTCCGCAACGGGAGAGGCCACAACAGTGAGAGGCCCGCGTACCGCCAAAAAAAAAAAAAAAAAAAAAAAAAAAAAATAGTGATAAAGGAGAAAAGAGTGTCAAATGAGCTGATTGGTATCATATTCACAGACTAGAGAACTGAAATGCAAGAGTGAGACTGGGAATAGATATAAAATCATGTTTAACTACCATATGTAAAATAGATAGGTAGTGGGAAGCAGCCGCATAGCACAGGGAGATCAGCGCAGTGCTTTGTGACCACCCAGAGGGGTGGGATAGGGAGGGTGGGAGGGAGATGCAAGAGGGAGCGGATATGGGGTTATATGTATACATACAGATGATTCACTTTGTTATACAGCAGAAACTAAGACAACATTGTAAAGCAATTATACTCGAATAAAGATGTTAAAAAATAAATAAATAAAAGCGTGTTTATCTGTGGTGTTCATTTGACATAGCTGGAGAATCTTTGCCTTCGTTTTCCAGGAAACACAATTGTTCTTGGCTCCACTTTAGAGGATGCACATGGCTCAGTGCAGGATGAGACTGACTTTGGCAACTGAATGGAACACTGGAGTGTTCAGTTTTAAGGCTGATTTATAAAAAAACAATGTCAATTAAGCCATTGATTAAAACATCCTCATACAACAATACAAGAAAATGATTGTTTATAGAGTTGGACGTGATTTTTGACTCTTGAATCAACTGCTCTGTTCCATTCATGAGAATAGCAGGGATTTTAACAAACATTACATAGTGTTTTTCATTTTTAAAGAACTTAAAGTTCGCATAATTTTATATACTGTTGAGTAAAACTATTAAACAGATATATTTGATTCACATGTGTATACTTATAAATGCCATGCTATTATTGGTCCCTTGAATTTATATAATAATGATAATAATAAATTCTGTACACTTGTGTAGTGTTTAAAAATATTTTACAAATTTTTCAATTTTTGAGGACTGGTCCCATTTTTTTTTTTTTCATCGTGTGACCTGATTAACCTCTACTCTTGAAAAAAAAAGTAAGAAGTTGGGACATCAGGGCTTCCCTGGTGGAGCAGTGGTTAAGAATCAGCCTGCCAATGCAGGGGACACGGGTTTGAGCCTTGGGCCGGGAAGATCCCACGGGCCGCGGAGCAGCTAAGCCCTTGTGCCACAGCTACTGAGCCTGCTCTCTGGAGCCCACGAGCCACAGCTACTGAGTCCGCGAGCCACAACTACTGAAACCCGTGAGCCTGGAGCCCGTGCTCCACAGCAAAAGAAGCCACCGCAATGAGAAACCCGTGCTCCGCAAGAAAGAGAGGCCACTGCAACGAGAGGCCCGCGCACTGCAGCGAAGAGTGGTCCCCGCTCGCTGCAACTGGAGAAGGCCCGCGCGCAGCAGCAAAGACCCAGCATAGCCAAAAAAAAAATAAAAATAAAAAAATAAATAAAACAAAGAAATTGGGACATTCAGCTTCTTTAATATTAGGTTAAAGAAAAAAAGTATTTTTCTATTGTGGAGAAAATGCATAGTCAGGAAAGCATATACAATTAATCCTTGTTGAAATGTTAATTTTATAATAACATTAGCTATAAAAGAAATCATGTGAGAGTCTGATACCATTAAAATCAGTTGATTTCTGTAGGACACAAATGACATGGATGCCTTGTGGTGTTGGGGAGGAATACAGCTATTTGTAACTTGATAACAAAATGCTATTTCTGCATTATTTTTACCTGTAAAACCTCTCAGGAAGAGACAAATTACTTTTCTACCAGCTAAAACAAAACAAAACGAAACCTTGTAATTTAATTCTTTCATTGCACAAGCTGTAGGATTCCAGATGGTGATGCTGTTTTCATGAAAGAAAACATTCTATAAATCTGTTTTATTTTTTTAGAGGTAAATTATTATTATTGCTCTCTTATTTGCAAATTGAGATGTTAAAGCAACGATACCATATGGATACGATTTCTGTTAACCTTTAAAAAACTACTCTTTTCAATTTGGGATTGTTTTAATCTATAGTGATTAATCAGCAATGTGCTTAGCAAAAAAATAGCAGTATATTTATTTATGGTGGGTAGTAACATAAAAATGTGCCTCATCATTCTTTGTATCTGAAAAGCAAAATGTACAAAGAACGTCCTTATCTTTGCAAACCACAGTGCTGTATTTATGAAGATATAAAAACCTGTAGAAAAAGTGCAAAATTTAAGGTGGTTAAAATGGCAACACTACTCAAATTCAAACAAGGAAGCAGACTGTTAAAACCACAAAATATATAACTCCCAGCAGCACTGCTTTTGCTTTAGATAATGCTTTGTCATTGTTTGCTGTCTTTCTCAAGTTTAGCCTCCTCGGTATGAAAATCATAAAGAGAGAAAAGTAAATGCTTACATATTTTTGTTTTCAAAAGTCACTTCCCAAGAGATGAAAATTTCTTTCTTTCTCTAAAGTTTTCTATATGAAATAATGTCTAAATATCTGTATGTGGCTCTCTGAATACCTGTGGTTACTTAGGGGAAAACAATCACCACATACTTACTTAAATTAGATAAAAGTCAGTGTTTCTTGCAAAAGTCTACAGCAGTTCTGTGAATCTGGGCAGAAAATTGTTTCTGGTGTGGAAATTGTCTGTCCCTGGCAGAAGCCCATATTAAAATGATAGAATTAATCTTTCACTGTATGAAAATCAGTCATTCCCTGTCAGGAAATTTGATACCCACTGTTCCTCCCCTCAGTCAAAATGACCTGAAAGTTTTTGAACTATCTTCATTTTTTTTAAAGGAGTAGACACAATGATGTACTCAGAAAGGAATCCAAAGACTTGGAATCTAGAATCTCATCAGCTACTAACTTTGACCTTGGGCAAGATGACTCACTTGTCTAAGCTGTCCCTTATAAATAGATGAAAGGGTTGGACTAGAATATAGATGACCTCTAAGGCCACTTCTAAATCTATAACTATGATTTTAAATCAAAGACATTAATAAAGATATAAATATATATTATATACATTATATGTTAACATGAATATAAATATTTATATATATATCAAATAAATATATAAAATAAGCAAAAATCTATTATCTCACATAACAAGCAAAGGGATAGGGTGATTACAGGGTGCTTAGTTTAGCAGTCAATGGCATTTTCAAGGACGTAGATTTTTTTCTCTTTTTGCTCTGTCATCTTTACTGTCTTGGCTTTCTCCTTAGGCTTATCTCCTCATTGTTGCAGGACAACTGCTGTAATTCTAGGTGTTACCTATAGACATGACCTCATCAGATAGAAGAAGAGCCATTTCTACTCAGTGGGTCTTTTGTTACTTGTAAGGAAAATCTTTCCTTGAAGCACTACTATCCCCACCCCAACGGACCTGCTTTCATGTATCATGTATTATTAGCCAGAATTACATATCACATGCTCGTGTTTAAACCATGACTGGCTTAGATCAATGAAAATTCACCTCCTGGAGGTAGAAAAGACTCATATCTCAATGAAATTAGGGATCTACTAGCAGGAACGAATGGGAGAAAGAAATGACAGATGGGTAGGCTACCAACAGGGCCAGCCACGCCGCTAAATAGTGATTTTCTGCTGTCACCATGCCCATACGCTAGGATCAGAAATATATTGCATAATAATAATACAAATAAGTCCACCTCCCACCCCACCCCCCAATTTGGCTTAAATTGCCAACACGATGCACCATTACTCACAAATACTTTAGAGCATAATTCCTACAAACATTGATATTCTCCTACAGAACTACAATATATCCATCAAAATCAAGAAATTAACACTGGTACATTACTTTCACCTAATTCGCAGAAACTTTTGTTTCTAAGAATTAGAACTAAGTTTACCTATTGTTACCGTAACATTCTTTATAGTTATAGGATCCAGTTCAAGACTGTGTGTGTTACATTTAGTTGTGGACTTCAATCCAGAACAGTATTCCTCAGTCTTTCCTTGACTCTCATGACCGTGACACTTTTGAAGGTTATGGGCCAATTATTTTGTTGAGTATTTCTCAGTTTGGCTTTGTCTGATGTTTCCTCATGATTACATTCAGGTAATGCATTTTTAGCAGAAGTGTCACAGAAATGATGCTGTAAAAATATGTATTATTTATATTATATATTAAATATATATTTATATTCTAAACATACATATAATATGTTACATGTATTATATGTTTATACACTTAGAGGAAGCCTTGATTGTAGACAATCAATCCATAAAGTTTTAATATAATTTTGTATCTAAAGTTTTTTGTTTTTTAATTAAATAAAACTGTTGCTCTTGAATTGTGCCCATATTCATGATATATATTCTATCCCTTTTTGGTCAGAATTTATGAGCTTCATAAGAGACAAAACTGATTAGTAAGAAAAGAATAAAGTATATTTGATTCTCTTCTTTGAGCAGATGGTGACATACCTTGTTCAAAAGGGAAGGACCTAGTTAAAATGGTAAAAATTGAAGGTATGTTGAGAAGTAATATGTCTAAGTTCTAGAATTTGAAGTACAGTCAATAGGATAGCAGGCCCATGGATAGATTTACCATTCAAGATGATTTTACCATCAACAATATTGTGAAGGAGTAATGCATCCTCTGCTTACACACCACTGTCATAATTCTTCTAAATCAATGACTACAACGCAAGTTCATAACCAATATCTTATGACTTTCTGAAAAGAAGTTAAATTTTGCATCATCTGATTTTCTTTTTCATATACTTGTACAAATTAGATTGCAGATCAAGCAACTACAACTAAGTCCCTTTTGTAGACTGTAGCAATATGCTTTTATGAAAAAATGAATATAGACTAAGTATTTTTTTGCAATTGATATGTACTGTTATATTCATGAAATAATTAAGCTGATAAAATGATATAAACCAAGATATATCTGTTTTACTTTTGAGCTATTTGAGCTATTATAGGATGGTAAAACAATCATTAACCAATAAAGGAAAATTATTACCTGGCAAAAAAAATATAAGTAATGTATCTATATGGAGTTTTTTCTTTCCAGGAAGTACTTTGCATACAGTGGATTCTCAGTAAATATTTGTTGAATAACATTGAATTTTAGGGTAGAGCACAATGAAAAACATTTGGTGAGCATCAAATCAAAAGAAACAGGAGTAGAATTATTGTGGCAGGAGACCAAGGAATTACCATCCAGATGGAAGGAATAGATAGTGCTTTCTTACTGTGGATTACAAAACCAAAATGAAGGCATGATATTACGGAATTGAAGAGAATAGGATGTACTTTCGTTTCTAAATTAATTAATTAATCAATTAATTAACTAATTAATTTTTGGCTTCATTGGGTGTTCATTGCTGTGCGCCGGCCTTCTCTAGTTGTGGCGAGCGGGAGTTACTCTTTGTTGTGGTGCGTGGGCTTCTCATTGCAGTGGCTTTTTTTGTGGAGCACCGGCTCTAGGCATGCGGGCTTCAGTAGTTGTGGCACACAGGCTCAGTAGTTGTGGCTCGCGGGGTCTAGAGCACAGACTCAGTAGTTGTGGTGCACAGGCTTAGTTGTTCCACAGCATGTGGGATCTTCCCGGACCAGGGATTGAACCCATGGCCCCTGCATTGGCAGGCAGATTCCTAACAGCTGCGCCACCAGGATGTACTTTTTACTTCCTTTGCTCATGAGTTTTGTCTCTTGGGAGGCTCTGAAGGCTATCCTGGCTTGAATTTTGACCAGCAAAAAAGGAACCTATTTGTTAAGGTGATATAGCAGGAACCTTGTGAAAAAGGAGTTACATCATCTCAAAGTTCCAATTACGAAAAAAGTGATTGTGGGGCATAGATAAAATACACAGGAGGCTTGAGAAAAACAGATTTCAAGAGTTCAGAGAAAAAAATTCATCATCTGAGATACGTCAAAAATAAGGCAGAATTCTGACAGTGTGAAATGCTCCTCAGGAGTGTCCAATCTTGAGTTTTATAGAAGGGTGTCAAACTGGTCATATATGGGAATATCAAGGCCAAGAATCTGGCAGTAAAAAACCTATAAAGGGACAGGCTCCTGGTTAGCAACAGAGTTCTAGAGGGAAAGAAGAGAAAAAACACCACACTTACCTCTCAGAGTCCAAGGAAAGTTTTGCTTTGGAGTACAGAATGATTTGTTCATTCCATGTGTACACAGAAGGAAAACTAATTTTCTGTGAAGATCAATACATTACAGAAGAAATTTTAATCAGTTAGAAAACTGACTGGTCTGTAGCAAAGAATCAATAAGACTTGGGTTATGGAATTATAACTGAGTTTGTCCCCCAAATCCCAGGGTATTATGACTTTTGTAGTGAGACACTGCATTAGAGAATCACTACAATAAGGTTTAGTCCATGGGTCACTACATAACTTTCTGTCACAGCTTCCAAATCTTTTCCAACCAGAGCTGGAAGAAAGCAAATGTGCCACGGCTGAATGGCATCACATGACCCTACCCTACCAAGACCTAACTGTCACCCTTCTCAACTCCCAAGCTGTTTGTGTGACAACACTTAGAATATAAACCCTAGTGGATCATAGGTCTAAATGTAAAAGCCAAAATTATAAAACTTTTAGAAGGAAACAGGAGTAAATCTTCATGACTTTGGGTTAAGTGATGATTTCTTAGATACAATATCAAAAGTACAAGTGATAAAAGAGAAAATTGTTGTTTGTCTATTTTATATGTAGTGTGTATGTGTTAATCCCAAACTCCTAATTCATCTCTTCAGCCCCTGCCCCTGCTATCCACTTTGGTAACCATAAGTTTGTTTTCTGTATCTGTGAGTCCATTTCTGTTTTGTAAATAAGTTCATTTGCATCATTTTTTAGATTCCACATATAAGTGATATCATATGATATTTGTCTTTGACTTACTTCACTTAGTATGATAATCTCTAGGTCCATCCATGTTGCTACAAATGGCATTATTTCCTTCTTTTTATGCTGAGTAATAGTCCATTGTATAGATACACCACTCCTTTATCCATTCATCTGTCGATGGACATTTTGATTGCTTCCATGTCTTGGCTATTGTAAACAGTGCTGCTGTGAACATTGGGGTGCATGTATCTTTTCGAATTAGAGCTTTCTCCAACTATATGCTCAGGAGTGGGATTGCAGGATCACATGGCAACTCTATTTTTAGTTTTTTAAGGAACCTCCATACTGATTTCCACGGCAGCTGCACCAATTTACATTCTCACCGACAGTGTTGGAAAGTTCCTTTTTCTCCACACCCTCTCCAGCATTCGTTATTTGTAGACGTTTTAATGCTGGCTATTCTGACCTGTGTCTTATTTTGGGGTTTATTTTTCCTTATTTGAAAGTACATTCTACACTAATTTTTTCCCAAGATGATTCATGCTTGATAAATTTTTTGAATCCTTACATTTACAAAAATGTCTTTGCTTTCACACTTGAGTTATAGTTTGGCTAGGTTAAAATTTCAGGGTCAAATTTTTTCCTCAGGGCTTCTCTGGTGGCGCAGTGGTTGGGAGTCCGCCTGCCGATGCAGGGGACACGGGTTCGTGTCCCGGTCCGGGAGGATCCCACATGCCGCGGAGTGGCTGGGCCCGTGAGCCATGGCCGCTGAGCCTGCGCATCCGGAGCCTGTGCTCCGCAACGGGAGAGGCCACAACAGTGAGAGGTCCGCGTACCGCAAAAAAAAAAAAAAAAAAAAAATATTTTTTCCTCAGAACTTTGAAGATGTTGTTCCAATTTCTTCTTGATTTCAGTACGATTGATGAGGTGTGATGTTAATATGATCACTGTTCTGTAGATCATCTGTGTTTTAGGCTCTAGAAGCCTTTAGATTTCCCTCTTTATTCTTTTCATTCTGAAATTTCACAAGGATGGATCTAGATGTAAATTCTGTTTTTCATTTGTCCTACTTGGAACCTGGTGGATACCAACGTGAATATCTTCTTTCTCTGAGAAACTTTGTTTTGCTAGTTCCTCATTTATCTCTTCTTTTACATTCTCTCTGTTCTCTCCTTCCAGAACCTCTATCAAATGGCTCTGGGAATCGCTGAGTCAGTCCTTCTTGTTTCTTAATTTTGCTTTCATATTCTCTTTGTCTTTTCACACTATGTTTTTCTTTGTTCTTTTGTTTGTTTTGTTTTGTTTTCTGTTTTTTGGGTTTTCTTTGTTTGTTTTGGCTGTGTTGGGTCTTCGTTGCTCTGTGTGGGCTTTCTCTAGTTGTGGTGAGCAGGGGCTACTCTTCGTTGTGGTGCACGGGCTTCTCATTGAGGTGGCTTCTCTTGTTGTAGAGCACGGGCTCTAGATGCATGGGCTTCAGTAGTTGTGGCACATGAACTCAGTAGTTGCACACATGGGCCCTAGGGCACAGGCTCAGTAGTTGTGGCGCATGGGCTTGGTTGCTCTGTGGCATGTGGGATCTTCCCAGACCAGGGATTAACCCTGTGTCCCCTGCACTGGCAGGCGGATTCTTAACCACTGTGCCACCAGGGATGTCCCTCCCACTATGTTTTGAGAGAATTCGTCAGCTCGGTATTTCAAAATGCTGTTCATATGTGTCTATTCTACTATTTAGCTCCCAAATTGACCTTTTAATTTTGATGATCAAATTTTTAATTTCTACTATTTTCAGTTAATGCTTTAGTTATAATAGCTTGCATCTTTCCAGAGATATTTTTATGCGTATTCTAAAAACTTGTAAGGTCTTTTAACTCTGTTCAAGATATTTTATTTGTTGAATTTGGTCTTTGTTTCAAGGTGTTAGTTTTCCCCAAATGTTTGCAGAGTCTTAGTTGTTTCATCTTTTGAGAATCAGTAAGTTTGTTCTGTTCAAACACTGTCTGTGTGGGAGTGGCAAGATGTTCAGGGATGCAGGTTGGTACTGGTCATTGTGTTTTTTCCTCATGTAGCTTCTCTAACCCTTAGAGCGCACTCTTCTTGGTTTCTTGGCCTGCTTCTCCAGGCCCAAGGCACAGCTCCACTGATTTAGCTTGTGGGTTAATACCACTGTTTTTCTATATCTCCCTGTATCTTTCAGAGTCTTACTGGCTTGTCCACTGTCTCCTTCCTGCTCTTCGCTGTAACCTCCCTAGAGAAGGGGAGAATTGGATGGGAGGTCTCTGCTATTCTCAGGTTGTATTCTTTGTTTTCAGTTTTTTTCTTTTTAACCATGTTTTAGGAACTTGGGGAATTACAAATCTCGAGGAATAAAAAGAAAGAGTGTTTAACCAAACTGTTGAGATTCTTTCCTCTGACTCTGTACAGTTACTTCTTTAGCCTCAAGTGCTACTTAAGACACAGGATATGAAGTTAAGAAAACTGATATCTGACTTCCAGTTCTGCCACATTTCTTGGTGTTGTGATCCATTTTTGAACCTCAGTTTCTTCATCAATAAGTTAAGGATAGTAAGAATATCTGCAGCATATGTTCTGTGATGATAAAATATATCAGGAAAGTGAACATACTTTGTGAGCATCAAAGAGCTACTCAAAATCCATTATTCATCACATTAAGTGATGCCTCCTCAGACCTTAGGTGTGTACGGAGGAGGGTAGTAGGAAATAGGAGAACATAAGGTAGAGGAAGAGGAGACTGACACGAGCTCTTGCCCTGGACTTCTGTTTTATAATCACTGCTTTCAACTCCTTAGAATTCCTAGCACCAAGATTTTCTGTGTGTCAAATTCAGAAGCACTGCTTCCCTTATGGTATAAAACCTAGCCAAAAGAATCACTGAGAAGATTACCGTGTAACTAGAGCTGATAACTGGTTATGGAAGAGAGGGCATAAGGGATGGCTGTTGATACTCAGGTAAGATTATAAAATTACATTAACTTTTTCCTAGGATTTCACCAAAGTGACAGTTTTTTGTTTTTGGTTTTTTTTGCGGTACGCGGGCCTCTCACTGTTGTGGCCTCTTCCGTTGCGGAGCACAGGCTCCGGATGCGCAGGCTCAGCGACCATGGATCACGGGCCCAGCCGCTCCACGGCATGTGGGCTCTTCCCGGACCGGGGCACGAACCCGTGTCCCCCGCATCGGCAGGCGGACTCTCAACCACTGCACCACCAGGGACGCCCAAAGTGACAGTTCTATATGTATCTTGTCCTCAGTGTAAAAGAACTTGGAGTTATCTACAGTTTCAATCTGAAAATATCTTCTAGAAAGAGAGAGGTTTTTGGGGTTTTTTTCCTCAATGATACAAAATGGGTAGAAACATAAACACTTCAAAGGCTCTGAAATCCATGTGGGCTGGAGTCCCAGTCAGAGTCCCCAACGGGGTCTTTCTCCTCCGAGGATTCTCATGCTCTTCCTTTCTCTAGGGAATACGTTTTCCCAGCCAGTTCAGCCCAAGATGTGCTGCGTTACAGGCGCTCACTTTGAGGCTTAGCGTTAAGAGGTCCAATGAGTATCGAAAATACCACAACGCAATGGATAGAGAGCTTTCCTTCCAGAGCACTTTCATGTAGGTTATAATGGGCGGCCTCAGCTAAGATTGGAAGTCTGTAGTTTACTTCTTGATTGAAATAATTTTTTGCCAAAATGTTTTCTTCACGAGTGCGAAATTGTCCGGCCGAACCAACATGGTGCCACCTGCCTGTGCTTTGCTTACGTGGGTGATCATCGTTTTCTAGAGAGGAGAGAATGTGTGTTTCCCCCCATTTTTATTCTTCAGGGATTATTCTGTCATACAGGATTCAGCATGGTTTACCCAGCACTCACTCACTCTTCTTAGGTTCAAATAAAGGATGAGTTTGGGCTAAGGTTTCCCATAGTTTAAAATGGAGTCACCTAGTGATGGTTCAGATTTGGGGAGGGAGTAGATTTAATAGACCGGGAGAGACTAGACACCACCTGGGGCTATTTTCAGCTGGATCAGCTAGATTGTTATGGACCCAAAGCTGGCAGCTTTTCTGTAGCCTGTACAATATGAGTATAGTGAGCTCAGCCTGTTCTCAGAGGCAGGTTCTCATACTGTTGGACGTTCCAGCAGTGGTTCCCAGAATGTGAATTTCATGAACAAGTCCAATTAAAAATAAAAGAAGTATGGAAATACAAAGACGACCAAAAATCTTAGAACAAAGGTCAGTCCTTTAAAAGGAATAATTTCAAATATATGAAAAACTCACTATAATATCCTTAATTTTCTCATTTTTTTCCCTGACCTGTGAAAATTAGATCCTAGGTCAACATATATGTAGATGTTTGGGAACCAACTACCCCTAGTGCTGCAAATCTACTTCAGATCCTTAAAGTGCACCTACCATGTGGGAACAAAAGGTGAAAAAAGCCCTCCATTGTAAACTTACCTGTGTAACTAATTATTCAGGTCACTTCACCAATAATGTCTTACTTGAATTCTTTTTATTTTTTAACTTTTAAATTTTTTATTGAAGTATAGTTGATTTACAATGTTGTGTTACTTTCAGGTGTACAGGAAAGTAATTCAGTTACACACACACACACACACACACACACACATATTTCAGATTCTTTTCCATTATATGTTATCAAAAGATAGTGAATATAGTTCCCTGTGCTATACAGTAAACCCTTGGTCTAGCTATTTTATATATAGTTGTGTGTATCAGTTAATCCCAAGCTCCTAATTTATCCCACCCTCCCTCTTCCCCTTGGGTAACGATAAATTTGTTTTCTATGTCTGTGAGTTTATTTCTGTTTTGTAAATAAGTTCATTTGTATCTCTTTTTAGATTCCACATATAAGTGATATCATATGGTATTTGTCTTTCTGTGTATGACTTACTTCACTTAACATGATAATCTCTAGGTCCATCCATGTTGCTGCAAATGGCGTTATTCTTTTTATGACTAAATAATATTCTTTTAAATAAAGGATGTCTTTGTGCAGATATAATCACTCATAAAGCGATTTTTGGCTATTGTTTCAATCATAAGTCTGAATGACCCTGAGGTGAATAAACGGGTAAACATTTCAGCATCGAGTGTTTTCTTATTTAAACTGATGATTTTAAACCTCTGTTTGCTGAAAAGGCAAGAAAGATGAAGTATGAAGAAGAGTACACGTACACCTAGCTGAACCTGTTTCTTTGCTGTTACGTATGTGTAACTAAGAACTCAGATAAATGAATTGCAGTCTTCAGGGCATGCTCCGGAAAAGCCAAAACGGCATTTCTCTTTTGTCAGGACTGGAAATACGCAAATAGATTGCCCAATTAAGGAAAGTTTGACTGAAGGTGAGGAAGTTTTCCAGCTCAACAAGCTTAATAGGCTACATGGGAGCAGGGCAGAGGCTGGGTGGGGGGCAAGGGACTGCTTCATTCTAGGTATTATTGGGTAGCTGCCAAAGACAGTTAATAAAATAAAATAGCTCAGGCGTCTAATGCCATGAGGTACCAGATTGACGTGATGCTGATGCGGCTCACGGTTTTAGTTACAGCAAACTAATTACCATACGCCTAACTTCTAGTTATATATAAGGGGCTGTTTGCGCAGCATCTAGTACTTTCCATATTATCTCACCCTGGAATCTGCAAATTAATAGAGGTGACATATTATTACAGAAAAAGATTGAATCTGACGATGATCTCAGACACTGAAGGAACCAGCTGTCCCACAGCACACGTGATCTTTCATGCTTCTTGGGAACTGGCGTTCTTATACTTCCACTGCCATTCGTTTTTCCTGGTGAGCTTTTGCCCTGCTGGCCCTACTTATGTGGCCCAGCAGCCCACAAATCTGACGTCCTAGCATAACCCTCCATGCCCTCTGCCAGGAGTCTCTGCTGCCAGCACTTTCCTGGTGAGAATCTACCCTGCTTCGCCTCTTGACTGTATCAGTCTCTGCCAATTGCTCTTGTGAAAAGAACTCCTCTCTAAAGCACGCAGTTTGTTTGGCTTTTACACAATGGTCTAGTCACAAACTCTCTGTGACAGCTCCACCTTGAGTATCCCCTTTGGGAATTCAGAAGAGCTATGGTTACATTTGGACTCTCTTTAACTACAACGTTCTTTTGGCTTTTACACTCAAACCTGGTATAAACAGTGATTCTGTACTTGCTGAGTAGAGTTTTCTTGTCCGTTTCTGTTGTCAGCTCAGAGGAAACATGGGATATGGGCCCACAAGTAAGATCATCATCATGATAATGGATAACCTGTATTCCAGGCTTACTGTGCTAAGCGATTTATAATGTGGTGTCCCATTTATTCCTCCACAACCACTCTATGGGGTGGCTATTATTATCCCCATTTTATGGTCAAGAAAACTGAGACTGAGAAAGATTATACCTTCTCCCAGACAAGCCATTTGTCCTTGGGTCATGTGGGAGAATCCTGGAAGAGAGGACCAGGCATTATGTGTGCGCGCACACACGCACACACACACACACACACACACACACACACACACACACACATACAGTAGTCTAGCTTTGCTCCCAATCAGACACGGCATCAGTGCTTGTAAGGGCGTCTTTTGCTCAGGCCAATTCTCCACCACAGGAAAGGAGCTTTGCCTCTATCCCAACCACCTAAGGACCGCTCTCCAAAAGGGAGGCCAAGGCGGTTTCCTAAAAGGCAGGGCATCCTGGATGCCCCTTTGGACAGGATAGAAGACATATTTCCCATCTTATTCTTCTTTTATGTGGAGGTTTGATCTAAGGTTTTGCTTACAGGCGATGCCGTAGCACTGGTGTGTAGGTGAAACTTCCTTAAGAGGACAGCCTCCTTTGTCAGTAAATGCTTCCCTTCACCCACTTGACATATAAGATGGACCCTCCTTACCAAATTCCTCTCTGTAGTAAATGGTGTTGTGAGGTTCTAGTCTAGATTTAATACATCTCCAAAGTAGTCACTCCCCCACCCAAAGTCAGGAACTGGACAAGTAGCCATTTTTACAATACTATTTTGAGAACTCAAAACTAAAAATCGAATACAGAATAAATAGAAATTCCAAAATGACAAACATTTCAGCGTGCCTTCTAAAATGATGTTAAAGAGAGCTCTTCCTTCTAAAAGCAAATGAGTTCTGAAGACACAGGGTGCGTTGAAATTTTCCTGTTCTCCGGAAGGGTTTTGGAATTTTGTTTGATTGTCAGAGGTAGCTGGGATATTGTTTAGAAAGTGAGATAATCCAGTACCGAAAAAGGGTCTGTTTAGAATTATCTCAGTGTCTGCTGAATTCTCGTTAGCGTCAATGATAAGAGAGGTGAACTGGGCAAAAAGAGCTTCCTTCGAAGACCCCTTTCTTTTTTTTTTTTTTTTTTTTTTTGCGGTACGCGGGCCTCTCACTGTTGCGGCCTCTCCCGTTGCAGAGCACAGGCTCCGGACGCGCAGGCTCAGCGGCCATGGCTCACGGGCCCAGCCGCTCCGCGGCATGTGGGATCCTCCCGGACCGGGGCACGAACCCGTGTCCCCTGCATCGGCAGGTGGACTCTCAACCACTGCGCCACCAGGGAAGCCCCCGAAGACCCCTTTCTTGAAAGCTGAATCACTTTATTTTAGAGAGGAGCTGGAATGATAGGAATTCTATTACCTAAATTCCCTCTATTGAACCTCTCTTTAAGACATATTCTGGAAAATATTAAGATTATCTCATTATTTGTTAAAATCAAATTTAGTTATAGCTTTTGGAGGAACTTCCTTATGATATGACCTTATACCTGTTTACTGCTTAGTCAGTGGGTTGCAAGGTGTGAACAGAAAATCAGAATGGAGTCAGTATTGCTAAGAGAGCCCTCTGAAGTGGAGCCTGCAGGCCATTGAGGAAGTGTGACTTATGCGCATCTCAGTACAAATGGAATCTGACATTTTGACCACTTATTGTTTTAATGCAGACATCCAGAACGTCTACCTAGTGTTCCAGAAACTCAAGATACTTATCAGACCCTTACCCTAAAATAACTCATGACAGTCTATCCGTTAAGGACAAATATTCCCTTTCTTGTGACAAAAAACCCGCCTCCATGGCTTTTTTCTATAGAAGCCCCTGACTCTTTCTCTTCAGACTACTCTTTCAGTTTTACCTGAATCAGTGTCTCCCAAACTGCAGTTATTAAGACCCAAATAAACTCTTTTCTTATTTGCAGCCTTTATGTTTCTTGGTCAACATTAAATAGTGTCAGACAAATGGGATACAGAGTGGCCTACACCATCCCCGCCAGCACCATCACAGATTCAAGTAAGGTACCTACAAGAGTCCATTGTACTCTATTGTCCCCCGGGTGGTCCCAGGTCGTGGCGGTGAGTCCTGCTGTACCCCAAACTCCCGTCCTGGTAGAGGTTCTAGTTCATTGGAGTGCCTCTATTGCAAGCTTCTGTTCTGGTGAGTAATGACTCTTAGAATAATGGGAGGTTTACTCTTTAAGGGTAAGGTTACAGAACAGCGTCCTCCTGGAACTTCTGATGGTTTTATATGTACAAGAACTATGGGCCCTCCTCCCGTAAATATTTGTCTTGCTGGGCTATGATTACCTGGAATGATTTACAGTTAAATGGGCGACTTGGGGCTCCTTTGAAATTCCAAAAGTAGTCTATTTGTGTAGCCAATTAGCAAAAGGTTGTGAGAAAACAAGAATGGGAAGTATATGTCAATTGGTATTTTGAGGGCTCCAAACATAATAATTAATCCACTATTGCTTCCTTAGAGAAACTAACTTACAATTATCTCAAAGGATTTCCAAACTGGAAAAATCCTCTGAGGCTTCTGAGAGCTCTCTCTCTCTCCAGCCCCCTCTCCTTCTCCTCCATCTTTCTCTGAACCTCCTTTTTATAAAATGGAGATTGAGGGCTTCCCTGGTGGCACAGTGGTTGAGAGTCCGCCTGCCGATGCAGGGAACGCGGGTTCGTGCACCGGTCCCCGAAGATCCCACATGCCGCGGAGCGGCTGGGCCAGTGAGCCATGGCCCCTGCGCCTGCGCGTCGGAGCCTATGCTCCACAACGGGAGGGGCCACATTGGTGAGAGGCCCGCGTACTGCAAAAAAAAAAAAAAAAAAATGGAGATTGAGTTCCTGCAGAAGGCTAGCCATGCTGCCTCCACCTCTCACCCCCCGTAATGACAGCATCTTCTAAAACCACGTGTGATGTAGTTGGATGGGCGGATTAGCCTATGATGGCATTGAAGTTATAGCTCACAAATCTTTGCAAAACTGGAAATACAGCCCTACAGGCAGTTCAAATTCCACCCATTCCTTTTCATGGATCCCCAGACCTCCCTTATTTATTTCAAAACTATTGTAACCTCTCTGGGAACTCTTTTCTAAACCATCTTCAATTCCTAAGACTGAAAAAAAAAAATAGGAGGAAAAGAAGCCTTTTTAAACACAAAATGCTAAAAGGACTCTCTTGCCCAAACAGCTTCCTTAAATTTCTTGTCAAGGGCCAATACAGATCTAAAAATCTTCTCCAAAAATAGTAATTTATTCTAATTGTTATTATAAGCTGATAAGTTTTATATTATACCTGATTCATGACGAAAGTTTTAAAATGAAAACTATGAGATCTTTACGCCTACCTGTATGCATGTATATCTATGTATGTACATTATAGATATGGTATTTTTAACCTCTGGATGGCATTGCCAAAATTAATCTGTGAAAGAGCTTTATTTAATTGGCTTAAAAAAGCCAGTGTCTATATAAAACTCTCAGAAATGTAACAGAAACTAACCCAAATGAATTTCAGATTCATGTCATCTGGGAAAATATTTGGTGTTAAAGCCAGTTTAAGTTTGTTGGTTTAATTAATACAAATATGTCTTCAGAATTATCAACATTAAGTATAATACTTTTATTGTACCTAGGTTTACTAAAAGTCAAATAAGTTTACATTATCTGTAATAAAATTTGTCTGCAAGAAAAGTAACTTGGTGTGATGAATTATCATAGGCAAATTAAATGGGATAAGAGTTTTAGGTGAACTCTTAAACAATAATTATGTTTTATCGTATGTCTACTTAAAAATAGTTTCCCCAAATCTTTTTGGTAACTTGAAACTTCAGAGTTTTGTTAAGTTAAGTTAAATGATGGGAATTCTTTGGATGTCTAGGTCATTTCCAAATAAGATAAAATACTGAAATATTAATTGCTAAACAAGTCTAAGGTTACCTAATTTTGACCTCTTATTACAGAAAGACTGTGCCTGGGTCTATTAGTTAATATGTATACCTTGTGTGTTAATTGAAAGATTGTATTATGAAGTAGCATATGGTTCTAAAAATTATAAAATGCATTTGTAAATTCACCAAGCCCCAAAATGTTAATACAGTTCACAATTGTTTACTCCTTTATTTTCACTAAAAAATTAAGATTTCAAAGAATTAAGAATCCAAATTAATATATGTAATTAAAACTACTAGAATTAATAAGAAAAACCTTCCATGCAAGGAAATTTTTTTAAAGGTATAAGGAATGGAAGTGCATTTTATTAAGGGAAAAGAAAGTGAATTTGTCCCAAAGCTGGTAATTTCTAAATGGGAAAGAAAACAAGGGACAAATAAAATGGCCATAGAAGTTGTAAAAGGTTTGTTAAAAAAAAACAAAGGAATCTTTAGAAAGGAATTTTAGGTGTCGTCAGAACTTGCTAAAATTGGAATAAATTTAATTAAGCAAATGAGTTTTAAAATCAAAAGTAAGCTGGTACAAAATTTAAATTTGGTTTTTCTCTCTGTTTTTTTCTATTGGCCTGCTTTTGATAATAAAAGATTATGAAAGGTTTTGTTTGTTTGTTTTGTCTTTTGTTTTGTTTTGTTTGCCTTCAAGTAATCCACCTTAAAAAAAAAAAAAGAAACAACAGAGGTTTTGTGTCTTGTCAAGTTAATCTCTTATGTTCTATTAAGTTCTTTATCAGGTCTTTTAAGTTCTTAAGTTCTTTATCAGGTCTTTGAATACTTAAGTAAACCTTGTCCTCTGGATATTAAAAGAGCTAAGATTTCCTCAGAACTGTATTTTGCACTTTCTGTATTTGCCTATGAGGTCTTTAATTGTTATTTTGGTTAAAAGGATTACTAAGCATTGTTTCACAGTGATCTATGATCCTATTTGCCCAAGTGTTTAAAAAACTTTTGATATTTTTGACAAACGTCCCCAAATCAAATTCTAAATGAAGTCTTTTTGACTTAGAACTAACTTTGAGATATGAGATGTTTCAGAAGGCTCTTGAAATATCTCAAACATTGCTCTCTCAGAGGCACGGACATATATACCCTACCAAATGTAAGGTAGGTAGTTAGTGGGAAGCAGCCGCATAGCACAGGGATATCAGCTCGGTGCTTTGTGACCTGCCTGGAGGGGTGGGATACGGAGGGTGGGAGGGAGGGAGACGCAAGAGGGAAGAGATATGGGAACATATGTATATGTATAACTGATTCACTTTGTTATAAAGCGGAAACTAACACACCATTGTGAAGCAATTATACCCCAATAAAGATGTTTAAAAAAAAAAAAAAGATTGCTCTCTCTTTATGGAAAGGGAGATTTTAAGCTAATTAGGCTTATTTGATATGTTAAATTACATGGGAAGCATTGTCAAATAAGAAATAATACTAAGCCTTCTTTATGTTGTGTCTGTAAAGGTATATGTTCTAAGTGTTTCAGAAACTATGTGAAATTCCTAAAAGTCTGATATGTCCTGGTATAATATCAGTCATAATTCTAGCTATTATTTTTAAACGTTGTATGCCATAGAAATAATCAAGTTCTCTTGTTAACTGCATTGTA
The DNA here is from genome assembly GCF_964374135.1 of Grampus griseus. NCBI lineage: Eukaryota > Metazoa > Chordata > Mammalia > Artiodactyla > Delphinidae > Grampus > Grampus griseus. Next base: position 37,175,176 of record NC_139005.1, read on the forward strand.
ACCAGATCTTTGACCATCTTTTAGCATTTGTAGGCAGTTGTGGTTTTACTCTGATGTTTTTGCAAAAAGGCTTCACCTTCAAGGAAATTCATAGAAAGGATTTTTTGACAAATACAGGTTTCTGACAACTTTTGGATCATACCACTGAAATGGGTAAAAAATTATACATGCCTAATGGAAAAACTAATGGCTTCATAAGACTGCTAACAAAAGGTCAAGGTCAAGAACTAATTGTAATTATAATGACTTTGTTTTAAACATTGCTGGCTCTTTTATGTTTTGCTTTTCCAGATTTAAGGAAACTTTTTCTCTCAAGCTATCTATGATTTGCAGCGATTTGATAAAGTATACCTTTGTAAATGAAGATGAAACATTTATCTCTTTCTCCCTACCTGATCCCTCCAGAATTCAGAAAGTCTTAGTAAGTATTCTTATTTTCATGGCAATATAGTTATTTGCATAAGTTCAATAGGAATCCATTCTCCTTATAACAGGACATGATTAGAAACGTTGGCTATATTACCAAGGCTTTGACTTTGAGTATACATAAACTCAGATATGATCATGCGGCTTGAAGGAACTAAGATTGACTTTATGGAGCCAATAAAGCCCCTTGGAAAAGCAGCCTGGTACCTTGCTTGCAAGATTCCCAGCATCCTAACCAGGTGAATAAGGATGGTCACTTCCTGGCAGGTACAGGAACCTCAAGATATTTGGAGTACCTCAAGAAGAGAGTAATTCACCCAAGTCTATAGGTATTGCAGACAAAGCCTGATGGAAAGTACTTGGACTGGCTTTCCTGGCCTCAAGAGACTATTAAAAATTCAAGCTAAGATTCTTTAAGAAAAGTTCCAACAAAGCAGATTTAAAAGAGCCTATATGATCAATCGCTGTTCTTATTACACTTATGTAAATAATCAGGCCAAGTTTATTGAAAACAAACTTATTTTGGAGGCAAATAAGTCTTAATTTGACTACTTTTGGTAGAAATTAGGGTTAGTTTTGAGAGAAAACTTATGTTTCAGTAATATACATTTGTGGGTGTTAGATTTTAGTGCTGTTAATTGTCTTTGAGATTTTGGTATTTACCTGTAAACTGAACCAGGTCCTAAATCCTTCTAGTTTCCTCCAATATGTGGCTATGACTCTCCATACTAATGTTTCCAGTTTTTCTCCTTAGAATCATTGAGAACTAAAATTGCCCTTTTCCTGAAGCCATGCAAGCTAAAATTGGACAACTTGATAAAAACCTCAGAGAAATCACTGTAACTGCTCATGTATAGACAATCCTCATGACTGTTGCTGTATGAGAAATTCAGAGACTTTACCTAAATACCCAATGACATCATCAGAGACATTTCAAACTGCAAAAGATGCTTTGAACCTGACATTTAGAAATCTTTTCCAGTTGGCTCCCCTCTGGACTTGGTGACTTATGGAGATCTGGATTGCAACTAATTATACTAATCATAATTCTAACTTGTTCACTCTTTGTTGTTTTTAAAATGTTGGTACTTTGTATTTTTTGTTGTTGTACTATGATGCCTTCCACAGGAATAACGATAGCTCAGTGTCTGGAGATGATTAACCACTCCTATAAGATTCCTCCTAATGAAGAATCATGAACTTCTCCTATTTTGAATGCCATCTAAGACTCACTTCCTAGATGGCTCCTTGTTCAAATGTGGCCATAAAGTCTCTAACAGCATACCTCTCACACAACCCCCTTTTTCTCTCCTCCATGGGATATGACCCTCTGGGAATGAGACTTCTCAGTGCTGGGAAGTAGATGCCGATGCCAGATAACCAAATGGTTGGTCATCAATGCTTTCTAAAGAAGGATCTTAATCAAAAGGGGGAAATGTGAAAGGAAAACAAAAATGGAGTCAATATTGCTAAGAGAGCTCTCTAATATGTGGCTGGGAGGCCACTGAGGACATGTGACTTGTGCATATCTTAGCCTGGGTGGAACCTGATTTTGAACACTTATTGTCTTAACACAGGCATCCAAAACAATGTTCCAAAAACTCAAGATACTTATCAGACCCTTACCCTAAATAACTCATAATAGCCTATCGCTTAAAGAGAAATATTTCCTGTCTGTGTCGGAGTACAGCCTCATGGCTTTTACCTTTATAAGCCCCTCACTCTTACTCTTCACTAGAATATGCTTTAGGTTTTATCCAAATCTGTGTCTCCCGAATTGCAATTCTTAAGATCCCCAATGAACTGTTTTATTTGTAGCCTTCTGTGTTTGTTGGTCGACAGAGGGAAGCATAGCGAAGGACTGCAGTTCATTAATGCATTGTTCCATTAAATAATGGATGATGTTATAGAGAGTAGTCTGCCTAATATGATTTGGTCTTGAGTTAATTGATATTGAGTCATATTTTAGCTTTAAGTTCTGCTGTGTCCCTATATTGGTGTGAAACTGTCCATTATCTCCAGAGGCAATCCTTAAATTTGAAGGAATTATTGGTCTGGAGTTGGAAGCAGGCAGGTTAAAAGTCAGCAAAGGCTTAACCAGGAGAAAAGGACAATTTGTATGCCTGGTTAGGACATGGATTGGTGATTCTTATCCTATACCTAAAAGTAAGTAGAATAAAATGGGTCACAGAAATTGTTGAACCAAGTAAATTCCATCCATGACTGCTTAATCAGTCCTGAATATGTATTATTTTCAGAAAAAAATCTTCTTTTTATGTTTCTAAAGAGTGAAATTTAAAGGATGAGACACACAATAAAAGGTGAAATAGTATAGACAAATTAAACTAGGGCAAAGTAAGTCCCTTCACCTATGGTAGTGGTTTTCAAACTTTAGTATGCATCAGAATTCTCTAGGGAGCTTAGTGAGTATGCAGATTCCTGACCATACACATGGCTTAATAGATCTTGGGAGGACTCAGAAATTTACATTTTTAAAAGACACCCAACTATTCTCATTCAGGTAGTCCAGAGATCATACTTTGAAAGACAATTAAGCCATACAAGAAGAGATTAATGTTGGCAGATACTAATACAGCATTTCTTCAGGTAGTGAGACTTCATAGTGGTTGGGCAGACAAGCCTGAACAGAGAAACTTTGGAACCCATTTTTGGGCTGGGGCTTGCATATTGTTTCATTCCTTCTGGGTTATAAAAACTACATTCAGGAAAAGGTAGGGGGCAACAACAACACTCTACGTACACACACACATCTATGGTTTCTAGACTTATTAATACCTTCTACAAATATATTCTGAGATGCTTATTTCATCATTAGTAAAGCCTTTCTTTAGTCATGTCCATGAATAAACCTTTGACCTTTCTTACTTTCTTCCCATCCAGATTGCGTAGAACACTCCAAACTCCAACCAGCCCTGACAAAGGACCTTCAGTTGAGCCTTACGCTGCTCCAAGATTGAGTGAAGCTGCTGGCTTTTTTTCCCTTTCTCTACACCTACCTCTTTGCTTTGACAAGACTCCCCTATCCAGGTGCTTCGAGGTAGACTCCACCTATAATCTCTGACCTGGCCCAGTTCATGACCCCAGTTTTTTGAGATTAGCAGGGTGCAAACAGATTTAGATTCCTACCTCAAACCAGCAGAATTTAATATTTAAATCACCTTCCATTCATTCAATAACATTTGAGTGCTACTCGATATTTGAGCACCTACTAGGTACCAGGCATTGTTCTAAGCACTCGGGATACATCAGTGAACACACTTAAAGATCTCTGACCTTGCAAAGCTTATATTCCAGCAGGGGAGACAGTCAACAAACAATAAACATTATTAAGGCAGTAATTGCTATGAGAAAATGAAAAAGTAGAGCAAGGGATGTGTGTGTGTGTGTGTGTGTGTGTGTGTGTGTGTGTGTGTGTGTAAGTTGTGGTATTACACAGAGTGGTCAGGGTAAGCCTTATTAAGAAAGTGAGAACTGTGCAAGGATTGAAAGGATGGGAGTGAGTTAGCCAGAGGATATTTGTGGGAAGAGCTACAAAGAGCAAAGACCCTATGACAGAGATGTGACTTGCAGGTTCAAAGAGCAGTCAGGAAGTGTAGCTGGAACAGACTGAACAAATAGTATAATAGAAGGAGATAAAATAAGAGGTAATAATGGGGAAAGTCAGCAATAACTTCAACATTTTTGTCTGATCTACTAGGAGATGGGAGTTGATATCAACTGAGGGAGGGAGGGCGGGCTGTGGATAGAACAAGTTTAGGGAATAAGGGGAAATCAAGCAGTTTGTTTTGTAAATGCCAGACATCCAAGTAGAGATGTTGGGTAGACACTTGAGTATATGAGCTTGGAATTCAAGAGAGATATAAAATATGGGAATCATCAACATATAGATTTTATTTAAAGACATGGGACTGCTTGAGGTTATCAAGATGTAAATGAAGAAGAGGTTCAAACTCTGATCCCTGGGGTACTCCAAAATTAAGAGGATAAGTTAAGAGAAGCAAACAGCAAAAGAAACTGAGAAGAAACAATGAGAGAAGTAGTATGAAAACTATGAGAACGTGTTATGCTGGAGAGTATTAGGGAGAAGGAGACAAGTCAGGCTGCTGACAGGTTAAGGTCTGAGGTTTGACCATTGGGACTAATATTGGTGACCCTGACAAAAGCAATTTTGGTGGAGTAATGGAGGTAAAGCCTGACTGAAGCAGGTTCAAGTGGAATAAAAGGAAAGTAATTGGGGACAGTAAATATAGACAATTATTTCTAAGAATCTTGATACAAATGGAAAGGAAAAGAGGCAGTTGCTAATGAGGAGTTAAGAGAGGTGTTTTGTTTTGTTTAAATTTTTATTGGAATATAGTTGATTTACAATGTTGTGTTAGCTTCTATCCACTCCTATTTTTTTAAGATTCTTTTCCCATATAGGCCATTACAGAGTATCGAGTAGAGTTCCCTGTGCCATACAGCAGGTTCTTATTAGTTATCTATTTTATATATAGTAGTGTGTATAAGTCAGTCCCAATCTCCCAATTTATCCCTCCCACCCCTTACCCTCTGGTGACCATAAGTTCGTTTTCTACATTCATGACTCTACTTCTGTTTTGTAGTTTGTATCTTTTTTTTAAGATTCCATATAAAAGCAACATCATATGATATTTGTCTTTCTGTGTCTGACTTACTTCACTCAGCATGACAATCTTTATGTCCATCCATATTGCTGCAAATGGCATTATTCCATTCCTTTTTATGGCTGAGTAGTACTCCATTGTATATATGTACCACATCTTCTTTATCCATTCCTCTGTTGATGGACATTTAGGTTGCTTCCATGTCCTGGCTACTGTAAATATTGCTGCAATGACCAATGGGGTGCATGTATCTTTTCTTTTTTAAAAAAAAATTTTATTTTTTTTATTTTTGGCTGCCTTGGGTCTTTGTTGCTGTGCACGGGGCTTTCTCTGGTTGCGGTGAGCAGGGGCTACTCTTCATTGTGGTGTGCGGACTTCTCATTGCAGTGGCTTCTCTTGTTGTGGAGCACGAGCTCTAGGCATGCAGGCTCAGTAGTTGTGGCACAGGGGCTTAGTTGCTCGGCAGCATGTGGGATCTTCCTGGGCCAGGGCTCGAACCTGTGTCCCCTGCATTGGCAGGCAGATTCTTTTTTTTTTTTTTTTTTTTTTTTTTGTGGTATGCGGGCCTCTCACTGTCGTGGCCTCTCCCGTTGCGGAGCACAGGCTCCGGACGCGCAAGCTCAGCGGCCATGGCTCACGGGCCCAGCCGCTCCGTGGCACGTGGGATCCTCCTGGACCGGGGCACGAACTCGCGTCCCCTGCATCGGCAGGCAGACTCTCAACCACTGCGCCACCAGGGAAGCCCTGGCAGGCAGATTCTTAGCCATTGCGCCACCAGGGAAGCCCCGCATGTATCTTTTCAAAGGATGTTTTTCTCTGGGTATATGCCCAGGAGTGGGATTGCTGGGTCATATGGTAGTTCTATTTTTAGTTTTTTTAAGGAACCTCCATAAGAGAGGTGTTTTTATGGCTGATTTTGAAATGGTAGAGATATAAACATGCCTGTATGACTCATGAGAATGACCCAACAAAGAGAAAGAGGATCAATACTATGGGAGAGACAAAGGAAAACTGCTAGAGCAATGTCCTTGATTACATGAGAGAGTGTAGGTCCCGTCCACAAGTACAGAGACTGGCTTTGTAGAGAGTGCAGATAGTTCATCTGTGGTAACAGGCGGGAAAGCTGAGCATATGGGAGATGAGGCTGATTGGTGGGTACATGAGATGGTGTGATGAAGTTTAGGGAAATTCTCTTCTGATGCTTCAATTTTCTCAGTGAAGCAGGAAATAAAGTCATCTCTTGAGATTAGAGAGGAGGATGAGGTTTTGGGGTTTCAGAAGAGAAAATGTGTGAAAAAGTTGTTTGAGAGTGGGAGAATGAGTGAACTTGTTATAAATGGTTTGCTCATCTGTAGCCAGTAGGGGCCCAGTTGTGGTTCCTGGTCATAAATTTAACGTGCAACTTGTCAAGAGTGTGTGGTTTTTCTCCAGTCGTATTGAGCTATACATATACAGGTGCAGGCACAGAGTAGGTTTTCAGTTGGATTTAACCTAGGGAGAAAAGTGAAGTGACTCTCAAGAGGAGTTGATTGAAGACAGTTTAACGGAGGGACAGTCTTCCAAGGTGTGGGCAACGTTAAGAGAACCAACAAGGATGATGAGGCATCCTAGGGTTACGGCAGCAGCAGGGAGCCATTGCTTCCCCAAAGCTGAAAGGGCAAGAGGAGGCGTGGTCATCAGAGCCCCGTGAGTGGTACGGCTGCAGGAAAAGAGCTTGTCAGTCTGGAACTGTGGCCTTAGAGAAACTCAGCCAATGCTGAGCTGCAGACTGACAGGAAGGGAGCAGGGAATTAATACCCCTACCTCTCTTTCTCCTGCCCTCCACTCTCTTGCCAGTGCCTCTCATTGCCTCTCACTGCTAACTGGTAGCTAAAGGGTAAGGAAGCCATGCTGAAGCATCTATAAAGGGCAGCTCTTAGTGCACAGAGCAGAGGGAAGAAGGATGGAGAGTAGATCAGAGAAGGATATGCGGCCAGACCAGAGTTGTGCTTTTGCTAGATGAGTACACTGAAGTAAGAAAGAGCAAGTAAGTCAAACCGATACACAAGAGAGTCATTATAATTGTTGCCTGTGGGACTCAAATGGGTAAAGAAGGGAGAGAGGACGTGAAGGGCATGAGGGACAGTGAGAATACAAAGCAATCGCCATCTGGTGAGGGTGAAAGATACCTGCCACTCAGGTAACAGAAGGAGTGATGATAGGAGGTAAAGGTAGGAGGCGGTGGTCAAATGGTGGGATGCATGGAATTGACATTATGGAGGAGTTGCAGTTATTGATAATGACAAGGTCTAGCTATTATGATGGGAGTGAGTGGCTGGGGTAGGGTGAAAAACAAAATCATCGAAGGTGGGGAGGTCAAGTGACTAAGAGGCCAGATCCCCTGGGCTCAGGTGCTCTTCCCAGACCACCACTTAGTGTTATCACTAAGCTGGGCCTCCCGTTGCTCCGCCCACTTGAGCCTCAATCGATGGCACTGGCTTATGCCTCATCCTGGTTCCTAAGTTCCAGTCGGTACCCTGGTGACTACTCTGGTCCCCTCTAGAACTAGAGACTTGCCCTAGAGTCCAGTACAGTTGACTGAGGCACTACTGTCTTTGGAGAAGTTTCCTGGCTGATGCCTATGGCTGGCCTGATTAGAATCACTTCTAATTACCTGTTGCAGAGTTTCATCACTAGAAGGTCCCTGGCCACTTTCCCCTTGGACCCTGTAGCTTTGACAGATGGCTGATCATGACTGAAGCTGGTGTGACACTCCCTCCCTCTCCACATCTTCAGAGTCAGCCTTGGCAGCTGGGTGGATTCCCCCAAGAGCCCATCCTCAAGTAGAATTCTCTCTACCTCCCTCCCTGTCATTATGCCTGAGTCAGAGGACCGAGTTATGAAAGTATCAACACTACTGAAGGGAGGATCTATAGATGGATACAATAAAAGTGACAGGTACTAGTCACATAAGCAGCCTTTTCAAAAGTAATCCTATGTCCAACTCCAAATTTGCATATCTAGAGTTGCCTTCATATTTTCTTTTTGATTCATAGCTAAAGACTAAGCACTTTGTTAACTTTTCTGGCAAAGGAGAATCATGAGTTAAATATAAAGCACATGATATAAAGCAGAAATGGCTTTCAAAACATACTGTAATTCTTTTAGAGCTAGAATTATTAGCTCTTTTAGAGCTGAATTTGAAAAGAAAAAAGAATGTCAGTGATACTTTGATTCTTTGACAAGTCTGGGAATGAGGTGCTTCTTCTACCTGACATAATGAAATAAGGAATCTGTAGTCTGCTAAGAATCAGTTAAGAGTGGAGACTAAGAAAAATACTCTATCATAGTGACAAAAACTATAAAATTCTTAGGAATAAATTTTAAAAGGAAGGTATAAAACCTATATGAAGTGACTGTAAAATCTTTCTGAAAGATGTAAAATGAAATCTACATAAATTGAGAGACAGTTTTGTTTTGGATGGGAGAAAGACTCAATATTTTAAAGTCTATTATTCCCAAATAAATAAGATGAAGGTACTGCCATTCCAACCTGACTTCCAGCAGGAAAAACCTGGGAAAATTTATTTTAGAATCAAGATACAAGATTAAATATCTGAAAGTAACTAAAATTTTTAAAAGAAGGGTTGAGAGGGGCTTGCCTTACCAATTATGAAAGCATGAAATGACTGTGACTATAGTCGTTAGCACTGTGTTGTGTAACTGAAATTTGCTGAGAGTAGAATTTAACTGTTCTCCCTCACATGCACAAAGGGATAAATATATGAGGTGATGGGGTGTTCATTAACTAGATGGGAGGAATCCTCTCACAATGTATATATATGTCAACTCATCACGATATTACACTTTAACTATCTTATGATTTTATTTGTCAATTATACCTCAATAAAGTTGAAAAAAGAAAATGCAGTAAGTAAATTGAAAACATTTTGAAGACAAAAAATAACAATAAAAAAATAAGACAACTGTAATTCAGATGGTTTTGGCACAGGACTAGAAAAACTGACAGGAAGAATAGAAAGCCCAGAAACAGATCAAGATATACTTGAGAACTTAATAAATAAATGGACAAAGAATGGTTTGTATAATAAATGGTGCTGCCTTAATTATCCATTCATCTTTAAGAAAAGTTGTACCCCCACCTCCCATATACACACAAATATACTTCACATGGACTGAAGACCTTAAATATTATAAATAAAATAATAAACACATTCAATGATTTAAGAAGATATTTTTATTACTTGGTACTAAGATAGAATTTCTTTATAAAGACTAGAAATACAGAAAAACCTAAAACCATACAGTAAAAAGAACTATATTTGACTGTCTGAAAGCAGAAACTAAAAGGCTTCAGTATATCCCAAAGTCCCAAAACAAACATGAGAGACTGGGAAAAAGTAAATATTTTATAACACATGTGATAAAATGTTCTTTTGTCCTTTTTACACAAACTGATTTTTAAAAAATCCTATTTAACAAGGAATAAAGAATATGAACAGGTATTTTATAGGAAAGAAAATGAAACTGCTAATAAATATATGAAAAAATGATCAATTTTATTAATAGTTTAGAAATTGAAAATAAAAACAAGATTCCATTCCTTGATTACCATTTGGCAAAACTTTAAAGAGTCCCAGTATCCAGTTCTGGTAAAGATGCAGAAAAGGGGCAGCTATATATTATTTGTGGGTGCATGGATTATTACCAATAATTTAGAAAGTAATTTGGTAATTTCTATTAAAATTAAATAACCATAGACCTTTTGGCCCAGCAATCTCACTTTTGAGATTTTTATCCTAGAGAAATAATACACCAATTTTCAAAGACCTGCAGTCTTACATATTTATTGTAGCACTGTATGTACTGGTAAAAACTGTAAACATCTGTATGTCTATCAATAGGGGAAAAACTGAACAAAATTATTTCCCTGGTTTATCCATACCAGGAAATGCTACACAATTATTCATAGAATGAGTTAAATCTATAGGTAATTTGTTGGAGGGATATCCAAGACCTACTGTTAAGTGGGAAAAAAAATAGGTAATATACGTTGTGCTTACAGTACAACGTATACTACTCTAAGTTTTGGTTGTGTTTTAATTAAGTCATTTAATCCCCCAGCAAGTCTATGGAGTGGTTCTCTTATTATTTCTATTTTATAAGGGCAAAGCCAGGCATCAAGATATTAAGTAACATGTCTGAGTTTGCAAAGCCAATACATTTGAATCCAGACAATCTGATTTTAAAATTCCTGCCACCGTGGTATAATCACCATACTGAAAGTTATATTTCTGATGTTTAGTATTAGCCCAGTAGTCTAAAGACAAGTCAGCCCTACACCTATACAGAGCTGTATGAGCATAAGGAAAAAAGGTTTTAATTGTGGCCGCCTCAGGGAGTGGGATTATAAGAGAAGATTATTAATCACTTCTTCATACATCTCTATCATGTTTGACTTGTGAGGAGGGGCTTATAATTTTTAAAATACCTATACAGAAAAATATTTTAAATTAAGTTAAAAAAATTTGTAAAGGGGGAGGAAAACAAATCTGGGAACATGATATTGAATGCTGCATCTGATTATTACACTTTAAGGAAGAAAATGACTTAATGTAAACACATTAATTTATTCATTCACTCATTCAACAAATATTTATTGAACACCTACCCTGTTCCAATTGCTGGGGATACAGCAGTGAACAAAATAGACATAGACCCTCACCTCATGGAATGACATTCCAGATAGGGATAGACAGATCATAAACAAATAAACAAGCAAAGTAAAGCATTTCAGTTGGAGACAAGAGTTCTACCAACAAAATCAAAGTAAGATAAGGGATATAGGGAGTGAGCCTATGAGTGTTAGGTGAGTTGCTATTTTTTTTAATAGAATGGTCAGAGAATGTCTGAGGGATAAGGTGACACTTCAGAAGAGACCTGAAGGCAAAGAGGATAACTGCCATGTGGATAACTATGAGAAGAGTGCAATAACAGAAGGAATAGCAAGTGCAAAGGCCCTGAGGTCAGAGCATGCTTGATATGTTTAAGGAACAAGAAGGCCAGATTGGGGTGAAGGTGGAGGGACAAAAAGATCATGAGAAGATCATGTAGAGAAGGACTTTAGCTTTTTCTGAGAGTAATATGGGAAGCCATTGGAGGATTCTGAAGAGTGACAATGATAGGATTTATGAACCTATGACTTGAGGAATATTTAGTTGGCCATTTCAGTTTGAAGGTAGTACAGTATTTGCCATTCACTCCACGTAACACACGCAAACACTGCAGTGTGTCCCCTGAGAGCATTATTTGAAAAGAGGATGTGGCCTGGAGAGTTTCCAGAGAAGTCTGAGCGGGCGGCTGAGTGGAATTGTTGAGAGTGCTTAGAAATCCTGTCCTCATTTGCTTGGACCCTGCTGACAAAATGTGCTTTTCCGTGTGGTTTGTTTTGTGGCTACCCTATTCAAAGAAAAGAAACCTTGGAAAATCGATAAGGACATTTTATTCCAGGAGTATTGTGTTTTGATTTTGAGTGAGGGGAAAATGTCCCCAGGATTTAGCGAGGGCCTGACGCCCCTCCCACACAAAGAACAAAAACCAAAACAAGACCCCCAGGACTGTGATTTGTCAGGAAGCTTTAGAAGCTCAGATCATTTATTTTACACGGTGTGGCCTGAGGCAAACTTAGTGTTGAAGGTCGGGTTCCCCAGAAGCAAATTCTGAGACAGAATTTGTGTAAAAGTGCTTTATTAAGAAGTGTTCCTATGAAGAACCCTCAGGGGGTCAGGGAGTGGGCCTGGGAAGGGAAGGAGCCAGGCAAGGAATTGTGCAGGATCAAGATCACGAATGTCTGAAGGAAAACTGCCCACCTCCACGCCACGCATCTCATCCCGCAAGGTTACCAAGCTGTTATACGTCACCCCTGTCAGTCACTGGTCACGTGCTGTGTGAAGTGGAGCAATGCTAAATTCTTAGGCATGTGGATCACAGAGTGGGCTCCACCGAAAATCTCTAAGAGACAAGATCCAGGAGTAAGGACACTGTTTGCCAAAGGGGTCTTCGAAAACTACGAATGAAAAGTAGATTTCACACTTTCCTTCGTGCTCTTCCAAACCATCACGCTTTTCAACAGGAAAATACACCTTTACTACAAATATAAACTTCAATGTTTGAAACGTGCTTCCCCAGGTAAGCAGGTAAGCTGCTTCCCCAGGTGGAAAAGACTGCTTCTAAACAACTTAGAAGAGCCATCTTTTCAACAGGTAGGGACAGTACATACTACTTCCTCTGATGCCCAATTTCCAAGCCTTGAGCCAGTCGTACAGACCTAGGTTTTTTTTTTTTAATTGGAGTATAGTTGCTTTACAGTATTGTGCTAATTTATACTGTACAGCAAAGTGAATCAGCTATATGTATACATATATCCCCTCTTTTTGGATTTCCTTCTCATTTAGGTCACCACAGAGCACTGAGTAGAGTTCCCTGTGCTATACAGTAGGTTCTCATTAGTTATCTATTTTATATGTAGTATCAATAATGTATATATGTCGATCCCAATCTCCCAATTCATCCCATCCCCCCCCTTCCCCCTTGGTATCCACTCATTTGTTCTCTATGTCTGTGTCTCTATTTCTTCTTTGTAAATAAGATCGCCTATACCAGTTTTTTCAGATTCCACATATATGCGTTAATATACGATATTTGTTTTTCTTTTTGACTTACTTCACTCTATATGACAGTCTCTAGGTCCATCCATGTCTCTACAAATGACCTAATTTTGTTCCTTTCTATGGCTGAGTAATATTCCATTGTATATATGTACTATATCTTCTTTATCCATTCCTCTGTTGATGGACATTCAGGTTGCTTCCATGACCTGGCTATTGTAAATGAACTTTGGGGTGCATGTATCTTTTTAAATTATGATTTTCTCAGGGTATATGGCCGGTAGTGGGATTGCTGGGTCATATGGTAGTTCTATTTTTAGTTTTTTAAGGAATCTCCACACTGTTCTCCATAGTGGCTGTATCAATTTACATTCTCACCAACAATGCACGAGGGTTCCCTTTTCTCCACACCCTCTCCAGCGTTTATTGTTTGTAGATATTTTGATGATGGCCATTCTGAACAGAGTGAGGTGATACCTCATTGTAGTTTTGATTTGCATTTCTCTAATAATTAGTGATGTTGAGCATCTTTCCATGTGTTTGTGGGCCATCTGTATGTCTTTGGAGGAATGTCTGTTTAGGTCTTCTGCCCATTTTTTGATTGGGTTGTTTGTTTTTTTGATATTGAGCTGCATGAGCTGTTTGTATGTTTTGGAGATTAATCCTTTGTCAGTTGCTTCATTGGCAAATATTTTCTCCCATTCTGAGGGTTGTCTTTTCATCTTGTTTATGGTTTCCTTTGCTGCGCAAAAGCTTTTAAGTTTAATTAGGTCCCATTTGTTTATTTTTGTTTTTATTCTCATTACTCTGGGAGGTGGGTCGAAAATGATATTGCTGGGATTTATATCAAAGAGCGTTCTGCCTATGTTTTCCTCTAAGAGTTTTATGGTGTCTGGCTTTACATTTAGGTCTTTAATCCATTTTGAGTTTATTTTTGTCATACAGACCTAGTGTGTTTCCAACTGCCTAAGGAAAAAGGCACCAGCTAGTGGTCAGGGACCCATCCTGCTCTCAGATGTGTTTTGTTTGGTCTGCATAATATGTTTAAAAATTGGACTTGCAATATTTGTCAAAAAAAAAAGCATCAAAAATTTTGCCCACAAAAAAGTATCAAAAAATTAATTTGTGTCCAGAGTGTTTATATTATGAATAAAAGGCTGAGAATCAAAGATAAAAAATAATCTATGCTTAGGGGAACAGTGAATATGACAACATAAAATATCAAAAAAGTGATAGGAATTTCACATCCTAGCATTTTCTTGATAAAAATAATAAGCTGAAGGTAATACACAGCCAATCTGAACTAAGTTAGTAAAACCAGTTTAAAGGGCATTTTGAGGAATTGGTTGTTTATCCGCATTTAAAAAGGACTGATAGAATAAGTTTGCTAAATTAAACACACAGCTTTTGAGGTTATATTTCTACTGGGAAGAAATCATTTGCATCTCTAACAGACAAAAATCTATAAATTAACATTAAATGTGTGATATTTAAAAATTATAATTTGTAATATTTACATATTGTATATAAATATTACATATTTCATATGTAATTATGCAATTATAGATACATATTACAAATTACACATATAAATATATAATTACACATTACATTTAACTATTACAATATGTAATTATGTATGTTGTAATATTACAACTTACAGATTTATCACAAAATCTGGGACTTTAGTCAGTAGTACACAGCATATCAAACAGAAGTACTTCCTCTAGATGATTAAACAATCCATGCGTGGCACTGCTAAATAATGTCCCAGTTCAATATTGTGTCTTCTCCCTGTCTTATTTCTAGGTTTTGGATAATTTTTAAAATATCTCTGGCTGTGCCACTAGAGATTATGATGGAATTGGCCTGAAGAAATACTCTGGCATATTTTTTTTTTAAAGCTGTCTTAAATTCATAAAATATATAAAACCGACCCATCACCATTTTGGAACTAGCTGTGAAGAACTAAGCTGTCGTTGAACAAGAATCTACCGATTAAAATGTTCTGATGCATAAGATGGAGAAATGTCTCTAATTTCTATCTGTGATTGGAGCTGGGCTAACTGGGAGCCTGAATATGGAAAATAGGGATTGGGGCTGGGTTTACTTGGGGGGTTGGTGTTAACATAAGGACTGTTCAAGAGTTTATTAAGAAAAGAGAAGAGATGAAGAAACAGCCCAAAGGACAGAAGAAACAGTAAAAAAAGAGAGACAAGGATATGAATTGAGATGAAGAGACATGATGAGAATCTGGCAGTATGTTGTTCATTTATTTCTGTTACTTCTTGTGGGTTAGAAAAATTCACAGGCATGGAATTGATGGGCAAAAGTGAAGAGCATTTACAATATTAATAGATATTGCCAAAAAAATTGCAACAGTTTATACTCTCACCAGCTGCATATGAAACTGGCTGTTTCCTACATCCTTACCAGAACTATAATAGCAACAGTTTTAATCATTTCTGATATGAAAGTAAAATTTTAAAAGGTATATAAATGTTCTACATTAGATTTATTTACTTATGAGTTAGATTATTAGATTGAACATCGTTTCAAGTGTTTATTTTATTTCTCTTTCTTGCAGCTCCTTTTTACATTTTTGTGGCCCATTTTTCTGTTGGGATTTAAATATTTTTCTTAGTGATTTTTAAAAGCTTTTGACTAGTTAAGGAGATGAGCTCTATGCTATGTAGCCAAGGACTGGGTAGGCAGAACTCTAAGATGCTTCTAGATGCTTCTTTGTGAATACAGTTTAGTAACTTTCGAACAAGAAAGTCAGTGGAATAGCCTCTATAAAGTTCTAAATAGGAGTCAAACAGACAGGCATTACCTCAAGGGAAGACTGTACCAGAAACATTTTTGTGGTTTAATGTGACTGTCCAAAGCCAAACATCGCTTGGGGTATTGAAACAATGACTGTTGGAAAGAGTCAGGCAAATTTGTAGAGGCACCACAAAGATAGTATTAATTCTCCTACCCAATACCTTCTGTTTTGAATTTTACTACTTTTAGAAACTCTCCCATTGATTCCCCAAAGGGAAACTCACCATGAGGGACATCCGGAGTGAAGACCTGGCATCAATATCAGGTTTCAGTGCCCATGGGTGGGGGAAGGGGTGAGCGTTGGCTCTGATACAGTGTGCAGCTATAATTGGAGCCCTGACTAAGCCAGACAGCCTGGAGGGCGTGAGTTAGGAACAAGCTTGTGGTAAACAGCTCTACCTTGCTTGGGTTCCCAAGGTGGCGGTCTCCACAGCACTGGGTGGATTAGTTGCCCTTCCTCCATGGTGGCTTCAGCCCTGGTGGAGTTGTGGACCTGTGAGGGCACCACTGTTAACAGTAGACACAGATGAGCAAACTGTTCAGAGCCAGTGTTCAACAGTGACACCGTGTGGTAGCAACAGAAGCTGCACTGCAGTGGGAAGGAAGCCTGCTATGAACTGATTAAATTCACCAGTAAGTTTCTCTTTTGCCTGGAGTTTGGAAGCAAGCACTTCTGGAGCCAAATGCCTCGAGGGTTCTTGGACAATTTGGAGGGGGGGGGAGTATCAAGAAAGAGACATGGGGCATCCTGGTAATATGACCAAGGGAATACTTTGAATAATTTCGACCTCAAATTTGAGAGTCAGGTCATACCAGTTGCAACCCATGTGTAGCAAATGTTAGTTTTGTCTCTCATTTGGACTTTTGGGTTTTTTGCCCTTTGGCACTTTTGTAAGTCATAGGGAGTTGCACAATTTTATAGATCAGTTACTTCCTTTGTGACTTCTGTAGTTTTGTACGAAGAAAGGCCTTCTGCTCTCTAAGGTATTATATATATGAGATACAGATATACAGACAGTGATAGGAAAACTGTGAAAGGCTTTGAAATAGGTAAAAATGATTACTGGGTGCCCTTTCAGTGGAATACTACACAGCTCTTCAAGGTTACCTGGAAGGATACCTATGATAGAGTGGAAACCATTAGTTACCTAGTAAATGGACCACAGCCTTTCCATCTCATTATCAAAGAGCCTCTTCTATTTCTCCTTGAAACTTGCCTGAGGCCCTGTTATAAGCTACAGGCCCAAATCTGGTTCTTTAACAAAGACACACAGGCCCAGCGACTCGTAGAAAAGGAGTGTGCCAAGTACATTAAACTATTAAACACTTCAAAGAATAGACTCCTGGGTAGGAGCTTCTGAGCTGACGTTATTTAGACAACTTTCAAGCTGTACCTGTGGAGTGAGCGTGGATTTACATGACCGCTTTTAGTCCAGAAGCAGACAACTTTATGAAAGCAGAGCATTAACCCAAGATCCAGCAGAGCAAAATTACAAGGAATGGAAGGAGATGATGAGGGAAATCTTACTGTGGTTGTGCTGAGGCTGTCTTAATACTCTTATTCTCTGGATATATAAGGAGACCATTTCTCTTTCTTCTTAAGCTGTCTTTAATCTACAACTCAGTGGACTCTGCTTTTGTAAAGTGAAGGTAAACTCATTCAACTTCCCTCTGCCTCCAAATTAAAAAGCTCTGAGTTCCTTTACTTTTTCACAGCAATAGAGTTATTTGCATAGTTTCCTTTCTACCGGTATAGAGTTGGGAAAATTGTGTATCAATTCCTTGTAATATCATGTTTGTGAATGATGCCCATTTAATCAAACACCTCTAAGGAACAAAGGTTGATTTTACTTATGAAGCCAATGCCTACAAAACCATCCCAGGAAAGCTGGCCTAGTACCATCCTTATAGATGGTGAGAAAGGGCACTTCCTGGAAGGGCAGGATCCTTAGCAAATTTGGGGGGAACTCAAATGGAGCGGAATTCATCCAAATTTCTAGACAGCACAGGTGAAATACGGTGGGGCTTCTTGGGCTTGCTTTCCTAGCCTTGAGCTGGCAAATAACAGAGACTTTTAAAAGTGCAATTCTGTGCTCCAATAGCTGTTCAATACTGCATGCCTCCGGATTTGCAAAGCAAACCCAAGAAAGCCTATGTGGTTAATTAACACCTGCTGCACCTATGCAAATCATCAGGCCCAACTTAATGAGGCCAGGCTTTTTTTTTTAATAACCAAGAATAATCTTTGAGATTTTCATGGTCAAAAAGCAGAAAGTTATTAGGAAAATTGGAAAGCATTTGAAAATTTGAAAGGAGCAAAAAATATTATTGGGTTTACTACCTATGTAATACTAGTTGTCCCTTCTGAGTTATCTGATTCTAAATGAATATTGCTTTCTTTTTTTTTTTGACTTTGAGCTATTTTATAACCCGGTAAATTGTAGAAAACTGATAGAGACAGAAATGATTATTGCCCAGAGAAGCAAATGAATTCTGTCTGATGGAGATGTAATTGATTTCCCTCTGTGGAGAAGGCCAGCTTTTCATCTATTAGCAAATTCATTTCAGCATCCCTGATTGCTCATATATGTGTCTGTTCTTTGAATTCTCCTTTGAATCATTTTAAAACACCTTAATTGTTCCTTTATTAATAATGAACTAGGGCTTCCCTGGTGGCGCAGTGGTTAAGAACCCACCTGCCAATGCAGGGGACACGGGTTTGAGCCCTGGTCCGGGAAGATCCCACATGCCGCGAAGCAACGAAGCCCGTGCACCACAACTACTGAGCCTGTGTTCTACAGCCCGTGAGCCACAACTACTGAAGCCCGTGTGCCTAGAGCCTGTGCTGCGCAACAAGAGAAGCCACCGCAACGAGAAGCCCATGCACCGCAATGAAGAGTAGCCCCGTCTCACCGCAACTAGAGAAAGCCCGTGCGCAGCAACTAAGACCCAATGCAGACAAAAAATAAATTTAAAACAAAACAAAAAATAATGAACTAGATAAATATTTTGACACACTTTGTATGAGTCATATTTCTACATTTGTAAAAAAACAGACATATTTACCTGTGTGTTTTAAAGTCTTTAATATATATGAGCTCTTTTTAGATACAAGGGGCAATACAAGGATATAGCTTTATTATCTTCAAAAAGCTAGTCATCTTTCCACCATTTATTGAATAGCCCATATTTTCCCCATTAATTTGAAAGGCCACTTTTCTCATGTTATTTGTGTTCTCTATTATGATCTATTTATTTCAGTGTAAATCTGGTTTAAGTGTTACTGCTTTATAATACATTTTGATAATCTGGCGGGTTATTATGATGTTGCAGTAACCCTACCAAAGAACAGAGTGTCCTGCCAATTTGGATTAGTCTAAAATTTAAACTAATGAAAGATAAAACATTGGCATACCAAAAATGGGCTCCGTTATTTGGGCCTCATCAACCCCTTCCAGACTGGGCTAACCAGACAGAACCGAATTATAAATCTAGAAGGTAAGCGAGCAGGTTTTCTGAGTTGCAAAGTAATCAGTAAGTCCATAGTTTATTCCATTTTGGAGGGGTAGAATAACGCAGACCCAGACAATTATGTGTAAAATAGGGCAGAAGAGAACAGTATTAGCAGACACGCATGGAACTGCAGTGGAAGTCAGAACCATCAAAACCACAGCAGGACCAGACCTTCTGATTTATAACAAAACCTGCTCATATCCTCAAGCCTTTTGCACGTATGCACTTTTACAACTGCTTGGGTTGGAAAGTAATGATGACTCACACCCTTTGTCCCTGGGGTTTTTTTTTTTTGTTGTTGTTGTTGTTACGCGGGCCCCTCACTGCTGTGGCCCCTCCCGTTGCAGAGCACAGGCTCCGGACACGCAGGCTCAGCGGCCATAGCTCACGGGCCCAGCCGCTCCGCGGCATGTGGGATCTTCCCCGACCGGGGCACGAACCCGTGTCCCCTACATCAGCAGGCGGACTCTCAACCACTGCGCCACCAGGGAAGCCCGTCCCTGGGGTTCTGATTAATTAAGAAATAGAAACAGGAGGCACATAAGGATAAAAGTATCAGCCTTCTTGCTAATGAAGTCAGATCGGTGTCCACAGCTTGGACTCCTGGGCCCCAAATTTCCACCATGAGATCCACACGGGCACCAAGGTGGCCCTGCAGAACGGGCTGTCTCCTGGGCAGCCCAGGGAGAGTCGAGAGCAGCCTCACAGCCAGTCACACCATGAAGGCTCAGGTCGTTCATGCACTAACCCTGTCCACAGAGGAATCTGGATACCAGACCATGGTCATCTTGCCATCTTGGTCAGATAAAACTCTCCTAAGATCATGGGGAGGAGCCAGTGATGGACATGGAAATGAGGCTGCAGAAGATTTCCCTTCAATAGTTCCTGGAGAAACGGAAGTGTCGACAGGATTTCCTATTTTATGGGTGGTTGCAGTGTGGGTAGAGGAAGACTAGAGTCCCTCCCACAAGATGGCACAGAAACTGATATTCATGAAGATGAACCTGAGTTTAAGAAGAAAGTATTACGCTCAGCCTACTCTAATTGCGAAGGATGGAAAAGATGTCATGTGCTTCAGATCAGATAGATTTCTATCGGAAGTAATTTTTAAAGTTTGGGCACCTGAATATAATCTTCCATGAACTCTCGGTGTCCCAGAGCACTGACAAACGTGTCAAATCTGTCTCCAACAATCCCAAATAGTGTGTAAGTACCTAAATACTTCCCTTTTTAGTACTGCACCCCAGAAGAATGAAGACAAAAATTCATAAATACTTTTATTCCACATTTTTAATGTTTAAAAACTATGTTAACAGAGCAGTTATAGAACAGAACTTCTTACATGTCTTTATTTACACCACATCCTGGGGGGGGGAAATATGTGTTTGATCAACCATGAATGGCAAAGTTTTGTGACTTGTGACTCACTTAAATCATCCATCTGAAATTCATTTACAAGGTTTTTACATTAATAAAACAGTGGTGTGCTACACGCACTGATCTTAGATGAAGTCTAAAATACACTGAACTCTAGTGAGCGGATTACATACCAACGATCAAGATTCAAGTGTTTTGGGAAAAAGTGACTTAACACAGTCTATGTTGGCGTTGACACTGAAAAGAAAAGGCAATCATGCAAGACTTGCAAAAGCTTGATAAAATAATGGTTTTTTTTTCTTTCTTTCATATTTGTGCTCATAGTTAATATTCAGGTCTTTCCCCCCTTTCAGAGATCCCAAAGTTTGGGAAATGCAGCAATTCAATTTTGAAAAAAAAAAAACCCAAAAACCGTTCTCCTCCCCAACTTCTGTCTTCATAAATGCTGTGTGGTGAAACAGCATTATGAAGAAACAACTCGTTACTTTGGGTACATCTATTTCTATATGGCAATAATTTGGGTCTAAAATGTTCCTTATTTGTATCTCAGAGGACTAGCTTTGAAATAATTGATCATAACACCAGTATAAGAAATCAACGAAACTATTTCTCAGACATTTCTCTCTCTAAACAATTAAGACTTGTAGGTTCCAAGTTTACATTGAGAGAACTATGTTACCTGGGAGAGAATGTAAATTTTTCTAATTCCCAAACAAAACCGCTAATATCTATGAAAACATTCTTGATATGCAGATACTAGCGACTTCTATTTCAATGAGGATCAACAACTGCAAAAATATACAGCCTATTTATTTACAATATATTCACATACAAATGAAGTATTTCTTACAATAAGCCTCAACTGCATAGATTCTTCCTTTTAAAAGCACAAATTCAAGCCTGTATGCACATGGGCCCAGTTTCACAGTCCTTCCTCCAAGAAAATCCTAAAGAAGATCTGAGCCTTGTGAATTGTATGTTTTTCAAGAACTTTCCCTTTAAGATTTAGTGGTATTTTTCAGTTGTCAGCCACCCCATCCCCAATTTGTACCTGAAAGCCTTAGATAACTATGAATAATTCACCGTGTGTATTTTAGAGGAAGTGTATTCTGCTAAAAGATTCTCAGATCTGCCATCTCTAAGGAAACATTCATTAACATCGTTAAATGATGCAGTCTCCATCGTCTTTATTCTGAAAGGGGCTAGAAGTTTACTGTGAACTGGAATGGAGGAATTAAACATTCTTAAAGTTTACACCCTTTCTAAGCCTCATGCCACTTACACTGATAAACAGAGAGGAACTGATTGATGGCTTTTGCACTAAGGCATAAAATCATGTATCTGATCATTTCACTGACCTCCGCCCCACGCCCACCCCAACAAAACGTGCTGTCCAGCACTCTGATCCGCTGAAACCGAGCTGAGCACTCATCTTTTCGGAGCGGTTTGTAGCCCCTCTTGCAGTGCAGGACTTTCAGCAGAGAATTCACTTTAAAGGGAGGACAGGATTGATCACCATACACTGAACCCAAACATTCTGGAGAATTTACTCCTGACATGAATTCAGTATTTCCTCTGAGGTTGCGTTTACAAACAGTATTATCATTTAATTCCTTTCAAAAAAGAAAAAAAAAAAACCACCCAAACCCCAAACACCTCACTTTTATTTCTTCACAGCTGCCATAACTGTAATCTTATGGTGTGTCAGCCTGCGCGAGCCCCGCTTACAATGATGCACCTGTACCAGCATTTCCAGTGGGAAGGGGGCTGAGATGAGGCCCCTTCCTCCCCTCCCTAAGTCCTGCTTCCCACTTCTTGTCCGTGAGTCCTAGGAACCTCCCTCAGAGAATTATGGGCAGGACTAATGAAGAGGAAAAGGAGAGACAAACTGGCTCCCTGGCAGGGCTTTTTACTGGGCCTCCACCCTGAGAGTTTCTGATTTTACTGGGTCTGGGGTGGGGCCTGAGAATGTGCATTCCAATGAGTTCCCAGGTGATGCTGATGCTTCTGGTCTGGGGATCCCCACTTTGAGAACCACTGGCTTGGAGGCTTGACGCCAACTCCAGAAAGAAGCCAATTCTGGGGTAACTGTCTGAGGTGTCCTCTGAAATACCATGACACCTTACCACAGCCCTTTGTCCACCCCAAGCCCCACGGCCATGACCCATGGATGCCCGTCTCAACAGGGTCTGCGAATGTAAAAAAGGAAAAGTGGGTAGAGAGCTTTTTTACCCCCATTTGATTACTGGGCAGTTAAACCATGGTTTACTAGCACTAAACCCATTAAAAGTGCTGTGTGCTGGCTTCTATGACTGGCATGTGGGAGAAGCTATGCCGTGGCATCCTTTTTGGTAGCGGGAGGGAAGGAGACGAACTCCAGGAGTAAGAGGTCCTACAAATAGAAACAGGCAGGCCAGGCCTGAGACCCCAGAGAAAAGAAAGGGTAGCAGCGGAGAACGTCCCTGGCGGTTTACGGCCCACAGGAGGACCCTTCATCCTCCGTAACCCTCCTCCTACCACGAGGTCTCTGGTGGCCCTGAACTTGGTCCCCCTCCTTTGCTGGAGACCTAGCTTCAGGCCACTCTGGGCACCTCTAATTGGTGGTGTGTGACTGGAGTGGGCAATCCAGATTCCAATAACAACGAGTGAGGGATTCTTGGCAACTCTGAACAAATACCCCCTAGAAACAATATTATATTTAGTGTGTAGGTTCTTTAGCAATCTTGTTATATTATCCTATTTCAGCTAAACTATGGGCTTAGATCGTTTTCTCTAGCTGGTCTGGGGGCCTAGCCATCATGTATAACCTGGTTTCTAAAGGAAAATGCATTCCAGGTTGCAAACAACTGACAGTTTTACAACTGGTCTGCTTACAAACTGGGGGCTGCCCGTGCTTAACAAGACTGGACTTCTTTCCCGTCTATACTCTGCAACCCCACTTCCAGTAAGTAACATGAAGGAAACTAGGGATTTCCAGTGTGCTGTGTTATTATAACTAGAGAACAGTTCATAATCCAAAGTACGAAGCTGGCGCCGTTCACTAGTGCTGAGGTCCTATCTACCAAAGGAAAACGTGCTGCTCCCAAAGGCTAAGGTATAATATTCGTTAGTCTACTCATTTAGCAGAAAAACTTCTACAGCACTTGACTGTGTTATTTAAATTCTACCTAACATCTGTGGTACATGTATTTTTGGCTACCGGTTCACTGTTCTGAATAAGAAGAATAAGGGCAGTACACTTTACAGCTAATCCCACACAAATGATGTAATTAGTCCGTGATATTTGACAAATTACAGTAGGGTCTATTATATTCAGTCAACAATAAACTTAGATAAACATTACAAAGAAGGTTTAAAAAACCTGTAGTATCACAGACATTCACAGCAATGTGCCTCCTCTAAATAAGTATATTTTAAGTAATAATAAAAATCCCTTGTCCTGACACGTAAAATCCAGACATCCAAAAATATCACTACACATCCCAAGAGCTAATGATCGCCTTCTAAATGGACTCTGTGGGCATAAAATGAATTGTTATAAATTAATGAAGAAAACAGAAAGCAGCATAATATAGCTTGCAGGCTACATTTGTAGTTTATTTAATGGAGGGTCATCCACTCTCTGGCTATTTCATTATTTGGTGCCCTGGACAGCTCAAAGGGCCAGCCAACTTGTTTTGTTGAGTTTCTCTCCTGCTCATCTAACATGGAAGACACTGCTGAGAAGGACAGAGGGCTGTGGATTTTACTAGGTTAGGAAGTCATACATAGGTAGGTACTCATATCTAAACACCTGAACTCTGACCTAATGTGCATGTAATTCTGGAGCATTATGGTAAAAGCTATGATGATCCCACTAAGAAATGCAGGAAATAACTTCTCCTTTTCCCCCAAGAGGATCACGAGAAAGTGCTCTGATGCCTGCGCTCTCTATGGGACACTAGTCTGTAAAGGGAAGGGGACATTTCCGTGTTACTCCCGGTAAGTGTGGAGGCCTCTGGGGGTCTCCGTGGGGGAGGAAGAGAGCCCAGAGCTAAGTGCCTGGAAACTCTGCCAGGAGTCTGCGGTTAGAGGCCACTTATCTCTGGATAAGAAATCTGTGCTTGGTGAACTTACGTGTCTGTGGAATTCAACTAGGATGCAGATAAAACACAAGTCCTGTTTCAAGTGACCAGCTCACAGGGTACACACACTTCTCACTGTGTGATACGGACAATCCAATCATAGGTGATGGCCCAGCTCAGGCGGAATGCGGTGCTGGGTTTCTATAGTGTCTCCCACGCCTTTCCAAGCTACCTTGTCCCAAACTCTCTTCTTTTTTCAGCCTCTCTGTAGTTTCCTTCACTTGCTTTAGGAGAGGGGCTGGGGTAAGAGTGTGAGGCAACTCTGTCCTCCTGTGTGGTTCACGTCAGTCGGGCAGTAACGGCCCACCCTTGACTAGGGGCGAGAAGAGAGAGAGCATAGACTCCAAAGGCCCCATCTGGGGGAAGAAAGGTACACAGTGATTTCATCACGTGTTCTTCTCAAAGACCATCTCTGAGGGCTCATTTTCTTTTTTCAAGACTGGATGGATGGTTAATGGAGAAGAAATAGGAATGAGGCTTATTTAAGGTACAAAAATCTTATATTTGTAATAACCTAAATTTATAGATATAAAACAAGTCTTTTAAAGACCCCCCTAAGGTACCCAATATAAAACAGGAATTACTTATCCTAGATCATCCTTGGTTAGATACACATGATTCTCTGTGCAAAAAGCTGGTGGACATGAGTAAAAGCTGCTGGGTTTGTAATTTAAGAAAATGCTTTTCCCCCTTCAACAATACCGATGCAGGGCTGAAGGCTACCTGCACCCGAGGAATATTTCCTTAGGCATTTTGGACAATCTTTTTGTAGGACTCTAGCTTCTCAATTTGTTACAAAGGTATCATGGGTCTTCCCCAATAGAAGTTGACGCAGCTTAGAGTAACTCTGACAGAAACTGTCAAGGGGGAAACAAAACTTCATTTGCTAGATTACCCAGATGTGTAGATTAGTATGTTTACCAAGGTAAGAATCACTCCCATCCCCTTCCCAGCTGAGAACAGTCGCCAGAGAATATCTCTGCACAGAGTGGGCTGCAGTGCCAGCGAGGCCATGGGCTGCAGAAGCTCGGCTGCCAGGTGATCAGAGCTGCCTCAAATATTGGGCATCCTCTGGTCCAGCAAGGGTGCACGCCCTGTGACTCTCATATGATTATCCCTATGTGCTATGTTAACCAAAATAGGCAAATTATTTACGAAACCATTTTTTTTCTGTAAAGCAAAATAAATATATACAATTCAAGATTCTTTTCTTTTCTAAAAAGGTACAGATATTATAAGCTGAACATCAGTAGGAAAATTATGTCAGAATCTGGATGTGTAATAAATAAACATGACGGATGATCATGTCTTCCAAGTTCTAAGAGACGATGACATCACAGAAAACAGAGTTAGGAGAGTGAAAAATAACTGATTGGGAAAAGTACTGGAAAATGTGATTGCGTGCAATTTGGAACAAAAGAAATCCATAATCCTTAAAATTGATCCCCAATCTTGGAGGGACATGAACCATGATAGAAACAGGTCTCTGTTTTGTTACCAAAGTGTTATTCCATTGTGTATCTTGTAAATTTCTGTTTGCTTCTGTAAACTTGCAAAGGATGCGATGAGGGCTTGCTGATGAGTGGTAACTTGACCGTTTCCTTCTCCATCTGGTCTCAGTGGCCCTCATCACCACCTGATGAGCAGGCCCAGTCGTAGATAACCAAGGGAATGCTGACCAGGGAAAACACCACCCCCAGACCCAAGAAAAGGGCAGCCTGGAGTGACAGAAAGGCAACGGTTATTTTCAGGGAAGCAAACATTTCCCACACATACCAGGGAAAAAACAGATATGCTTTTCCCGCTCTTTTTGAGTCCCTCTGTATTTGGAGTTTGTTACAAAGTTTGTTACAACTATTGCCGAACTGTGAGAATCTTTCTAAAACTGTGTGCATCTGATTCTCCAGGGATGGGAAACTAAGAAAAACCAGCTATCAGAACCATCCTCTGCATTCTGTCCTTTGACTTCACAGTCACCTCAGAGTGAATCTGTTCTACAGCTGACGGTATCCTCACAGCTTCTTTCAGACTAAGACGACAACCGAAAAAAAGAATGGGCTTAGAAAACATACAGGTCATTTCATTACTCTTTACCAACCAACCTAGGTTATCGCTGGCAGGCAAACATTTCTGTTTGAAAAAGTGTTAAAAGGATATCAAAAAGAAAAGTAGATTTGCTAGAGTGAACATAGGAAATGGGTGTCCAAAACAAAGTTATTTCAAGGGTTGATGAAGGCCACAGGGGGCAGGTTCCTAACTCTAGAATCTGGAGAACTCGAGATTATAAACTGCTTGGCCTTGAGAGTTTCCAATGAGAGCTGAAATTCAGGGAGAAGGATGAAGCAACATGAGAGCCAGGGGGGCTGGACTAGAGTCTGGATGGGGAGACAGAGGTAAGGGAAGGGGAGAAGGTGAAGGGTGGCATTGGGAGGGTTGCACACAGGCTCACCATCACCGGTCTGGTGTAACTCCCACTGGGTCCCCACATGGACTGGATCCCTTGTCTAATGCTAGTTGGTAGATCCTCCTAGCAGTTTTGAAACGGGAGCAGGGTTGGAGAGGCCCAGAGAATTCACGGGCAGTAGGTCTCCATCATTGTCAAACTTAATCTTAGTTTACGTTACTGCTGTGCCAGAGTGACTGCTCTTCCTCTCTGTCCTCATGAAGTCCCCACTGGTCAGCTCTAGAAGGACTGAGGATTTATGGCTTTAGGGATGATCCTGTTGGGGAAGCAGATGCTCTACCAGCATCAACGCTGCTTCTCCTCCATGCACAGCGATGATCCCCCATGCCTATGTCTCTCATCCGGGTCTGTTGACTCAGGTAACATGTGGATTGGAGTGCTTACACTATCTGGGAGGGCGGCTGAGAAGCCTTCTCCGAAGCCAAACATAATGGTGCTCCAGAAGGTACTCATGTAGCAGCCACTTCACCCCTGCTTCCCTCACTGTCTCCAAGTGCACCACCTTCAAGATGCCCTTGAACTTCACCAGACCTGGAAACAAGAATCCCAATATAGAAAGGTAGTTTCTGAATCCAGGTCTGCTGCTCCAAAGCATTTCTGTCAAATCATATAAAAGACTCTTTACACTAACTCAGCCATTTAAATTAAGGCATTGCAGGTTCCCTGGGCTGTACCATGGAGTTACAGGACTAGGAATTGTACCGAAACAGCAGACTGCATAAAATCTTTGAGCCCCTTTCCACTTCAGGTCTTGCTAAAGACAAGGCATTACCCTACAGAGACACAGGATGATAAACGTCTAATCTTTCAGTTGGCCCTGCCCTCGCAGAGCAAAATAAGGCACAAAAGAGCAAAACCTGAAAATATTTTGAGGGAATGGAGAAAATTCTGATATTTTAAATTTCCCAAATGGGCAAACACTAGGACTGCTGCCTACTTTTGAGATCCCTAAAAGTAGTATTAGTTGGTGGAGATGGACTATGTATTTGATATATTTCAGTGAAAAACTAATCAGAAAAATGAGAGTGGCTGGCATGAGACATACCCAAATTCGTTGAGCTCCTTTATCTCCATCTTGACTTGTGATTTTTAAATAAAGAGACGAAGGAAGGATGAAAATAAGCATATTAGCAGACGTAACTCCTGAAAAATAAGGAAAAACAAAGTTTGAGGTTGTTATCGTGAACCTTCAGGTTTCTAAACAGCTATTGTAAATAGAATAAGCAGAAAGTCAGAAAGTCGTACCTACGACTCCAAAAATGTCCTTCATGGAGGGTATGAAGATCACCAACAAGTTGATAATAACCAGCAGTATGAAGGTCACGAAGACATGACGACATAAATTAAACTTTGTTTTCTTAGCCAGTTCAAATAAAGAAGAACGAACCTGCAGGAAAAGAAAACAAAAAATTCCGTAATGCCCACAGCACGCTGCCTTTCACATTTCTCGGCAGTGACTGAAAGATTGGTGCACAGGCATTTGGGACATGTTTTGTCACACCTAGTGAGTTTATAGATAGCTTTAACAGTTTGGGAAGCAGGGGGGCTTGACTTAAGATGGGAAGTCTTTTTCTTTACGAATAAAACGGGGATAGTTTCTGTTTTATCTATGACTGAGCGTTCTTTTACGGTTCTTCTATATTCCCCTGTCATGGATGACTGGGATTCAAACAGTCTATCTACATTTCTCTGTAAAGAAGAGGGACAGATAAATTAGAACGAAGATTCATTCCATCAGAAGGTTACCCTAACTCACTGATCCCACTTTTTTTGCAAAGAGCTATGGGATCCTTTCTTGATGCAGTTTCAATGATGCAGGAGAGTTCCCTGCAGCAGGCTTGCTCTGCAAGGAGACCTCAGCTTTTCTTAAGTTGCACTGAGGCCTTTTACTCACTGTGAAAAATAACACCGGCACTGTGAGGATGACAGCGACAATGACAGCCAGCCGCACGGTCAGGATGAGGATGTCATCTTTACTCTGATACTTGTGGAGGAGGTCCGAATGCACGTTTTCTAAAACGAGGGAAACGTAAGAGGGTGTTAAAACAAGACAAAGGCACATCACGGAATGACGGGTTTTCTGAGCCACAAAGAATTTGTAAACTAAAGGGCAAGGAAAGCAATGTTCTGGGTATCGAAGTGTCTATTCACAATTTATAAAGTTGAAAAGAAAAATCCCCTGTGTGAGATGGGCACCACCTGTCCACACGTACCTGTAGCAAAAAGGAATGTACAGTAATCACTAGAAGAAGTTACACCAAGTGGGGAGCTTAACTTACACTACACTAAACCTAAGAGTAAGCTGGGGGTAGAAATACCATACGGTTGAAGCACAAAGCCCTTCTTCATCTAGATTCTCCCCGACTTGGTGTCACTCATCAAACAACACAGAATAGCCTCGCTCTCGCTAAGTGGACTGCAGGCCCCACGGGGCCACTTTCAAACTCTCCTCTTATAACTCAATGTCCAAGCGGCAGAGGTACCCATGGAACTTCACCATGGTGAAGTTCATCATTCTTCTCTTCCAGGTATGTTTTCCTCATAAAAAAAGTACTTAGCTTATACACCACTTTGAACTTTTTCTCAACTCTGAACTTCAGGAAGTGTCATTTCAAAGAGAACCAAAGCTAGAATGGCAGCCACTGAGAGCAAGAATGCTCACTCGTGTCTTTTTTATCAATGACTTTTGAGCAGTTAGTTGTGATTTGGGGATGCTCGTGAGAAGAGGTGAGCTCAAGGTCCTTCTACTCTGCCATCTTATCTCCAACTGGAAAATGCTCACTCCTTTGACGAAAGATAGTTTCCCTCCCTTCTCAAGGTTCAGGGTGTGGAATTCCAATTCTAGTCAGGGCCAGAGATGGGTCTCAATTTTAGAAAAAGGGCCCTAGGATATAATAAAAATCTCCTTAGTTCTAACTTCCTTGATTCAAAATTCATAACCGTCTAAAAATAGCTGAGTTTTTTCTTTGACCTAAGAGTATGAAAGGGTTTGGTATTCTATTCTATGTGGGAAAAAAATGGATTTGCCAAGAAAAATCATAGCTTAAACAAGGTTGCAGTGAGACCATTCAACTAACATTAGGCACTCTCTCTCTCTCTCTCCCTCCCTTTACCCACCCTAATCCCTACAACTCTGCAGGAAACTTAAGAACACCATCCTTATGCAGAAATTAAATGTGGTATTTATGGACTCACTAGACAATGCTATTCTCTATCGCTTGTGAGAATGTTAATAAGGGAATTCCCTGGCGGTCCAGTGGTTAGGACTTGGTGCTTCCCTTCCTCTCTAGGATGAATTGATCATCTCTAAACGTGTTTAAGTTTTGAGACATTTGGTGTATGAAAAAATGCCCCCAAGAAATATTATTTAGTAGAGAATGTGAAATTTATGTATTTAAATTTATATTAGGTCCCAAATTATAATGATAATGAAAGATGTTAAATAAAGCTGCAGGATGATTGGAATAGAAGAGGATGAAGAAGTAGTAAAAGAAGGTAAACTATTCATACAGGGTCAATAAAAGTTACAAATGAAACCTTGTTCTTTTTCAGGTTTCATTTCTTTTAACTTTCTATGTCAGTGCTTCAAATCGTTGCAAGGCTCCACCTGCAGCTGAAGGATCAGGTGCTTTATTTTTATTTATTTATTTATTTTTGCGGTACGCGGGCCTCTCACCGTTGTGGCCTCTCCCGTCGCGGAGCACAGGCTCCGGACGCGCAGGCTCAGCGGCCATGGCTCACGGGCCCAGCCGCTCCAAGGCACGTGAGATCTTCCCAGAACGGGGCACGAGCCCACGTCCCCTGCATCGGCAGGCGGACTCTCAACCACTGCGCCACCAGGGAAGCCCCAGGTGCTTTATTTTTAATTAATGCAGAGTGTCATGAGTGTAGCACTCTACTCTTTCTCACTTTCAAAATCTGTCTCTCTTTTCTATTAATGGAATCTGACCCAGTTCTCAACAGCAATTAGGAAAGCCTTCTCTGATTATAGTTTTAAACTTTCCTCAGTAAAGGTGGCGTGCTTATAAAATGCAATTTCTTTTAAGGACAGTATTAGGAGAAAAAAATTACAGTATATTGTTTCAGTAATTATTCTATTGTGCAGTCTGCATGAATATGGAAAGGAACCACTGCCATTTGCTTTAAGTAGAAGAAAAGGTCACCAAGTCAATGGACAGATTTGTTGCTTTTTGGGCTATCATATTAAAAGTTATTTTGATATCGATTTTTACTAATTTACTTACTAATACCTATATTTATGTACTGACAGAAGGTACTTACCATAGAATGTCAAGTAGCCAAAAATGGCAGTCAAGAAATACATAACAAACATGGCGAAAAAGGAGATATTTGAAACCATCTGCATCTTTTTCTGTGATCGACTAAAAACAAAGATAAAGGAATTTGAAAAATTAAAAACCACATTACTGAATGTAAGCACCAGTGTTAACACTGAAGAATAGAACTTAACTTTCTATCAGGCTGGGGCTGACCTGACCACCTGAAATTACCCCCAGCAAATATGCCAGTTTATAATAACTTCTTTTACACCAAATGGGTATTGGGAGAGAGACAGCCAGGTAATGAACAATCCCTTGAATGTTCTTCCCCATTCTTTTGAAAGAATATCGAGTTCTCATCTGTAGAGCAAAGAGTATTTTTTAACATTTGTTTGATACTATCTCTACACACAGCATGCACAGGAAAAAGGCAGAATAAATTCCAAAGCTGTTCTCTCACCTCGGGGCAGAGCTACAACTTGACCTCGGTGTTCAGTTGCTAAAGCTGCTATTTAAGTTCCGGTTTTCCCACTGAATAGCCCCAGGGAAGCCTGTTTGTCTCCAGAGCAATGAGTGCCTAAGAGCTCACAGCTGGGATAATGAAGGGCTCTCTCTTTCTCTCTTAGGTCAAGTTTACTCTGGGAGTTTGCATGAACCTCTAAGTTTCTTTAACTGCCCAAACAATTAATCCACAAGACTTGTACCCAACAGTCGACCACCAACAGTCACAACATTTGAGTGTGTCATAAAAGGGAGTATGGAAAACGAGAAAAATTGAGAAGTACCCATGTGAGGAAATTACAAACTAAAAGCTGAACTATTAAATTTAAAAGATGCCAAAGACGTATTTAAACACCCTAAATATAAGGTCATAAAGTAAGCCTGATGAACACATAGACAGGTAGATGTAAATACCGATACTTCAAAGTTTACTCATATATCAATTAAATATGAAAGAGGAAGACTAATGAGTGAATTCAATGCTAAATAACATCATCTTTATTTTTGTTTCAAAATGGAAACAGATAGCTATAGTGTGTATCTTTCTGAGTTTAAGACTATACCATGATGCCTACTTCAAGAAACAAGAAAAATCTCAAATAAACAATCTAACCTGACACCTAGAGGAACTAGAAAAAGAAGAACAAACAAAGTCCAAAGGAAGGAAACAAAGATCAGAGTGGAAATAAATGAAATAGAAACTAAAAAGACAATAGAAAAGATCGATGAAACTAAGAGCCGATTCTTTGAAAAGATAAAGAAAAATGACAAGCCTTTAGCTAGACTCACTAAGAAAAAAAGACAGAAGGCCCTGATAAATAAAATCAGAAACAAAAGAGGATAAATAACAATGGATACCACAGAAATACAAAGGATTACAAGAGAATATTATGAAAGCTATATGCCAACAAACTGGGCAACCTAGAAGAAATGGACCAATGCTTAGAATCATATAACCTTCCAAGATTGAGTCATAAAGAAATAGAAAATCTGAATAGACTGAGCACTAGTACAGAGATTGAAACAGTAATCAAAAACCTCCCAAAAAACAAGTCTCCAGGACCAGAGGGCTTCCCTGGTGAAGTCTACCAAACATTTAAAGAAGATTTAATACCTATCCTTCTCAAACTCTTCCAAAATTTTGAAGAGGAGGGAATGCCTCCTAACATTTTATGAGGTCAACATCACCATGATACCAAAACACACAATGTCTGAGAAATAGTTTCGTTGATTTCTTATACCAAAACACACAAAAAAATTGCTGGCCAATATCTCTGATGAACATAGATGCAAAAAATCCTCAACAAAATACTAGCAGACTGAATACAACAATACATCAAAAGGATCATACACTGTGATCAAGTGGAATTTATTCCAGGGATGCAAGGATAGTTCAACATTCTCAAATCAATCAATGTGATATATATGCCACATTAACAAAATACCCACTTACGATAAAAACTCAATGAAGTGGGTACAGAAGGAACCTACCTCAACATAATAAAGGCCATATATGACAAACCCACAGCTAACATCATTCTCAATGATGAAAAACTGGAAGTTATCTCTCTAAAATGAGGAAGAGGACAAGTGTGCCCACTCTCACCACTCTTATTCAACCTAGTATCGAAAGTCCTAGCCAGAGCAATTAGGGAAGAAAACGAAATAAAAGGCATCCAAATTGGAAAGCTGTCCCTATTTGCAGGTGACACGATTTTATATATTGAAAACCCTGGAGACTCCACCAAAAAACTATTAGAAATAATAAACAAGTACAGTAAAGTTGCAGGGTACAAAGTCAACATACAAAAATTTGCCATGTTTCTGTATGCTAAAGATGAGCTAGCAGAAAGAGAAATTAAGAAAACAATCCATTTACAGTTGCAACAAAAAGAATAAAATACCTAGGAATAAAACTAACCAAGGAGGTAGCTACAGAGAACAGAGTAGTGGTTACCAGAGGGGAAGGGGCTGGGGGAGGACAAAATGCATAAAGGGGATCAACTCTATGGTGATGGATGGAAACTAAATTTTTGGTGGTGAGCCGGATGTAATGTATACAGAAGGAGAAATATTAGGTTGTACACATGAAACCTATATAAGTTGTAAACCAGTTACCTCAAAAAAAGACACTATGCCATGATGACTATTTTTATGTGGAAAGTCTGATAACAATAGGCTAAAAAGAGAACCCATGAGGGAATTTCTAAGCAGGGCTTTCGTTTTCTCTAACAGTAATCAAAAACAAATCCATATAATCACTGTAGTCGTTTGAAATGAACAACAATATTCTTTTGTCCAGTTTGTGGTCTTAACATTAATTTCTTCCTGCCTGATTTACCAGCCTTTTCCAAGTCAACCAAAAGGCAAATCAGATGCAGTGTATTTAGTGGCTCACAGATGGGTATGAAGATTATTATTATCCACTTGCAAAATAATCATAAGTAACATAAAGCAACACAAATACTTGAACTCTCTTGAGTAATACAGAATTTGAAAAACCAAATCAACAAGAAAAAGCCCACAGAGTAAGCCGCTTTATACATTTATGGCCAAAATATACTGTAGGTTTGTGATTTTTCTTGCTTGAGAATGGCAGAAAGTAAATGTTGAAGCTGGGTGATGAGTCAGCGGGGCTTCATCATATGAGTCCATTTACTTTAAATACAGTACTTGCCTATTAATGAGGGGCCCTAAAATGATTCAGTTTGCAAAAAAATTAAACACATCTCTTACTCTTTAAGCTCGCTGTAAATTGGCAGGACAGACGGGTGGCAGACAAATGCGAACGCAATTGTTGGTAAAGCGTACACGGTCTATTTGAAAGAAAAAATATAAATGTTACGGAAAGGCATTTTTACCATAAAAACTGTACAGCTCCAGTATTTCTGAGCCGTCTTTTCATGTGACAGCCCTTCAGAATCCCTGGATTATTTGGTTATTAGGAGAGCTTTGGTATCGAAATAGGAGCAGCTTCTCTAAGAGAGCTTATCTAGCTTGAGACGTTAGGCACTTGGCAGACAGGGGTTCTAGAGCTGGGCTCACCCACAGTGTATTTTACAACCTCCAGGCACTGCGTCACCCCGTACTTATGTGGCGCTAGCCGGTTACATAGCACTTTCCTACATTATTTCACTGAATCCCCACAGCAACCCTGAGGCAGACCAGTGCTGTTCTCCTGACTCCCTCCAAGGCAGGCTAGGCAACACGCCCAGAACTTCCACCTCCGTTTTACTGCTCTTTGCACTATACCGGGCGCATCAATCAGACTTAAATATGGCATCTAAAAAGAAAGTTACTTTCTAAAAAGAAAATCACTTCACTGCTTTGGCTGTATCCTTGAGAGTTAAAAGACAGCGAGAGAGAGAGAACGAGCTAAATTCGTTTTCTTAGATAAGGTTTTTTAAAACTCCCAAATTCAATATAGTAACTTCTTATGCAAAAAGAAGTTGGCAGAGAAGGAGGGAAAAGTAACATTTCTCATGCTCTAATTTTGCCTAAGCACTGTACCAGGCACATTCTAACAAAACCCTGTAAGATACAGAATAGAATAGTTATTTTACAAATGGGGTTGATAATTTGCCTGAGGATTCAAATCCAAGCCTGACTGGTTCCATAGTCCATCATTTCCCAATATGTCGTATGAACGTTCCTTAAGTGCCAATTTGTGGTGGCGTCTGTATTTCAACTGTACTTGCTGGGGAAGTCTGAGGTGTTCCTTTCTGTCACCACAAGATAAGAAGCAGTGGGCTAAGGATGTTAGTTATTAATCTGTTTTTAAAGATCCACAAGGAATAACAGAGCTGAGACAATTATCCAGAAAGAGGTTTTCACAGGGAATACTTAAGGCTGTCCTACACATAAACTGGGTAAAAGGGAGGATGAAATATACAATTTGTATATTTCTCCAAGGTCCCTAAATGGATTGTGGCAGTTGGAAGCAGTGATACAGTGTTCTTTTGAGAACAAACACATCAAAGACAGTTTAATCAAAAGAAGTCTGAGAAATACAAATGCCCTTAGCAGAAACACTCGTTTTTATATTTAAAGGATAAGAAACTTACCTTTGAATTGAAGGTAACATATTTTGGCGTACACATGCCAGCATTTGTTGAATTAGCACTTATTGTTGAATTTAGCTCTGAAACAATGCAGGGAATTTGAAATTTCTTGTATATAACCTAGTATTAAAAAATAAAGGAGAAACAATCAGACGTTATCACATAAAGCCAAATAATGCATAATTATTACATAGCATCATACTACAGCAAAACCAAGCCAACCATTTCAATCAGCACTTACCACAATTAGGAAAAAAACCATACAGCTCAAGGAAAATCCACTAGTATAGCCAAGATAGCCTAAAAAAAAAAGTTTAAAGAATTATTATGATTTCATCCATCACCTCTTTCAATGCATTCTTTCAAGCATAGTCTGGGGTTCCAATAGTATTCATACATGCTAGTATTAATACAAGATTATTTGATAGTGCTACCTTACTTGGCAAAAATGGTGACTTGAAATTAAAACATTATAGCATTGTGTTTTGATTCCAGTTCTTCCTGACACACTAGATAGAGAACACAGATTCCCAGGATCCAGGGGAAAAGACCTTCCCAAATTTGGCCATAGGTCTCTGTTGCTGTACTCGGATGGATTCCTATGGCCAAATCCCCTTTACTCCTTGATCCATTCAATAATTCTTGATTATGCACATACTGTATAAACACTGAATATACGCAGAGGAGAGGAAGTGCTTTCTAGGGAGAAACTGAACACCTGAGGATCTCCACCTTGCTCCCCTTGGAATGCCTGGGAGATCTCCAAGCACCATAACCTCCAGAAAGGCAGAGTTCAGTGGTCTCTGGGGGCTGCACTATTCTCACCCCTGGGGGAGAAGAGCCCTTCTCCACTAGCACTGAAAAGAGCTACATGTATATACACAGAAAAGCTTAAACACAGACTCAGAAACCAGATAATTAAGTAGCTTAAAAAAAAATCTACTTATAGGTCTCACAGAACAGCTACAGAGGCTTGGTATTTTTCATACAAAACAAACAATTATGGTTAGCAATCACTTTGGGAAGAACGTTAAATGTCTGCCTTGAATGAGCCCAGAATTAAAGGAAATGCATTTCAGAGGCTTTGGACTGGACGGCAGTCTGGCTGCATTATTCCACACACGAAATGTCCATAACATCAGGGACCCTGGTCTCCAAATACACACACACAAAAATGTCAAAACCAAATGGATATGACTTAGTGATTATCTACCACTTTTGACTTTTTGCTTCTCTCTCTCCCTTCAATGAAGCAAATAATTGAGACCGGTTAGACTCTGATAATTTTAAGAGTGATTCATAATACTTTGGGGTAAAAATATAAGCAACTTTCTGTCTTGATATCAGATGTGAAATTCTGCTCATCTAAATAATCAGAGTATGTAAGACCTTGTATGAGGAGAATTCCATTTCCTGGACTTTGTGCTTTTGGACAGAGCACTGTCTGTTGCTGGTCCCAGGACCTCCCTTCTTCCCTCCACAGCTTAGTAGAGGGATTGCTTAGGAAGTCACATACCAACCAGTGTTTTTATCCCATGTTAAAGTCAAGCCTGATTAATACTTGTAATTTATCACTCATTTAATCTTTACCCCACAAGTGAAAGCAGAGGGCAAAGTTGTTCGTTTTTATTAGGTTTCTGATTCACCTGGGTATTGCAGAGACTATAAGAAAAGCAAGCTCTTACCTAAGTTCTTCAAGAGACACAGAGGGAGAATTATGCCAAAGGTAACTACCACCACCAGAAGGCGGCCATCCACGTACCAGGCTCTGAAAGGCATGTAAGCAGTTAGGTCACATTTTCTTAGAAAGTGACTTTTCTTTCCTCACACATAAAATTTCACAGTATTTAAACTTTGTTAACTATTACTAATGTTTACCATTAGCTTTTATCATTATTCAGGTTTTATCCAACCACTTTGACCCAACCACTAGTCACTTACTATCATCTCTCTCCCCCAGGCAGCAGCAGAAGAGATACTGCCTCCCCCCTCACTCCCACTGGCTAAGCATGCCTTTCCTCTGAATTATTTACATCGTTTCAAAGCTGATGCACACATTACGTTCTGTCAGATTACAACTTCTCTTCTCAATTATTTAAAGAGAAAGTTCCTTTCTGTTTTGCTTGGCTAATATCACCGCAAAACAAGTCACCACAGGTAGCCATTGCTTTCTCCCTAATCCCTTGTATTTGACCTTGAATCCTGATGAAAGAACACTAGGAACTCTGGTTTCTACGATTCTCCCTTGAAAGAAAACAGAGAAACTAAGACTGACAAGAACTGTTAAACAAGAGGTAGTCAAAACACAGGATGCACTAAACGCAGCTGCAACATTTTCCAAGGTTAGCTGCATCTTTAATGAGGCTGGCTCACGTCAGTTCTGCTCCCCAAATGCTCTGTCCCTTCTTTAAGGAAGAGACTCGGGTCTCAATCTTGCTTGTTCCACTTCTGTGTCAAAAATACTCCACATCTGTTCTATTTCATAGAAACTGGATGTAGATTTCAAGCTCTTGGGAAATTGCAGCACCTAGCGTTTACAGCATGACCGATGAATCTACCTTTTAAATGCTCAGGTTCAAATGGCTCTGCCTGCTTCCTTCATTTATATACCCCCAGAAACAACAAACCAAGAAAAAACAGCCTAGGGAAATCTTTGTTTCTGCAGTCGTCATAAAACAAAAACGTTGGTTAGCCCACATTTCAATTAAAAGCATTTTAATTATCTCGCAAACAACGGTCTATAACTTACGAAAATGTCTCTTCCTTTCCCATTAGAAACTTTATGGCAGAGGGTAGTTCATTTTTTACTATGAAGAGGTAGCTCAGCATTGCTAGAGGAAAATGAGAACATTTTTAGAAAGAGGATACTGAGGCTCACGTTGCAAGCTATATAAAAGGTCACCAGCCTGTTCCTAGACTAACCTTCAATAAGACACAAAGACAGCTGTAGACACTGTCCCAGTGTCCTTGGTTGTTAAGCGACTACTGTGCCTGCTGGACTTTCCAAGCGCCATTTTAGCAATGAGAATGATACTGCTTGAATTATGTTAAAATTCATGTGGCCACCCAACCACCGGGATTAGAAAGAAATAATAATGTTCACAACATTAATGTATAGAAAAACACGATGTTTTTACCTCCAGTGTTCTGTAGGGAGGTGGCCCCAAAGATGACAAGTTTCCCTGTGGTGCCAAAGACCTGTTCTCCCAGCTTTTCGTAAACCATGCAGCCTGTTTAAAAACCACAGTTGAGAACAGAAGAAATGACAGAGTTCCCTATGTTAGAAATAGCCAAGATTTCATCATTCTATTGACGATTCCCCAAGTTATTGTGTCTTTATCAAAAATCACACAAATAGCCTTCTTGGCTTTGCAAGGGTTAAGGCATTCTCATTACAAAACAACCCCTTGACATTTTTGAATGTCAGACATGACCACGATTTTTTCTTTTTCAGGTTGGCTACAAAAGCACTGCAAATAAACGATGAGGCCATAAGACTTATTTGTTTTCCTGTCTCAAAAGTCTCCCTGCTTTACTGGGGGGGAGTTCCCACTCTGATCTTATCCTCAGGTCTGGTGTGTATCATTAAAATAAAAATTTGATTTAAAAATAAAAATCCTGATGCTTGGGAAGAAAAGTTCCTTTTGAATGAATTACCTGAACTGATTAGGCTAACAAGGAATTATCTTAGTAATATTCCAACAATGCCTCATGGGTCCTAAATACAGTAACAAGCTTAGAAAATGTAATAACCACGACATCAGAATTCTGACCTTTGATAAAATTTAGTTCAGGGATTTGCAACTCACAAAAGAGGGAAGCAGATAACTCTGTCAAGAGAATAATTTGGCCATGGCAAAATTCTAAAGTGGTCAACCGGCTCATCTCAATAAATACTACAATGTTAAACCATTCATTTAAGAAAATGGGTTTATACTTCTTTGTAACAGTTCAGCTCGCGTTTTTCAAAAGGTTCACAGGAAGCAATATGAGTCAGACTACAATTAAACTTTTGTTTATTCTCTCATAAGACTGGTGTTTAAACTAGACAATGGTTAGATCTGCAGTTTATTAGAAAATGTTCCAGTTAAATGGAGTCATCTACTTACAGT
Organism: Grampus griseus; assembly: GCF_964374135.1. NCBI lineage: Eukaryota > Metazoa > Chordata > Mammalia > Artiodactyla > Delphinidae > Grampus > Grampus griseus. Next base: position 37,215,173 of record NC_139005.1, read on the forward strand.
AATAGTCGGCCAATGTGGTTTTAGCTAAAGTAAAAGTCAAAGTATTACACACATAATCCAGTGTCCCAGGAACAGAAAATAAACACTTCAGGTATTACACTGCCCAGAGAACCTGAAGTCTTTTCACAGCACACTCACTCCCACATTGCATTGGGAATCCCGTTTTCTCCTTGGAATATGCACGAAAGGGAATGAAAGCTCTGTTTACTTTTGAAACCTTGGAGGCTATCATATAAAAACATGGGATCCTTGGTCTGATTTTATAAGGACCTAAGGAAAAAGCCGAGGCCTTTAAAATGAAGTCATCTTAAACTAGAAAAGCAGGTATAACTGAGGGTTCTCTTTAAATGGCAATGTTATTTGCTCATTGCTCATAACAAGTTAACTTATATGTTGCTCTATCCACTCCTCTAGGTAAATTCCTCTACAGGTCTTCCAGTGACGACAGGTCAAAGTACTGTTTTTCTTTAATAATCAAGTTGCTGAACAGGGAGAGTATCATTTGTTCACAGTATCACCATGAGAATCAGTTACCCTGGCTTCACAAAACTAGACGTGCTATCAGCTTACCTGTTTCCTTTGAACAGATCAACAGAAGGTTGATTGAATATATAGACAGCAGTGTTACTGAAGTCAGAAGTATCCTAAAGCAAAGAAAATAAGTCTTGTGATAACCGTAAAGAACACAGACCCTGACCTCACATTGCATTGGGTTGGCCAAAAAGTTCGTTCAGGTTTTGCGTACCACGTTACGGAAAAACCCGAATAAACTTTTTGGCCAAACCAACAGAAAGGCCAAGGCTGATTTAGATGTTATATGGTTAACGCTATTCATTGACAGGATCCAGATACTGGAACCTATTAGTCACACCCTCCTTAACATCCTCAATAAAAACGTTCTACCAAGTAAAGAACTGCTCATTAGAATGTAACTCCAAGAATTCAAATGCTTTGTAATCCTAAGCGTAAACAGAAATAGCTTTCTGGGATCATTTCAGTTGAGGCCACTTTAAAACAACATTGTGAAAGAAAGCTTTTGTGGTCTATGGTGCACTTGCTGTGACACCCCCGTGAGGAAGTGTGAGAGAGGGGCGTGAGGGTGGGAGTGGGGTGAGTGGGGATGTTGAGGGAAAGGCTTTCAGTGACCCTTAGGTCCAGGATCACGTGACTGTGGGCACCTTGCTTGATGTCTCCCATCCCTCGCCTATAACAGAAGGCCAAACAGTGTCTAGGTTCTTTTCACCTAATTACTTTATGGCTATCTTTGAATCTATACATTAGACCACTGAGATAATTCACTTTTTTTTGCACCTGGTTCCTCTTAAAATAATAATAAGTTTCCCTCTCTTAACGGATGGGAAAAGTTTGACAACCAAGCGGAATGACAAGACTTTGTTGAACGACAAACTCATGTTTTTGTTTTAGTACATCTGGCTCATTATCAAACCTTCCTCGAGAAAAAGCACAGTTAGAATGATGTGGGAGATGGCATAGATTATTTCTGAATCGTTTGGTTAAAACAGACCTAAGAATTGCAAATAAAGCTTATTTATTTAAAGAACTAAATTCCAGCCCCCTAGATAAGACCGCTCACTTCCTGATGTAGGGAAATATGTCCCAGGAACAATGCATTACTGCAACTGATTCCATGTTTGAGTAATTAAGGCAATTCTTTTTCTAGCAAGTACTGCTGAGCGGTGCTTGGCGTCTTGTGCAATTCTCTCTGCGTGGGCCTCTTCCCAGCCCTTCCCCCACTCCGCACACCTGCTGAACCACTGCTCAGATGTCACCTCCTCAGGTACCTTCCCTTGCCCCAGGCAGAAACACTGCTTCTTAGCTTTCTCTTGTCTCGTGGCATTTTGTTTCTCCTCTGTTTCAACCATGCGGAAATAAACGGGGGAGTACAGACAGCCAAGGGCAGAGCAGACGGACTGCCAGACACTGGCCAGAAACCATAAAAGAGTGACAGGGCTCGGCAGAAGTAAAACAAACACTGGGAGAAAGAATGGAAAATCTATGGGAGGAAGAATGGAAAATCTAACACTTCAGGTGAAAGTCCAACTGACCGGTTAATAAAGGGGAATTTAGGTTAAGATATGATTGTAAAGAAGTACATTCGGACATATATTGACTCAGATCCCTGAGTAAGAGGGTGAATAAGAGGGTAAGTCCCTTATTACCTATTCTGGTTAAGGGACACGAAAAACTGAGAGCAAGCATTTATTAAGCAATCCAGCAGTTTTGAGATCTGTAATAGAGCATGATTTGCTATGCTCTGCCGGAGAGTAAGAGACAGGACACATCTGTGGTATGATTTCTCCTTCATCTTATAAGATAATATTTATATTAAGGAAGCAAGCCTTGAGTTTCACTCAGAGTTCACTCATGTTGATACTGAACCCTAAGTGGCAACTTCCACAAGAGCCTGTGACGGGCCACAGGGGATTTCTGTGGCACAGAAGATCCTGGGCTACCAACTGGGGATAGAATGGATGCAATTTGAGGATTAGCCATGGGCTCTTCTGAAGTGACCCTGTCCTCTGTTGAATTGACTCTCCTGGGACTGACCTGGGGAGGAGAGGACATATTACCACTGGGCCCCAGGCTAATGAGTAAAGAGTATGACCTTTCGAAATATGTACATTGTAGGAGGGATAATTACTAACATCTACCTAATGGGTAACCAAAGGCCCTCAGCCAGGGAGAACTGGGTCCTCAGTAGCAAAAGAAACATTCTACGGAAACATCTGTTCCCCCAGCTGGTAGCCCTGGGACCACATGTTCTTGCACATAGCGGCTCTGAGCCATTCTTTTGGGTGGACTTCTCTGTAGATATGCTCAGCTGGCCTGTGGCCTTCGGCAAAAGAGAAAGGATTTCTTCATAAACTCGTTTCACCTCTTTTTCTTTTCCAAGTGGGAGAAAAGTGTTGATCAGGGAAGATTTTAGCAGGGAGCTCACCTATCTTCTTCCCCAAACTTAACAGCAGCAGAATGAGATCCTTCCACAGCGACGACAAGCCCCTTGCTCTCATGTCTGAGAGACATCACACCGCACCCCCGGCCAAACGACCCATAGTAAGTCTGACAGCCAATCCCTGGAGACCCTTTTCTCCATCCCTCCCAACATATAGACCTTCCCTTCCAAGACTGAAAACTAATATAAAGCAAAAACCTTTTTCTATCAGGTCACTAAAAGGCAACTTCTGTATGTAAAATTCTATCACTGCTTTAGCCTATAACAGAATCTAGCATTAATGGAATTAAAATTTAGAAAAGTATATCTCCCTATTTAGATTCTTGGAAAGAAGCAATAAAATATCGAATTGGTTATCACAGATCCTAGAATAGTTTAAGGGGATCCAGTAGGAGCTGACATCTGAAAGAAAGAGCAGGGAGAATGACTCGTGAGACTAAGGACTTATTTGAACATTTCTTCTATCTTGAGCATGACTGTGCCCCTATTTACACACGTAAATATTTGTACATATAGTTTGGTTTCCTGGAGGAGAAACATAAGCTGGTATTCCTGTGCTAAGAGGAACAGAAGTGATTCATTTTTTTTCATTTCATCTGGGTATCATGTAAGCTTTCACACAGCTAACCATTGACCAAAAGTTTCCATATGGTTGGGGCAAAAGCTGCTCGCTGAAAAAGGCATGTTTCAATGGGAACCAAACCTCAACAACAGGCAACTGAGTCGTCAAGGTATTAATAGTTCAGACTGATGTTCAGCCTTGAAGAGAAGGGGACCTAGAACATATGACTGAACACGGGCCCTGGGGAAGCAGTGGCGGGAGAGTCAGTCTCGCGAAGAACGTGTTCAGGGATTTTGAGAACCCTCATGTGTCAGCGATACTTTGAAAAACGTGGTGCAGGGACATTCCAGTAGATTTTGTGTCCCGAGAAGAAAGAGGCTGGTTAGGAAACAGAATTCTAGACTCCTGGACTGGGGAGAGACCTTCAGAGACTACCCTGCCCAGCTTTTCAGGCAGGATGGGAAACCTCTATGCTCTGTGCCCACACTTAGGCATCCAGGTCTGCAAAGTCTTCTGTCAGGGGACACATATGCAACCCATCCTGCTTCTGGAAAGTGCTGTGCACTGGAACTGAGGCTGAGCTGAAACTTCTGCTGCTATGTTTATCTTGGGTCCTTATTTTACCCTCTGGACCTACTTGAATCTACTTGAAATCTAGCCCCTCCTCCACCTAAAGGTCCATCTGACGGTGCTCATTTTAAGATGGTGCTCTTTGACTTTAACTTCTCCAGTACTTTCAGCTCTTCATCCTGTGATGGAGTGTTCAGCTGTTTACAGCTCAGTCGTGGTCCAGTTTCTCATCCATCCTTTTTAACGGCTGTGAGCCTAGAAAAGCAGGATGCTCTCACATTAGTTTTGATCCAGACCGTGCAAAGCACAGTAAGATTACTAATTTGAGTTGGACATCCTGCTTTTTTTTTTTTTATTCTTTTTATTAGTAATGTTGAGCATCTTTTCATGTGCCTCTTGGCCATCTGTATGTCTTTTTTTTTTTTGCTTTAATTTTTTTATACAGCAGGTTAGTTATCTATTAGTTATTAGTTTTCTATTTTATACATATTAGTGTATATATGTCAATCCCAATCTCCCAATTTATTTCACCCCACTCCCCTACCCCTGCTTTCCCCACTTGGTGTCCATATGTTTGTTCTCTACATCTGTGTCTCTATTTCTGCCTTGCGAACTGGTTCATCTGTACCGTTTTTCTAGATTCCACATATATGCGTTAATATACGATATTTATTTTTCTCTTTCTGACTTATTTCACTCTGTATGATAGCCTCTATGTCCATCCACGTCTCTACAAATGACCCAATTTCGTTCCTTTTTATGGCTGAGTAATATTCCATTGTATATATGTATCATATCTTCTTTATCCATTCGTCTGTTGATGGGCATTTAGGTTGCTTCCATGACCTGGCTACTGTAAATAGTGCTGCAGTGAACACTGGGGCGCATGTGTCTTTTTTTTTTTTTTTTTTGCGGTATGTGGGCCTCTCACTGTTGTGGCCTCTCCCATTGAGGAACACAGGCTCCGGACGCGCAGGCTCAGCGGCCATGGCTCACGGGCCCAGCCGCTCTGTGGCATGTGGGATCTTCCCGGACCGGGGCACGAACCTGCGTCCCCTGCATCGGCAGGCGGACTCTCAACCACTGCGCCACCAGGGAAGTCCTGCATGTGTCTTTTTGAATTATGGTTTTCTCTGGGTATATGCCCAGGAGTCATCCTGCTTCTTTTAAGGCAAACTATTTTGGTTTTCATTTTTATGGAAGCAAGTCACACTTTTCATTCTTGTTGAGCTTCTGGGGGAACTGCTGTTAGGCCAGTCTTCCTGGTTCCATCCTGTGCACTTCTTTTTTTTTTTTAAGCCAAGTATAAGGCTCTGCACTTATTTTCATTACCTTTTATCTTTCCAGTCTTGTGATATTTTTAAAATTGTTATCCTTTTTACTTACGTATCAACTACCTCATCCAGCTTCCTATCTTGAGTCTGCCTTCATCCAAGTCACTGGTTCTTTCTGAACGGAACAAGCCCATCTGGAAAATGGCCCACTGTCCGGCCAACTGCTCCAGCCAGACACCTGGAGGTCATCCCTGACTTCTCATCTACTCACTCATCGCTCATCTCTAATTCACCGGCAAATGTCCTATCATTTCCGCCTCTAAAATATATCCCAAATCCATACGTTTCTTTTTTTTCCCATCTCCACAGCCACTACTCTAATCCAAGCCACTGTCATCTTTAATTTCTGGGCAACTGTGATAACCTGTTTCCCTTTTCTTGACCCCTCTGATCCATCCTCCATCCAGCAGCCAGAGGTATCTTTTTGTTCTATTGCTTTATTATGTTTCTTCACCACTAGACTGTAGGACAGGCCACGATGGTTTAATTCACAGTCATGGCCTGTCCTACTTACCTGTTTGCTTCCAATACCAAACACAGCACATAGCGGACTCTTGGCTAAGTATAAGTGAATTTACAAAGATTAGAATCTCATCTGTAAGCCACGTGAGATGCCAAATATCTTGCTAAAATCAAGGTACACTCTGCTTAAGCCGGTTTGGTGACCTACCAGTTCACTCTTTCTTTTTTTTTCTGAAAAAGAATTTATTTTTATTGAATTTTTAACTTTAATTAAATTAATTTATTTATACAGCAGGTTCTTATTATACCAGTTCACTCTTATCTCAAAAGATGAAGTTAGGTTAGCACGACTATTTAGGAAAACCTTATTTGCCCCCAGGGAGCAGTATTTTCTGCAGTAATTGCATGTAAATAAGCTATTTAATAATCTGCTCTAGAATAATGTTTGGGATACACTTTTTACTACTTTTGAAAGCTGGGATGAAATTGGCCCATTTCCAGTCCTCTGGCAATACTCCGTGATTTTTCTTTTTTAATTCATATGCTTTTTTAAAACAATTATTTATTTGTTTTTGGATGAGTTTGGGTCTTCATTGCTGCGTGCGGGCTTTCTCTAGTTGCAGTGAGTGGAGGCTACTCTTCGTTGCGGTGTGAGGGCTTCTCACTGCAGTGGCTTCTCCTGTTGTAGAGCATGTGCTCTAGGTGCACGGGCTTCAGTAGTTGTGGCTCACAGGCTCTAGAGTGCAGGCTCAGTAGTTGTGGTCCACGGGCTTAGTTGCTCCACGGCATGTGGGATCTTCCCGGACCAGGGCTCGAACCCGTGTCCCCTGCACTGGCAGGCAGATTGTTAACCACTGTGCCACCAGGGAAGTCCCTCCATGATTTCTTAAATATTCCTAGATATTTTTACTCTATTTGCTGCAAGAAAATTTTGACTCACACATTAAAACAACGAACATCTAAACATCTATCCTAAAAACATTTATCTGTCATTGTTTTGAATCATATTGATAGGACTACGATTCTTGTTCTTCTATAATTTACCCAAAGATTATATGGATAATGTTATAAAAAATTTCATTTTTTAAAGTATTTTATGCTAATGAAATGGAAAGCTGTGACAATAAATGGAACCAACACACTTAAGGCAACTGAAATGTTCTATGCCATGGTTGTGGTGGTGATTCCACAACTCTATTTGGGTAAACTAATCAAATCTTATCCTTTAAATGGGGAAATTTTATAAATTATATCTCAAAAAAAAAAAAAAGAAAAAAGAAAAAAACCCAACCTCCCAGCACTTTAAGGGAGATGAGACTATCTTTTAACAGCCCAGCTATATAACGAGAAATCATACGACATCCTTCAACCGAGCGTCAGAGTCCTTGAAAGAGGTGAAGATGAAGCAGCCGTCACTGCTGCGGATCCAGAAATAGCTCAGATGGGGGTGTTCAAGGCTGCCACGCAGGTGAGGGCTTTCAGCTCTTCCAGGACCCGCTCCTCTCAAAAAAGAGAGAACCCTTACCAACCCTCCCAGCATGACTCCTCCTGTCCTCTCCTTTGCCAGAGTTCAAAGCAGCTATTCTCACATTTCAATGTGTATATACGTATCTCCTTAGGAGCTTGTTAAAATGAAGACTGTCATTCTGTAGGTCTGGGATGGGACCTGAGGTTCTGTTGGTGCTCACAGGCAGTGTTGATGCTGCTGGTCCATGGACCGGCCTGGAGCAGGCGGGATGGGAAGCTGCCAGCTCTGGTCCCCCGGCATATCCATCTCAGTGTTTCTGTTTCTCACAACCTCCGAACCAGCGCCACCACACTGCCCGCCACGCTGCCTGCAGGTATTCAGCGTGAATACCTGCGACACGGATCCCACCGCTGTCCAGGTGAGACTGCACTGAAGGGAAGCATTTACAGCTGAACCATTACCATTCCTGTGAGTCCCTGACCGGCGCTCAGTGTGATAGCGAGTCCTGTCTGCTTCCTTTGGTCGACTTCCTAAGGGTAGTAGAGCATTACTTACCTCACCAGGATATATATTTTTAAAGTATTTTCAACTCCACATTCTTCCCCACACTGCCATGTCTTTCCTTCCAAAAGGGACCCGAGGCTCACCACACTATATAATCCTTCCTCTTCTAAACGTGGCTGAAAGTATAAAAGTTTTTTCTTTTTTTTTTTGTTTTTTTGTTTTTTGTGATATGCGGGCCTCTCACTGTTGTGGCCTTTCCTGTTGCGGAGCACAGGCTCCGGACGCGCAGGCTCAGCGGCCATGGCTCACGGGCCCAGCCGCTCCGCGGCATGTGGGATCTTCCCGGACCAAGGCACGAACCCTTGTCCCCTGCATCGGCAGGCGGACTCTCAACCACTGCGCCACCAGGGAAGCCCAAAAGTTTTTTCTTTTTAATAATGTCCAGAGATGCTTGTTTTATTTCTTACCAGCTGACTGCATTTCAGGCTGGTGACATCAAGTAACAGTTTAATTACCACTAATTTTGTACCTCTGAACTACAAATCAACAATACAACTCAGCAAGGAGCAATGGGGTCAACGTCTAACTGGGAGGGGCTGGGTTTTCCAAACAAATGGTTTTGGTTGACAGGGTGCCATGGGTGGAGCCACAAGGGCAAGGCCTGAGATCGTTTGGGAGACCCTGACACCTGGTTGAGAGAGGCTGAAACCCTGTGAATCCCTAGGCCAAGCCCTCCATCCCAAATCCTAAGAGCACAGCTATAACCTTCCTTTTTGTGGTCAGTTCAGCCCAAACAAGGAGCTGAGGCTGGGCCTAGCAAAGTGGATCTGGGGCCTACTTTTAGCTGATCTGTCCTCCACCTGCACTCCCAACCTTAGGGCACAGCTCTTTCTGCAGGTTCTTAGGAAAAAGCCAGGCTTCTGTTAATTTCTTGTCTCTTTTTAGTTCTGCTTTGAGAAGAAAATGGAACATCGGTAACCAAGGATGGGCACAGGCATCTCAGCAGAGCTCCAGTGGCCCCGGAGCCCACAGCAGGGATGAGTCAGGTCTACGCTGGTGAGTGGTGCTCCTCTAGGAACACAGGGCCACTGCATCCTCCTGGGAGAAGGTCCAAGGGGAAGAATTCATTAATAACATTCCAAGCTAGTAGGAGCTGTTCATCTGAGAAGGCAGAAACTGGGAGAGGGTCAAGATCAAAGAAGAGGGCTTCCCTGGTGGCGCAGTGGTTAAGAATCCGCCTGCCAATGCAGGGGGCATGGGTTTGAGCCCTGGTCCGGGAAGATCCCCCATGTCGCGGAGCAACAAAGCCCGTGCGCCACAACTACTGAGCCTGCACTCTAGAGCCTGCGAGCCACAACTACTGAGCCCACGTGCCACAACTACTGAAGCCCGCGCGCCTAGAGCCGGTGTTCCGATTCAAGAGAAGCCACTGCAATGAGAAGCCTGTGCACCACAATGAAGAGTAGCCTGCGCTCACCGCAACTAGAGAAAGCCCGCACGCAGCAACAAAGACCCAACTCGGCCATAAATAAATAAATAAATAAATAAATTTTAAAAAAATCAAAGAAGAAAGAGCTAGAAAGGAGGGATGAGCAATTCGTTCTTATCACGTGGGAGGCACTCCATCCAAGTAAGCAATTACTACATGAATTGTTACTGTAGTTCCTCTTCTTTTTCTCACCAGAAAATTACACAACTTTCCTTTGAGTTCTGGAGATCCCCTGCCCAAGAACCGACTGACAAGCTGGTGTTTTTCTCTGAGACCAAGACAGACCAAGTCATTTAGGAAAGGCTGGTCTCAGCAGCATCTCTACGCTGAGGCTTCACGTGGCCGCGGCTCCCACCGTGCTCAGCCTGTGCTCACGGGTGTCTCTGAGCCATAGGGCTCTGCAGATGCATGCTGGCACCCGAGGCAGGGCCGGAGCACCCATGCTCCGCCCCTTGGTGCCCACAAAATCCTTCTTGAATTGAAAAGTATCCTAACGTTCTAATGTTATTTAATCATGCAAGTACCTTTGTTTATATATTCTTTGATATCCTCAGTGCCAGGGAGAGTGTCTGGCACATAAAATGTACCAATAAATATTTGATGAATAAATGAATTATTTGATGAAAAAATATAAAACTTTTACCATCCTCATGATTAGAAGAGCCCACATAAAAACTACCTTGCTGGACGAAAAGTGGTCTTTGTTGCTCGTCCTGCTTTTATCTAACATCATCTCCCAGCAAACCACAGCCCCTCACTCCTAAACTCACAGACATAGATGCTCATCACCTGCAAGAAAATGTAAAACACCAGGACAAGGTAACTGGACAAATGGTAGGAAACATTCTGTTTTCTGGCCAATCATCTTTCTCCAGTCCTTCCCTGGGGTGCGGGTCTCTCCCAAGCTCTCTTCTACCTCCTTCCTTTCTTCCACATTTCCAGGCTGTCTCTGCCCTCCTGCACTTTCCTCCCCACTTTCTCATTCACCTCTGATCTCCACTCACTCTGCTGCTCTTCCATTCCACCCCCATTCTTCCTATGAGAAATATCTCTATGAAGTGAATAAAGATTTAAAAACACTGCTGAAGAGAGTGCCAGTGGGGGATGAGGGAAGGGCTGGAGAGCTCACCGAGGATGAAGTTCAAGTGTCACCCATCGAGAGCTCAGATTCAGGGCTTTTCCGGGCCAGTGTGACAGAGCACCGGTGGAGGAAGGGAATTTCAGGTGTGGGGAAGACCTGAAGGGGTTTAAGCGAAGGACTGTGGCATCTAAGCTGGACAGGGAAGGAAGCACAGAGGTCCTCAATGACATTTAAGGCCAGGCACAGTGGGAGTATCCAAGGGGGGGCCCTTGGAGGGAAGTAGAGGAGGCTGCAGTCCGAAGCAGGGTGTTTGGAAGGTACGTGCAGGTAGGTGGTGCAGCCTTGTTCCTGTGCGGTGCCAGTGGGAGAGGCTTACGTGGAGAGGAAAGGGCACACAGAGAAAGTTTATTTAACAAGAGCTTAGATGGAAGAAGACACGTCTGAAAATTAGGAGAGGGGGACAAGCTGTTCTGAGACTCTAATTCATGAGGAAGTTATAAATATTTTGACAAATTCAAAATTATATTTTACATACAAATGTACCCCTAGAGCTTTCATTTACTTCAATGAGAATTCAGTATAATTAATAAAACACTATTGATCACCACTAATAATAAATTTAAGCGTATTCACTATGTTGGGCCCACACTAAGCACTTTTTACAATATTTTACTTATGAGTAGTACTATTACTATCTACCTTACAGATAAGGAAACTGAAGTTCAGAGAGGTTGAGTATTTTGTCCAAGGTCACAAAGTGAGCATCAGAGCCCTCAAACCCGGGTAGTCTGACTCGAGTCCTTACCCACCATGCTCTATTGTCTGCCAAAGTCAAGTGTGCACGGAAGGATGCCAGTGTAAAAAGCAAGACCCAAGCAGAAGACAAAAAACTTAGAGTAAAATATATCAAAATGTGAACAGAGCTTGTTTTAACAGTAAGACTTTGGGTGATTTCTTGATACTTTATTTTATGCATTTTCAAAACGGTCTTTAATGATTATCTTACTTTTGCAATAACACTATTAAAATGAAAAATAAAGGAAACTTTCAAATGAAAAGTATTATTATTCCAAACCCTTTTTGGGGTGTGTGCATTTGTTTAAGCCCCAAGCTCATTAATATAGTCCCTATTTCATTTAAGGAGCTCAAGAAATGCTTATGGAAAGGAGCAGAAACATCCAATTATTCAGACCCAAAGTAGACTTCTTAGTCACTACATCCTAATTAAATTTCAACATTCTGAGGGTCAGAGGACCAGCACACTAGGATCTAGTAGCATGTGATTATTTGTAATATTTACAAATTGAACTAGAGAATGAAAGGGATGGTTTTTAAAGGCTGGGCAGGGAACAGGTGAGGATCAATTATTTGTACAATTCCATTTCTTTCCGTGTAGGCAAATCGAACTTCTGTGCTGCAAAGTTTCTCTTAAACTAGCCTCACTATTGATTAGATATTTTGTTTTGTCTGAGGAAAGGAATATGCATCGCTGGTGACCAAACCAAATAATATCTAATACAATCCTAAAGAGAAAGAAGTGTTTAAAAGAGATTTGCGGAGAGAAATAGAATTTATCAGTTTAGTTGATGCTTTGAGAAGTTAAGAAAGTTAGGAGGAGGGCTGAGTTTAAATGAGGAAGTTGTACCAGCAAGAAAGAAAACCAGATGCCACCACCACTTCCTGTTTTTACCTACAGTCCTTGGTAGAAGGCTATCGGTTTTGTGGGCACTCCATTTATAACTCTAGACACCATTTCCTTCCTCTTCTTCCATTCCACAAGGATCACTGGTTTCTCTTCTCCTCAAACCTAGATCCTTACCTTTCAAAACGATGCCCCCTTTATCACACTCTAAAGTTGTGACTCCTGAGTGACAAGAATTCCATATAACCATTAGGTAAAGGAACATGCTGTACTTGGTGGGCATTTTGGACTTCCATTCCAGTAGGAATGATGGATTACGGGCTCCATTCACACTTTGCAACTCTGTTTCCATGGTAACAACGCACATTTAAGGAGAGATGGGAGAGTTAAGAGGAATACACCTTCGTTGCCCTCCCTTCCCCCATCCCACCCCCAACTGGTGTCATCCTGGGCAAGTTACTCAGCCTCTGTGAATCTTAGCTTCTTTATCTGTAAAATGGGGATGATAAATAGGGTTGTTATAAAGATTCCATGAAACAATGTATACTTTATAACTACCTTCTTTTTTTAACCCTTTAAAAAAGTAAAAGCCATACAAACAGAGGCTGCAGGTGGCTTTGGTTTTTGGGCTATAGTCTGCCGACCCCGATACAGATGTAGATCATTAATACCATGCGCCTGATGAAAGGTGAAGCGTGTGGCCATAGAACAAAGCAAAACTAACTGGCCCACATCAGGGCAGTTTTCTAATCTACTAAACCAACTACCACTCTATGAGTAAGAAAAGTTCAAGCTACTCTGGAAAGTCCAAATTTCTGGACTATTTGGATCAACTGTGCAGATACACATCTGTCCTACTGTAACCCGTAAGAGTAAATGTTAAAGGCATTCTACACATCACGGCCGTGAACAGTACTGTTAAAACCTTAGACAGTTTAGTTAAGTTGCCTCTTGCAGACTAAGAAAAACACGGGGCCCCAAAATGGGGGCCACGCTGCTGTCCTTGGGTAGTACCGGGGCACCCGATGCAACACAGCACAGGCAGGACTGAGTGAGCTCAGTGTACACGCTCTCGCACATTCGCACACACACAAACACACACACACACACACACACACACCACACTCCTACGTCTCTGGGGCCAAGAGAATCGATTTCTTGGAACCCCCCTTATCAGACACATATCAGATGACTCATCAACTAAGCATAACTGCTCAACTTTTAAAAACAGTGGGTGGGACCCATCGCCTACACTTGCCAACTCTGTTTACAAAACAGGCACTCATTTTGAGCACAACACCCCTTTCCCCTTTCCTATTTGCCCATTTCTGAAAAGTTCTTCATCCAGTGAATTTCAATAGAGTTCAATGGCACTGCCGCTGTCCTTTCTACATGTATTTCTAATGCTGGCAAGCCTGAATGTGCCACTGCTCCCCTTCCAGTATTATTGTTCCCAAAGAAGAGACTCTGATGCCAATGATTTTTGCTGCCAGCTGAAGGACAACAATTTTCCCTTCAAATCATTTCTAAGGAACGGAGACTATAACTCAAAGAATTTTGAAAACAAGTAAGCGACTGACGTAAGACGTAAGATGAGTGCGCCTCTACCCAGGGACCTCCTCGGATCATCAGAAGAGCAGCGTTTCCTATTGACTTCCTCTTCATCGCCCTGTTTTGGTATCACAAAATCCAATTTGGTCCTTCCTTAGGAGGCAAAGCATTGCCTGCTTAGGAGCCCACAGAGAAGACAACTTAACATTTACCAGGAATGACTTGAGAGATATCACACAAACCATCTTTGTTACTGCTAAAAGCAAAATTATCACCTTGGTGGGTGTGATTCAAACTTTTGGGAATATATGGAAAGTAACAGAGCAATGACAGTTCAAGAACATGCAGAGTATTTGCAAAGGTACACTGCAATCTCACTCCAATTTGGTAGAATTTGCTGAAAATGATTTAGAGACTCCAGAGAGTTATGCTGAGGCAGTTATCTGAGACTGCAAACCTCTTGAAAGAACAAGAAGCCCATTTTTGTGACACGATAGTAACGATCAAATAACTATAATATCTGAACAGGACTTAGGGCAATGTGCTGATGGGTCTGTTGTTCTAATTCCATTTCTGCCTACCCCTTATGCAGGCTGAATTGTAAAACACCGAATTTAAAGAGAGAAGGCACCTGGTAGTCTGATCTTTGTTTATAGAGTCCTCATTTTATAGATTTATCTTTACCGGCATGGCTATTTACTGATTTGTTTGTAAACACTGTGATTATAGACAATACAATGTTGCATCTTTTGGTAGGATAATGATTAGTGATAATGGTCCACAAAGGTAAATACTGAGAGAGAGAAGAATTCACCTACAACTGGAACAAACAATCCACCACAAAGTGAAGGTAATTGCTGTAAACTGACAATGACAATTACTGTCCTTTTTGCAAACAGCAATTTAGCAACAAACGCCCTTTTAGCAATGCAGTGCTAACCTCCTACAGTATTCCTTAACAGTCTCTAACTATTTTGAATTTTCAAATGAAGGAGGCATTCCCAGGAAAGTAACCAATGGGTGGTGAGTCCCTTCCTAAACTTCTATAATTTTCATTACATCTCCAGAGCCTACTTTAAATCTGAAGGTGAACTAAACCTCAGAGTTGATGTTTTCCCTCTGCTAAGTTTGCAAAATTATAAGAGCCATTGTTTGCCCTAAAGCCTTGTAAGACTATGTAAGACTATGCTAATTTTTACATATTCTTTCATTTCAGGGAAACTTTATTGAGAATCAGCTATAGGCAACCACTGTTCTAGATCCTGTCGTGGGGAAAGAGACAAGGAAGACATTAATCCTGCCCTTGTAGGGCTCAGTGTTCAATAGGGAACAAAATATATACGCCTAAATAATGGAAGTAATACTTGCTATTAGAAAGATAAAGGCTACACCAAAAAGAGAAGGAAGGGAGATCTTTCCTTCCACCTGGGAGGATCAGAGAAACACTTTTGGAGATGGCATCGGACCTGGGTCTCATGGGACCATCAGGATTCAGAAGCACAGGGACGGCATGGGAGGGGCGTGGCAGAAAGGCCGAGGTGATGGGCACGGTGCCGGCAGCCCCTACAGAAGAGAGGGAGGCTGGTGTAGCTGATGCAAAGGCCGTCTGCAGGCAAGTGTGGTGAAAATGCAGTTTGGAGCAGGTGGCACTGTACTGATCGCTCATTCTAGCTCTTGTGGTCTACATAGTGACACCGAAAATATTTTTTTCTCAAGTTTTTTGCAGGAAAGAGAAAGAGGAAAAATCTTATCGCAGTGATTTGAAGTTCTCTAAAAAACAGTTTTCTCAACTAGGTTCTTCCCCTAAAGCACATGGTAAAAAGATACTTTAAAGAGTGTAAACTTTCCACTCCCACTCCACCCCCAGACCGCGTGTCACCCTCCAGAAGTAGCCACTGTCAACAGTTTTCTTGTTTACCCTCCCGAACAGTCTAATATATGCACATATTACGCAATCTACCCCCATCCTCACTTCCACCCAATATTCAGTTTGTTTTTAATTTTTCAACACCAGTACATGTAAGTCTATCTTACTCCTTTAAATAGTAGTCTAATATTCCATTTTATGGAACTACTATGGTTATTTAACCAATTCCCTAATAACAAACTTGATGTTATTTGACTTTGCTATTTCTTGGTTTTCAATTCTTAATTACAAAAAGTTTAGTTAAAGCCCTGGAAGGAATTAAGTTCAAGGGCAGTGGGAAATCTTAAATAGCACATGAGGCGAAGTCAGGCACAGATATGACAAATATGAAGCAGTTCAAAAAGTTTACTGGTTTTACAATATACTAGAGGCATGTATTGTACTTGCTGCGACCAGGAACATGACCACTCCTGATACACAATTTCGTACCCTTGGTATTGCTGAACTATTTTCATTACAATAAAGGTGACGGTTCTTGGTGGAACAGTCGTAAAATAGTTCAGGAACACTGACTGATTTTACAAGGTGACTTTAAAGAGCTAAAGGATTAACTTGCAAGTATCCATTGATAAGAATAAAATTTGTCTCAAGAAGTACATTAATAATGTAAGTTTGGCTTCTGAAGTCATCACTAAAAGGCAGTATAGTGTCTTAGATCACTCAGGTTCTAGACTCAAGAAATCCTGGATGAAACATGGAACCCTGGCTCCCCTATTTTCTAAGTTGTTACTAAGCCTCAGTTACTTCATCTGTAAAATGGGGCTAACATTTACTTCATAGTGTTGTTGGTGGGGATTAGATGAGATAACATGGTATATATAGTTACCATTCAATAAATGTTAACTATTATTTGGTAACTACCTAATTAATACTTTAACAAACACTTAGTACATAGTGTTACTATGTACCAGGCACTGCTGGTACTCTCTCCATCTCCGTCTCTCTCTCTTTCTCCCTCTCTCTCCCTCCCTCCCTCTCTCTCTCTCTCTCTCACACACACACACACACACACACACATACACACACGCTCACTCAGTTTCTTATAGCAGCCCTATAGAGTTGTACTAACTAATAAATGTCTTCTTGCGTGCCACTTTTCAAAGTGTGCTTTTAGATACGTTATCTTTTTTATTCTCACAACCACTACCCCAGTGAGAAAGAAAATGGAAGACACCAAAAAAGGGCAGGAATTATAATCAACCAAAATAAAATTTAAACGATTGTTTCATTCAGACTGTAACATTGTTTCACAATTATCATTTCAAACAGATTGTTTACAAACTCAGTGTTTATGATAAACTATGACATCTCTTTGAGCTCCCAGCAATGTCATGAATTACATTCTCATTTTTCCTGGTTTTAAACTTAAAGGTTACATGATTAAAATAATAATAAATAATAATGATACATGCTAAGAAGTTATGGGAAAATATAAAGCATTTATTACTTTATCAGATTCCATACGGTGTAATAAACCTCTCATTTACCTAGCACAGTGAGGAGATCACATGCTCTTCAGAGATTAATTCTCTATAAAACGTATGCGTTTAATAGAAATCTTTAGAAAATGTAACTTTCCTATTTGGGGAGATGGTAATGTGAAATAAACAAAACAAAAGCCATCATTCTTCTGTGCTAATATTTACTTTTTTTTTTTTTTGCTGTATGCGGGCCTCTCACTGCTGTGGCCTCTCCTGTTGCGGAGCACAGGCTCCGGACGCGCAGGCTCAGCGGCCATGGCTCACGGCCCAGCCGCTCCGCGGCATGTGGGATCTTCCCAGACCGGGGCACGAACCCGTGTCCCCTGCATCGGCAGGCGGACTCTCAACCACTGCGCCACCAGGGAAGCCCAATATTTACTTTTAATTCCTACTTTTGCTATGATGGAGTTATGGGGAAGCTGTGGGAAAAGAGTAGCAATAGAAGAGGAGCATGCAGGGGAAAGAGATTTCTTCAACAATAGGTGCATTTTACCCTTACCCGTGCCTCAGCACATCCCCAAACTGCTGCCTCAGGGAACAGCCCCATTTTACTGCCAACAGAGAACATATACCTTCAGAACAACTGTCCACTGAGATTCACCACTAGCATACTTCCGGTTCCTCCGATGCAATTATAAGGCCTCAGGATTTAGGATAACACAAAACCTCACAGCATTCTCATAATAGGGCTGAATTCACTGAATCGAACTGAATCAGACGTGTGTTAAACAGGAATGACAGCCATTATAGTCAGGCCCCAAAAATGAGCCCCAAACTCATCCAGCAAAAAGAAATCACCCCAGCAAGTTTCCAGATGATTCCAATGAGGAGCCCAGCACCCCAGCCTCAGTGAGACACGGAGGAGCCTTCCCAGCTGCTTTTCTAAAGAAGCCGGGACAGCCTTGGGCTCTTTCTCTGCCTTGGCCAATATGAGTCTGGAACGGGGCCCTGTACCAGATGAATTATCTTCTTCCTGCCAACTGCTTCTTGGCTTGAGCAGTTGTGGGAACAGCTGGTTTTATAACACAGAGGGAGCCCTTGTTCTGAGGTAGGAGAGCTCTGCATTCTGTGAAAAACTTGTACGTCTGGGTCTCTATACAACTACCTTCATGAGCTTTAACCTGAAGGTTTGGTGTGTTGTGCTTGCTATTCATGCGTCTTGCAAAGAACCAAACAACCTATGAGAGTTTTACCCAGAGGAAATCTTCCGGCAACTCTAAAAGTCACCTTTACCCAATTCTTGGTCTCAATCAGAAACAGAAGTCATGAGATAAGAGATCACTTATCCCTGAACCAGTATAACTAAAAATCAACCAAATTCCAGAAATGGTAGGTTGAAAACAAGAATTTACTCCTGCTCCCCTGGCCCCAGTAATCCAGTAAAGCGATCTCTTAAGGCATAAAACTGCTAGGATAGTAAGAACAGCAGAGAAGAGACGATAGTAACAAAAATTTGGAAGCTGGAAAGTGGACAGAGCTGAGTCTTAAATTGGCAGTGGAGAAAGCCAAGACCAATCCAATTTACACCACAGAATTCCCAAAAGGCCCTGGTGGCATGACTGGAAGCAGGGAACAATGGACAGCATGAACTAAAATAAAGAAGATCTGTTGAACTTCTTTCAAGAAATAGCTAGATTCCCCAGACCAGGCACCTACTCTGTAAAGCAGAGTGACTGCTCCTCTCCCATCTTGGCAAAAGATACATAAATATAGAGCAAATATATTCTCTGAAAAGTATAAAGTGTAAGTCTCTGAGTGAGGGACTCAGCACAACTTGTGAGGGAGGGGTTCTGTAATGAAAACTAGGATTGGGTGGACACATGCACAGAGATATGCACCCAAGCCCTTTCCCCCAACTTGGTTCCCATAAAGATGGCAGCAGTGCCCAGACCCTACAGG
The DNA here is from genome assembly GCF_964374135.1 of Grampus griseus. Taxonomy (NCBI): domain Eukaryota; kingdom Metazoa; phylum Chordata; class Mammalia; order Artiodactyla; family Delphinidae; genus Grampus; species Grampus griseus. Next base: position 37,234,117 of record NC_139005.1, read on the forward strand.
CAGGTGACTGGAAGATCTTCCCTGGGTGATCTGAAGAGCCAAGAAGAAACTGACACGGCTGGTTCCCCAAGGAAAGGGCTACTGACAGCACCTCTAGTGAAGCTATTTCCAACAAACCCCACTCATGTGTACCAGGCTCCAATCAGCCTTGTTCCAGTCCACCCCTGCAATTCTTGAATACAGCAGACAGAGAAGGGCAACCTGACATCTAAGGAAAGATTCTAAAATGAAACAGTCCAAAACAAACGGAAAAATCAACTTGCATCACGGGGATACAATAGCAGAACTCAGATTATGGGAAACACTATACGACAAATGGTCCAGTTTCTTCAACAAATAAACTGTGCAGAAAAGAACAGAAGAAAATGGGGGAACCTATAGAGTGAAAGAGACTTAAACCACATAACAACCAATTGTAGTATATGGACCTTATTTGAGTACTGATTTAAACAATCCAATTGCTTTTTAAAAATAAGGTAAGCAGAGCAATTTAAATATTGTTTGGGTATTTGATGATATAAGGAACTGTGGTTAATTTTCTGGGTATGGCATATCATGGTTATGTTTTTACAGTCCTTATATATTAAAGAAGTACACTGAAATATTTATGGATGAAACGATGTGATGGCTGGGATTTGCTTCACGACAATCTGGGTGAGGGGCTGACTAAACAAGCATGGTCATGAGATGAAGGGAATACAGGGATATTTTAGACTCTCTACTTGATGTCTGAAATTTTCCATAAGAGAGAAAAACCATTACTAGAATCCTCAGAGAAAACAATGAAATTGTAAAACAGAAACAAAATAATATAAAAAGGGAACATTCAAAGAAAGTTTAAAAGCCCCTGTAAATAAAAAAATAATAAGAGAAATAAAACATTCAGTAAAGAGTTGGAAAAAAATTGGTGGCATATTCCAGAGAGTACAGTGAAAAACTTTAGAAATGAAAATAAAGAAAAGAATAAAGAGTTAGAGGGCTAGTCCAGAAGGTCCAAAATCTTGCTAACAGTTCCAGAAAGAGAGAAAAGAGAAAGAGAAGGAAGGAATTCATCAACACAACAATGTAAGAAAATGTCCCAGAACTGAAGACCATGAATTTCTAAAAGAAAAGATGTACCAGCTGCCTGACACAATGGAGGAAAAAAGGCACACAGCAAGACACAGCATTGTGAAACACTGGGAACAAAGAGATTTGGCAAGTGTCCAGAAAAGACAAAATAAAAACAAAAGCCCTGGCTACATAAAAAAGATGAAGAGGGCTTCCCTGGTGGCGCAGTGGTTGGGAGTCCGCCTGCCGATGCAGGGGGTGCGGGTTCGTGCCCCGGTCCGGGAAGATCCCACATGCCGCGGAGCGGCTGGGCCGTGAGCCATGGCCGCTGAGCCTGCGCGTCCGGAGCCTGTGCTCCGCAACGGGAGAGGCCACAACAGTGAGAGGCCCGCGTACCGCAAAAAAACAAAACAAAACAAAACAAAACAAAAACACTGAGCAGTTTCTGGCATAGAGTAAGAGCCACAAGAGCTGTTCTTGTTATCATCACCAAAGAAATGACTCTTTATCCTATGTTAACATATAACTGCTTGATATATTACAATAATTAAAAAGAAAGCAATCAGTGTAAAACACATGTCCAAACCAAACATATTTCCAGCTTTGGAATGACTGAAAATTGTCACAGACCATAGGGTTTTGGAGGTGAACAGGGTTCTGAGATTTTTCTAGTGCAATTTCCTTGTTTCAAAGGGTAGGGAATTGAAGCTCAGAATAGCTAAGTAACTTGCTGGACTATACAGCCAATTCAGAAGAGGAGTTGAGATTAGCAGTCAGGTGTTTCATGTCAATGCACTGAATTTCACAAGCGTAGCTACTCAAACTCCATCTATGGTATCGTCACAGGGTCAGAATTTCACATATACAAAAAAAGTATCACCACAGAAATATTTTATCCAACTCCTGTCATTTTACCCTAAAACCTGCCACTTGGCTCATGATATACGTAAACAGAAAGACCACCTAGAAAGATCCAGCCGGGGCAATAAAGCGAGGAGGCTACAGCTGGGTTTACTGGTTAGGTTGACAAGAGGAAGGTAATGTATTAGATTCGCTGTCCTACACAGAGCTGTTCTGATTCTAGGAGGGATACCTCTAGTGGGTTTACACACAAAAGTATGACTATTAATCCCTAGTGCTGTGGACCAATATGGTGCAGCCTGGATGGGCATTTCTGATGCCTGAGTAGTGGAATGGGTAGCAATGCACTTCCATCACAGTCTTCTAAGTCTTTCTAAAGGAATAAACACAACTTGCAGGATTAGTAGACATTTTGGTCACTGCTTCCAAGGAAATGATGGATCTGACAATGATGACTACTGGGCAAGCCCAGTGAAGAGCATGAGTGTCGTCAGGGGTGAAAGCACCACTGTTACTCCTTTGAGGTCTGAGAAATCAGGCTGGGTGGGAATTTTCCTGGTATAAATTGTATGATCTGTCTTCATCTCATTCCAACTGAAATTCAGCCCTCTGTACATTTGCAGAAAATCTCATTCAACAGTTTGAGATGAACTTATTTCAGAAGAAAATTGCCCATTTTCTTTTCACTGAATCTCAGGGGGAAAGTACAGAATAATTTCTCATCTTTAAAACACTGAAAACTTCTATGCTTCTTGAATATTTCTTAAAAACGAATTTGCAGTTACCTTTGGATATAGTATGTGTTCCACAGCTATCCAATACCAAAGTGGTGACTGGATGGATTAAACACCCCAATATTTTCACCATTTATTGATAGCTGAGATTTAAAGTGACAAGTCTAGAGTCCAAAAATACAAAAAGTGCTATTTTCAAATCTTTTATCTTTTTTGCAAGTGCTTATTTTGGTATTTTTGATTAATGAAAACATTTTCTCCTTTTACTTTCTTATAAATATGAGGTGTTTCCTCGAAAATCATTCAAACAAACAATATAGAAGGATACACTGTAACTTAGCCAAGTTAGTAAAACATAGAAAGAAATAAGAACTATTTCGAAATATTTCCAACGTCTTCTGTGTATGAACAGAAACATACAGAAAATACAGTTTTTTAAATGAAAGGTACGGCAGTGTCAACACTCACAGAAAAAGTAGGATTCCGGTATTTGCCAGGGCGAAGGCGAGTCCCAAAATCCCACTGCCCATAATGGCGTTGCTTAGGTTAAAAACAGACATGCCCAAGGAGGTTGTTCCTGGAATCTGAACAGAGACACATTAAGCAAAAGAGTCCTCAAGACAGATCGTCATGCCAAAACCTTTAAAGAAAGCACTATCAGGAACCAATAGGGAAATGAAGTTCGAGGAATCCTTTCTTAGTGGTCTAGTTACTTTTTTTAAATGGGTTTTAGGAGAAAATACAGAGGCTCCGAGGAATAACCCGGTGAATAAATAGCTATGTTTTTGGTACTATGCTGGATGAATTAAACATCTGTCACAATTTATGTAATTTTAAAAAATAAGCAAACTTTATTATAATGACACTTACATAGTCATCACATTTCTTTTTTTCCAAATGGCTGTTCGTGAGACTCCTTCTACTTTCACGATCAGAAATAAACTTGCTGTAAAGAGACGTATTATGATTTAATTTCATGATAATGACTTGAAAATTTAACATCATGACTAAATGATTTATTACTTACCAAAACATCACACATAAAAAGTTATCAACCAGTTACTTAAGAGTTTATAGTCCTATTCAACCACTCTCCCTACCTCATTTTTGTTTTGGTTTGGGTTTTTTTTGCCAGTGTTAGTTGTCCACATTCTTGGTTTACCAAATAAACTAAACGTGCTCCAAGGGCAGACACCTTGCCTCATTCCTTTTTATATCCCTCACTCTACTTAGCACAAAACAATGCAAACAGCAGGTGCTCATCTTGAGAGAAAATGAAAGGCAACCGTAAGTCAAAAAGAGCTATAGATTTTGAATCATTTTAATACTAATAAATTAAAACATTATATGCAATGCAAGTTAACTTTTACATAGATTGTTCTCTAACGGAAAATTAGATGATGTCAAGAATACTATAAAGCTGGCATTTAAAAGAATATTGGAGGCAGGATTCCTTCTGAGCTCACATTCCTGGAGCACAAAGGTATTACATAGGAATTCCCTCCCCCCAGCAAAAAGGAAAACAACTCTTTTCCCATCACACATTCTTTCAGCACCTGCTTATATGCGAGTCACTAGACCAGGCAATGTGGGAGATATGGGGGTGTGTAATAAGTGATGCAGCAGTAGCCCACAGGAAATTATGGTGGAGGAAGCAGGGCATATGGTCCATGGTTAGAGGCAGAGCTAGTAGGGCTTAAAGCAAGCATGGGATTCAGAACGTGAGTTCAAATTCTCACTTGCTCTGAGGGCCTGAGTATGCTACCCCAGTTTCCTGATCTGTGAAACGGGAACGACGCTATTATATTATCTCATAGTGTTACTGGGAGAATTAAATGAGAGCACATGTAAAACATAAGTACAGCTCCAGGCACAGAGGAAGAGCAACACGTGGGAAAGATTCAGACAGGGTGAGTGGAGTAAAGTATACACAAATATACAGAAGGAGGAATTCGGAATGCTCGAAGGACCAGCAAATACATTCGGGATTAATATCAGAACTTTAAGTGCTATTGTCAAAGAAAAGTCTATTCATAAGCAAACTGCACATGTATTAGTTAAGACATGTTAGGGGTGCTTTTCGGCTCTCCTTCTGGAAGTTTTATTATCTGGTCTAAGTAAGAAATAATCAGTGCGTTTTCCACTAATAAATATAAAGCCATTTGAATTGGACTATCTTAAAGAGGCATATATCTTTAAACTATACATTATATTTTCATATGCTTTTTTTTTTTTTTTTTTTTTGCGGTACGCGGGCCTCTCACTGTTGTGGCCTCTCCCGTTGCGGAGCACAGGCTCTGGACGCGCAGGCTCAGCGGCCATGGCTCACGGGCGCAGCCGCTCCGCGGCATGTGGGATCTTCCCAGACCGGGGCATGAACCCGTGTCCCCTGCATCGGCAGGCGGACTCCCAACCACTGCGCCACCAGGGAAGCCCTCATATGCTTTTTTCTAATGAGGCTATATTTCACCATAAACCATGTTTTAATGAAAGATATATATCATTAATGTTGGTTTTATCTGTCTACCGTTTTCATCTTTAATCCATATTCTTCAGGTCTGCATTATTTCGCCAGGAGAAACCAAAGCCAGGCAACATAGATATTATGAACTTCCCCTGAGGCCACCACCTGGTATGAGTGGCGCAGCCTGCGGTTTATTTCCTTCAGCATCTGCCTTTGCCTAGGACCTGTCCAGTGACTGTCAGAGATGAAAAGGCAGTGAAGAAAACCCTGGTCTCCGGAAACCCAGGAGCTGACATTCCAGCTGAGGAGAGACCAGACCAGCTAACACCAGAATAGGAACATCAGGCCATGCAAAATGGAGATGAGATAAGGAAGCCAGAGAAGGAAAAACCATTATTGGGTGGGATTAGCCCGAGGAAACTAAAGGGCCGAGGCCTGAGAAACAGCATTGCAGGGTCTTAGCAAGAGAGTGACATAATGAAAGCTGTGTCTTTGGAGACCCGTCTGGCAGTTCTCTAGCCTTGGCTCTTCTTTTGCCCTTAACATTTTCAATCTTTCCCAAGAACTGAGGTTTACAGATCTGGCTGGAGAGGGACCGGGAGAGCAGCCTTCCTTTTCACCCAGGTGGCCCAAGGAAATGGGGGTGCTGGACTTTCCAAACTGAAATTGACTCATATTAGTGTGGCTGTTAAATAAAAGACTGTATGCAATCAGGCTAATTTCAACAATCAACTCAAGTCTACCAAATCATTATCCAGAAGGTCCCCTGTTTGCCTTTCTTGCAGAGAGACTTGCTTTTCAAAGAGAATCTCCATTGTTTTTAAATTAAGGGGAAAGCCCGAACGTTTTCAAAGAAACTAAACCAAACACCAGTAAACCTCCTACTATGGCAGATCTAAGTTCTTGGCCTGCCAATGCTCCCCAGACTTGCGGCGGAAGACTGATAGAGAAGAACCGGATCAAGGCACCTGGATGCAGGGGCATTCAACAGGGTCAAACACTGCAACGGAAGGGGAGGAAGAAGAGGCCCCTGCATGCTTGCCAGCTCTCTGCGGCAGCGCTTCTGCAGGATGAGAATAATGCAAGTGACCTGCAGAGCTGTTGTGATGAGTAACCATGAAAAAGCACATTAAAACAAATAGTGCTTTGAGTGCTTCCCGATTCTGCCTCTTTCTGTCTATTTTCTACAGTAAGACTTAATAGGTTTTCCCAAATATCTTCACTGGTGCTCCCACTGAAAAAGTTTCGAGTCCAAACTGCTCGCCCTGCAAATTCCAGGTACTGCTGAATTTGATTTTGCCCCACTGTTCAATCTTAGCTCCCCCTGCTCTTCCAAATGGTCTTCCCAAGAGGCGGTGAGGATCAAGATAAGACCAGGGCATTCTGAGAATAGAGACTGAAAAACAAGTACCGCTAGGAATCCACTCTCCCCTCAAGAGACCCTCCATCCTCCTCCCTGCCAATGCCTTCCTGCCCGTTCACAACCCTCATCTTCCATGAGTCTGCGGATGTTCTGGTCTGAACGCAGTTTTCTGACTCTGACCTACTTACGATTTTTCTGTAGCACAGACTGTGGCACTAAGCTCATCTTGCATCCAGAGTGGTGGTGTCATGTTCTCACTCCCTTAGCTCCTCCTTCTATGTACCTGCCCTGTGTTAGCAGCTCAGAGGAACCCTCCATAAACCAAATGCGCCTCTTCCATTGAGGAACTAGGGCGTAGCTTAGGCTGCAGGGAAATCTCGCTCAGTAAGAACGGAGTACTCAGATAAAGCCTCTGTATTCTCTTTACGGTATTTCAACTTGTTCTTCTGCCTTTCGATCTTTGCTTTGTATTTCTGCAAACTTTTTCTTAAAACAAAATAAAACCAACCTTTTTTTTTGTAATGGAAAAGTCCATTTATAATAACTAGGTCAAGCAGCTTATCACAAGTTTCTGTTATCTCACCATTTTAAAAATGCAATTTCATGTTAAAAAGCACTGACCTCTGGCAAAGACCTCTTTATTGACTTAAAAATGAGCTATTGGAGAAGGTGCCTTTGACATGCGGTCTTGGGAATGAAAAGTATTATTAAAAAAGCATTTTCAGTGGGTCGTTCTGTACCCATAAAGCAGAATCTGATCAACTCTTAGGCAGCCAATTGTTCTGTGAACAAAACAAAACAAAAATCTACAGTGGCTGTCATGCTGACCTTCAACAGACAAAGCCTTAAAAAGGATGTAGGCGTTATACTAAGGTAGTGTGAAGGGAGACAAGCAATATAGAGCAGTTATTTGAAGCCAAAAACCAATCAACAACAACAACAATCCAGTTAAGGATGGGTTGTACGATGGGAAGATAATCTTCCTATTTTAATCTCTACCAGTCAGGTTCTTACTAGGTTATAGTGTTCCATTGGAAGATTTATAACACAAAAGAGATGAGTGGTTGAACTTAAATGACCTTTCCTAGCTCTTTCCCTGAAACTAACAGTCTATAAAAAAGGAAAAGAGAAAAGGAGGAAAGAAGCATGTAACTGAGAGACTGGAAAACATGAAAGAATTAAAGAAATAGGCATTTAAAGGCATTTAAAGAGAAGACTGAGAGGTGAGAAAAGCCTTATCTGGTGGATAAACTCTCCCCAAAATAGAAGAAAACAGATTTTTCGTTGTAGCAGGAGCAATTAAAGCCAGGGAAGAATTTTCTGAAATGAAAACTGAATATGGGAAGAAGTTATGGTATCTTCTTCCCTAAGGTATAGAAAAGACATTAGAAGAAGAGAAGGGGTAACTTTTCAAGGGTCCTCCCGATGATACAAGTGTAGTTCCTGAACTCGGGAAGACATACAGGGACCAAGGATGTAAGGTGTAGTGACAAGAGTTCCTCATTAAGAAATATCTTAATGAAAGACTCTCAAATTTTGTTAGAAGCTTCCTGGGTCATAACAACAATAACTATTCATGGAGATTAGAGCAACGGTAGATAAATATTAAAATATGTGAATAGTTGCCTGGCTACAGCTAGGATAATCTATTAATATTTCAACGACTTTAAGATAACAATAACCAACAATCATCCCAAACCTAAAACAGTATTCTTAGTCCTTGGGTGGAGAAGAAAGAAGTGCTTGCCAAAGAAAGAGGGGTGCACGTTTACTGTTAGAGACTTTCCTCGTACTAAAAGACTTACTCTTGCCAGACACCGTGTCAAGTGCTTTACATGAGCTTCCTCATCTCTTTTCACAATAATTGCATGTGGTTAGTACTATTTTTAGCTCCATTTTGGAGAAATTAAGTAACTTGACCAAAGTTACATTATAACTAAACTGCTGAGCCATGATTTGAACCTAAGCGGGCTGATGGTACAGCCTGAGTCCTTAACCTACAAACAGCATTGCATTTAATATTCCCCAACAATCCCAGGAGGTCAGGTATTATTTTTATCCCTGTGTTACAGGGATGGAACTAAGGCTTAAAGTACAAGATCACACAAGACCTATGGATGGAGCCAGGATTCAATATAAGTTGCAATCCAAACCATGCACTTAACTGCTCTCTCTGTCTGTCTCTGTCTCTTTCTTTCATTTAACAAATACTTTGTAATGCCTGCCCTTCTCCAGGCACTATTACCATATCATTACAAGGTACAAGAGATATAAAAATGATTAAGATGGGTCCTTCTCTCAAGAAGCTCACATCTAGAGGAATGTCTAGAGCTCATTACTCAAAATGTGGTTCATGGACCAGCTGTAAGGGCATCACCTGGAAGCTTGTGAGAAATTAGAATCTCAGGCCCAGTACCAGAGCTACTGAATCAGAATCTGCATGTTAACAAAGTTTCCAGGTGTTTCACATGCACATTAAAATGTCAGCAGTACTGGTCCAGTGGACATTTCAAAAGGCTTTGCTTTGTAAAGCAATTATACTCCAACGAAGATGTTAAAAAAAAAAAAAAAAAAGGCTTTGCTGTTCCAGGTATAGGTTTCTATGACTACAACCCACAAATTAGGGCATGAAATAAAACAACTGAACTGGAATAAGAGCAGGTGTCCTAATGCCCAAATGGCTCTACTCTATTTTTTTTTTTTTTTTGCGGTACGCGGGCCTCTCACTGTTGTGGCCTCTCCCATTGCGGAGCACAGGCTCCGGACGCGCAGGCTCAGCGGCCATGGCTCACGGGCCCAGCCGCTCCGCGGCATGTGGGATCCTCCTGGACCGGGGCACAAACCCGCATCCCCTGCATTGGCAGGCGGACTCTCAACCACTGCGCCACCAGGAAAGCCCCTCTACTCTATTTTTAACTAAACTTAATAAAATGATTCTTAAGGTATCCTAGTAGGGAGTTTCCAGGCAAAGCTATCAGTTATACGCCAGCTAATGAGAAGTCAGCATTTGTTTTCAACATTTTCTCTAGCTTCCTAATAAAAGGTACTGTTACCTAGAAGTTCACTGTTTTGGGAGATGGTTTTCCTAGATTCATATAATTGGGCCTACCTTCCTCCCACCAATGTGAAAAAGCTAACAGAAGAGTCAGAAGTATTAGGTGTAGCTTTGCAGAAATCACGGGTGTGTGTGTGTGTGTGTGGGTGTCTTCTCTGATTTTTATTTACCTTTTTGGCTTCATGCTGTAATATGTTGTTTTTAAATTTTCATTGTTCTAGAGCCAGAAATGAAGCAAAATTCATAAACCATGTCAATGAAAGAGGGGAGATAAAATAAAGCAATAAACGCATCACACCACACTTGTGACAGTGGAACCAAATTCCAAAAATCAGGAGGCTGTACAGTCCATGTCTTAGTCATGGTCTCTGGGGAAGTGAGCTCCCCTGGCAGGCACCCCAAGGGGCGAGAAGGGGTGCCTCTCCCTACCGCAAGAGGTTATCACCTCCCAAACAATACTTTTTCTTAGTAAAACTTTTAAATATCAAGTTCAGATCTTAAGCTGAATATTATAAAAGACTCTCATTTTAAGGTCCTCAAGGTTTACACTGCTTTGGGAATGAAGCTTTGTTATAAACCTATAATGTGCTAATTGTGAAATAGCTGGAATCCCATCCATCACCGTTAACTGCAGGTCAGCAGTGACTACAGAACACCCCAGGGGCCCAGAGCAGAAAATAGCACTGGTAGAGTTTAGCAGAGTTTAATTGATAGTAGAGACTATCTTTCTCATTCACGCCCGAGCAGTTTAATCAGAGGCAGCAGGACTGAGAGGAAAGACAGGGATTTCAGACAGACCTGTGTGTGCCCTTGAGCAAGTTATTTTATTTCTCTGAGCCCCCATTTTCTTATGGTACACTGAATTTTTAAATTTTCCTTATTTGCAAAAGAATACATTGAAGGATGTTATAAGGATAAGTGGTAATATATGTAATCACATCTGGCACTCAAGAAATGGTAGTTATTCTTAATAATTACACAGAAAGGTGGTTGAGAGTCCGCCTGCCGATGCAGGGGACACGGGTTCGTGCCCCGGTCCTGGAAGATCCCACATGCCGCGGAGCGGCTGGGTCCGTAAGCCATGGCCGCTGAGCCTGCGCGTCCGGAGCCTGTGCTCCGCAACGGGAGAGGCCACAACGGTGAGAGGCCCGCGTACCGCAAAAAAAGAAAAAAAAAAAATTACACGGAAAAGGTGAAAAAAGCAAACTTGAGTTCAACACTAAGAAGTATCACATGGTGAATGATACTTGGAAGGCAATGAGGAAGTATTTGGGTTGGAGACTTAACCTCTGAGAATATGTAAGGAACAGTACAAGGAGGAGGGGCAGGGCTGAAACTTCTGAGTGTCTGTAAATGATGGCAGCCCAGTCAATGACACATTGTATCAGAATGCAGAGCAGATTATCAGAAATGATTTCTGTGAAGATGCCTGGTTTTCATCTTCCTCCCAATTTCCTTTTGACCCCGCTCCCGCAAGCGTAGCATGGCTGGTGTTCTAGTAAGTAGTCCCCGTATATTCCACTCTCTCCTCCCAGCCTTTTAGGAGACCTTAGGCTTCAAACAAACCTCACCACTAACTCCCAAGCTGGAAAGCTTCCTGCTAAGGGATCCATATAAGCTGGCTGTAAAACCAGAAGGTCAGAATTTGCAGCAACATGGATGGACCTAGAGAGATTATCATGCTAAGTGAAGTAAGTCGGAAAGAGGAAGATAAATTCCATACGATATCACTTATATGTGGAATCTAAAATATGACACAAATGAACTTATCTACGACACAGAAACAGACTCACAGACACAGAGAACAGACTTGTGGTTGCCAGTGGGAAGCGGGTGTGGGAGGGGTGGATTGAGAGTTTGGGGTTAGCAGATGCAAACTATTATATATAGAATGGATAAACAACAAGGTCCTACTGTATAGCCCAGGGAACTATATTCAATATCCTGTGATAAACCATAATGGAAAAGAATATGAAAAAGAATATATATACATATATATATATATATATATATATGTATAACTGAATCGCTTTGCTGTACACCAGAAAATAACATGACAATGTAAGTCAACTATATTTCAATAAAATACATTTTTTTAAAAATTAAAAAATAAAATCAGAAGGTCAGAGAATGCCCCAAATCATTAAAAAAAAAAAAAAAAAGATATTTGGTCCTACTCTTGTAACTTAAGAAACACAGGACCCAAGGGCTGGAAGGACTTGCTGAGGTCACAGCTAAGGGTGAGAGCTGCCAGGCCAGCATTCTTCCTACCCGCCCCCTACCTCCCCTCACTCACTGTATCTCTTCTTTTCTTTCTCTTTCATGTACTATTTCTCCATTTCATGTACTGTTTCATCTACTATTTCTCATAGAGCCATTTGGCTCTGTGTTATTATTACTTAAAATCCATATTACAAACGATGCTTGTAGTGGCGTATTTGTCATTTTAACATGGGAACATTGACAAATGCGACTTTGACCATTCCTTGATTAACGTGTGCAAGGCCAGATGACTGTAGTACACATTCAGATATGGCACGCAGTGAAACTCCAACAGTTGGTCTGATTCATAAACACAGAGCTTTTGAAAAGTTAGGGCTGGTTGTGGTCCAATGTATTTATACATTTTTATTAGACTCAATTGAAAGATTTGAAAGGATGAATAAATTACTTTCCTATTTGCTTCATCTGCTATTGCAGACGATGCCCAACAGATGTCACATATGAAATTCAAATTACATCTTCAAATGGAGCATAACTTTAGTAATGAATATTCAAGAGAATAACTGAAAACCAGAATGATATTTTAGAGACATTTCTTTCACTGGAGAGAAACTGTTCATGGAAAAATACTCACCTATTTATCTGACCATTTTCTACCTCGGTGAACTCATTGGAATCATTGCTAATGTTATCATCTTCGGGCACTGTCATGTTTTGCAATTCAGTTAATTCGAGTCCACTTTTGAAATGCATCATGTTTAGAAAGTACCTGTCGTCCAAATCCTCCTTTTCTGAGTGTATTTACAAATGGATAGCAGCAAAAATATAAGGTTCACACCCCTAAAATACAACACAAGGAAAAACAATTAAACATACGAATATCACCACTGATTACACATAAGCTATTACACACAAATGCTTTGCTGATAACATAACTTTTACATTTTGCTATTCAAAGCATTAAAGCAATCTTGGTACATCAAGTTATAGAGGCTGTAAATTTTCTGTCTTTCATAAATCTTCCTCCATTTTTAACTATAAAATGAGTCATGTCCCATAATCTTTATGCTCACGTTCATAGGAAACCATGTGATCTGTAGGCAACAGAGATGCCCTTTTATGAAGCAGTGTGTTTAAAAGGAAAGCGAATAGGTTATTTTAGTGCGTCAGACCACAGGGCACACATATAGCTGGGTACAGACTGAACAGGCACAAAAGCACGTCTGATTTAGCAATCCCAGTTTAATAAAAATGCAAATCCTCAATAAATGGCATCATGTAGGATCAACCACCCAACCTGGAGGTCAAGCAGCAAAGGACATATCTGTGTTCTGAAATTTAGCAAACCGTTTATCCATCAACTGCAAGAGATTAAATCAGTCTCTTCAGTGAAATCACTCCATGTCAGGGAGTTAGGGAATTAAAATCTCATACTCAGGGGATTTAGGTTAATCCATCTGAAACTGTATTTCCTCACAGAAATGAAAGACTTGCCGAGTTCACATTTTCTCCCACATGGATGACTGTGATTTAAATTTCTGAGTGGTCACCAATAATATAGAAGGGGGTAAAGAGTTTCAGACACACAGCATCACAAATCAAAAAGCAGGTGGCAACAGAGGTATGGTGCTGTGATTTATTATAAAGAAGACATATTTGGTCTTCGTTCCTATTTCTGGTTCACAGCTCCCCAAACCCTTAGAATTTCCTAAGTGTTGAGGGTGATAAATGTCTTTTGGTATATTAATGAGGTGACTTTGGGAAAGCACCTACGGATGGGGGTTGGTTGCCAGTGGAGCCAAACATGTGATTAGAGGGTTGGAATTTTTAGTCCCACCCCGTGATTTCCGGGGAGAGGAGACAGGCCAGAGCTTGAATCAATCACTAGTGGCCAATGAGTTCATCAATCATGCCTATGTAATGAAGCCTCCATAAAAAGCAAAAAAAGGAGGAGGTTCAAAGAGTATCCATACCAGGGACCCAGAACACCACCCCGTACTGGGCACCCAGCTCCACAAGGACTGAAGCTCCTGTGTTGAGGACCTCGCCCTGTGTATCTCTACATTTGCCTGTTGATTTGTATCCTCTGATATCTTTTGGAATCAATTGGTGACCTAGTGAGTAAATGGGTTTTCCTGAGTGCTGTGAGCTGTTCTGGCAAATTAATGGAACCCAAGGAGGGGGTCACGGGAACCTCTGATTTATGGCCAGTCAGTCAGGAGCAAAGGCAATAACCTGGGCTTGTGACTGGTGTCTGAAGTGAAGGGCAGCCTTGTGGCATGGAGCCCTTGACCCGTAGAATCTCATTCTATCTACCAGTGGACAGCGTCAGAATTGAGTTGACAATTGTGGGTGTGGGGAAGCCTACACACACACACACGCACACACACACGCACACACACTGGAAATGGGTCCAGGAACCTTTTTAAGAGGTAAATGCAACTTCAAAAGTAAGGCCTGTAAAGGTACAAGAGCCTCACTAAGATAATCTCAGTGAGGCAATGGGGATCATGGAATGAAGCAGAATGTCAGCGAGATCTTCTTTTAACCTCCAATGGATGATCCATCTTGGAGGATGTTTTGATATTTTGTCTGATCCTGAATTCCATAAGATAACTGTAACCTAGCTAAGAGTCAAAGCTCCAATGTGCCCATCTAAGCATCCTACTATATCCGAAGAAGCATTTTGCTAACTGATAATATTTTCAGGACCCCTAGAAAGTACCCCAGAATGATACTTCTTTAAGAATTTCCTTCCTCTCAACCTAGGGCCAAGACGGGAATAAAGACGCAGACCTACTAGAGAATGGACTTGAGGACACGGGGAGGGGTAAGGGTAAGCTGGGACAAAGTGATTGAGTGGCATGGACATATATATACTACCAAATGTAAAACAGATAGCTAGTGGGAAGCAGCTGTATAGCACAGGGAGATCAGCTCAGTGCTTTGTGACCACCTAGAGGGGTGGGATAGGGAGGGTGGGAGGGAGACGCAAGAGGGAAGAGATATGGGAACATATGTATATGTATAGCTGATTCACTTTGTTACAAAGCAGAAACTAACACACCATTGTAAAGCAATTATACTCCAATAAAGATGTTAAAAAAAAAAAAAGAATTTCCTTCTTCTCTTCCCCACAGCTAGGCCCCACCTTACTCCTTTCCATTCACATCGTCTCCTGTCTAGAATGAATCTTCCCTGGTTCCAAGATCCTTTACAGCTTCCACAAGATAAATACTGTCTAATACCTCAGATTCCAGGAGCCTCACCCTTCCTGCAGGGCAGGGCCTCTCCTGGAAAGCAGGCAGCCAGGAGATGGGAGATTGGAGCTCCCCGAACTCCTGGTCTAAGGCTAACCTGGCAGCTCAGGGCTGATTCTTCCAGCTAGGGTGGTAGTGCTGGAGCCTGGGCCATGACTAATTGCTTTTAGTGTCTTCACACAGCAGCAGCATTTACAGCCTGTCTTTACTTTGCAGAAGTTGAAGTGCATCAGAAAGGTTAAGCCCCCTTGTCACCCCTTGGCCCCCTCTGAAGAAAGCTGCACAGTGGACTGGGCTGGGTAACCCCTAGGAGTCTCGGCACACGGCCTCTTGCCTGTATGACTCCCTCAGAGGCCACTAAGGTGATACCGTGGGGTTGCTAGGAAGTTCACTCAGTGGGGGCTTAGCTGGTGGTCCAGTGGTAAAGAATACGCCTTACAGTGCCGGGGACAGGGGTTCGATCCCTGGTCAGGGAGCTAAGATCCCACATGCCACGGGGCAACTAAGCCTGCGCGCTACAACTACTGAGCTCGCGTGCCTCAACTAGAGCCTGCGTGCCGCAAACGACAGAGCCCACGTGCTCTAGAACCCGCACCCCACAACTAGAGAAGAGACAGCCTGCACGCCACAACTAGAGACGAGCCCGCGCACCACAACGAGGAGTCCCACGTGCCTCAACAAAGATCCCGCGTGCCGCAACTAAGATCCGACACAGCCAAAGAAATAAATTAAATAAATAAATAAGTAAATAATAAAATAAATCTTAAAAAAAAGAAAAAAAAAGTTCACTCAGTGGATGGCGTTTCCAATCTGGGTTAAGGAGTCCTTTTCTCTCTAAAAACTTGTAGGAGACAGGGTACTAGACAAGAAATTTCTGAGAAGAGGAAAAGTTGACTAACAACAGATCTGGAGTCTACTGTTTGAATGTAAACTTTCATATCAATATATGTGTGTGAATACAAATATATACTACACATACACACACACACACACACACACACACACACACACACGTGCAATGGACCAAAAAGGAAAAGAATAAAAAGAACAGAGTAAGTTCTGGCCACTAAAATTATGTCAGTATTAGGCAAATGCCAGTTCTAAGTTAATCACATAGGATACATTTTTGCCTTTGGCTTAAAGAGATTTATTTTTTCACAGTTCCAGAAGTCCAAGATTAAGGTAATGGCAAGTTTTATTTCTTCTGAGGCCTCTCTCCTTGGCTTACAGATAGCTGTCTTCTCGATCTGTCCTCATATGGTCTTTCGTCTTTCTGTGTGTTCTCTGTATTGTAACCTCCTTTTCTTTTTTTTAAATTTAGGATAAATTTTTATTGTTGTGAAATAACCTATCTGAAATCTAACTTATTCTTGAAAATAAAAACTGGAAAAATGGAGAAAATTAACAAAGTTAGTGACATCTGTCACTAAGGTTGAGGCCACACTTAGGAAGTACCATCCATTCCATTTATTATATACTTATTGAGTGCTAGGTGATGAAAGGATTTTAAAAGTCTGAAAAGGATCTGAGGCAGCTTCACAGAAAAATCACATTTGAACTGGCTCTTGAAAAAGAAAACAAAAATTTTCTGGTTCTAAAGCTAATATATGCCCACTGTAGAATCTTCAGAGTGAACATTGTACAAGAAACCCCACCACCCAAAATGGGTCACTGCTAGAGTTTCACGTGCTTCCTCCCTTCTTTTCTTCTTTTTTTCTTTTCCTTTCTTTCTTCCTCTCTAGCTCTCTCTCCTCTCTCTTTTTTATTTAACATTGGAATTTTAGCCTGTTTTTAGTCTGTCTTTCATGTAATATTACATAGTACGTATTTTGAAGGACAGAAGTGTTTTTTAAAAGTATATTAGTTCCTTGTTAATAAATAATACAGGGCTTTGTAGAAAAATGCGAAAATACAAGCTTGCAAATGAAAGAAAGAACAAATAAAAAGAAAAAAGTCACCTGTTATCTCAGCAAGCAGAGATGATCACTGTATATATATTGGAGTATAACCTTCAAGGATTTTTCTACACACATAGATATAGTGCCTAGCACACAGTAGGCACTCGATAAATATCTGTTAAATGAAAAGAATGAGTACAAATGTTTTAAAAATATGTATACATTTACAAAAATGGAAATCATACCACAGAGTTTTTAAAACATATTTTTTCACTTAACAAGATATGGTCTCCTATCCTGAGTTATGTCCGTAAACACGGGTCTACACCATTACGGCAAATGCTCCTTAACCGCTTGACTGTGCCATATATTGACATCCAACCTACTACTGCTAGACAGTCACACTGCCTGGTGGACAGGAGACTGACAGGTGGAGATGGGCCCTGAGCTGAGACTTTTCAATGAAGGAAAACACGGCCAACGACAAAGACACAGTAAGTGCAGGTTGAGTTTAAGAAACAAAAGAATTATAGTTTCACTGAAAGACTGAAGCAATTATCAGACTATACAGTTAATTAAAAGACCGAATGGGGTCATCATGTGAAGATCTTGACGCTAATCCAACCACAATTACTATCTCCCAACATTTATAATAGGTTACAAATAGAATATTTCTGATCCTTCACTGCAATCTTGTGAGGTATTCCGAAGAAGCATTATTATCTTGCCATGCTTACTGGTACGTTTTACTAATAGTACCAATGTAAAATACAGAAACTTCTTCTCTACTCTTCCTGGTGATATGCATCAAAGGAGAGGATACATAGAGAAACCTGGTTTGGTCTTTCTTACGTTGCTTACAACCTACTGAAACAAGCAAGACCTTCCCATATAAAGTGACAGTATATCATAAAACATTTGCGTGATAGAGACCAAACTGTACAATAGAACAAAGAATAAGTCCAGAAAGATTTCAGAGACATACATACATACATATGTACATACAGGAAGGAAGGAGGGAAGGAAAGAAGGAAGTAAGGAAGGAAAGAAGGGAGGGAGGGAGGGAGGGAGGGAGGTGGGGGGAGGGAGGAAGGAAATTGGAACCTGCAGAAATCAGGTAAGGTTTTATAAAGAGTTAGGACTTGAACTATGTCTAAAAATAGGTAGGATTTAGACTGGGGTAGGGAAGGCATTCCTTGCACTGGAAACAGCACAGGCAAAGACATGGAGGCCAGATGTGCACAGAACACCCACTCAGATGAATCTCGCTACAGCAGAGGGAGCAAGGTACACGTTCTTGAGTAATAAGAGGTTATATTGGTTTAGCAAAAGCTGATTAAAAAATTGTAGAGGGAAAACCACAATATAAAAAAACCAAAGAATATACTGTAACTCAAACGTTGTCCAAAATTACTTTGGGGGATAAATAAACAAAAATACAATTTCAATCGCTAAGACACTGTGTGATGGACTGGCCCACTCAATATTTGTTCCCACGTCTTTCTAGTCCAGCTCTGTATCTAGAGGATAGAGAGTTATACTTCAACTAAAAAAAAGCTTAAAATTGATAGTCTTTGAAAACCTGGGGTCCTCGGGAGGCGGGGAATGGCCTTCAGTAGTGAGAGGCTGGGACCCAGTAAGCACTCTCATAAGAAAAGGTGTTTTCTCTCTTCTTACACAAAATTCATGACTTGGGGGACGAGGGGAAGATGGCGGAAGAGTAAGACGCAGAGATCACCTTCCTCCCCACAGATACACCAGAAATACATCTACACGTGGAACAACTCCTACAGAACACCTACTGAAGGCTGGCAGAAGACCTCAGACCTCCCAAAAGGCAAGAAACTCCCCACGTACCGGGGTAGGGCAAAAGAAAAAAGAATAAACAGAGACAAAAGGATAGGGACGGGACCTGCACCAGTGGGAGGGAGCTGTGAAGGAGGAAAGGCTTCCACACACTAGGAAGCCCCTTAGCGGGCGGAGACTGTGGGAGGCGGAGGGGGGAGCTTCGAAGCCGCGGAGCAGAGCACAGCAACAGGGTGTGGAGGGCAAAGCGGAGCGATTCTTGCACAGAGGATCGGAGCCGACCGGCACTCACCAGCCCAAGAGGCTTGTCTGCTCACCCGCTGGGGCGGACGGGGCTGGGGGCTGATGCTCGGGCTTCGGTCAGAGCACAGGGAGAGGACTAGGGTTGGCGGCGTGAACACAGCCTGCAAGGGGCTAGTGCGCCACGGCTAGCCAGGAGGGAGTCTGGGGGAAAAGTCTGGACCTGCCGAAGAGGCAAGGGACTTTTCTTTCCCTCTTTGTTTCCTGGTGCACGAGGAGAGGGGATTAAGAGTGCTGCTTAAAGGAGCTCCAGAGACGAGCGCGAGCCGCGGCTAAAAGCACGGACCCCAGAGACGGTCATGAGATGCTAAGGCTGCTGCTGCCGCCACCAAGAAGCCTGTGTGCGAGCACACGTCACTATCCACAACCCCCTTGCGAGGAGCCTGTGCAGCCGGCCACCGCCAGGGTTCCGTGATCCAGGGACAAATTCCCCAGGAGAACGCACGGCGTGCCTCAAGCTGGTGCAACGTCACACAGGCCTCTGCCGCCGCAAGCCTGCCCCGCACTCCGTACCCCTCCCTCCCCCCGGGCCTGAGTGAGCCACAGTCCCCGAAGCAGCTGCTCCTTTAACCCCGTCCTGTCTGACCTAAGAACAGACGCCCTCTGGCGACCTACATGCAGAGGCGGGGCCAAATCCAAAGCTGAGCCCTAGAAGCTGTGAGAACCAAGAAGAGAAAGGGAAGTCTCTCCCAGCAGCCTCAGAAGCAGCGGATTAAATCTCCACAATCAACTTGATGTACCCTGCATCTGTGGAATACATGAATAGACAACGAATCAAGATTTATTATTTTTTCCCCTTTTCGTTTTTGTGAGTGTGTATGTGTATGCTTCTGTGTGAGATTTTGTCTGTATAGCTTTGCTTCCACCATTTGTCCCAGGATTCTATCCGTTTTTTTTTCTTCTTTTAAAAAAAACATTTTTTTCTTAATAATTATTTTTTATTTTAATAACTTTATTTTATTTTATCTTACTTTATTATATTTTACTTTATCTTCTTTCTCTTTCTTTCTTTCTTTCTTTCTTTCTTTCCTCCCTCCCTCCCTCCCTCTCTCCCTCTCTCTCTCTCTCTCTCTTTCTTTTTTTCTTTCTTCTTCAGGACACTGGTCCACAAGAGACCTCCCAGCTCCACATAATATCAAACGGTGAAAATCTCCCAGAGATCTCCATCTCAACACCAGCACCCAGCTTCACTCAACGACCAGCAAGCTACAGTGCTGGACACCCTATGCCAAACAACTAGCGAGACAGGAACATAATCCCACCCATGAGCAGAGAGGCTGTCTAAAATCATAGTAAGTCCACAGACACCCCAAAACACACCACCAGACGTGGACCTGCCCACCAGAGAGACAAGATCCAGCCTCATCCACCAGAACACAGGCACTAGTCCCCTCCACCAGGAAGCCTACACAACCCACTGAACCAACCTTAGCCAATGGGGACAGACACCAAAAACAACGGGAACTACGAACCTGCAGCCTGCAAAAAGGAGACCCCAAACACAGTAAGATAAGCAAAATGAGAAGACAGAAAAACACACCGCAGATGAAGGAGCAAGATTAAAACCCACCAGACCTAACAAATGAAGAGGAAATAGGCAGTCTACCTGAAAAAGAATTCAGAATAATGATAGTAAAGATGATCCAAAATCTTGAAAATAGAATGGACAAAATGCAAGAAACATTTAACAAGGACCTAGAAGAACTAAAGATGAAACAAGCAATGATGAACAACACAATAAATGAAATTAAAAATACTCTAGAAGGGATCAATAGCAGAATAACTGAGGCAGAAGAACAGATAAGTGACCTGGAAGATAAAAGAGTGGAAATAACTACTGCAGAGCAGAATAAAGAAAAAAGAATGAAAAGAACTGAGGACAGTCTCAGAGACCTCTGGGACAACATTAAACACACCAACATTCGCATTACAGGGGTTCCAGAAGAAGAAGAGAAAAAGAAAGGGACTGAGAAAATATTTGAAGAGATTACAGTTGAAAACTTCCCTAATATGGGAAAGGAAATAGTTAATCAAGTCCAGGAAGCACAGAGAGTCCCATACAGGATAAATCCAAGGAGAAATACGCCAAGACACATATTAATCAAACCGTCAAAAATTAAATACAAAGAAAGCATATTAAAAGCAGCAAGGGAAAAACAACAAATAACACACAAGGAATCCCCATAAGGTTAACAGCTGATCTTTCAGCAGAAACTCTACAAGCCAGAAGGGAGTGGCAGGACATATTTAAAGTGGTGAAGGAGAAAAACCTGCAACCAAGATTACTCTACCCAGCAAGGATCTCATTCAGATTTGATGGAGAAATTAAAACCTTTAGCGACACGCAAAAGCTGAGAGAGTTCAGCACCAGCAAACCAGCTTTACAACAAATGCTAAAGGAACTTCTCTAGGCAAGAAACACAAGAGAAGGAAAGACCTACAATAACGAACCCAAAACAATTAAGAAAATGGGAATAGGAACATACATATCGATAATTACCTTAAATGTAAATGGACTAAATGCTCCCACCAAAAGACACAGATTGGCTGAATGGATACAAAACCAAGACCCATCTATATGCTTTCTACGAGAGACCCACTTCAGACCTGGAGACACATACAGACTGAAAGTAAGGGGATGGAAAAAGATATTCCATGCAAATGGAAACCAAAAGAAAGCTGGAGTAGCAATTCTCATATCAGACAAAATACACTTTAAAATAAAGACTACTGGAAGAGACAAAGAAGGACACTACATAATGATCAAGGGATCAATCCAAGAAGAAGATATAACAATTGTAAATATTTGTGCACCCAACATAGGAGCACCTCAATACATAAGGCAAATACTGACAGCCATAAAAGGGGAAATCAACAGTAACACATTCATAGTAGGGGACTTTAACACCCTACTTTCACCAATGGACAGATCATCCAAAATGAAAATAAATAAGGAAACACAAGCTTTAAATGATACATTCAACAAGATGATCGAAATTGATATTTATAGGACATTCCATCCAAAAACAACAGAAGACACATTTTTCTCAAGTGCTCATGGAACATTCTCCAGGATAGATCATATCTTGGGTCACAAATCAAGCCTTGGTAAATTTAAGAAAATTGAAATTGTATCAAGTATCTTTTCCGACCACACTGCTATGAGACTAGATATCAATTACAGGAAAAGATCTGTAAAAAATACAAACACATGGAGGCTAAACAATACACTACTTAATAATGAAGTGATCACTGAAGAAATCAAAGAGGAAATCAAAAAGTACCTAGAAACAAATGACAATGGAGACACGACGACCCAAAACCTATGGGATGCAGCAAAAGCACTTCTAAGAGGGAAGTTTATAGCAATACAATCCTACCTTAAGAAACAGGAAACATCTCGAATAAACAACCTAAAGCAATTAAAGAAAGAACAACAAAACCCCAAAGTTAGCAGAAGGAAAGAAATCATAAAAATCAGATCAGAAATAAATGAAAAAGAAATGAAGGAAACAATAGCAAAGATCAACACAACTAAAAGCTGGTTCTTTGAGAAGATAAACAAAATTGATAAACCATGAGCCAGACTCACCCAGAAAAAAAGGGAGAAGACTCAAATCAATAGAATTAAAAATGAAAAAGGAAAAGTAACAACTGACACTGCAGAAATACAAAACATCATGAGAGATTACTGCAAGCAACTCTATGCCAATAAAATGGATAACCTGGAAGAAATGGACAAATTCTTAGAAATGCACAACCTGCCAAGACTGAATCAGGAAGAAATAGAAAATATGAATACACCAATCACAAGAACTGAAATTGAAACTGTGATTAAAAATCTTCCAACAAACAAAAGCTCAGGACCAGATGGCTTCACAGGCGAATTCTATCAAACATTTAGGGAAGAGCTAACACCTATCCTTCTCAAACTCTTCCAAAACATAGCAGAGGGAGGAACACTCCCAAATTCATTCTACGAGGCCACCATCACCCTGATACCAAAACCAGACAAGGATGTCACAAAGAAAGAAAACTGCAGGCCAATATCACTGATGAACATAGATGCAAAAATCCTCAACAAAATACTAGCAAACAGAATCCAACGGCACATTAAAAGGATCATACACCATGATCAAGTGGGGTTTATTCCAGGAATGCAAGGATTCTACAGTATATGCAAATCAGTCAACGTGATACACCATATTAACAAATTGAAGGAGAAAAAACATATGATCACCTCAATAGATGCAGAGACAGCTTTCAACAAAATTCAACACCCATTTATGATAAAAACCCTGCAGAAAGTAGGCATAGAGGGAACTTTCCTCAACATAATAAAGGCCATATATGACAAACCCACAGCCAACATCGTCCTCAATGGTGAAAAACTGAAAGCATTTCCACTAAGGTCAGGAAGAAGACAAGGTTGCCCACTCTCACCACTCTTATTCAACATAGTTTTGGAAGTTTTAGCCATAGCAATCAGAGAAGAAAAGGAAATAAAAGGAATCCAAATTGGAAAAGAAAAGTAAAGCTGTCACTGTTTGCAGATGACATGATACTATACATAAAGAATCCTAAAGATGCTACCAGAAAACTACTAGAGCTAATCAATGAATTTGGTAAAGTAGCAGGATACAAAATTAATGCACAGAAATCTCTGACATTCCTGTACACTAATGATGAAAAATCTGAAAGTGAAATCAAGAAAACACTCTCATTTACCATTGCAACAAAAAGAATAAAATATCTAGGAATAAACCTACCTAAGGAAACAAAAGACCTGTATGCAGAAAATCATAAGACACTGATAAAAGAAATTAAATATGATACAAATAGATGGAGATATATACCATGTTCTTGGATTGGAAGAATCAACATTGTGAAAATGACTCTACTCCCAAAGCAATCTACAGATTCAATGCAATCCCTATCAAATTACCAGTGGCATTTTTCACAGAACTAGAACAAAAAAATTCACAATTTGTTTGGAAACACAAAAGACCCCGAATAACCAAAGCAATCTTGAGAACGAAAAACGGAGCTGGAGGAATCAGGCTCCCTGACTTCAGACTATACTACAAAGCTACAGTAATCAAGACAGTATGGTACTGTCACAACAACAGAAAGATAGATCAATGGAACAGGATAGAAAGCCCAGAGCTAACCCCACGCACATATGGTCACCTTATCTTTGATAAAGGAGGCAGGAATGTACAGTGGAGAAAGGACAGCCTCTTCAATAAGTGGTGCTGGGAAAACTGGACAGGTACATGTAAAAGTAAGAGATTTGATCATTCCCTAACACCATACACAAAAATAAGCTCAAAATGGATTAAAGACTTAAATGTAAGGCCAGAAACTATCAAACTCTTAGAGGAAAACATAGGCAGAACACTCTATGACATAAATCACAGCAAGATCCTTTTTGACCCACCTCCTAGAAAAATGGAAATAAAAACAAAAATAAACAAATGGGACCTAATGAAACTTCAAAGCTTTTGCACAGCAAAGGAAACCATGAACAGGACCAAAAGACAACCCTCAGAATGGGAGAAAATATTTGCAAATGAAGCAACTGACAAAGGATTAATCTCCAAAAGTTTTAAGCAGCTCATGCATCTCAATAACAAAAAAACAAACAACCCAATCCAAAAATGGGCAGAAGACCTAAATAGACATTTCTCCAAAAAAGATATACAGACTGCCAACAAACACATGAAAGAATGCTCAACATCATTAATCATCAGAGAAATGCAAATCAAAACTACAATGAGATATCATCTCACACCAGTCAGAATGGCCATCATCAAAAAATCTAGAAACAATAAATGCTGGAGAGGGTGTGGAGAAAAGGGAACACTCTTGCACTGCTGGTGGGAATGTGAATTGGTACAGCCACTATGGAGAACAGTACGGAGGTTCCTTAAAAAACTACAAATAGAACTACCATATGACCCAGCAATCCCACTACTGGGCATATACCCTGAGAAAACCATAATTCAAAAAGAGTCATGTACCAAAATATTCATTGCACCTCTATTTACAATAGGCAGGAGATGGAAACAACCTAAGTGCCCATCATCGGATGAATGGATAAAGAAGATGTGGCACATATATACAGTGGAATATTACTCAACCATAAAAAGAAACGAAATTGAGCTATTTGTAATGAGGTGGATGGACCTAGAGTCTGTCATACAGAGTGAAGTAAGTCAGAAAGACAAAGACAAATACCGTATGCTAACACATATATATGGAATTTAAGAAAAAAAAATGTCATGAAGAACCTAGGGGTAAGATAGGAATAAAGACACAGACCTACTAGAGAATGGACTTGAGGATATGGGGAGGGGGAAGGGTAAGCTGTGACAAAGCGAGAGAGTGGCATGGACATGTATACACTACCAAACGTAAAATAGATAGCTAGTGGGAAGCAGCCGCATAGCACAGGGAGATCAGCTCGGTGCTTTGTGACCACCTAGAGGGGTGGGATAGGGAGGGAAGGGAGGCTCAAGTGGGAAGGGATATGGGGATATATGTATACATATAGCTGATTCACTTTGTTATGCAGCAGAAACTAAAGCAACATTGTAAAGCAATTATACTCCAATAAAGATGTAAAAAAAAAAAAAACAACTCATGACTTATCCAGTGTTTATGTCTCAGCTCTGCTAGGCCTTGGCCTCCCACTTTCTCTCTACTGGCTTCCCCGACTTCTGTCAGTCACGCTCAGCCTCATATCTGGAAAGTAACCTTGAACTGTCACCCCTCCCTCCTGTCTTTACTGCAAACAGTCTGAACAACTTGCCCCCGACCTCATCATTCCCCTGAACCCAGGATCCACTGGCAAATCCGGGCTTCACCCTTCAGGAGCTGTGCTGACCCTGGGCAAGTAGGTTAACTTCTCTTTACCACAGTGTCCTCATCTGTAAAATGGAGATAAAGCAGTACCCACCTTACAGAGTCCTTATAAAGTCTCCATAACTGGGTCCATGCTCGGCCTGATTCTGGTAAGCGAGGGTGACTGTCACTGCTACTATTGCTACCTCTTCCTAATCAAGGCAAGTGGCCTTTTGTCGGTCCTCATCCCTTCACTTCCCTGCACAGGAGGGTCACTGTTTCCGGACCTCCACCACCTTGCCCCTCGCCGCATCCTCCTACACGCTGCTTCCTGCCTCCTTTGCCAGCTCCTGTCCTCCTCCCAGCCTCAGTGTGGGCAGCCCTTCTCCCTCCATTCGTCCTCCGCACACTCCAAACTCTTTCCTTTGTAAGTTTCAAGGCTGAAGTGTCAGGCTTCACCCCGCAAGGGCATCTTTCATATCTTTTTCCCCCCAGGCCTTTTCATTTTACAAAACTAGAAATCCTCTGCGTTTTGAAATAGGATCTTCCTCATAAATACTACTTGCTAATGATCACGTCACTTAACATGGCATGTGTTTCTTCATCTGTAAACTGAGAAGGCTGCAGGGGAGGGGCAATCTCTCAGGTTCCCTCCTGCTCAGAAAAATTTCCACAAATTGTTTTCAGACCCCAGCTGCCCGCCGGCCCTCCCCACGTGGATGTTTGCCATGACCTCCAACTCCACGTGCCTCACTGAACACATCACCCGACCTCACACATCAGCTTTTCTATTTCTGTTCACGATAATGTTCGTTCCCCTCCTCACTCAGACATGGAACCCGGATATCTAATCAGTCCCCAGGTCCTATCAACATTCTTTCATACCGTCCTTTCCTTCCTCTCGTTCCTTCCAGCTCCCCAGTCCTAGCCTGGCCAGTCGCTTCCCCCCATGCTGCCTACTGAGCCCTACCCACTTCAGGAAGATGCAGGTTCTTCCTGAAAATTCATGTCTTGCACATTCCTCTTCACCCTCCCCTTGCCAATCATAACTGTTCCTAATAGCTGAATCCCTGGAACCTCAAATTCAAGGCCCAGATTGCTCTTACCTCTCTCTTTAAATTTCTCTCCCACGATGTTCCTTCTGAACCTTCCATTCCTGTGACGGACCTACTTATAAGCAGTTTTCTGCTTTGCTTCCACCATCTTGGTCCTAACATACTTCCCGCAAACCCCTTCCCCATCAAGCTCATGCTCATTTAAGTACAACATTTCTTTCAAAGCCCATCTTGCTGGCTTGCATGCTTTTTTTTTTTTTTTTAATTTCAAGCCAACCTTCTCTGTGAGGTCTTCCTCCAATGACCAGCTCATGACTGATTATTTACTTGTGATGAATTCTTACAGCACTTTTGTATAGATTACTCACTGGCTTATAGCAAGAGTTCTTATATCTTTTCATGATCTCCTTATGGAGTTATCCAGTTCCCTAATTATTATACATTTTCAACTTCTCGAGGACAGGGACCACAGCCCTCTTAGCTCTCCAGCACACGGTGATAGTAAATATGTTAACAATAATGGTGATGACTAAATTGAAAAAGCAAGCTATGATAATCTGTCTATAGACAATACAGCAGCAATCCTCACAAACACAATTTCACAGGAAAACATAACAAAAATGGGAAGTTAAAGGAAGCAACACATACAGCCCCACAGCACAGTTTTCATTAAGTCTGCCACTTAATTTCTTTTACATTTGATCCGGGCATGTGAGAATTACGTGAAAGTGCATTTAAAACTGTAAAGTACTATATGAATGGAAGGTATTTATCATGAACATCCCGGCCTCTATGCCTGGAATGTTTGAGAACTCTTGGCATGATTTCTACAAGTTCAGAGAAAGGGTTGTATTAAAGGAGTGGTTCTCAACTGGGGACCATTTTGGCGCCCATTTGACCATGCCTGGAGACATTTTTTGTTGTCACAAGTGAGAGGGTGTCGCAGGCTTCTAGTGGAGAGAGATGCTGCTAAACACCATACAATGCACAGGGTGGCTGCCCACAACAAAGCCTCATCTGGCCCCAGATGCCAAGAGTGCCGAGGGTGAGAAGCCCCATGTTAAACGAAGCTCACCAGAGGATCAAGACTGACCATTTCGGCACGGGGCAGAGACGAGCTGCTCACTTCCCTGGAAAGACTGCCCCCTGCGTCCTGTCTTATTCACAGTATCCCAGCACCTGCTCCTACCACTCCACAAGGCTGTTCAGGTTCCCAGATGATCTTTTATTTTCTTAATTTTTATTTTTTTTTATTTAACTATTTCATTTTGTTGGAAAATATTTGACTAGGTAATACATGTACATAGTACAACATTCATAAAGTACAAAAGAGTCTACAGGGAAAAAAGCCTCCTTCACTCCTTATCCCCCAAGAAGTTCCCTCCCATGTTTTCTTCTATAACTTTTACAGTTTTATTTTTTACATTAAAATCTTTGACTCACCTAGATGATCTTTTAAATGTCTGTTATCAACATGCCCAGCCTATGATGTTGGGGAGTTAACCTACCCATATTCAGATGTTTTGAAACTATTCTGATTTCTCAAAGTCAGAAAATATTAATAAACTCTAGAAGTTAATGAAGTTAATCTGTAACTCTGGATATAGGAGGACGGACTGTATATTACATTACAAAAACTAAAGTTTGATTTAATTAAAACAGTGAGTGTCTTTGAGCAGTGTGAATACCACACAAGTAAAAATCTTTCTCATCAACTGAAAATTCATGGATTTAAATAATCACATACAGAGTTTAAAAACAGCTTGGCATATTACAGCCTTTGAGAAATTCTTTTTCTTTGCACATGTATGTTTTTGCTATAGTAATATCTGTGATCAAGGATTACTATTGAACTAAAAACAATAAACAGGAGTTTATTTTTTTTAAGTCCTAGCTGTTATGACAGCTAACTCCCAACAAAATACTCCAGGAAAAACAGAAATAATGACAATTTGAAAGCACCACAAAGTGCTTTCAAACTGCATGTAAGGAGGTTCATTTATAAATATAAACATTAAAAAATGTGCCATTATTTGAAAAGAGAAAATATAATAAAACACACTATAACTAAATACCAAATGATGTTATAGTCCTTGAACAAGTTTTTTCTTCTCTTTGGACCTTTGTCTTAGACAGAATCTGAAGTTCAGATTAACTGATGCACTCTCAAA
This sequence comes from Grampus griseus, assembly GCF_964374135.1. Classification (NCBI taxonomy): domain Eukaryota; kingdom Metazoa; phylum Chordata; class Mammalia; order Artiodactyla; family Delphinidae; genus Grampus; species Grampus griseus. The sequence continues at coordinate 37,263,203 of NC_139005.1, forward strand.
GATCTCTCCCACTTCTAAAATCCTCTGAATTTATGATTCTGTAGACTGTTTCTTAATGAATCACTTTCATTTCAGAGATAAGAAGATGGGCTTGTGGACAAGTCTTTTGAATAGGTGACTTAGACTAGGAGTACTCAGTTCTGACTACACATAGAAATCACCTTGGGAGTTTTAGAAAAATAACAGTGATAACCTGCCCCCCTGACGCACACCAGTTTCTGATTCACTTGGTCTAGGATGGAATCTAAGCATGGATATTTTAAATGCTCTGTAGGGGGTTCTAATGTGCTGCCAACATTAAGAGCTACAGATTACATTGGGTTGGCCAAAAAGTTCATTCAGGTTTTTCCGTGAGATGGTATGGAAAAACCCGAACGAACTTTTTGGCCGATCCAATACTAAGGGTTTAAAAACAAATGCAGCAGGAGCCCAAGTTGGTAAGCTGAATGAGCAAAGCAGATTGGGCACAAGAAACTGGAGAACATGTGTCTCATCTATTTCAGTAAAAGTAAGACAGATCTTTTGGTTTCTTTTCAAGAAATGCCAGAAACCCCCAGGCTTTAAGTGAAATTCTGATACTGTACTTAAATGCTGACAACTAATTCCAAACAATTTTAAGAGAACATGGAGGTCCCACAAAATCTACCCACAGGTTTCATTTGCTTCTGCAGCCACCAGTTTGCAACATAAACAAAACCAGTTCAATAACCCACGCCCAGCTTTTCCTCTGTGCTCTGTCCTGCTGCTCTCCCAACTCAGAGCCTCCCCCTCCCAGACCTTGGGCCATAACCTCTCCCTTTCCTTTTCCTTTCCGTTGTCTCTTTTCCAATCATCTTCATCATTCCTAAGACATGGAAACTGAGACCCACACATTAAATCTTTATTTGGCCCTGGCTGCATCACTGGATGGGCTTCTACGCCCGGGAAAATTCAGGTTATAAACTGTAACCTGAGGTTGTGACTCCAAGATGTCAACAACTGGTGAGCTTTGCCAAGTCAGGGGAAAAGCCGGTCAGGCTCATAATTTCACATTACCAAGACTTTATCAAACAATATATGGAAGTCTTCATTTAACGTCTGCTTTTGTTTGGCTTGCTTTTAAATCTAAACCACTGCGTATGAGAATTATCCCTGGTGTTGTTATTTTTTTGTTTTGTTTTTTGTTTTTTAAGTTCCTATGTCTGGACTCTGCCCCAGGATGACTAAATCTGAATCTCTGGAAATGGAGTCTGGGCACTGGTAGCTTTTAAAAGACTCGAGGTGAGCCTAATGTGACGCTCACGTTGAGAATCGTTCATCTCTACCCGTCTCCTAAAACTGCCGATTAGCAGTGTGTTTAACTCCAGACGACTATCATCTTGAGTTCTTTTAACTTGTTCAAGGATGTTCTCACCTCTGTTCTCATTCTACCTTCACAACTCTGTGAGTTTGGCCGCTTGGACACTATCATCGGCATTGGACAGATGAGAAAACGAGGCATTAAAAATGTTAACTGGGGCTTCCCTCGTGGCGCAGGGGTTGAGAGTCCGCCTGCCGATGCAGGGGATGCGGGTTCGTGCCCCGGTCCGGGAAGATCCCACATGCCGCGGAGCGGCTGGGCCCGTGAGCCATGGCCGCTGAGCCTGCGCGTCCGGAACGGGAGAGGCCACAACAGTGAGAGAGGCCCGCGTACCGCAAAAAAAAAAAAAAAAAAAATGTTAACTGAGTTGCCCCAGTGGACCCAGCTAGTTATTGGCAAAGACACACTGTAGCTTCACCTGAGGCAGAGTTCCTTGATCGCAACATGGCTGCCTGCAAAGTTTCCCCAAACCATGGTGCTTCCCTATCACTGAATTCCTTTATGCTTAGTAGTAACCTTAACACACAGGAGGTGAGTAGAAAAACCGATGAATAAAATGTGATCAACTTCCAGAAATAAGTGTAACAATGTTTTTTTTCTTATCATACTTAACCCTTCCCTTATTTTATTTATTTTTTATTATTTATTTTTAACATCTTTATTGGAGTATAATTGTTTTACAGTGTTGTGTTAGTTTTTCCAGCTATACATACATATATCCCCATATCCCCTCCCTCTTGTGTCTCCCTCCCACCCTCCCTATCCCACCCCACAAAGCACCGAGCTGATCTCCCTGTGCTATGCAGCTACTTCCCACTAGCTACCTATTTTACATTTGGTAGTGTACATATGTCCATGCCACTCTCTCACTGCGTCCCAGCTTACCCTTCCGCCTCCCCGTGTCCTCAAGTCCACTCTCTATGTCTGTGTCTTTATTCCTGTCCTGTCCCTAGGTTCATCAGAACCTTTTTTTTTTTTTAGATTCCATATATATGTGTTAGCATACGGTATTTGTTTCTCTCTTTCTGACTTACTTCACTCTGTATGACAGACTCTAGGTCCATCCGCCTCACTGTTTTTAAAAGACTCAATTTAGGGTAAGTGTTCTAAGTTGTCCTTCTGTGAAATCTATGATGCTTTTTGGAATGTGCTTCCTTCCACCACCTTTCATAGATGCACATTCTCCCAGGGACTGAGAACATTCAGGTAGTTTCCATTAAGGTATTATTTTCAGAGTATTTTCAAATGATTAAATATTCATTGAATATTAGAGGTAAGGGGAACTTTCCTGATCAGCTTCCCCCATCTCTTCTGATAGATGAGAAACCTGAAGTCCCTTTTAATTCAATATATATGGACCGCTAACATTGTGCCAAGCACTGCACAACCATTATCCTCATTAAACCTTCTGAATAACTCATCATACCACTACCACCACATTTAACAAATGGGGGGTGGGGTGGGAAATGAGGCTCAGCAATGCTAAAAAAAACACAAAACTTGCTCAAGGTCCCCAGGCTGGAGACCTGGGACTGATTCAAAGTGTATGTCCTTATCCTCCACCTTCCATCACCTGGACTGATGATGGTGCAAGAAGTGAAAGATAAATCTTTATTTAAAGGTGAGGGGATCAGTGGACACATTTGATGAGGTAGAAAAGTGGCATTTAGGCTAAGCCTTCACAAATATATAGCATTTCAGTAGGCATTCCAGTTTGGAATCAACATCAATATTGAGGCAGAAAAGTGAAAGGAAGGGTATAGGGTGAACTGGGAGAAAGAGGCGAGGATTGTGGAGGGTCCCGAGCGCCCAGCTAAGGAATTTAGACGTTAACTGTAGGCAACTAGAACCCACTGAAGGTTTTCAGAAGCAAGATGAGTTTTAGAAATGAGTTTTGAAAACATAGATCACATGGAAGTGTCGAGATTGAATTAGGGGAGCAGAGCTTGGTACAGAGATCAGCTAGAAGCCCATCACACCTCCTTTGCTGGCTACTTCACTCTTTACCACGCGCTGTGCTTGCATCTGCTCCCCTGAGCGCTGGTTTCTTCGGGGCACCTCAATGTCCGTTTCACCGTTCTTGTATCCCAAGCGACCGCTGCAATTGCCCTGTCTAGGGCAGATAACAGAGACCTGAACCCGGGCAGTGGGAATGGAGATGAAAAAACAGATTTCTGGAGCATTTGCAGCACCTGGTAACTGCTCAGAAGCGGAGAGAAGGTAAGAGAGAAGAAGAAGCAGAGTAGAAAAAGACTCTGATGTTTCAACTTAACAGGGGAACAAATAATGAGATACAGAAAGAAAGAGATGGTCAACAGTAGCACAAAGTGCTGAACAAGATGTTTTGGCCAAGGTCTCAATGCAACAGGCATTTATTAAGCAGCTACTCTGTGCTGGGCATTAGGGGAACAGTAATGAATTAGACTGGTCTTTGCCCTCAAGTATCACCCAGAGGGAGGAAAAGACGGCCTAGCAATAACCAGGTTCCTGGACTCTTAGTCTCAGGACAAATGTCCCCTCTCACACAGGCCCTCCTAGAGGGTCATCTGTTTCAAGCACCCTCCCCCATCACATGATCCTGTTTTATTTCTTCATTGCTGGAACAAATCTCCAAAATTCATTTATAGGTACATTTATTGTCTGTTTCCCCCAGGAGAATGGAAGTCTCACAGAAGCAGGAACTTTATCTTGCTAGCTGCTAACTGCCACATAAACCCTCAGTAGGAAAAACTCATTGAATATGTTGGAGGGGAAAAAAAAAAGTGAATAAACGTCAAGGTTAAGACCTCGAGCCAAACTAGGTGAGTTTCTCGATGCCTACGGCGACATACTGAACACTGAATTAACTCTGAAGGGTAAAGCCATTTTGAGATTGGGGTCCAAACCGAAATCCAGGGAGCCCACCATGGATCTGAGCCCTGACTCGGCTGTTTCGCATAGATTTCAGGAATACCCACCCAGCGAGAGATATTTAACAATGAGGCCAGCCAGCCGCCTGGCTCAGGTTTTATTTCAGTTGTCCTTCTGACGTCAGAAGAAGCACGAGTTGCTGCACAGTTTCTTCTATCAAGGTGACAAATTACAGCCTTGTTGGGCCCAGCAGTTTGCAAACCATAGATTTATTCTCTCCTCCCCCTTATATTAAAAATTTTTAAACCCACGGCAGAGATGTCAGATTCCTTTCCAAATGCAAATAAATCCTGTTTCCTAGCTCTCGGGTCTTTTTTCACTCATGAAATACATCACCAGGAATTCGTATGCGGAAGTATGTGATCCTGGTGCCAGTTAGGTTTTCACCGTAGAACCAGTGCAATAAAAACCGGGTCCGCGCCGCAGCGTGAGACACAAAGGACTCTCAAAATTGTAGCACCACCTTCCTAAGCCGAAGACAGCCTGTGAAAGGCACCCGAAACTCCGTGACGCGCTTACCGCGAAATTCCTTTTGCCGCCATATGCACTTGTACCATCTCTGACTACAGTTCAGCCCAAACCCAGGGCCGGGCGATTCCGCAGGGAAGCGGCGCCCAGGCCGCCCTGTAACCTGGAGGTCCCAGTGGGCGCTGAGGAGCCCGATGCTCCGGAAGGCGGATTACGGTGCGGGGCGGGGACGCGCACCAGGGCGAAGGAACACCTTCCTCCGGGCACGGCCGCGGCGAGGTTAAAGGCCTTTTGTGGCAACGTTTAGGGAAGCGAGCGAGATGCGGGGGTGGAGGGAGGAGGTGGGAGTGCAGGCGAGGACTGTCCGCGCCCGCGCCCCGCGCAAGCGGTGGCCTTTTGTTCGCCAGCTGAAGCGGATCCCAGCTCTCAGAGTGGCACTTCTCTCTTTCTCTCCTTCTTCATTTGGGAAAGAACTTCTTTGGGGCGGGAAAGGGCAGTGAGTCACTGCCAGCATCCTTTAGCAATCACCCCCTCACCTCCACCCCACGACCCGCATCCTCCCACTCCTATTCATACTGAGAGCGGGGCAGAGCTCGAGAAGGGCCGGCAAGCGTGCTCCCGTTTACTCGGGCTCCGCGCCTCCGCTCCCCGACCCGCGGCCAGTCCCCGAGACCCAGACGGCCGCACACACAGTCCCGAGGACATCACATGCCCTCCTCGGGGCCCTGCGGACACAGGAAATTCCCCGCAACTGCCCGGCATTCAAACACTCGTCGGGTATGCAGTCGCGCCCTCACCTCGGCCGGGCTCTCCAGACCCTCGTGGTCCCTAACCCCCGTGTGACTGAACCAGATCTGGTGCCACAATCTGTCCCTAAGAAAACAGACTCCAAAAGTAAGCCAGAGCCCATGCAAAGGTGAAATAAGGGGCCCTGGCACCTCCTTACACTGTCGTGGGCGGTCAGGAGAACCGGGGATCTGGACTTTTCCTAAAAGCAAAATCCGAACGCATCCGGCACAGCCGCGCACTCCTTCCTTTCTCGCCGCATGGATGACTTCTGCATTACCGCCTCCTCTCACATCTAAAACATCCCTTTCCTCCCCGCCGCCGCTCCCTCAGCTCTCCCCGGGAACGCGAAATCACCTTACCTCGGGCAATAAAGGAAAAGTGGCAAAAGGAGACGTCAAGGTATCCGCCCTTCCGGGATTTTCCCCCGGCCGTGCGACGTCCTTTGTGTCAAGGTCTGGCTGCCTCAGCGGAGGAAAGGTGGCCTCCGTCAGTGAGGTCTGGGCAGGGAGGCTCAGCGTGGCGTGGCGGATTTCCGAGGAAGGTGAAGGGCGGCGACCTTCAGGCGGAGCGGCGTGGCTGCCCCAGCCCGCGCTCTCCTGTCTCTCCTCCTTTCGGAGCCGATTGCATCAGAATCTCCCCCCACCACCAACCCCCACCCACACGGTGCTCGCCAGCCTCGCACTTACATCCACATGCTCGGCCGCCGAGGGTCTCGAATCGCAGTCATTCTCCTATTGGGGGGCGCGTCGCCCCTGTGCATCCATGGCTCGTGACGGTTTAGCTGGGAAAGTCAGGCTATTCCTCCGCGTCCAGCGTGCCGTCGCCTCCCCTCCTGCACGCCCGCTCTTTAACCGAAGCTGCGTGTCACTCAGCGGTGCCCGTCACATGGTGCCTCTGCCGGCGGCCGCCCCTTGCTACCTCCTTGTCACCGCCCGCCGAGGATGCAGCGACCGCGGCCGGCGGAGACTGAGCATTCGGGAAGAAGGGAGGAGTGAGGGAGGGGTTGCGGGTCGTGCGTGTGCGGGGCGCGCCGGCAGTGGCACCGGGAGCAGAGGCTGCGCGCAGCCTGGACACCTGCCCCACGCCCCCCTGGGGCCTGGCAGCGAGCCCAGAGCCCAGCTGCGGCGGCGGCTGGAGAGCCCTCGGGGATGGAGGAGGTGGGGGCGGCTTGGGGGGCGCGGAAGGAGGAGAGGAAGGCTGCGCCCTGCGGGACTGGGGGGGCGCTTTTGGGGTCAGCGCCAAGGCCGGGCCGGGTCGCGGGAGCGAGGGGAGCTGCATTGTGGGAAGGGCGCCGCGTGAGGTTGGCCGTGGGAGTGGCTGGTCGGCGCGCAGCCCCGCGAGCCGCTAGCGGCGCAGGAGCCGCGGGTATAGAGGGAGCGGCTTGTCGGCTCCCCCGGGAAGGCGCCGAAATGGCCGGGGTCGGCAGGGAGGGAGCCGAAGCGGCTGGGGCAGCGGGGAACGCTGCACCTCTGGAAACCCTTTGTCCGCAACCCGCAGTGGGAGGCACCTCCTGTCTTCCGGATCCAACACCCGCAGACCTCGCCAGCCCTCCCCGAGATCTGTTCTGGGGGGCTCTGTTTGGGGATTGGGTGGTTTTGCTGAACTGCGGGTGCACTCTGGCCCGGCGGGGAGACCCCACGTGATTCCGCTCCGGGCTCGGCGCGTCGGGGTTCAGGGAGCCCGGCGCTCCAAGTCGGGGGCCAGCGGGGAGCGAGGGCGCAGGATGGAGGGGCCTGGGACAGCTGGGCCCATTTCCCTTTCTTTTGCTCACTCTTTGTTCCAGGCACAGCCCCCTTGAACTGACTGGGCACTTCCTTGCCGGGGAGTGTGTTTCCTTAAAATGGCGACAGGAAATCCCACCTGCGCGTCAGCCAATTAGACTGTCAGCACAGCGCGAATTTGCGAGGTGGAAACTCGAGCCTTTTATTGACGGGAACGGTTCCGTCTCCGTGTTCCATCAAAACAGGAAAGGGAAGGTGAATCATCTGTCAAAAATTAATCTACCTGGAGCATTTCAAGGGGGCCGACCGAGTAGCCTCTGTGACCGAGTGGCTATGGCTTTTTAGTCACCGCTGGAAAGGAGAGAATACAACCAAACTCCTCGTAACTGACTAAAAGCCTCGTTCCGTCCAGTCTTCGTTAGTTCAAGAATGGCTATCAGAGAACTCTACTCTGAAGGCCAGCTCTTGAATAAACTTGAGAAATGGAAAGGCAGTGCAAACAGAAGGGAAGATACCGGGCAGCCTCGTTCAGACAGACCTGCCATCAAATTCTGCCTCAAACACTGCGTCCCTTGCCTGCTTAACTTTTGTCTTTAGTCATGTTTCCCGATTTGTAAAAAAGAGAGTTAGTATCATCTCATAGTGATATTCTACAGGTCACCAGAAAGTTGGTTCTTCTCCCCCTTCCCTCCTAGAGGAAGCTAATTTAAGATGAAATTACTAATTATAAGTAGTGTGCACCTTGCCTGGCAGAGATAATTCTTATGACTAAGGTAGGAAATCTGAACAGGCAAAGTAGGTAGATTGTGAGCATAGCTCCATAAGCCAGTTGAAATGGTTACCTTTTTTATCATCATGTGTATTCACCAGTGTTTGGAGAGCATCTGATCGCAAGCTTATCTTTTGATTACAGTTTTAACTTATTTGCTAGTTTCTGTGCACCAAAGACTGCAGTTAAGTAGCATTTTAAAAATTGGATTCAATAATGATGAGTTGGGCTTCACTCCTTGCCAATTACTGTGCTAAGCACTTTACATATAAATATTATTACATGTAATCCTTTCAACTACTCAATTCGGTATTATCCTGTTTGTATAAACAAGAAAGCAGGTTTGAAGAGGCTAAGTTGGCCACGTTCACTTAAGACAGTAAGTGGTGAAAGGGGACGTGAGGGAAGTGGTTCCCATTCAGGCCTGAATTCAAAATCCACGCTCAGGCTTAACCATGATGCTACGACCATTTGCAGGTAGACACTCTTGGGCCTTGAGTGTGCGAAGATCTTCACCCCTCCTCTGGCTTTTAGTTGACAACCTGGAACTGAAGGGTAGACATCAACATGGAGGCTGAAGTGAAGAAGCTGCCGTGGGGAGGATTGCGGGGAAGGAGAGTGTGGGTGGTGTTCAGGACAAGTGCCTGGTCACTGCAGTGGGGCTTTTCCTCCAAAACTGCTGGTAGATGAAACTTCCTTTCAGCGGTCCTTTCAGTAGCCCAGCACTTAAACCCAATTGCTGTGGTCTCAAATGGGGGAAAGGGGTGTCGTGATGATGACTCTGCTATTCACTGTGTGCTTCCCGAGAGATAAGCAACAGGATAAGCACCTTACAGATGGTCTCTCGTTTAGTCCTCACATCATTCCTAAGAGGTTGCAGACCATCCTACCCCGTGATTCAGAGGTTAAGAAATTGATTCCAAGTCCACCCAGCTCTAATTGGCATATCTAGTCTTACATCCGGAGCTGACGCCAAAGCCAGTTTTCTGTGCCTGGCTCTAAAATGTTCCCCGATGCTGGAACAGCCGCCTTTGGAGGACCAAAGGCAGGTCCTCCAAAGAGGTAGGACAAATCCCAGGCGCCTCTGCCTTCACATGGGGACCACTTCCCTATTGCCAGAGACCTCAGGAGTCAGTTTGCTCTGTAATAGGTTTCTGAGCCCCAAGAGCATTGTCATTCGGATCTAATGTTACTGTGGACCTTTGCAATTGAGTAGCTAGATTTCCCCAAAAGATATTCAGGTAGTCAGGACACATTTAATGGGTTATACTGTGGACTGCCCTATGGAACTGAGAAAAGAAAAATTCTGTATCTGAAAGGGAGGTGGGAGCAGGAAGCTCTAGTGTGAAAGAAGAACTGAATCACCTCAGGTCACCTGGGAGTTTTCTAGTAGCTCCATAGGCCCTTTCTGGATGGTTCCAGGAAGGAGGGGCAGCTTTGTGAAGAAAGATCAATCGCTTCCCAAAGCAGATTCAGCCTGAACTTGAGCCACATCTGCTCTCATCCCAGCTTCACCCTGTACTCACCCAGTTGTACCTCTTCTCCATCTGGGTTGCCCAATAGGACAGCTGTGCGCTTACAGAGAAAAGGTGCTTTCCTCCATGGGTTTTCAAAGCTGTCTAAATATATCTGGTCTAATACCAGTAGACTTCTTGTGCATGAATTTTGAAATAGGATCAAAACTACCTTCTGAATATGTATAGCTGTTTTCCTTTTTAACTGGTTATAGGACAGTCTGAATTTTGACAATGATGAAAACAGAAATGTCAATTGGTGCGGTTATTACAGTCTAAGTGTCCTGAGCACTTCCTATTTGTGACAGAAGTAGTACAGCCATCTGAAAAAAATCTTGCCTCATTAGAAACTAAGTTATTTATTTTGAAATCAGTCTTTTACTCCTATTCATAGGGTCTGCCCTAAAACAACAGATGGTCTTTAAAATTATTAGTGCTTCTTTTGACTGATGCAATCACATCTCTTTGCCCGATTAACCCTTTTTTACCAACTTTGATGTTCCTTGGAGCTCATCCATAGATGACAATATTTTGACAATAAGAGTTAGTTAAAGCAGCCAGAGCAAAAAGTAAATTTGCAACGAAAAGAGTCCCCAGTTGTCTGGCCTATCCTTCTGCAGATACGTGGTACCATGTTTCCTACCCCCTTGGTAGCACTGTGACAGGGCCTGCTGTCACCTCTGCCAGCGTTGCGATGGACATTCTACCTCATCAGATTTGTAACTGGCTCTGGCAGGAGGTCAACAACTCCCGCTGATTCTAAACTGAATTTAAATTAAAATCCCAGAGCAGGCTTCTTAAAAAAATGTCCATTGTTTCTGATTTCAGCCCAGGTCAGCTTTGTAGGGTCACAGTTAGGGAAGCAGGGACTGGGGTTTGTTAGGTATTGTGACTATATGGCAATACAGTTTCATTCGTTTAAGCTCAACTAAAGAACCAGGGCCAGTGATCAGTCCCAGAAGTTTAATGTCTAACTTACCCGACGTGTATGCATTGTTATGCAGGTCAACTTGAGTGGATCTCCCTAGCATGTTACCAAATGAGGTAATGAGACCCATCTGATGATCGAATGACTCTGTGTCTCCGGAGTATTCACCACAGTGCTTGGCACATAATAAGTGCACAATAAATGGTATCTGTTACCGTTCTGCACACTTTGCAGAAATAAGCACAAGACAATGAATATTCAAAGCCCACGTTTATAGGCACAAAGTATTCTCTAATGCTCACTCCATACCGAAACAGCTGTCAAGCCCACACCTCTACTCCCATTCTTCCCACTACAGGACTAAGGAGACAAGGTATTTATTAGAGAATAGTTAGTCCTTCAGGTTAACTCCAAACCTTACTGTTAAAGTGAGAAAGCGCAGTTTAGGCTCTACATAAGAAATGTATTAATTAAAAAGTAGAAGTGTTCCCAAATCGAATATCACATCTATACTTTTTAATGGTGCCAGTGTAAGTTAGCACAACTTTATGTGAGGTAGCAATTTAGTGATTAAGAATGTGGGCTCTGAAGCCAAATTTTCTTGAGTTCTAATTCTGGCTCCACAGCCTACTACGTCTGTGGCCTTTGATGAGTTGCTTAACTTCTCTGTGCCTCAGTTTCCTCATCTTTAAAATGGAAATAAACAATAATACCTACCTTATACAGTTATATGAAATATGTTTGTTAATATGTGTAAACACTTAAAGTAAGTCACACCTTATCTCAGGTATTTAATAAATAATAATACTAATTACCGGAAAATAATTTGACAATAAATAGGAAGAAATTAGATCCCATTGGTGTCACTTCTGGGAGTCTGCATCCTAAAAATAGTGCACAGAGATGTTCACAAATAGCACAGAAGGTAAGGGCACAGGCTTTGGAATCAGGCAAGTAAAGGTAAAAAGCATGTTTGAAAGTATTCATTCAAAGCAAGGATAACGTAAATTCATAAATGACAGATCAAAAGTAAATACTCAGGCGTCTAGGCTAGGGGAGACCTATAAACCCTCTGTAGAGATACTGTGGGAAACAGAATACAGGGCTGACTGTTCCTTAGTCCTGATCCGATGTGGTTACTTTTGGTTTCTTATTAGTTTGGATGTCCGAAGGCAATACAGCTGGAGAAAGGATCTTCATCCCAGAGTGAGAGAAATCAAAGTGATAGCAAGTGATGAAAGGCATCAAGGGAAGTGGGGATATAGATGAGAAAATGAGAACGTGAATGACAAGATCGGAAGGCAGAAGAATCTGAAGCCACAGATGCCTAGCGTGAGCTAGTTCAGGCCAGGACGAGGGCAGGGTCATCTCGGGAAGTTGGGGGGGGGCTATTTGATGCTAAAATCTTGCTGGGCAGAAATATAATTTTTGTCTTCTCTGCTGAAAAGGTAGCTTTGGGGAGGAAGGGTTGGTTTTTGTCTTCGTTTTTTCTATTCCGTCTGGGAAGCAATAAAAGGGGAAGAACTCTATTCATTACTTGAGAAGAGTCACACGCTTTACTAAAATGTTTTTTTTCGAAGTAATTGTTCTTAAAATAGGAAAAACCCAGTAATTTTCAGTGTGCTTGATTTTGAAGGACTATTTATTCAGTTGTATTTTAGACATCCAATGCTATTTCGTAATCACAAATGGGGCATTTTAATAAGAGATTTATTGATATGTTTATAGCTAACTACACACACACACATATATGTACTTCTAAGATAAAATACTCAAAGTTTTTGATTCAGATGTAACATGTCCAAAACTGAACTCATCCTTTCTTCGCCCAACCCAAACTCTCCTCTCCCCCATAGAACCCATCTTCGGAAACCGTACCATCGTGGTCACAGCAACTCAGGCGAGAGGTAGGGGAGTATCTTAGTGTCTCCTTCACCCTTCACATCCAATTGATGCATTCTTTGAACAAACATTTCCTAAGCGCCAGGCATTCTGCGAGTCTTTCATGGAGCTTGGAAAGACCAACATTCCACAATGATCTCACCAGTGAATGTACGATTTATAGATGGAGAGAAGTGCTGTGAGGAAAAGGACTCAGTATGACTCTCTAGGGTAACAGAGGCACATGCACTGGGCTGGGAATCAGAGGAGCCTTCCCAGAAGACATGAGCCTTGCTTGGATTCTATCCTCTTTATGCTGAGGGTTTTAATAGGGAGGGGGTGATGGACATGATCCAGTGAGCATTTTCAAAGGAATAATCACTAGTCCTATCACTCCACCTTCTAAATACTCGTAGCATTTGTTCCTTTTCCTAACTCCTTACAGCCATAACTAGTATGAGCCTCTAGTAACACACTTCTGAGAAAAGTTCTCTTCAAAAGGCATTGATAACGTACCTCATCCTTAAAAACATCTTGATTTTACTTCTGCAACATAATATGTACTTGTATATACTTGTCAGTAATACACCTGTATTACTGTCCTGTTTATTATATGCATTAAAAACATTCACAAAACTTAAATAGCAGTATTTGACACTTATTTGTTAATATTTTTTATTACTAAAATATAGTTCTAATTATTATTAAAATGTTAACATTTTAGTGAGATAAGTTTAATTCAATATACTTTATTTTTAAAATCTTAGTCTAACACTCTGTCATACAGCAATTCACGAGTCTGATTCCAAATTTGGTTAATTTTGACTCTTGAATTTAATGGCTGTCATAACTGGAAAAGGGACCTCACAGAGACACGGGGACCCAATGGAGGCAGTGTACTGTTGGCTATACTTATCAAATCAAGCTGTTCAATTCTTAATCCTATCCACTAATTGACAAAGATTTATTTTTTCACTGTTACTCTACAAAGATACACTTAGATGGAGATCATCATTCATGGTTATGGAAGTGAGCCATGGGTCCTACTTGATAATTCTGAATTTGTTTTGATGGTCTTCTTATCACATTTGATTAGATGGTCATTGCTTTACCTTGCAATGTGGCTGACCAAAGAGCTCTCTACAGGGGTGAAAGTGTCAGCTCTACTTTTTCTTATTTCCTTAGGCTTGAATTATTATTATTTTTCAGCTGAAATTTCTTTAGAGGAATCTTTTAAATCTACTTTGTCCATTTTTGGAGGACACGTTAAAGTAGGTAAAACAGAAAATATAATTTGTAAATTCACTCAACCAAGCATACAGAAATGCAATACATGGCAATATACTGAAAGGGGACGAATTAACTAAGGCACCACTGTCACCTTCTGTGCTCCTTCCTCAAGATACCTGGGATGCTGCAATTGACGGGGGCCGTCTAATGTGTGGGCTGAGGGAGAGCCGTCATTGGTCTATTCATCTACATAGGAGGAACAATATTTTCTCCCTGCAGCCCACTTTGTTACCCCGCCTTAGCCTTCCACAAGAGCCTCCTAGCTGGTCTCCCTCCAGCCACTCTTGGCCACATAATCTCTCCACAACAGTTTAGAAGTCACTTGCCTGAGTTGGCAGTCTCTGAAACCCATTGAAATGATTTATTCAGAGACTATCTTCCCCACAGGTCTGCAAGCTTCATAAAGGAAAATGGCATGTTTTTAACTGTTTCCAAGCACCTCAGACATAATACAAGCTCAATAAACATTTGTCCAATTAATGAATTATGAATGAATATATAGAATATCTTTACAGTTAAGTAGCTCTAATTCTTTTCTATTGAATTTAAATGTCAGGTCCTTAAAATGACAAGGAATATTAAAATATTTATATAAAATATTTATCAAATGTACACTTAGCTAAGTTTTTAAAGTCTGAGAGCCTATATATACAAATCAAATGAATAGCCATTTTTGGAATCTTGTGATGAATAAATTATCATTTTAAAACATCAAGGGTAAATGTCTATTGAATGACACTTTTAAAAGGAAAAAAGGAACGTCAACCTGTGTTTAAAAAGTAATGTATTAACCTATAACGGAAAAGAATCTGAAAAGGAATATATGTGTGTGTGTGTGTATATATATATATATATATATATATATATATATATATATATATATATATATATATATATATATCCCGGAATCACTTTGCTGTACACCTGAAACATTGTAAATCAACTATACTTCAAGAAGAAATAAAAATTTTAAAAATTACAAAAAACTTTTAAATAATGTATTTAATTTAACAGGGTTCTAGTTTATGGGAATGATCTGGAAAATTCAGAGCCCCAACCACCTAAAAATGATCATTCCTTAATAGCAAGTGTAGTTTTTACTTCCAGACTTACCTGGATAAGTGCCAGCTTTCTCTAAGTCACATTTGCTGTATGAAAATCACATTTGTAAATGGAGTCTAATTAAATTTTGTGATTTAAAAAAACAGTTATAAGTTAATTGTCCTGTTGTTCCTCCTTGTTCTTCTCATAACAGTTAGTATTTAGACATCATCCTATACTTAAGATACAAAGCACTTACCAATATCAATTTAATAATGAATTCAATAGTTCTTTCTCTATATTCAATATTGTAACTTTGATCAAAAAAGAAATGCACTGATCTTTCCTTTTCAATTTTGAAAAGGAACAGAATGAAAGAAAATTGTCTTATTGCTTGGCATTTGTTCATTCGTTTCATTCATTCATTTGTTCAACACATGTGTTCAAAGTTAAGTCCTTTGGCAGTGTTCTTTATCTGATTTTCTGTCCTCCTTTGGAAACTTACTCCTGCATTTATTTTTCTACTACGGTATTTTCATCCTCTGCTCTACCGACTGTAAAGTATTCAATCCTCTCCCATCATTAAAAATAAAGAAAGAGAGGATGGAGGAGAAGTGGGGTGGCGGTGGGGGGGAGGGAGGAAATTTCCTTTGATTTTACATTTCTCTCTGGCTATAGCTCTCATCTTTCTTCTATTTAAGGGCCAAGATTCGAACAGTTAACAATATGTTTCCAATTCTTTACCTCCCATTCACTTTTTAAATACACACACACACACACACACACACACACACATACACACAATTGTAAAATTTATTCTCACTGTGGAAAAGTTGGAAAATGCAGTCAAATGTAAAGAAGAAAACCCAAATCATTCATAAGCTTACAGACTCTAGATAACCACTATTGACATTTACTTCATTTTGTATATGTGCATACCATTATTACAATCAGAATCATGTCCAGTTTTGTATTTTGGTGACGTTAAATTTTGATCATTTTACTATGTCATTAAAAATTCTTCAAAAACATAAAATTTTAAGACTACAAAGTATTCCATCATACAGTTTTGCAATCATTCTCATTGATTTCAGATTTTTACTTTTTATATAAGTGTATTAAACTTTTCCCTCATCTCTGATTATTTCCATAGATAAATTTCTAGAAGTGGAATTCCAGGGTTAAAATGTATCTATGTTTTAAAATACTTGCTACAAATTTAAAATCACTTTCTAGAAAGAAAGTATGCATTAAAACATTAATAGTATGTGAAACTGCTCGTGGCATTGAATCTTCAGCATTCTTGGGTATTATAATTTTACTCACTTTTATTAATTTAGTAAGTGAACAAGGGTTTCTGGGTTTAATTTGCATTTCTTTTGTTACCAGTTTTATTGAATTTTTAAAATGTGCTTATTAGACCTTTTATTTCTTCTCTGAATTGTGTATCATGTGCTTTACTCATTTTCTCCTAATATTTTAGTGTTTTTAAATCCATTTGTGTAAGCTTTTTATATTTTAAAAGTCATAATTGTAGCTACAGTTTTTCCTTTGTCTGCCTTTTATTATTTTTTATGTTCAGACGTCAAAATTTTTATGTCAATGAACTGTTGAAATTTTTTTTCTTAGACCTACAAATTCATTTCTTATCCAGAGGAAAGATAATATACACCAGAACTTGACTTTAGTTCTTATGACTTAGATATTTTTCCACCCATTTAATTCTTTAATTCATCTAGGGAGAGTTAAGAATCTAAACTGATTTGCTCCAAATCGCTAACCAATTATTCCACTACCCGTTGTGAAAATGCCTTCTCTTCTCTCCTCTGTTGTGGTGCCTCTTTTATCAGATGCTATTATTTATTACTGTTTATTATTCCAGATGAATTTAGGATTATTAATAAGTCAATAAAAGAAAACAATTGGACTTTTGTCACACCTATAATTCAATTTAAACACACACATAAAATATTTACAATGAAAACCTAAAATACCCAAGGATTCTCTTAACACAAAACGTATAGGCTATCTTTCTATATTTTTCAAAGTATAAAATTTTGTTAATATATAAATAAAGATCTGAATACAATGAGAAATATACCACACTCCTGAACAGCCTGAAGATAGCAATTTTTCCTAAATTAATTTATAGAAAAGGAAATTTGCCAACCAAATTTTAGTTTTTAAAATAAAATATGAATTGTCCGCCAGAGGGCAGACAGCAGAAGCAAGAAGAACTACAATCCTGCAGCCTGTGGAACAAAAACCACATCACAGAAAGAGAGACAAGATGAAAAGGCAGAGGGCTATGTACCAGAAGAAGGAACAAGATAAAACCCCAGAAAAACAACTAAATGAAGTGGAGATAGGCAACCTTCCAGAAAAAGAATTCAGAATAATGGTAGGGAAGATGATCCAGGACCTCGGAAAAAGAATGGAGGCAAAGATTGAGAAGATGCAAGAAATGTTTAACAAAGACCTAGAAGAATTAAAGAACAAACACCTAGAAGAATTAAAGAACAAACAAACAGAGATGAACAGTACAATAACTGAAAGGAAAAATATACTAGAAGGAATCAATAGCAGAATAACTGAGGCAGAAGAACGGATAAATGACTTGGAAGACAGAATGGTGGAATTCACTACCATGGAACAGAACAAAGAAAAAAGAATGAAAAGAAATGAAGACAGCCTAAGAGACCACTGGGACAACATTAAACGCAACAACATTCGCATTATAGGACTCCCAGTAGAAGAAGAGAGAGAGAAAGGACCCCCCCAAAAATTTGAAGAGATTATAGTTGAAATATTCCCTAACATGGGAAAGGAAATAGTGGCTCAAGTCCAGGAAGCGCAGAGAGTCTCAGGCAGGATAAACCCAAGGAGAAACATGCTGAGACACATAGTAATCAAACTGACAAAAATTAAAGACAAAGAAACTTTATTGAAAGCAGCAAGGGAAAAATGACAAATAACATACAAGGGAACTCCCATAAGGTTAACAGCTGATTTCTCAGCAGAAACTCTACAAGCCAGAAGGGAGTGGCATGACATATTTAAAGTGATGAAAGGGAAGAACCTACAACCAAGAATACTCTACCCAGCAAGGATCTCATTCAGATTTGATGGAGAAATCAAAAGTTTTACAGACAAGCAAAAGCTAAGAGGATTCAGCATCATCAAACCAGCTCTACAACAAATGCTAAAGGAACTTTTCTTAGTGGGAAACACAAGAGAAGAAAAGGACCTACAAAAACAAACCCATAACAATTAAGAAAATGGTCATAGGAACATACATATCAATAATTACCTTAAACGTGAATGGATTAAATGCCCCAACCAAAAGACACAGGCTCACTGAATGGATACAAAAACAAGACCCATCTATATGCTGTCTACAAGAAACCCACTTCAGACCTAGGGACACATACAGACTGAAAGTGAGGGGATGGAAAAAGATATTCTATGCAAATGGAAATCAAAAGAAAGCTGGAGTAGCAATAATCATATCAGATAAAATAAACTTTAAAATAAAGAATGTTAAAAGAGACAAGGAAGGACCCTACATAATGATCAAGGGATCAATCCAAGGAGAAGATATAACAATTATAAATATTTATGCACCCAATACAGGAGCACCTCAATACATAAGGAAACTGCTAACAGTCATAAAAGAGGAAATCGACAGTAATGCAATAATAGTGGGGGACTTTAACACCTCACTTACACCAATGGACAGATCATCCAAACAGAAAATTAATAATGAAACACAAGCTTTAAATGACACAATAGACCAGATAGATTTAACTGATATTTATAGGACATTCCATCCAAGAACAGCAGATTACACTTTCTTCTCAAGTGCACATGGAACATTCTCCAGGATAGATCACATCATGGGTCACAAACCAAGCCTCAGTAAATTTAAGAAAATTGAAATCATATCAAGCATCTTTTCTGACCACAATGCAATGAGCAAAAAAACAAAAAAAAGGCCTGCTGGTTACAGAAAGATAAACATCCCAAATGTTCATTCAGAGGGGGCTAGTGAAAGCAATTATGTCTGCACAGTGGAACACTCAGCAGCCTTCAAAAAAAAAAAAAAAAAAAGAATCCACCTGCCAATGCTGGGGACACGGGTTCGAGCCCTGCCCCATGATGATCCCACATGCCACGGAGCAACTAAGCTAGCGAGCCACAACTACTGAAGCCCATGTATCTAGAGACTGTGCTCTGCAACAAGAGAAGTCACTGCAATGAGAACCCTCACACCGCAAGGAAGAGTAGCCCCCACTCCCCAGAACTAGAGAAAGCCCACTTGCCCAACGAAGACCCAACGCAGCCAAATAAATATGTAAATTAATAAATAAATTTATTTAAAATAATATGAATTGTCCTAACCATGCACAGCTAAGACACTATTTTTAAGTAAATTACATTTCTTTGTCAGGTAAGCATAAATAGGTACTTTTCATGTACTTGGTTTCTAGCCATCCACAATATATTGGTTGACATTCTTATTCTATAGGTAAACATGGTAGACACAACTCGTGTTTGTTACATGGAGTAAAATAGCATCTTGGTCTAAGTCACCAAGAATGTTTGAAAATCAACCAATTAGACACCTGTCATAAGTTGGGTTCCCTGGGAAACAGTGTGAGACTGAGGTTAACGAGCATAAGGTTTATTAGGGATGCTCTTGGGATCCACACTTGAGGAAGGGGAGGAAAGGAAGCAAGGTTAGGGAAGAGAGAGGAGTTGGGCTATGACACAGTCTCAGCGAAAGCCTCAGCCAACCCCACAAGGAGCTCAAGGCTGCAGTGGCCCTTCAGAGCTGCCTTGAGTTAGGGTGAGGACCCGGATATTTTTACCTCCATATTGACCAGTCATGGGACGCAGGCTGCCTTGGGAAAAGAGTGTGACCTCGGGCTACTCAGCTTTTTTCACAGAGATACTTCCGCAAGAGGGCAGATAAGTGAGGGCTTCTGACAGCAGCAGTCCTAAAGGGGGAGAGGGACAGTGTCCTCTGTAGCATAAACTTAAATTCATCCTCATAATTTCCACAGCGTGTATCATCAATGTCTATTCAATAAGATTTGTAACAGTAGAAAACAATTCTTGAGAGAATTATTTTTTAAAACACACAGCCTAGTGTACTCCATGTCATAAACAGATAAGAAATAGAAAAGAGGGACTTCTCTGGTAGTCCAGTGGTTAAGACTTCACCTTCCAATGCAGGGGGTGCAGGTTCAATCCCTGGACAGGGAGCTAAGATCCCACATGCCTCGTGGCCAAAACATAAACCAAAAACATAAAACAGAAGCAATATTGTAACAAATTCAATAAAGACTTAAAAATGGTCCACATCAAAAAAGAAAAAAAAATCTTAAAATGAAAAAAAAGAAAGGTTCTAAGGTCCTCTTGTCTGACTCTTGGGCATGAAAAACTATAATGGAAGCGTTTGGATTTTGCTTTCCATTCCCTTTGCTTTTCATTGTCTTCTTTGGTGAAGCAGCAAAGCAAAAAGAAGCCAGGGAGAAATAGTAAGGGATCAAGGTTCACATATATTCTTGAACAGGGAATGTTGATAGTGATCTATCCATATTAAGAAAGATAGCTCATTCTTCTGACCTTTACGAAGTGGGGTTGGGGGATGAGGGGACAGGTAGAGATGGAGGGGAGAATAGGATGGTTGCAGAGGTGCCGACCGAGGAAGATTGCAGGGGAAGGAACAGAAGGAAAAATGACCAAACCCCTACTTGTGCCCACCTCTAAGTCACATGCTTGCGTGTTGTCTGTTTCGCCTTCACAACAAACTTTGAGGTAGGCACTATTAGCCCCAGTTTTCAGAGGGAGGATGTGAAGGGCAGAGAGGGAGTATAACTTAGTCAAGATTTTATAGACAGTAGCTGAGCTAGAATTCAAACTCCCATCTGTCTGCTCTCAGTGCCTGTGTTTCTTTCTGTTATATGCTATAAATATGAGGGATAGAACAGGACCAAACAATTAGAAATCATCCTGCCATTCTAGCATCACTCAGCTTTATCATCCATGTGGTTTAATGAACATTTATTGAGTGATTACCAGGCACTTCACTATTTGTTGGGATTAAAAAGCGATGAGTAACATACAGTATTAGTCATGAAGATCTACTGTGCTTATCAGCCCTGTTAATTACTAGCCTATCGATTTTGCCATTTTGTTCCTATACCCGTGGCAAAGTAATGGAAATGGTCATCCAATTAATTTCCTGGATAGGTTGCCTGAGCTACCTAAATGCATGACAAGCTGACATTTGAAAGACATTAAAAACATAAGGTATGCCCGGAGGTGGATCTTTGGAGATGAAAGGAGAAGCTGCTGACATGGACGGGGGACTCCTTTTTCTAATGGAGGCAAAGTAAAAGAATGTGATCTAAGGGGAGTAAAAATGCGAGGTGAGGGGGACACTCCTGAGTTGTTTGTTGACTTCAGTGAAGGACCTAAGAGAGTAAGTTAGAGGCTGTACATTCTTCCTCTTGGTATAGCGTCCTGGTTACAAGCATGCGCTTTGCTGCAAAATATACGCAAGTTCCCGTCTTGTCCACATGTGAGATGCATGTGTGGGCAAGTGACTTATCTTCCATTATCTTGAGTATCTTTACTTATAAACAGGGATATTTATAGTACCCATCTCATAGGCTTGCCATGTGGGCTACATGAGATACAGGCTTAAATAAAGCCTGACACTTTTTGCTTTCTGCTGATTAGCTCTTGTTAAGAATTAGTATGCTTTACTTGAACACTTATTTAGCTCTAGTTTATATTCAATATGGGAGACAGTAGAGCCTCGTGGTTTAAAAAATGGGGTCTGGAACTGGACAGCCAGAGCTCAAACCCAGACTCCGCCTTGTGCTGGCTATGTGAGTGACCTTGGGCGAGTTACTTAACCACACGGGGCCTCAATTCTCTTGTCTGCAAAGTGGAGAGTATGACAGATCCTACTCCAACGTTGTCATGTAGATTGTGACTTCATGTATGTAAAGCCCCTAGGACAATACCATATAGAAGAGCTATGTGTTCACAGTTATCTACATACACACACAGATATGTGTACTTCTAAAATAAAATACTCGAAGTTTTTGATTCAGATGTAACACGTCCAAAATTGAAATCACCCATTTTTCCCCCAACCCAAACCCTTTCCCTCCTCCCATAGACCCCATCTTGGGAAACTGCACCACTGTGGGCACAGCTGCTCAGGTGAGAGGTTGAGGATACACATGTCTTCAGACATACACGAACACACTGGAAAGTACACACACACACACACACACACACACACACACACACACACACACCAGCTACAAATGGTCCAAGCGCTATAGTCCCTTCTCTGGGGAAACGAGCAACACACTTACTCCTGTGCTGAATTTCCCTGGGAAAGGGACCTGACTTCTGTAACAGAATCTAAGGTCAAGATAAGACGAGAGGAACGTGCAGCTCGTGGTACAGCCAGCACAGGCCAGAGAGTAACCCTAGTGTCCTCTTCACCTTCCTTATCGGCCTGCTTGCCTTCCTTCCATCACTCCCACCCGCCATTGTTCCCCTGGGGCCTCTCCTGTGCCCAGTCCCTGGTTTCAGTGAATTTCAGCAATGAACCTTCGCTTAAGTATGAACTCTAATTAAAGTATTTGCTGATAACTTCAGGTGGGAAACCTCCCAGGGGGGCCTTCTTATTTTTTACAGGAGGAAAAGTCAATGCCTGCTTCGTTGCTTCTGCCTCTCCAGCCCTCCCCGTTTCTCCTTAATTTCTGTCCTGTCGTGGGACGAGCTCGCAGCAAGTGGAGCAGTGGGACATGTAGTTTTATTCTCGGTGCTGTTCCTCTGGAGGTGCCGGGTTACACGTGCAAGGTTTGCCAGGACACAACCCACATCAGCTGTACTGCTCCCTTCCCAGGTGATGGGGCAAAGCAGGGCTGCTATGTTCGTTTAGAAAAAAGTTATCACCAGGTATCTAGTACGTCTCTTTGGCTTTTCTCTTATAAGACACTTTCACATCTTTAACAGGGGAAAGAAGTGAGCCAGAGGACACATTAAAAAGAGGAAGGAGACATAGGTTTAGGTGAGGGGTCTTTATTTTCCTAGATAAATGTTTGCCTTTTGTAGATTATATTTCATTCCCTATCTCTTTATAAGCTAATATTTTTCTGTGGTCCTCAATTAATTGTTCAACTTCTTCCTTAAAAATATCTACTGAACCCTTGCTACTCAAGAACCAACATCACAGGCATCACCTGGGAGCTTGTTAGAAATGCAGGATCTCAGACCTATGGGATCAGAACCTGCATTTTAACCAGATCCTTAAGTGATCCTTATGCCCACTGAAGTCTGAGAAGCACTGTATTAACCCATCACAGCCACCTGCAAACACTCTATGCTTCCTTGTCAGTGGCTGAAAAAATCTTAAAATCGTGTTCCAAAATTGCACCAACATATACTGATCGTTTATCCTTGACTGCGTGCATTGATTTTTCTCTTAAAGTTGTGTATAGTCAGGGACACTCAAGACAGGGGTGATGTAAGTACTCTACCCTCCAAGAAGTAGAGGGGTAGAGTAACTTACTGTACTTCTAGGAGAAGATGGAGATTTAAATCTTTGTCTTAGGGTAAAAATGGTGATGAGGAAAGGAAGAGGCATGAGCAGAATCTAAAGTAACCTCAGGACTGGAGCTGAAAGGGTGGACTTGGAATGGCCATATTGGGTAGCAGTGAGAATAAGTTACCAGGCACTAATCTAATACCCATGGTTGGAAAGCAGAAGCAATGTAGGGGCAGCTAAGAGACTATCTTGTTGACATTTAGCAAAGAAACAACATGTCTATAAAGGATGTTGCAATTTCTTAAAGAAGTTGTAAAAGGTGGACTGGTACTTTTCCAAGCCTCAGTTTTTCCATCTGTCAAATGGAGGGTAATTTCCAGTGTGCTGATTGTTGTAAGGAATAAAAAAAACCACGCAAAGAGCTTAGACCAGGGTCGGCACATAGGAAGCAGTGAACTGGCACAGAGGTAGCTAGAGTTATGCTATCACTACTCTTGAGAGACTGAAAGCAGAGAACATATCTAGGAAGCTCTTCTAGTGGTAATAATAATAGCAACAGCGATTAAGTGCTCACTGTGAGCTGGGCACTTTTCTAAGAGTGCTTTACAGAAAGTAGCACATATGTGCCTCACCACAGTCCTCTGAGATAGGTACTGTTATCCCCATTTGTCAGATTGAAAACTGAAGGACAGAGGGGATCAGCGATTTGCATAATTTCTCCACCACCACGCTATTCCACTACACGTGTTCCAGTGAAGACAAGGAAGAGGGGTATGGAGGGAGAAATAGAAAAGAAAGGGATGAGCAAAAACCCACCAGGGAGGAAGAGTGGCAGTGAGTGAGCAAACAGCCCTGGCTGAAGAGACAAGGGTCCAAAATAACTCTGAACTGCTGAGCAGAGCTGGGAGAAAAATGGTACCCACGCCAGAGATGGAGGTTTGTTTTGGTTTTGGTTTACCATACTCGAAATGTTTAAGGTTTGATCAAAATCTCTGGGATCATTTTGAAGCCATAAATAATTATTTTTGAAAACTAAGATTGCTTTTGCTTTTTTGGACAAAGAATACTCAGAACCAGCCATCCACCTGAAGCCTGTGTGTTCAGTGATTAGTTCTGTACATAGGTGAGCATTTCTCTCAAGTAGCACATATTTAAAGAGCATAAGTGGCTTTTTTTCACACCCCATTTAATTTACACTGGTTTTACCTTCCTGCACAGATGGCCTGCTTTTCCTCTTCCTGTGCTTAATTCTCACTGAAGCCGAAGAGTGTTAAATGCCCATGAGGATTCAGTGGCGTTAAAGGATACAGGAAGAGGAGTCAGATGGCGCCAGTATTACAACAAACCTGCAAGGAATGGTTCCTAAAGTTATGATATTATGCACAAAGCATTAAAAAGGTATTTTGCAGCATCGTTAATAAAATGGGAAGATGCAAGAAATGCTAACTGAAAATAAAGGAGGAAACTAAATAGTATATGCAGTGTAATTCTCAAATGGTGAAAGTAAAATGTATATAAATGTATGTTTATATTTATCACATATTTTTAAAAGGCTGAGTAGTCATTTTATAATCAGAAAAATCCCATGCTTTTAAAAAAGAAAAGCAACATTTAGAGTCTCTGTGTTTCCTGTTAGGTGTTTAAATCTGAATGAAAGCAGCAGTTTCTGCTGAATTTGCCTGGTCTGTTTGGGAGAGCCTTAAGTTCAGGGAAGAAGAGAGGAGCTCATCATCATCACCAGCTGTCAATTGTTGAGCGACACTAAGTAGAATTGCTCTTCCTATTAAGTGGAAAAGTCAGCCCAGAGGGACAGGAAGAGAGGGTGGTGAGAAGGAAGAACCTTCAGAAGAGCCTTCCTCTTCAGCATTTTTCAGTGATGATTACACCAGGGACTCCGCCAGCTGCAGCCTGCAGCTGTGTTTCCAGCTGTGCCTGGATAGGGCTGGAGCATGTGTATGTCAAGTGCCCTAGCGGCCCTTTTCGGGAGCATGCAGACTAGTCAGTACATGCAGTGGAGCTGTGGCTGCACTGAAACTCTAGGAAGGGGTTTTCTGGACAACTTTCAGAAGGCTGAAGTTCTACCTTTCAGATGTCAGAAAGATCAAGTGAGTCCATGTACATAAAAAACTGAAACTTAAAAAGCACTATATTGATTCACTTGTTGAGATGATTTCTGTGCTTAAGCTCTAAAACTTTAAAGCTTAATCACGGTGACTTTCATAAATGCAGCAGACAAAATCTTTTTATTGCTTAGCATATTTTAAAATTCTGAAAACAGCATTACAGTGACCATAAAGAATGCTTTATAGCAAGAAAATTATGATCCATCACTCTCAAGAACCAAATTATTTCCATTTGGGGGGCTTTAAAGTGTTTATGCTTATAGTATAAGAGAGTTACATTACATTACAGAAATTCTGAAGAAAAAATATCATCCCTCTAAAATTCCATGACCCTAAGGCAACTGTCGTCAATTATGTGTAGCCTCTTCCAAGTTTTTTCCTAGAGGCAACATCTTTAAAATTTAAATTGTAGTGGATATAATAAATTTGTAATCTGATTTTCTTTTGCTCTTCTGTTTGACACCATATTAAGTAGGAGTCAGTTTAGGATAATGGTTAAAAAATTTCATGCTCTGGAGTCAGGTAAGAGCTTCTTTAAGGAGTTCTCCTCCTATTAACTGGAAAGGGGAAGTCACTCAGAGAGATCACTGAAAGAGGGCAGGGGAAATGAAAGAAGAATCTTCAAAAGAGACTTCAAAGGGGGGTAATACCCACTTCACAGAATTATTGTGAGACAGATATGAAGTAATATCCTCAACATTGCTAATTTATGGCCTGGGACATAGAAAGCATTCAGTATATGGTAGTTATTGTATCATACATATGTTGTTACATAGACTTTATGCTAATTATTTTAATATCAATATAAGATTCCATAGATAAATGTACTATAATATCTCTATTGTTGACCATTAATTTTCTTATAATTTTTCAGTATTATAAATAATGCAGGACATGGCTTTTCTTACATTTTAGATTATCTCTTGAGACCATACACAATTTAATGGAATTACTATGTCAATGAACATTTTCTTGGTTCTTGATACATTTTGCTATATTGATTTCCAAACATGTTCCAACTTATAATGTCATTATCAATATTTGAAAGCAATATTTTTACTGCACCATTGCCAGGATTAAATATTAAAGTTAATTTGTGTGTGTGTGTGTGTGTGCGTGTGCACACATACATGTGTTTGTGTATGCTCACTAATTTGGTAAGAAGCTAATGATGATGTATGAGGATTTTTGCTAAGCCAGGGCAAAACCTCTGATAAGCTGGCATGTGGAATTAGGAAGCAATGCTCCCTAGAGAGGTACTCTTCATGATATGGACAGACTAAGTTTCTAACTATTGTAGAAAGTTCCAGAAATTTAACTCCCATGGTATATGCAGAACAGATGCCCAACTGTATCTCCTGACTTGCATTTGTCCAAGAACTCAGTGGGAACGAAATAGTGTTCAGCTCATGAATGGGGGTCATCAGGTGTAAGAAGTTTTAATGGTAAAAGAGAGAACCTCCAAAAAAGAAAGGAAGGAAAGAAGGAAGGGAAGGAGGGAGGGAGGGAGGAAGAAAAGAAGGAAGAAAAACTAAACTTCAGGAAGAGACAGTTGAGCCTTTGAGGAAAAAATTCTCTTTGAATAAAAGTATATTCTGACAGAGTAGCTCAACAGCAAGGTCTCACTGCTGAAAAGAGTTGGTGCTTTCTGAGCACTTAGAAAGAGAAGATGATAATAAAAAAAGGAAAAACATATCACATGTCTGCTGTAGCAATCTTTCTCTGAAACAACTGGTCAGGAAAAGTGAATATTTCCAACCAGGTAGAGAGTGAAAAAAGCCCTAGAGTCGGTGGGCCAGACAGTAGCCTGTGGGCAACAGAACATTAGCCATTGGGGGAACAGGGATGGCTGAGACAGGGACAGCAATGCTCTGGGCACCACTTTGATGACATGTGAGGCAGTGGGCCTACCTGTAGCTGCTTGCTGTCCTCTTTCTGAATTTCTGCTTCTGATCTACTATGGTCTTGGAAAGTAGATACCAAATCTTGTCAGACTTAGTGGTAAAATAACAATAAAAAGTCTCTAGGAGGAGGATCCTGGGAAGGTAGTGGAGTAGGAAGCACCAGAAATGTCTTCCCACCTAGAAAAAATTGGACTGGCAGAATCTGTCTGATGTAACCATTTTGGAACTTTGGAATTTGTTGAAGGCTTGAAACTTCCAGAGGAAGGTGTGGATGTTAAATTGCAGTTAATTTTGGTTAATTAACCTCACAGCACAGTAGCAGCTGTGTCCACCCCCCAGACCCTTGGCAGGCAGCCATGCACACATTCCAGGAGAAGGTTGTATGCAGCTTGTAGGAGCCAGAGTGGGCAGTACGGGTCCTGTCTTACAAATACTGGAGATCTGTACTATGATGACTGATTACTGCTTCTGAGCACAGAGGTACAAAGAGGTGGGTGGCCATTGTTGTTGCATCTCTCTCCATTGTTATAAGTTCCTCCCCCTATTGCTGAAGTTACTTACAAGGGATTTAAGTGCCAATGTCTTTTTATCTAATCATTTTTTCTTTTTTCTTCCCTTCTGGTAGCCAGACATTAAAGACTAAGATATTCAAAGGTAACTGCAAAAGTGGGGGACATTGGAAAGTTATTGCACATGCCCAGGGAAAGGCATACACTCAGAAGAGATGTGAGAAGATCTAAGTTTACTCCTCATGCCAATCCTTGGCACAGAGACATCCCACAACAATCAACCAATAAAGAAAAACAAAAACAAAATCCATCAAACTCTAGGGAAAGGGAAGAATCTGATTTCCAGAGTTACTATATTATTAGATTCAAATGTCCAGTTTTCAACAACAAAAACAAAAAATCACAAAGCATACAAAGAAACAGGAAAGTAAGGCCCATTCAAAAGGAAAAAATAAGCAAAGAGAAACTGTTCCTGAGAAAGACCTTATGGCAGACCTATTAGACAAAGTCTTTAAAACAACTGTCTTTGACATAGATTCATCCACCAGAGGGCAGACAGCCGAAGCAAGAAGAACTACAGTCCTGCAGCCTGTGGAACAAAAACCACATCACAGAAAGATAGACAAGATGAAAAGGCAGAGGG
Organism: Grampus griseus; assembly: GCF_964374135.1. Classification (NCBI taxonomy): domain Eukaryota; kingdom Metazoa; phylum Chordata; class Mammalia; order Artiodactyla; family Delphinidae; genus Grampus; species Grampus griseus. The sequence continues at coordinate 37,291,613 of NC_139005.1, forward strand.
CTATGTACCAGAATAAGGAACAAGATAAAACCCCAGAAAAACAACTAAATGAAGTGGAGATAGGCAACCTTCCAGAAAAAGAATTCAGAATAATGATAGTGAAGATGATCCAGGACCTCGGAAAAAGAATGGAGGCAAAGATCGAGAAGATGCAAGAAATGTTTAACAAAGACCTAGAAGAATTAAAGAACAAAGAAACAGAGATGAACAATACAATAACTGAAATGAAAAATACACTAGAAGGAATCAATAGCAGAATAACTGAGGCAGAACAGGTAAGTGACCTGTAAGGCAGAATGGTGGAATTACCTGCTGTGGAACAGAATAAAGAAAAAAGAATGAAATGAAATGAAGACAGCCTAAGAGACCTCTGGGACAATATTAAATGCAACAACATTCACATTATAGGGCTCCCAGAGGGAGAAGAGAGAGAGAAAGGACCCAAGAAAATATTTGAAGAGATTGTAGTCGAAAAATTACCTAACATGGGAAAGGAAATAGTGCCTCAAGTCCAGGAAGCGCAGAGAGTCTCAGGCAGGATAAACCCAAGGAGAAACACACCGAGACACATAGAAATCAAACTGACAAAAATTAAAGACAAAGAAAAAATATTGAAAGCAGCAAGGGAAAAAAGACAAATAATATACAAGGGAACTCCCATAAGATTAATAGCTGATTTCGCAGCAGAAACTCTGCAAGCAACTCTATGCCAATAAAATGGACAACCTGGAAGAAAGGGACAAATTCTTAGAAAGGTATAAACTTCCATGACTGAACCAGGAAGAAATAGAAAATATGAACAGACCAATCACAATTAATGAAATTGAAACTGTGATTAAAAATCTTCCAACAAACAAAAGTCCAGGACCAGATAGCTTCACAGGTGAATTCTATCAAACATTTAGAGAAGAGCAAACACCCATTCTTCTCAAACTCTTCCAAAAAATTGCAGAAGAAGGAACACTCCCAAACTCATTCTATGAGGTCACCATCACCCTAATACCAAAAGCAGACAAACATACTACAAGAAAAGAAAATTACAGACCAATATCACTGATGACTATAGATGCAAAAATCCTCAACAAAATATGAGCAAACAGAATCCAGCAACATATTTAAAGAATGATACACCATGGTCAAGTGGGATTTATCCCAGGGATGCAAGGATTTTTCAATATATGCAAATCAATCAATGTGATACACCATATTAAAAAATTGAAGAGGAAAAACCATATGATCATCTCAATAGATGCAGAAAAAGCTTTTGACAAAATTCAACACCCATTTATGATAAAAGTTCTCCAGAAAGTGGGCATAGAGGAAACCTACCTCAACATAATAAAGGCCATATACAACAAACCCACAGCAAACATCATTCTCAATAGTGAAAAACTGAAAGCATTTCCTCTAAGATCAGGAACGAGACACCACTCTCACCACTATTATTCAACATAGTTATGGAAGTCCTAGCCAAAGCAATCAGAGAAGAAAAAGGAATACAAATTGGAAAAGAAGAAGTAAAACTGTCACTGTTTGCCGATGACATGATACTATACATAGAGAATCCTAAAGATGCCACCAGAAAACTATGAGAGCTAATCAATGAATTTGGTAAGGTTGCAGGATACAAAATTAATGCACAGAAATCTCTGGCATTCCTATACACTAATGATGAAAAATCTGAAAGACAAATTAAGGAAACACTCGCATTTACCACTTCAACAAAAAGAATCAAATACCTAGGAATAAACCTACCTAGGGAGGCAAAAAGCCTGTATGCAGAATACTATAAGATACTGATGGGGCTTCCTTGGTGGTGCAGTGGTTGGGAGTCCGCCTGCCGATGCAGGGGACGTGGGTTCGTGCCCCAGTCCGGGAAGATCCCACATGCCGCGGAGTGGCTGGACCCGTGAGCCATGGCCACTGAGCCTGCGCGTCCAGAGCCTGTGCTCTGCAACGGGAGAGGCCACAACAGTGAGAGGCCCACGTACCGCAAAAAAAATTAAAAATAAAAATAAAAAAGATACTGATGAAAGAAATTACAGATGATACAAATAGATGGAGAGATATACCATGTTCTTGGATTGGAAGAATCAATATTGTGAAAATAACTATACTACCCAAAGCAATCTACAGATTCAATGCAATCCCTATCAAATTACCAATGGCATTTTTTACAGAACTAGAACAAAAAAATCTTAAAATTTGCATGGAGACACAAAAGACCCCAAATAGCCAAAGCAGTCTTGAGGGAAAATAACAGAGCTGGAGGAATCAGACTCCCTGACTTCTGGCTATACTACAAAACTACAGTAATCAAGACAATATGGTACTGGCACAAAAACAGAGATATAGATCAATGCAACAGGAAAGAAAGTCCAGAAATAAACCCATGCACCTATGGTCAACTAATCTATGACAAAGGAAGCAAGGATATACAATGGAGAAAAGACAGTCACTTCAATAAGTGGTGCTGGGAACACTGGACAGCTACATGTAAAAGAATGAAATTAGAACACTCCTTAACACCATACACAAAAATAAACTCAAAATGGATTAGAGACCTAAATGTAAGACCGGAAACTATAAAACTCCTAGAGGAAAACATAGGAAGAACACTCTTTGACATAAATCATGGCAAGATCTTTTTTGATCCACCTCCTAGAGTAATGGAAATAAAAACAAAAATAAACAAATGGGACCTACTGAAACTTAAAAGCTTTTTCAAAGCAAAGGAAACTACAAACAAGATGAAAAGACAACCCTCAGAATGGGAGAAAATATTTGCAAATGAAGAAATAGACAAAGGATTAATCTCCAAAATATATAAACAGCTCATGCAGCTCAATATTAAAAAAACAAACCACCAAATCCAAAAATGAGCAGAAGACCTAAATAGACGTTTCTTCAAAGAAGACATACAGATGACCAAGAAGCACATGAAAAGCTGCTCAACATCACTAATCATTAGAGAAATGCAAATCAAAACTACAAAGAGGTATCACCTCACACCAGTTAGAATGGGCATCATCAGAAAATCTACAAACAACAAATGCTGGAGATGGTGTGGAGAAAAGGGAACCCTCTTGCACTGTTGATGGGAATGTAAATTGATACAGCCACTATGGAGAACAGTAAGGAGGTTCCTTAAAAATCTAAAAATAGAATTACCATATGACCCAGCAATCCCACTACTTGGCATATACCCAGAGAAAACCATAATTCCAAAAGAGACATGCACCCCAGTGTTCATTGCAGCACTATTTACAATAGTCAGGGCATGGAAGCCACCTAAATGCCCATTGACAGACAAATGGATAAAGAAGATGTGGTACATATATACAATGGAATATTACTCGGCCATAAAAAGGAAAGAAATTGGGTCATTTGTAGAGACGTGGATGGACATAGAGACTGTCATACAGAGTGAAGTAAGTCAGAAAGAGAAAAACAAATCTCATATATTAACACATATATGTGGAACCTAGAAAAGTGGTACAGATGAACCAGTTTGCAGGGCAGAAATTGAGACACAGATGTGGAGAACAAACGTATGGACACCAAGGGGGGAAAATGGTGGTGGCGGTGGTGGTGGTGGTGCAGTGGTTAATTGGGAGATTGAGATTGACATATATACACTAATATGTATAAAATGGATAACTAAGAAGAACCTGCTGTATAAAAAAATAAATAAAAAAAAAGAAAAAACAACTGTCTTCAAGATGCTGAAAGAACTAAAGTCCAGAAATGTGGAGAAAGTCAAGAAAACAGATATGAAAAAATGAAAATATTAATAAAGAGATAGAAATCCTAAAAAAAATTCTGAAGCTGGAAAGTACAATAACAGAAATTTAAAATTCACCAGAAGGATTCAAAGGTAGATTTGAGCAGACAGAAGAAAGAATCACTGAACTTGAAGATAGGAAAATGGAAATTTTCAAGTCTGAGGAACAGAAAGAAAAAAGATTGAAGAAAAGTCAACAGAGAGAGCCTAAAGAACTTGTAAGACACTGTCAAGCAGACCAACATACATATTGTGGGAGTCCCAGAGGGAGGAGGAGGAGAGAGGCAGAGAGAATATGTGAAGACATAAAAGCCCAAAACTTCCCATATTTAATGAAGACATGAGTATAAACATAGAAGCTCAATGGCTCCAAGTAGAATAAACTCAAAGAGACTCACACCAAGACACATTATAATCAAACTATCAAAAGACAAAGGGAATCCTGAAAGCAGCTAGAGAGAAGTGACTTTTCACATACAAGGGATTCAATAAAATAATCACCAAGTTTCTCATCAGAAACTTTGGAGGCCAGAAGGCAGAGGGCTGATGTATTCAAAGTGCTAAAAGGAATAAACAAAACAAAACTGTTAACCAATAATCTTATATCCAGCAAAACTTTGTCAAAAGTGAGGGGGAAATTAAATCATTCCCAGATAAGCAAAATCAGAGGGAGTTTGTTATTATTAGACCTGTCCTGCAAGAAATGAATAAGTTAGTTCACAAGTTGAAATGAAAGGACAATAAACAGTAACTGAAAGCCATATGAATAGATAAAGAGCTCAATAAAGATAAATACATGGGCAATTATAAAATCTAGTGTTACTGTAAAAGTGGTTTGTAACTCCACTTTTTGATTTGTACATGATTTAAGAGACATAAAATTTTTTAAAGAATTATTTGTCTAAAAGCTAGTATTGATATTATTTGCAGCTTTGGTTTATAACTTCACATTTTGTTTTCTATATAATTTAAGAGACTAGTTTATGTTTTTGAACATACAATATATTAGGATGTAATTTTATGATAACAACTGAAAAAGAGGGGCAGAGTTTTTGTATGTTATTAAACTGGTATATATCCAAATTAGAGTGTTATAACTTTAGGATGTTGAAAGTAATCCCCATGGTAACCACAAAAGAAAGAACAACCCAATTCAAAAATGGTCAAAGGACTTGAATAGACATTTCTCCAGAGAAGATACACAAATGACCAACAAGCATATGAAAAGATGCTCAACATCACTAATCACTAGGAAACTGCAAATCAAAATCACAATGAGATAAGACCTCACACTCATTAGGATGGCTACTATTAAAATAAAACAGAAAATAACAAGTGTTGGCAAGGATATGAAAAATTGGAAATTTTGTGCACTGTTGGTGAGAACACAAAATGGTACAGCTGCTGTGGAAAATAGTATGGCAGCTCCTCAAAAAATTAAAAATAGAATTTCAGTATGATCCAGCAAACACCATTTCTGAGTATATACACAAAATTGAAAGCAAGATCTTGGAGAGGTATTTCTACACCCATGTTCATAACAGCATTATTCACAATAGCTACAACATGGAAGCAAGACAGGTGTCTGTCCATTGACAGATGAATGGAAAAACAGAATGTGATAATACATACAATGGAATATTATTCAGTCTTAAAAAGGAAGGAAATTCTCCAATATGTCACAACATAGATAAACATTGAAGACATTATGCTAAGTTAAATAAGTCAGTCACAAAAAGACAAATACTCCACTTTGTATGACTCCATAAGTATGACTCCACTTATATGAGGCACATAGAGTTGTCAAATCATAGAAACAGAAAGTAGAGTGGTGGTTGCCTGAGGCTGGGGAATGGAGGGAGTGGGGAGTTATTGTGTAATAGGTATAGAGTGTCAGTATTTAAGATGAAAATAGTTCTGGAGATGGATGGTGGTAATTGTTGTACAGAAATATGAAGGTACTTAGTAACACTAAACTGTACACTTAAATGGTTAAGATGGTAAATTTCATGTATTTCGTTATGTATATTTTAGAAAAATGAAAAAAGGCTCTGAGAGAGAGCCTGAGGGATTATCCTATAAGCAATGTGTATATATTTTAGTGTATGGGGTTTATAAACTCTATTTTGACCACATATTGGTCCTTTTAGTTTCTTTCCCAACCCTTAGTTCTGTTCTATTCAAAGGAGTTTGTCTAATAGCTGAGTTCTAAACAGGTGAGGTCATTTGGTAAATGTTTTTATAGGTTTATTTGCCCTCATCCAGGTTCATTACATATAAAGGCACTATAAAGGAGTGGGTAAAAAAGTAGACTCTGGAGTCAGAAAGACCTGGGTTTGAATTTGAGCTCCAGAAGCAACTACCTATGTGACTCTGGGGACTTTTGCAACCTCTCAGTTTACTCATCTGTGAAATGGAGATAATAAGGTACCATTGGAGTATTTTGTGATAACTAAACAAAATGCATATGAAATGATATGATGATGGTGCCTGGCACCAATAAGAGCCGATGCTTGTTATCATTATACTGAGAAGTCCCAGCAGGAGGTGAGAGCATTCACTCTCTCTCATTCTGCTTGCTATTGAGATGACCATGTCAGCATAACACAGCCAGTTCACTTTGCAATTGGAATTACACACAGATCATTGCTTAATTATCAGATGATATCAATAAAATGAGGATTGGTAATGGATTTTATAAAAGAAAGAATGATTTTTCAATTAAATTTAGAAAAGATGCAAGCAGGGGAAAAAACCTTATTTCCCTTGAGTTTACCCTATAATCACAAACTGGGCCTGAGTAAGCATATTGCTTCTTAGAACAAGGGTAAAATAAAGTCATTCAAGACCTAGTTGTGCAAAATTGGATTTCCCAAAAAGAACTGGAGATCAGATATTCAAAAGAGATACTCTTAAAAACAACATTGAGGGGCTTCCCGGGCTTCCCTTGTGGCGCAGTGGTTAAGAATCCTCTTGCCAATGCAGGGGACACAGGTTCGAGCCCTGGTCCGGGAAGATACCACATGCCGCGGAGCAACTAAGTCTGTGCGCCACAACTACTGAGCCTGTGCTCTAGAGCCCGCGAGCCACAACTACTGAGCCTGTGTGTCCCAACTACTGAAGCCCGCATGCCTAGAGCCCGTGCTCCGCAACAAGAGAAGACACCGCAATGAGAAGCCCGTGCGCCTCAACGAAGAGTAGCCCCTGCTCGCCGCAACTGGAGAAAGCCTGCGCACAGCAACAGAGACCCAGTGCAGCCAAAAATAAACAAATAAAAATAAATTTATTTAAAAAAAACCCAAAACATTGATATTTACATTTGAAACTAATCTTTCTTTCTTTTTCTTTTTCTTTTTTTTTTTGCGGTACGCGGGCCTCTCACTGTTGTGGCCTCTTCCGTTGCGGAGCACAGGCTCCGGACGCGCAGGCTCAGCGGCCATGGCTCACGGGCCCAGCCGCTCCGCGGCATGTGGGATTTTCCCGGACCGGGGCACGACCCCGTGTCCCCTGCATTAGAAGGCAGATTCTCAACCACTGCGCCACCAGGGAAGCCCAAAACTAATCTTTCTTAATTACTTTTTATTTATCTTTTGGATGAAGCCTTTACACACACACACACACACACACACACACACACAAACACATATTCATAGGTTTATGCATATGTGTGTGTGTATATTCTTAGTTTGCCTACTTACATTTTTTTCACATAAAAAAAAAGAAACATGCAATTGGAAGATAGCCGTGGTGAATTTACCCCTTCATTTCGTATCACGAAAAGAGTGTTTTGGGGCCCTGGGTGACCCTCCCTTTTACCTCCCTCAGCTTCTCTCTTCCTCACTTAGGCTTAAAGAAAGAGACAGTGTAAATGAGTATATAGTATCTTTGTCTCAGAAGAAAGCACACAGTAGAAAAAAGCACGTCAATAACCGATACAAATGCGTATTTAAAATGATTGGGATTGAAAACATATGTCCAAAGACTTGTACATGAACATTGATAGCAGCATTATTCATAATAGCCCCGTATTGACCCCAGCCTAAATGTCCATCCCCTGAGGAAAAGATAAACAAAATGTGTTATATCCATACAATAGAATGTATTTATATTTTTATGTAATTAATTATTTATATTTATATATAAAAATATGCAAATTTGTAGTTAGTATATTTAACTCTGTGAATATACTTAAAACCCACTGAGTTGTACCCTTTAAGAGGGTAAATTTTATCGTGTGAATTTAATAGTACGTGAACTATATTTCAATAAAGCTGTTTTTAAAAAAGGAAAAGAAGAGCCGACTAGGTTCTAACGGAACTGTTGTAATTTTCTTTGTTATCACGTCTATAAATAATTTCACCATAGAAGTGTTATAGTATTTTCATAAAGCACCTGAAGGTTATTTACATAAAGCCAACTTTTTCTGAAATCATCTTCACCTTAGAAATAGGAGTTTCCCGGGAGAAGCAGGGAGCATTAACAGCAAATTGGCTCAAACCCTCTTGGAGGATTATGGAAATGTTTGCATTCTCTATTCACACTCACCAGTTGAAAATTCTGAGGCAATGTTTGTTTTCAGAACATTTAAAGCTTCCTGGAGAGATTGAATAATTCTTAAGAGTAATGCCAAAACAGCATTATGCATTTGACATGAAGAATTAAAGAGAATGACTAATGAAGTTCTAGCAAAGCTCCTTCCAAATTCTACCTCTGTTCTCTACCAGGGTATATGAGTCATTTTCCATGCCCAATTCATTTAAACAATGAATTCTTCCAGAAATTGAGAAACTAGCAAGCAATGACAAAGTCCACTCGAAAAACAAATTTGAGTTTTTGATTGTATTTCCATTTGATCCTCTCTAAGGATTAAAATGAACAGTGTCATCAATATGCTACAGGAAGGGGCTCCCCTGGTGCTGGTGGCGCAGTGGTTGAGAGTCCACCTGCCAATGCAGGGGACGCGGGTTCGTGTTCTGGTCTGGGAGGATTCCACATGTCGCGGAGTGGCTGGGCCCGTGAGCCATGGCCGCTGAGCCTGCGCGTCCGGAGCCTGTGCTCTGCAACAGGAGAGGCCACAACAGCGAGAGGCCCGCGTACCACAAAAAAAAAAAAAAAAAAAAAAAAAAATGCTACAGGAAGAAGTTAGATTGAAATAATATTGCAAGTTTTAAGTTATGCAATGTTTTTAATCTTATAAGTGTGGCAACTGATATGTGGGGCTAATTATCATTCTTTTTTTTTTTTAACAGGTAAAAAATTTTATTTACTGATTTAAATTCTCCTAAAATATAAAAAACAGAACGGTTTCCTGAATTACAGCTTTTGGCAGTAAGTAAAGTTCAGTGCAAAGAACAATAAGCCTCAACTTCCTGTAGCAGCCTTTACTTTGCCCTAAAAAGAGAGACCATTTTCCTACAGAGACAGTCATTTAGATGAGACACACATCAAGTTTTTTTCTAAAGTGCCAAAACTCATATAATTCCTGTAACTGCAGATGAGAATTATAACTTAAATACTCCAGGTGATCGCAAATCCTGAAGAGTTCCTGGTTTCTGTGACGGGGAAGAATTTGACTAGTACATAGTTGAACTAAAATCCAGGCAAAAATGCTCTACAACTTCATCTACTGGTTTGTAATTCATTAACATATTGTAAGACTGTTATTCAAATCTAGTTATGTGGTAATAAGACCTGAGAGCATTTTGTAAAAGTTTGTTTTAAAAATCCCCAGTTAAACTTAATTTGCTAATTTTCTATTCTATTATCTATATTTTTCTTTGTTTAATCTGTCTCCTTTTCTTTCCACAAATTCCCAAGGACAATTCCTTAAAAAATTATTAGTGCTATTGTTCGGTTGGAGGTGAATTTATCCCAACAATCCTCAGGTCTGTGGATGTCCAGAGTGTAAATCTGGTGAGCCAGATGGGCTCCTACAACAACCACAGCAGTGTAGTAGGGCACAGTTTGACCGATGTTCACTCCCAGCAGGCTCAGTGGCCCCAGCATCGCCACAGTGAAGCCACTGAGCCACTGCTTGGTATCTTCACGGAACAGCAGTGCCGTGGACTTAAACCCGATCCGAGCATCATCTCTCTTGTCCTGATGAGCATAGATAGTATCGTATATTAGAGTCCACATAATTCCAGAAAAATAAAGAGGAAGGCAAACAGATGGATCACAGGAGCCCTTGACAGCAGACCATCCAAGTAATGCTCCCCAATTAAAAGTCAACCCCAAGGCTAATTGAGGCCAGTATGTAATTCTCTTCATTAGCGGGTAGGTGATGACAAGAAGTAGGGATGCTGGTCCAAGAGCTATACTGTAGTAATTCAGACACAGAAGAACACGCAGTGCCAAGGTCAGCTGTCCCCCAAGAAAAACAAAGGATTGAAAAGTTGAAATGTCTCCAGCAGCTACTGGGCGACTTGCTGTTCTTGTAACCTTGCCCCCATGGCCGCTCCTCTGTGGAGAAAGGAAGCACACTGCACTTTGCAACACCAGCTATTCAACTGATACAGGCGCTTCTCACGCTGGGTTTCAGTGAGGACACTAAATGATCCTGTTGCTTTATGTGGCATTCAAAAGTGATGCCACCATCTTACTCTGCAGAATTGAGAGGAGCCTCTCTGTTCCTTTCTGGGACGAATCTACTTTTTTTTTTATCGTAGTCCTGGTCCCACATGTCATTAATAGTACAGCCTGCTCCAGGCATCAGAACAGCTCCAGTGCCAAAGAGGGATAACATGTACCAATCTGGAAAACAACCTGTTTCAGCTGCCAGACCAATGCTCCAAGTACATGGCAGATACAGTAGCCAGGTTCCTATGGGCTTGTCCAAACGCATGAGGCGCAGGTAGGGCTGCAGAGGGCGGGGCGCCGAGTTCACGATCGCCGCCGCAGGCAGGCTCGGCCGCCGCCCGAGCGGCCCCCGCCCGGCTGAGGGCCGCCAGTCTCCCGCGTGGAGCCCACTGGCAGCGTGCGGTAAGGTGAGGGAGCGCCGCGCGAGCCCCACAGCCACACCTGCGTCCCTGCCCGTAGGCGCCGCACGAGCCCCGCGCCTGCCGCGCCCAGCATGGCGCTCCGGAGAGCGCCGATCATTCTTAATTATAGAAAAATTTCTACACAGAAAAAATCATGGGATTAGATTCAGAGCTTATTTGGATCATACATTTAATTATACTTATTGAGAAAAACAAATTCTAATCCATAAAACAGATTAGAAATAACAACACAAATCTCCTTAGCCTGCCAACGAGGCTTAATAACTGATTATTAACTTATAATATCAGTTATTATCAGAAATTACCTGTAATATTCAGTGAGCTAATTCACTGCTAGCTCTTCTAAGAACATAGGCTCCAGAGTAAAACAAAAATAAATTAAAAGAGAGATAGAGACAGAGTCAATCCTTTGCAATCTCTTTAAAGTCAAATGAAATGATTCCTTCCTGGGTCCAAACAACCTTAGGGCTATGGTGGAAGTGAAGGGAAAGAAGATCCTCATTTCCAGGGACAGCTACCTGTCCTTCCTGATTAGAGATATCTGAACCCAGAACTGCCCCCCAACAAGCCTTTCTGACGTATTTGGGAACTTCGGAAGCCACTTCTGATGGCCCCACTCTTGATATGACCCAATGACTAGGTACCCACGACATCTGGTCATTGTAGACCCCGTAGGGACTATTGCACCCACTTCAGATACCTTGGGACTCACTACATTAGACCTCATTTTTCACCAGTGCCTGTTCCAAACCATTCTAACACCTGTGATTCACCAAAGTGATGCACTACTCTTCTACATAGCAACCCTATTTGCTTTTATTCTCACTCGCTCTACTCTGCTTGTCAAGGCATACTTTTTCTCTCCATAGACTCAGTCTCTCCATTACTCCTTTCGCATGCCAATTTTGGGAAAAAGAATTTCAAATCACTCCAGTAACCCCCTGCCACCCACAGACCGAGGGAGCATATTAACCTGGGCCTAGCAGAGTAGATCAATCTGTTGCCAGACATTCTACAGACAGTTGGGCTAGCCTAAGAACCAAATAACCTGGTGTTTGCAAACAGGATACTACTTCTCCCACGATACATCCACTTCCACATCAATTATCTGTTTGTCCGCCATGATTTCTCTGAACTTCTCAGCATCACAATTTCTCCAGCACCTGGGTAGTTCCAAAGAACAGAAAGCAAAAAAACAACTGACTGAGACTATCAAAATGGGAGACACCATTAGGCTCTGCTCCCAACACATATATCCCCTGCATGTATCCCGAATTGGAAGACCAAAGCATAGAAGTCATCAACTTCATCACCTTCCTAAGTCAACTACACAATTCTCTGTGTAAAGACCCTGACTCTAACCCCTCTCTGATGCATTTACCCCGTGAAGACCTCTATTCCTATCATGTGTGTAAAGACCAAGAGATGTCACTTCATTTTTGTCATTAAAAAGCAAGTTATGATTGTTGAGGAGCTCATTGTGATTAAATATCCAGTAAACCAGTAGAAGGCCTGGGTTTCTGGCTGCTGGTGTTGTAGTATCTCTGACATAGGACTCAGTGCTAACATTGCACAATTTCCCGGGTGCACACGGTAAAGTCTGAAGCTCAGAATGCTTTTAAGCTGCATGTTTTACTGGAGAGGAAGGGTTGGCTGTGCAAGGGGTTAAGTATTTCTGTAAGAACTGTGGGCTGAATCATAAGTCCTTGCTGTTATTGCAGTATACTGAGAATCCCTTTTTTTTTTCTGAAATCATTCTAAAAGAGGCCCTTCACACAGGGAACCTGAAGAATTTCATATGTGAATATTAAAACTTTTACTCTGACAATATCAAGAACTTTGTTTAGTATGTGACAGGCAGCTAAAACTATTATGCCCACTGTGTTCAATGAGGAGCAGAATTTAGTTTAAAGTTATTTTTCTACCTTGAAACACTTTACAAATACAAATGTCTATGAAAAGATGCTTTGTTCGTGACTATGCTTTTTCTCCGAAAACTCAAATGTATGTTCGTATGTATGTGTGAGTGTATACAAATGCACACGTATAATATATGCAAAAGAAAAGAAGACCCTGGCTCTAACCCCTCTCTGATGCATTTACCCCACCAAGACCTCTATTCCTATCGTATCCCAGAGGCTGACTCAATAATCTGGTAAAAGAAACCCAAGCACATTATCAAATGGATATTAGAAGAATGGCAATAATCAAAAACACGGACAAAAAAACATTTTTGAGGATATGGAGAAATTAGAACTGTGCTAGTGGAAATGCAAAATGGTATAGCCACTTTGGAAAACAGTTTAGCAGTTCCTCAAAAGGTAAAAAATAGAATTATGTATAACCTGACAATTTCACTCCTAGGTATACACTACAAAGGACTGAAAACATAGGGCCACAGAAAAACTTGTATACAAATGTTTACAGCAGCATTATTCACAATAGCCAAAAAGTGGGAACAACCCAAATGCCCATCAGCTGGTGAATGGACGAACAAAATGTAGTATAATCCATACAATGGAATATTATTCAGTCATGAAAAGGAATGAAGTACCAAGGTAAACTACAAGATGGATGGACTTTGAAACATTATGCCAAGTGAAAGAAACCAGTCACAAAAGACCATGTATTGTAGGATTCCATTTATATGAAATGTCTAGAATAGGCAAATTCGTAGAGACAGAAGCTATGTTAGTGGTTGCTCAGGGCTGGGGCTGTAGGGGAGGAAGGAATGAGAAGTGACTGATGATGGACTTGCAGTTTGTTGGCTCTTAATAGGCTCTACGTTTCCCTCCTGTTGCCTTTTCAGACAAGTGGTGATAAAGGTTCCCTGCTATTGCTTGTCCCAGATTCTTCATCTTCCCTTATTAATTCTTTTTATCCTGTCCACATCTGTTTCTTGTTGGGACAATGGCTGGTGTCCAACCCCTTTCTCTGTGTATGTCCCTGATTTCTAACTCTGAGGCTTCTTGGTGCAGTTCCCAATATCGACTTCCTTATTCTTTAGGGAGAACCGCACTGATGGATAGAGAGTGGAGAAAAGATTGCATATTTACAACTCTTCCCTTCTCTTTTATTCTACACGTATTACTGAGAGATGTCAACTACCCAGGACACAGTGCAGGGCTTCCCTCTATCTAGGGAATTAGTGTCTTAGAGAGACAGAGATAGAAATGGGCTCAGTGGCAGCCTGGCTGTGCTCCAATGGAATTTTAAGAGATGGCCTGGTACTCAAATTGCCCTGAAGTTTTAGGACTTTAGCTATTGTTATTTCTAAACCTAATGGCTTTTGTGAGTGAGGGCTTGTGTTATATAGACCAATTGGCTTCATTTTTCCAGGAAAGGAGTAACTCATCTTCAGAAAACTAAGACAATTTAGGGCCAAGGCAGAGCCTGACAAGAACCTGTATTTATTTCATTATACAAAATACAGATCTTCCATTGTCAAAAGTTTACAATGAGTTGAATCCCTTGTCTTAGCCCAGTCAACCCCAAACCACCAAAAACAAACCCTTTGTTAGGCAAAATCAAATTTATCGGCCCATTGCTATGAAGGAGATCACCAATTAGAGAAACTGTGGTGCATCTCACCAACCAAAGCGAAAGATGGAACTAGGATAGAGAGAATTCTGGGTCAGGGTAGCGTCTGAGTTAAATTTAAATAAATCACTGTTTTGATAGGCTCCAAGCAAAGTAAGGCAGTGTAAAGTGGTCAACATACACTCAGACTGCAAAGTAGACCCAGGGTCTTGTTTCCCTGGAAAAAAGAAAGCTAAGATAGATGTGGGACACTGTGTGCAGAAACCCCTTATCTGAAACTCTGCATCTGGGCTGCAAATGCAGATGGCTCTCTGCATCAGAGTAACTTAGACACCCCCCCCCCCAACCCGGCCCAGCAAGAGTAGGTTGTTCCTCTCTTACTGATATCTTTTCAAACAACAATTTAAATCAAATTACTTACATTTCTGATAGTCTCCGATTTTAGAGAACCGTTTCTCAGCGAGGAAGAAAGTGGTAGTCACTTAACGAAGGGGATTGTTATGACACTTTCCAGCTGCTGTGTGTCCTTGGGGGAAATATTGTTTCCTGTTAACTTATGCGGCTTGCTTTATCTGTGTCTTTTATTCCAATCTGATGAATGGTAGGACAGATTTTTACTGTCCAAGCTATTTTTACTTTCTCATTGCCTTGGTGAGCTGCACTGAGCACGTAGCATAAGCAAGAACTAAATTTTGTAAATTAAGCTGCTGAGATTCTGGGGGTTTGGTTTGGTTTTTTTTTTTTTACCAGAGCATCACCTAGTCTAGCCTGGATGTCATAGAGAGTTCTGTTTTAATTAAATTCCCATACAATGAGGTACTGGCTTAGGGGCTGCTAGCAGGTGGCAGAAAACTATTATTGGAGGACGAATGGATGTATATCCACATTATGCAGTGGCAAAACATTTGATAAAATTGTCATCTGAGGTAATTTGGTGGGCACATCAAGTCCTTAATAATTTGTAACCTTAGAAGAAGAGATTGGAAAATAGAATGTTTATAGCCTGTGTTGGTTGTTAATGACGATGTTTGGCAAGGTATAAGAAATAGATGAGCTCAGAAAACAATTGGCCAGTTTGCGAGCAGGAAAGGGAATAGAGAGTGTCTACAAATTTGGGAATTAATAGGGTTGCAAAATGCAACCATTTCTGATCCACAAACAGTAAAAAGTAGCATTGAGCAATGCTCTGATAACAAAGTCTGATTAAAATAGCCCTGGAGCAAGGATCAAATCAAGATACAACCATAAGGTATATTGTTAAAATCTGTATGGGTTAAGGTGACACCTGCTATATCTTTTCAGTTGGACAAGATAGGGTGAATGAATTAAGGTGTGTCTTTCCCAACCAAATAGGGTGAATGAATTAAGGTGTGTCTTTCTCACCAAAGATAGGCCCACGGTAATTGCAGTTGAGAAAGAAAGAGACAGAGATAGAGAGAGAGGCAATAAAGCAAAGACATGTAGAAAATTCAAGATGTATGAGTAAAGAGAAATGAAAACTTATGTCCTTTCAAAAACTTGTACATAAATGTTTGTGGCAGCATTATACATAATAGAAAGAACGTGGAAACAATTCAAATGTCTATTGCTTGATGGATAAATAAAATACTGTATATCCATACAGTGAAATACTATTCATCAATAAAAGGAAATTAAGTGCAGATACGTGCTACAATGTGGATGAACCTTGGAAATATTATGCTAAGTAAAAGAAGCCAGGCACAAAGGACCGTATATTATATGATCCAGTTTATACGAAATGTCCAGGATAGGCAAATTCATAGAGACAGAAAGTATATTTTTGCCTCTTGCTGGGAGTAGAGTGAGCTGGGGTGGGAGAAGGTTGGGGAAATCGGGAGTGACTGCTAACGGGTGTGGGGTTTCTTTCTGAGATGATGAAAACGTTTTGTAAGTACTGGCAAAGTTTGCACAACTCTGTGAAGATACGAAAAACCATTGAATCTTATACTTTAAATGGGTGAATTGTATGATATATTAATTTTATCTCAAAATAAGCTCGAATTTAAAAAGGAAGTATATCTCACAAAGAACTGTGGGTATGGCTATTGGCATATGAAATTCACTGGAATCAGACGAGAATAGGACTAAATTTTTCGAGTGAGTTCAAATGCTAAAGGGACCACTAGCCTGGAGAAGAGAAATTGACTGCTCAGGATTTAAAACAACCCTTGGGCCTAACCTTCTCTGAGTAGAAAATGGGCTGGAAAAACTGCCTCACACCTAAGGAAGAGCTATTCACTCATTCCCACTTCTGATAAGGCTAAACAGGATATCATAAAAGGAAGAATCCAGTTCTTAAGGGCAGAACTGGAACTTAATTAAATAACTTATCCTATCCCAGGGTAGGAAGCCCTCCTCAGGTTGGCCCAACAGTATTTTATTTTATTTTATTTTTTTTGCGGTACACGGGCCTCTCACTGCTGTGGCCTCTCCCGTCGCGGAGCACAGGCTCCGGACGCGCAGGCTCAGCGGCCATGGCTCACGGGCCCAGCCGCTCCGCGGCATGTGGAATCTTCCCGGACCGGGGCACGAACTCACGTCCCCTGCATCGGCAGGCGGACTCTCAACCACTGCGCCACCAGGGAAGCCCGGCCCAGCAGTATTTTAGAATTGCTACAGACCTGGACTTCCAGGAGTATTTAGCTCATTTATCCTGCCTCTGACCCTCAGTGCATAGTATATTGAGGGCTGATAACTTATCTTTTTGGTTCATAAGACTTGGAGCAAGAAGAATCACATCCAGACCTAATGTAGACATAACAGGGCATCAGCCCCAATGAAGAAACCACTGTACATTGCCCAGAAGTCCTGGACTTGAAGGTTGCTGCTGTGGATAAGGCTTTTGGCTCATCTCCCTCAGGACCGCCTCTAGTGACTACGCTCAGCACAGTACCTGGCGTGTGCTAAGCACTACCTGATGGGAGTTATGCTAAATTCTATTAAAAGGTTAGCCAAATGAGGCATGGGCAGGTTAAGGAACTTGTTGGAGATCACACAGCTGGTAATGGCAAATCAGATCTTGAACCCAACTTTGCACAGCTACAAGGTCATGCTTTTCCACCTAGACCAGGAGAGCTTTCCATGAGCTGTGGCATAGTGACAACCAGTGTGGAGCAACTCCTGGCATCGTTGATTATTAACTCTTCTTCAATAAGTACCACGGTGAAATCTGTGCTGGCCTTGTAAGTATTATTGCTTGTGTGTAGTGTGTGTGTGTGTGTGTGTGTGTGTGTGTGTGTGTGTGTGTGTGTGTGTGTGTGAAGAAAGAGTCTTGTTTCACTAGCTTCTCCCCCACAAGCAAGAAAGAGCGGTCTCTTGCTTGCTTCATTGCCTCCAATGCAGGTGGTAAGTACTAAATATTTCTTTTTGGAACAGTTTATGAGGGAAGAACATTTTCAAATTTATGAGGCTCTCATGCATTTTGAGAAGAGATTTTCATATTTCACATATTTCCTTCTTTGGATCTTTCTATTTAGGGATCAGTTTAAAAATACAATCCCTCTATCTGGAGCAGAAGTGTTGTGAACCATGAGTTCCACATCTCTTGAGACTTTGAGTCACTTTCAAGGCAAAATACAACGAAAATGAAAGGAAATTTAAAAGAAATATAGCTTGGTTTCGGCTTGGAACACACCCTGATTCCATGATAGGTTACAGTAGATTGGAGACACTGGAAGAAAATGCATCATTTACCAAAACTTAAGGTGTGCCCTTCCCCTCAAGAAAACTAAACTGCTGCTTGCTAGAATTGTATCCTTAAAGTGGCATCTTCAATATATTTGGGTATTTTATTGCTTATTTAGACCAGATACCTCACTCTTAAAAACTATGTCGATGTGTGATTTTGCCACATTTTCAGTAAGCATGTATATAACTTTGGAAGCTTAACGTTATACACTTAGGACCTAGGAATAATTCCCCAAATCTCTGAGAAACAGATGGTTCAGAAGATTGGTTTATGATATCTTGTCCTTTTAAAATTAAAGACCTCCAGAACTAGATGTAACCAAAGGTCAACATTTTTTTTAAGGTTTCTTACCCTACCTATTTAGAGAGACTACAATTTCGGCAACCTGAAAGCAATTCTTGGCGATGGCATCATTCTTGAGTAGGGGACAGGAAATGGATTAGTTGACATTGTGTCTCGTTTCCACTTTGATTTCTTCACCTGCTCCACCTTAGATATACCTGGAAGGACTTGAGGATCCCCTCAGCAACACATTCACAGTCAAGGAGACTGGAACTCTGTGAACTTCGTGTCCATCTTGAGGCTCTTGGATTGTACTGAGACAAAGACGATTGAGTTGTAGACAGGAAGCCAAGGCCACCATCCTGACAATAAGGAGAGAAAGAGGGGACTCAGCAGCTGAGCTTCAGGCTGGCAGGATTCCTCTTATCTTGGGGTCTCATACTCCTGAAAGAATTTACAGTCATGTTTTTCGAACCCCGTTGCATAAAGCCCTAGGTTAAGGCTTCGTCTTGTGGATCACTATGGAGGGATGAAGCAGGTGCAAAGAGGTTGGGAGGCAGAGCACTTAGGCTCCAGACTTCACCTCTGACTGTTTCAACCAGCCCAGCTTTGTTCTTATCTACTTTACAGGTTGGGCTCTATGTCACGTAGTTTTAAAAAATAATCAGATGAAAGAGTTAAACTTACCAGAACTCCATTCAGGGAAAATAATATACGTGGTTAGAAAGAGTACTAAGGTAAGTCATTTAGGAAGGGAGGGAGCAGAAGTGAGATCTTCAAAAGCAGACTGGAAATAAAAAGATATGACCAGTAAACTGCTATCTCAGGAGGGTGGGTCCTGATGACTCCAAACTTTTGTTCCTCTGAGATGAACTGGCAGATTTGAGGACAGAGCTGAACTACTCATGAGAATAGAGGACAGGCTGAGTATTGGTGTGGGAGGAAGGGCAGACAGAGAAAATCTCTAGTTCACAGCACAGCCAGGCCGACTTGGGGGAAAAATATGTCAAATGGGATTTTCTGAAGTTGCACACGGTGGCATGTGCAGTGTCAAAAGTCCCTTTACTGTCTAACCCTCCAACACCCCACACCCCAGGTAATATTTAGTAAAACTTGCTTTGGGGCTTTCATTGTGAATAGGTTCTTCCTGGAGAAGGCAAGAGATGCTGATGAGGTTTGACAACTGATGATGTAGAGAGAAAAGACGCCGTAAGTGTTTCATTTGGTGATTCACCAGAAGGGCTCGATAGCAGTTAATAGTCAATGCTAAGGTTTATTACAATAAAGGATACAGAACAAAAGCAACAGGAAAAAATATGCAACAGGGGGGTCCAGAGAGGTTTGTCACGGGCTTCCAAGACCTTCCTTGTCCGAGGCCACACAAGAATGCTCTTTTCCCAGCACTGAACTATAGGGACGTGTGCGGAATGTCCTTGCCTGGGGAAGCCCTAATGTGCCTCAAGGTCCATGGCTTTTATAGGCCAGGGGGCAGGAGGCGGAGGGGGGCGGTACTCCTGGTCCCATAGGCCTATTCTGCTCTGCAACCAGACTTGGCAACCAAGACTCAGAACCCCAACGATGAAATCAGGTGCACATCAGCAATCTTGGTGTTGGTAAAGCAACCTGAAAAGCCAGTAGAGGATGATACGTTGCTTCAAGTGTATATAACAAAATCGTCAGTCACTCACATAACGAACATTCTGAGGGCAGCATTCCCAGGAGCTGGCCAGCGGTCACTCATGATTCCCTCGAAGACATAAGTAGTGAGCAATCAGGCTTGCTGTGTTAGTGTTTCCCTCACACTGCGTGGGGGGACTACCAAATTTGGCTGGGGTTTGGAAAAGGATGTCACAGCCACAGACTCACTTATATGTGGTAGAGGTTAAAGATGGCTTCTGGTACCTGGAGAGATCATAGGCTAGGCAAGAAAGGCTTCCGGTTGGAGCCCTCTTGTTAAAGACGACTGAACTTCACCTTTGAAGTCTGAGTGTTTGATTTCATGGTACTAGCTGTATTTATTTTGCAAGCATTTAGTACATTTTTGCTGAAATTTTGAGCCTCACCAAAACTATGCTGTGAAGGGCATATTTATTCATGCGACAGTTATATTGGAAAAAGGAAATTCAAAGAAACAGTTTATCAGTATCTCTGGGCTGTTTTATTAGACCAACCATCCCAGTTTGCCTGCAACTGTGGTGTTTCCCAGGATACAGGACTCTTCCTGTGAGAACTGTTTTCCCAAACTTAGGGGTGGGTCTCACAGCCGTGCTGTGCTGTATCACCTGCTCACCTGACTAGAGAGCAGGACCCATCATTAGCCAATGTTTATCTCGAGAGGCTGGCTGAAGAAAGTGCTCGGAATCTAACTGTAGAGCCCCACAGTGAAGTCTCCACACCTGTCACTGAGGTCTCTAGAATAAATCTAGCCTGTTTATCTAACTTCTAATTTTCTGAGGTACCCCAATCTCCTCCTAAGCTCTCTCCCTCAGCCACCATTTTTGCTGAAGCTAATTTAAGTGCATCTTCTTTACTTTGTTACCAGAAACGTAACTAAGCCAATTCTCTAGGTAAGAGCACTTCCAAGTTGAGAATCAGCCCTGGTTCTTCCGAGATGTTCCTCGGCTATTCCTCAGGCTTACTGGAAATATCTGGCTCTCTGGTGGTAGGACTGAATTTTTATCCCAAGGGACCCATCCGCCAAATGTGTATTTTAAATTTCAGATCAATAACTTGGCATCCTGGGTTCACTTCAGTATTTTTTAAAAAATGGCTTAACTGAGAACTGTATGGATTCTGTGAAAACCTGAGTCTGACACATTACCCCAGCGTCTTTCCCATGGGCACGTTAGTTGCACACAGGTGTTCAATTAAAGCTTCTCAGATGAATGACTAAAAACTCTACTAGTCTTTTGTTCTTGAGATTTGTTGCAAACTGCTGTACTTTCTAGTCACAAATAATTCTTTCCCTTTCGAACATTGTTAGTAAATGGATATAAATTTCTTGCATTAAGGTTCCCTTGCCTTTGGAACCACTCCCCAGCACACCTGTTCTAACTTCCTCTCTGTTTCAGCTTTGGATATTTCACTTTTTAAGCCCTAAGTTTTTAAGACTACCAGCAGGCCATACCTGAGAAACCCTGTGTATCTTAGTAACCTTCCTCCCAAGTGTCCATCTCTCAGGTAACCCTCAGCTGGTCTGATTCCTCTCCAGCCATAGCACTTCCTCTCCTTTGCTGGGACTACTCCACAAAGGCTGAACTCACCCGACTTCTTCCCAGGCCTGTTTCTTACTTTATTTGTGCATCAGAAATCACTTGAGTAGCTTTCTGGGAGAAAAGGTGCTCTCCAAACCTATGGAATCAGACTACATACACACATGCTCCCGAAAACTGCCTTTTTTTTTTCTTTGGCCGAGCCCAGCAGCACGCGGGATCTTATTTCCACAACCGAGGATCAAACTCGTGTTCCCTGCAGTGGAAGCATAGAGTCTTAACCACTGGACCGCCAGAGAAGTCCCCAGCAAGCTGCATTTTAAAAAAGCTCCCCAGATGTGATTTTGACGCACTGCTTAGAGCAGGCCCAAGCCTGGGTCTTCCAGATGCTAAGCATTTTTTTCATTCCTCCTCACACTTGGTTATCATCATTAGGAACTTAAAAGCAACTTAAACTTCCTGACCATTCTCTTCATTATAATCACTAACATTATATGGAACCCTACTAAGTGCTAGGTTGCTGTGCTTACAAAATACACCAGACACGACTTATCATTACTTTAAATAAAACACCGCTACTCAGGATTAAGCATGTATTTATTTTAGTTCAGTTAAAACAAACATAGGATGTTTCATTGAAACGGTGTAGCACTCTTTGCCAACAAGTCATACTGGAATTGTTGGCCTCTAACAGTACAGTGGGGATATTTACATTATATACAGAAAGCTTAACACACCCAGGTTCTCAAAGGTCTTAAATCACACTAGATCATATTTGATTTTATTACACTAGATCATTTTGTTAACTACTGCATTTTGAAAATTTAGACCTTATTTAAAATTTAAATAAGAGATCTGAACTTGCACCAAGTTTTCATGAAAAAAATGTGATGTTCAGCCAGTCTGTTTATTGCAAATACAATTTACACAGTATTTTAAATTTTTAGTGTTTACACAATTTGTTTATTGAAATCTCTGTACAGGTACTTTTGGGACCATTCTTATAGATACATAATGTGAATTCATCAAAATGCAGTTAAGAAACTTATAGGAATATATACATTTGAACCCAAGACCCAAACCTGACATTATATACAACCTATTTACAAATACATATGGACAATGTATGTACATAAGATTATCATAAATATTGAAAAATAGGTTAGCTTTAATGGATTAATGCTGTTCTATAAATAACATTACAGTTATAACTGAAACATCCACGGAAGACAGTAATGCAAAATGAGGTGACACGACAGTGGTTTTAATA
This sequence comes from Grampus griseus, assembly GCF_964374135.1. NCBI lineage: Eukaryota > Metazoa > Chordata > Mammalia > Artiodactyla > Delphinidae > Grampus > Grampus griseus. The sequence goes on from NC_139005.1 coordinate 37,314,411, forward strand.
CTGAAGACTGCTCATTACTGGGAATTCACTGTTTAGGAACCTCCAGGTAGACGAGATAGCTCCAAGAAAATCATGCAATGGAATTTACCCGTGGCAGTTGATTCTGAACCTCAAACAGCCAGGAGATTGGAGGAGCCTCCCACATCGATTTGCCGTGAGAAGAATTTCTTTTTTTCATTTCTTCCTGGTTGCCATGGTATTTTCTCCCATAAGAAAGGATGTAAACTATAGAGAACAACTCTTTACTTGGTATTCCCTGGTCAAGTCTTAAGATACACAACGAGCAATTCTTTCCAGGAATCCAACCAGAAGTGCCAATTCTTGGTCTGAGCTAGAGGTGAGGTTCTGGAGTCGAATAGAGTGCCAAGAGCCCAACTGAATGAAAGCAGTGCTGTGGAATCTGTCTTCTCACTGCCTTTCGAGATGGTCCCCACTTTAATTTTCGTAGAAACAAACAAAAACGGACCATTGGTTTCACCCAATGTAGCACTACAAGACGTCTTCCAGTTCCACAAGGGTCTTTGATTACAGACACATCTTGTCTGTAATTTAGTCACATATAATACAAGAATGCGTAACAAAAATCATGTCTGCCACATTTCTGGCCCTTGCCTAAAACTAGAAATGTTTAGTTCAAGAGAACAACCTTATAGCCAGGTGACCAATGAATGATTCCATTATTTGCTTCCCCCAACCACTAATGGAATTATGTATATTAGATTTTAGACATTATGCCTGATGAGCAAAGTACCACATTATTTAATAATATATTCACCATACACCATGACGTACAATAAATGTGCTCTTAAAGCCAAATAATTTTTTCACTTCTAACTGGGATTAAAATAGGAAGGGTGGTCATGCAGTCGGACCAATAGTTACACTCAGGTTGCACTGTTTTCCCTAGCTAACCATTTGTTGGATGTAAACAAGTAATTCTATGTTGTACGAGAATGAGATGACAAGCCAGTGCACATGAGTTTTTTAAAAAGCTTACTGCATGAGAAACCCAGTGGCCTATACGAAGAGAACTTATATTGTACCAAATATTGGTGTAACCTATGGATTAGACCTCTACTGTAGACAAAACATGAACACAACTAAACCATACATTGTCAAGTAATTCACACTTCCAGGAGCAGATGAGCATTTTGAAGAGTTGTACTCTCTGGGTAGAATAGTTTTGGCCTACAGCCATCAAATGCCCATTTTCCACTGCTGGAAGCAATGCCAAAAAAGGGCTGGCCCAAAAAAAAATCCAGAGCTGTTAACACAACTCTGGAGGCAGATGCAACTGAATAAACCCTGTTTTACCCAATTGCACTATTTGGTACCTCAAAATTAGTTATTTTATTTCCCATAGAAATATCTGCATTATCTTCCATTCTAATAGATTGAAGCCATAAATACTTCAGAGTCTAAATGAACCAAATTATTTGGGGACAGAGAAGAAAGGTGATGATGAGAGAGTTCATCTGATTTGGTATAGCCACAATCAACCAATTATCCTTTCATGGTGAAGTCTGAATGGAAATAAAAACTATGCTCCTATTCATGGTACAATGTTTCATTACATCATTTTCTCTAAAAATTATTTTGGGTAAAAAAAGTATTTGGCTTAGTATGCCTAAAAAAAGGCAAATCATTTCATAATACTAGTATTTGTTTTTAAATAACAATGAATTATTTTTTAACAGAATTCACTGACAACTGCTTTTGGATAAAGTTCAAAAAAAGCAATTTTTAAAGAATAGTGCTTCTGAGGTCTTTAAATATTTTTGGTACAAAAAAATAATAGTATTTTTCCCAATGGTTATTTCAATACTTTGCTGTAAATTAAGAAGAATTGTTTCTCACATCGAATGGTTCCATTAGGCACATTCAAGTAAAATCATAAAATATCCAAGTTAAACAATGACACAGCCAAACATGTGGCTTGATTAAAGTTAAGAGTTCGTCCATTCTCTGGAATGGAATAAAATTGTCACTTCCCTTAACCCGAGACTCGTGGTTTTGTTGTCAATATCCATTTCTATCATACAGAATAGTTTCTTTAAAAACAAAACAAAACAAACAAAGAGTTCACTTATTCTGCACTCAGAAGAACCAGCGAGGAATCTGCACTTCAAAAGGAAGTGAAACTGAAAAATTAGGTGAAATTTCATAGTAGCTGAGAGTTGACTCAACACTGGCATCAAATGGACTATCGAGTTTTAGTGGTGCTGCTGGTTAATGGCCACCTCCGGAGGCATTGTGGACCCAATCCAACACAATCAAGGTCATGCTTCCGGTCATCACCACTACGCCACTTAACAGGAAGAACAGAGCCTGCAATGAGCACACAGAGAAAACGGATCAGCAAGCAACAAAACATATGCTAAATATTCCTTTTTTTTTGCGGTACACGGGTGTCTCACTGTTGTGGCCTCTCCCGTTGCAGAGCACAGGCTCCGGACGCGCAGGCTCAGCGGCCATGGCTCACTGGCCCAGCTGCTCCGTTACATGTGGGATCCTCCCGGACCGGGGCACGAACCCGCGTCCCCTGCATCGGCAGGAAGACTCTCAACCATTGCGCCACCAGGGAAGCCCCCTCCTTCTACTTTTAAAAATGGGCTTATAATTACTAAAAGCATGTCCATAATACTTCACAGAGCTACAGTTTTACCTTGCTAAAGATAGTTAAACTGTCTTAAGTGAGTGATCAAGGGGTTATCTATAGAGTACTAAGTAACTGTATCTTTGAAACCTTCTCAAACTTTCCCTTTTCATTCCTTTGTATGAAATGAAAGGGTAAACAATTTTCTTTGCTAAATAAATTATTTCATATAATAGAACTGGACTGGGATTTTTACATTTTTTAGAAGGAAAAAAATTTAACTTACAAAATCAAATCCAAGTCATCTTAAAAATGCAGCCTGGGTCGAAGCTGGAGGTTTTTCTAAGAGACATGAGCAGGTCTACTCCTAATCCTACCCCCTTCAGTTACTGCACTACATATTTTAGGTGAAATAAGATGACAGTTGTTGGTTCACAAACAATTCTAGTAGTTTACTCAGACTACAATAGTAGTGGCGAATAAGGACTGAAAAGCAGTCTTTCTCCTAAATATCCCCACCAGGATCATTTGTGGTTAACATACCATATATTCTTTGTAAAATCAGTCGTTATTATACTTTAAAGTCTAATAGTAGCCCCCTCCCTAACCCCCAAGCTTTGCTTTGAAAATGGTTAGTCTCATTTGACTAAATACCCCATTATTTCTCTTTTATATACTCCAGGCCCATTTAAGTGCTGGTCATACAGTAGTAGGCAGTCCAACAAATACTGGTTAAACAACGTTGAAAGTTGAGTCTGTATTATTTTTACTTTACACTCTATCTGTATCTCTATTCCTAAAATATCTAATAACTTTCTTGCAGTTAACTTAAGCATACATATTAGATGGCAAACCATCTCTCACCTCCTCTCCCAATCTTCCATCTGTGAAGTACACAGTTACAGATATATTTGTTTACTAGAAACTTAAAATGAAACTACAATAAACGACATTTAGGAGACTAAAATTAAAATCAGTTGAGGAACTTCTGGCATTAGATTATTATTATTTCTCCAGTCATAATCTCTCACTCACCCCAATCTTTTGTACAGACTTCATAGGTTCTTTCTTCACTAACTTGATATAAAAGGCAGATGGAAGAATAAAAATTAACATAGCAGCTGCAGATGCACCTGTAAAAGAACATTTACCAGTTCTTAAGAATCACTTGTTATTCATTTTATAAACATTAAAATCCCTGATATTTCAAGCAACTTTGATACTTCCTAAAACTTACCAATGAAACCAAAGATATCCCTAATAGTTGGTACAAAGATGACAAGTAAATTGGTAAATGCCAAGATAGACATTGTAATGATACTATGACGCCACCAACTGAAATCTTTGGTTGCACACAGCAAGTGAGTTATGGAACTCCGGATCTGCAAAAATAAGTGGATAAATAAAAACTGCAGATTTAATTAATGAAAAAAACAAACCCCAAACAACAGGATATATATATCAACTAGCAGCTATTTAAATACTAAAATTGTACCCCTCCTCAATTGCTGTTTTCTAAATATCTGAACACTAGAAAGATCACTGTGTCTTCAATTATGGAAAAAAGTGTCCCAGGATATGTTTTTTTTTTTTTTTTTTTGCGGTACGCGGGCCTCTCGCTGCTGTGGCCTCTCCCGTTACGGAGCACAGGCTCCGGACGCGCAGGCCCAGCGGCCACGGCTCACGGGCCCAGCCGCTCCGCGGCACGCGGGATCCCCCCGGACCGGGGCACGAACCCGCGTCCCCTGCATCGGCAGGCGGACTCCCAACCACTGCGCCACCAGGGAAGCCCCCAGGATATGTTTTAAAGATGTATGAAACATTTAAAAAAAAAAAACCTTCAAAAACCCGCATCAACTCGATACTGCTGTAGCAGTGTTTCCCTTCTCCCAAAACATAGAAATCACACAAATCTTCATGTTTCACAATTCATTCCTACTGAAAGGTTACTTACTGGGAAAATAACTACAGGTACTGTCAGGGTGACAGCCACCAACACAGCCAAACGGACGACGAGAAGCAGAACATCAGCTCCCATGACGGAAGAGTAGGTATGAAGCAATTCTGACTCAACGTGTTCTACAGAGAAAGGCCAAGAAAAGAAAAAGCTTCAAGTGTGCTGTCCTCTTTGGAGATTAGTTAGAAAATCTAACTTAACGGGAAAATCTGCACCAAAGTTATTAGCTACTCACAAAACGACCACAAACTAAGAGGTTAATAAGATTAATTTGGAATTAGGGTTAATGCAATTAAAATAACATTGAAAAAAAGTTTCGAAATACCAAGGAGAGATTTAGCCACATGACCCCCATTAAAAACAACAGGAGCTAAATAGCTAAATCCCATGGTCTGGCTTACAGTGTGTGTGTGTGTGCTGTATTAATCTGAAGGGGGTGGGAGAACCTAAATGCAAGCACATCACGTAAAAAATGCCCTCGAATGGCTAATGGTAGATTTGGGAACGTGGATTCTAGAAGTCACTGACTCAACATACGCTACAGGAAATTCTAAGCTCTAAATGCAATCGTTCATCACAAATATGAAATATACCAAAACAGACCGAGTTTTTAAAGTGACAGAAGTATACATATAAAAGTATCAATTCCATTTCGTTAACTATCCTTTTTGTAAACTAGACATTATTTACCATAAAACGTCAGGTATCCAAAGAGGGCAGCAAGCAGGTACATGAGAAACATAGCAAAAAATGAGATCTTGGACACGTTCATCATTCTTCTACGGCTGCGGCTATACAAATTCAAAGGAAAATACAGATGCATACTTTAGCAGCAGTTATAGCAGTAATTGAAAATTTTTCTAGTTTTTCCAATAAATGTATATAAAAGTAGGTAAAAAGCACTCACCCTTTAAGCTCTTCATAAATGGGAAGAACAGCAGGATGACAGACAAATGAAAAGGTCAGAATTGGCACAGCATAGACAGTCTGCAAAAAACGTAAATACTTTCTTAATATCCTGATATAACAAACTCATGTTATCACAGTTCTGCAGCTTGTATTTATATTTATTAATCTTAGAATCAAAGCCTAAAATGATGTTTTCTGGCACAATTAGCTCCCACTCTTCTAATTTTTTCACTAAGTGTGATCGATATCCTCCATTTCCCAATGTATCAGTTATGAACATCAGATGATCATTTCATCTCTCAATCTATTTTAAGCTACAAACCAACACTTTCTTCTCAGTCCTCAATAATGAGCTAATCATGTTTCCTAAAGGGCAGCTATTACCTGATCTTCCTTTACCTTGGGAGTGTTTTAAAATTTCTAGTGGGTATTTTCCCTGTTTTCTTCCCTAAAATCTTCCTCTGAGGACACAAAGATTATAGTTACCTGTGAGTTGAAGATAAAATAATGTGGTTGGCAAGAATCACCTTCAGTCATATTAAAAGCCACATCAGGTACAAAAGCTGTTGGCTGTGCTAAGGTGCTGTTTACGGTTTCATTAATAAGAAAAGCAACTTCTGCAGGACAAGAAATCTGAAATTTCTTGCAAACCACCTGAAAATACATTATTTTGCATTTGTTAGACTGAATAATGTGACAGGGCTTAGAAAAAGAATCTCTAGCTTTAAAGAAAAATTATACCTACCACAATCAGAAAGAACATCATACACAACAAGGAAAGGCCACTGGTGTACCCCAAATATCCTATAAGGAGAAAAAAAAAATTGGTATTCGTTTACTAAAACAGGTTTAGGGCAAATATAACTCAATTCTGCTTGCAAGACTTCAGTGTGGACACATCAAATTTCTAATGCTTATACAGTAAGATGTAGAATAACTTAAAAATACTTGTTAATAACTAAATCAATAACAACTATCCTTTTTTATTTTTATAAAGCACAAGATGTTGTAAATGTCAACAGAATATTTGGGCCCTTTGGTAACCATCCTGCTAGAATTTTTCAAAGACCTACAAGTTCTGAATGCTGAAATTCACAAAGGTATGTTTTCGGGGCTCTTTAGCTCTTATTAATTTCTATGAAAAGGAAGCCAACCAGCTGGTGAGGCTCATTTCAATTTTCTTTAGAGATGGGTGTGCTCACCTAAATTCCTCAGCAGGGACAAGGGAAGAATGAGCACCAGTGAGACCAACAGAACCAAATAGTCACCGTTCAGATACCACAATCTGAATTAAAGAAAAGAAAAACAAGGTCACAACCAGCCACAAATATACTCAGAATAACATACATTTCTTTTCACAAGACTCGTTTTATACTTTAAAAAAAGACAGGTTTGGAAAGAGTATCGCTTATTCAAAAAGCCCACATAGACAGAATAGATTTCTAACTTTGAGCGCTCAATGAATATTCACTCAGGTTAGAGATGGGATCTCAAACAGTGTAACTTTTGTCCCACTGTTTGCTCTGGGAAGGCTGCCAGCTGATTCATAACATAAAATGCTTCTTAAAGGCTTGATACTATTGTAGGGAACAAAGTGGCATTGTTAAGCCAGTAATCTTATCTTTAAGCATTTTTAGAAAACTGTGTGCCAACTTCATCATAGCTTTAGCTCACTTTTTTTGATGCTGGAAACAAGGAAATTTTATAACAAGTTTCTTTCAGACATTTGTTAGCAAATGTACTTACTAAACATTTCAACAAGGAATTTCTCACGCTTCGATAAAATACATAGGCAAAAACAAAACAACAAAACCCAGTCCCCTAAAACAAGAACTTATTCCAGGTTGCCAAGAGTATGTTGTGACACCTTGACCCACCTTGACTCCAACAGTAAAAAGATCCCTTCTGAACTCAAGAGAAAATGTTATGCATCTCTCCTAAGCATTCTAGCAATGCCTTTTCCTTTTTAGGTAATCAACTACACCATTTAAAATCACTTATTTTCAAATTCTAATTGCCCTGTCAATTGTACTCTGCTCCCTTCAGCAATAAAGACCCCCCCTCCCAGAAAACTAATATTTAAAGATCAGCTTACTAAACTAAATTTCAAATGCCACAGAGATAACCAAACCTCTCTATTTTGAGATAATGAGCTGCATGTAAGCTGTGAAGTACATTATCCCTCCTCATGTGTACTTTAGATAAAAACCTGTTAGTCCACTCGGATGAATAACTTCGCTAGAAGGACAAGGTTTGTACAGCATAGCCATACATTTTCTGGTATGCTGCACTTTAAATATATGAAATTTCAAATTCACAAAAATCAGACAGGAATTGATTTTTAATGTAATTCAAAATGTTAATCCTAACTTAGGTTGGGGTATGAGTTATTCAACTATAATTTCTTGGGACAGTAAATATAAAGAGAAAAGGGAAGTAGTTCCAGAAAACCTGTTTTCACACGCAGGTTAGAAATTTGTTATTCAGAGTTATAGAACTAGTATAACTTGTCCTATAACTACTGTCTTTGGCCTTTCATTCTCAAAGTTTCAAATCAGTTTCCGGCAGAACTTCTTGGTCAGTTTCAACAGGAGCATTTACAAAAAATAATTTACTGATAATCATTTTGTATCCAACTTTGATAAAAATGTATCTAACCATTTTAGACTGTAATTGTTTCTTAGGAGTAACCTTACTTAGCACCTACCCAGTTGTATCTTCAATGTTCATTAATGCCTGGATCACCAAAGGTAACTCATATTTCACTATGAAGAGGTAGCTTGACATAGCTGGAGGAAAACAAAATTATACCATTACAAGTGCAAAATGTGGCATGTGACACCAAAAGTAACGTGTCACCACTCTCCGCTACATAAAGAGCAAAAAAGTCTACCCAAACTGTCCTTTAAAAATTCTTACCTCCAATGTTCTGCATTGTAATGGATCCAGAAGCTGCAAGCTTTCCAACCATTCCAAATGCCTTATGTCCCAGTTGTTCATATAATAAAGACCCTGTAATTTAAGGAACACAGAAGCATGAAGCAAGTATTTTATAAGAGGAAGAAAATCATGACAGGCATAACTGTTTTAGAAATATCAAAAATGCCACCATACCTCCTTCATTGGCAGTCTTCAAAAGGAGATGAACAGAATACAGGGAAAATATTGACACAAATGTCAACAGGATTCTGATGAGAGAAGGAAAAGGCACAGGGTTATAAATAAGCACGTCTATATTTAAAAACAATTCTTTTTGGCTTTATTTAAACATTAAATATGGAACTTGTCCTAATATTTTGTGTACTAGACAGAATGCCCCCCAAGGACAGGTGTTCACTCTCCTGACTAGAGTGTCAACAAGTTCTCTTACCTGGCACTAAACATGACTGCATCATGTCTCAGGTAATAACTCTACAGTACTGGTTAAGAACAGGGTTCACCCACTGAACCAAAGGTGCTGGGAGACACTGGAAAACCTAACTTTTCAGTGGGAGAGTTACAAGACTTATATTTTGATCCTGGCACCATGATAATTAGCTGTGTACTTGCCACTTCTCTGCATTGTATAGTTCCTTTTATCTATAAAATGGTTTTAACACCTGCCAGTTACTTGTGAAATACAAATGAGACAGATTCAGGAAAGGTCTTGAGACTACTTGGACCACGTAGATAAGCAAAGGAATGGGACTATAAAGGAAGTGGAGGGAAAGATACTGACATGTTAAGTGTCAGGCACAGCTTTACAGACAAATGGGCACAAATCAGAGAAGTAACTACTGGAACCATATACTACATTGCACACCATGGTATGGAAGACAGGCCCAGCATTGTCAGTTAAACAATGCCTGCGCTAGAACAAGCAGGCTATCAGTCCGACTGGGCTGTCTCCTCCCTCAGTACTTTCGCTTGGATGGAACAGGAGAAAAAAAAAAAAAAGAATAGAGAGGAACCAAAAGTTCTCTACTAAGTCACTACGCTTTCCTTTAGGGCACACGTCCTCTCTCATTCCAGCTTTACTTTCTTCCCCCCACGCAAGCCAAGAAGAATATAAATTTCTTTTTATTAAAAGGAACAACAACAAATCAAAATCAGGGAAACTCATAGAAAACTCTGCAAATAAGAAGACAGTCACATTTTCCAAATTCTTTACTGGCAAACTGAATACAGTACCTTATATGGTACTGGCAAAGAAACTGATGTCTCTTAGTTAAACATAGGTGGTAGCATTAAGCTGCCATTCTAATGCCCCAAGTTTCATGGGGTCTAATCTGCAGTGGAAATGACACAATCAGCCTCATCTCTAACTGGACAAAGCATGGCTTAATCAAAGACAATGTTCAAAGTGTGCTGACAAATTCAGTCCTTTCTTTTACACAGAAAGGACAATGAGGAATGAACAGACTTCATAACCCTTGAGGTCACTTTCAACCTCAAGTTGAGTCTACGTTATAGGGTAAGCTACAAGAGTTGTTTAACCAGATGATAGCAGCCATGTGGCTTTTGAATCATTTACGTCTATACCTCCAAATATACGTTGTAAAATACTGATGGATTTAAAAACTCACTTTAGCACTCTTAATATTATTTAACCATTTATTAAATGGTTGATCATCAAATTTATACAGACCCTATTAGAGTATAAATAATTTCAAAAGTGCAAGGGTAACATATCAGAATTTTGCTTTCTCTTACGAAACAAAGGTGCCATGTCATCTCATGTAAATTCTGCACCATAACCACACTGGGAGCATTTAAAAACTGCCTCCAGTTTTTATATTAAGAGTTAGGAAGGGTTTCAAATATTTAACAATGATGCCATTCAAGTACCCCACTAAAAACTTTGAAACTCTAGGGTCCTTTCTACAAAAATTCCTGGCTCTTGGTCTTAGATGTCAAAAAGCCTCATGCTCATGAAGCAAGCTAAGTGAATCCTAGCTTCCAAAGCTCAAAGCCATGCTTAACTTCAGCGTGGAATTTCACCACGAAGCAGAGCTTTGCGAAGGTCTGCTTTTCTTTTCATGAACATTCTATTCTGCTAGAAAAAAATAACTTGAGTAGAAGGCACCAGTCAGTTAACTAAAACATATCTGTAGCAAAGAGACAATTCCATGCTACGTACATATGTGGTTTCTTTGCCTGATAGTAAATCACACTATCTTCCACTGGAAGTTCCTTAGCCAGGAGCCCACAGAAGCCCAATCTTAGTTGCTATGATACAAACATCACTGAAAACGCATACTAAACTTCACATGTATTTTTCTTTTATGCTTGTTTTTTCCTGGGAATAAGGTCCATACTTTTACATTCTCCAAAGGTCAGTGACCCCCCCCAAATGGTTAAAAACTGCTGTTCTAAAGTCTTCTACAGCTCCAAAATTCTATTCTAGGTATTTACGCTGGAAAGCACAGGAGTAACTAATTCTAACTGGACAACTAGGGGGAAAAAAAAGGGAATTCAAAGCAGGTACTTATTAAAATATTCATCTTTTGCTGTGGCAATCACATAGACCTGGAAGAGATAAATATTAAAAAGAAAACAAAAAATAAATTAAAAAATCACATATGGGTTGCTTTTCAGGGTCCAGAAAATTGACTCACTTTTCTTAAAAACATGTTCTAGGTTAGACAAATACCACCACACCCTATATATTAAAAAAAAAAAAAAGTTGTTTTCTTTCTGTACAAAAGGAGCCACAGGTCCTTGGGGAGGCTGTCAATTTACCAAACTGACTTGAAGGATACCATGCTTTTTAATATTTCTTGCTTCAGAGTTTGCCAGAATAAAAATTCTACCCTGGATTTATCAACAGTTCTTTTTAAATATTCAAGCCCTATTCAACTGTAACTATCCCCTTTGACTTTAAAGACTTTTTGGTTTAATTATCGGTTTTAAGAGTTGTGCTAATTTTTCCTACCTAATTGGCTTTTTTGATATCATGCAGTTACGTAGCAGAATAAAGAGATTTTCAGATTTCTCATATTTTAACTTTTAAGCAAATGATTTTTAAGCCAACTACTTCAACTGTAAATTCAGTCTCTGGAGCCAAAATATATGTTGTATCATCATATTTACTGCCCTGCATGGCAGACTCACTACTTACACATACTTACATAAAAAGAGCAATTCCAGTATTAGCCATGGCATAAGAAAGCCCAAGGATTCCACTGCCCACAATCGCATTGCTCAGATTAAATACTGACATTCCAAAGGAAGTAGTACCTGGATGCTACATAGAGGGAAAACGATAACCAAACATATAACAATAATTAAATGGAGAAAACCAGCTTTGGGCAAGTTAGATTTGAAATCTAAAAGTAAAACTATTCTTTTACTCCATAAAGCCACAGAAACGTAAATTATTTTTAACTTACAAAGTCTGTTTCATACTTCTTCTTCCCCAAATTCGACTCAAGTAAAAAGTTCTGGTTTTCAGGATCTACATCTGCATAATGGCTACAAAAAAAGAAAAAAAAATCCTAAATTGGATTGAAATATACAAAGGAATGCTTCAACACAAAACGGTCCCCGCGTTTAGCTGTCACACATCTTTACTTAAATGCGTATTAAGTAGTAGTCGACTTTCACACGACACCATGTCATGGCAACCACCGGATAATCTTCCAGAGATTACACGCTCTCTCCAAACGCTACAGTAATTTAAAGCAACAGAAGAAGAGTTCCAGGTAAAGAACCTCCGATGCACACAGGCCGTTTTTTAAAAAGCACACAACTTCTCCCACCTTTTCAGAGCAGCTTGTTTGGTGGGGTAGGAGTAGTTGAAGTCACTGTTGGAACTGTAGCTGCTGCTGTCCTCATCTGGGGAAATACTGAACCTTCCCATTTCGGCTTTCTTCATGCTGGTCGGCAGGAGGAATCAGGCGCAGCGAGTAACGCTCGGCTCCTTTTGTCCTTGGAGATGCACTGGCCCGCGCGGCTGCCTGTGAAGGTAGAGGCGGCGCGTCAGGACTGCAGAGCCCGCCCTGGTCACGTGACGCCGCCGGGCGGCGCTGCTAGGCTGATTCATCCCCGGCCAGGCGAGTGGAAAAGTACCAGCCGAGCGCGAAGGGCGGGGGCGCGCGCCGAGGGGCGGAAAAGTACAGACCGCGGAGCCGCGGAGAACAAAGATGGTCCCCCTGCAGCGCTGCGCCTGCGGAGGCCCACGCCCCCCCGGACCCCGATGACCCTCTCCAACGGAATTTAGTGTTTCTCCCTCTCCATTCTCTCAAGTTTCACGGGAGGGGTGCGGGGGCTCTGTTTTGCTTTTCCCGCAGCCTCCTAGGTCGTGCACAGGCACGCAGGTCAAACATCCCACCCAGGCATTGGCTAGGTGTGCACTGCATGTAGCCCAGGCGCACAGCTCCCCCTTTCTAACATTTACAATAGCAATGCCGCGTAATTCGTCCTTTCACACCTGGAGCCCCCAGATGGCGAAATGCCTCAGCAGCAGACAGACTCGAAGGGGGCGGAAAGGGCGAACATGAGTCCTCTCCCGAGAAAGGGAGCAGAGGGCGCGCAGAGGCGTCAAGGGTTTGTTTACACGCGCACGCCCGTGCCCTCGAGCACACCAGTCCACAGGCATTTGGCTAGCGAGCGCTTCACCCGGCCGGCCCCTCCTCTGCCCGAAAAGGAAACTGATGCAATATCGATCGCCGATTGTCAAACGTTCCCGCTTGTCTTCCCCAATCCTGGCCTCCGCTACACTAAAAGCCCGAACCCACTCCCGTCGCCCCCAAATTCCAAGACCCGTTTATGTAATTATTTTTATTAATTCAATTCAGTCACAAGACTTGTCGCAACGGAGCCTCGGGGCCCGGCTGGCTCCCCTCCCCCTAACAGGAGGATGCGGCTCCGCTCCGGGCGGGCACGCGGCCCCCGCGCCCCTCCCTCGCCCGGAGGAGGGCCGCGACCTCGGTGCGGACCGGGATCGAAGGCTGGCTAGCACACCGAAAAAGCCCTCCCCAGGAGTAAACGACCGCGGCAGCTGCCTTCCCGCCGCGGCCCCTCCCGGACGCCCCTCCCCCACTCCCGCCCGGGCCCCGAGCCCTTTGCAGACGCCCCCGCGCGCATTACCTCCGTAGGCTCGACTCCTGTATCCCGGAAACAACACGCAAACGCCTTCGGTGAGTTTTTCTCAAACAAAAATTGTAAAAAAAAGAAAAACAAAACGGAAAATCCAACTAGAGGCAGGAAAGCAATTTTAACTAAACAAGGAAATGGCAAGTTGCCTCTCCAATCGTCCGGCGTCCGCCGTCTGAAGGGAAAGGAGCGAGTGTGCGGGAACGCGTGGTCGGGCAGCTGGCGGTTCTGCAGGAAAAGCGCTCCAGCTCGGCAGCCTCGCGCGGCTCTGGAGCCAGCGGCGCGAGCGGCGGGTTATAGCGGCCGCCTTGGAGGACGCGTCAGTGGGCGGGGCCCCAGCCGCCGGGTGCCTGCTCTTTGTGTATCAACACCACCTGGGCTCCGCCCCCCGCCCGCCCGGGCCCGCAAGGCCCCACCCCGCCCCACCCGCGTCCGTCCCCGGCGGCTGACTCGGGCCGCCTAGCCCCGCCCGCTGGCGCCCCCCTCCTCCCGGGCCAACCCCGCTCTGCTGTCTCCTGGTCAGCCTTGGAAAGACGCCCCCCGTGCTTCCCCCGGTCTGTCCCTTTCAGCCCGGACTGGTGCCCAAGACATGCGGTTGTCTTTCAGGAACCTTCTCCTTCAAATACCCTTTTGTCCGAGTTTCCAGCAGGCTTTGCTTTCTCCTTGAGGCTTTTTGGGGACACATCTCACCCACCCAATCCTTTCCTGCCGGTTATTTTTGTGATTTACATGGGGGGGTTTCTCTAGCAAAGTTGGGCCAACGCAGCAACGTTGTCTCCATGGTAGGTTTCTGTTCTCGTTCTTTCTTCTCCTCCTAGACCTGCTTTCACTCTTCAAAACTAGCCTGATTAGGTCGGTTGACAGCTCCATTTCGGGAGATCCTTTCTATACGGACACGGAAAACCCTATTAAGGGTAAAGCTACGTCCTGCCCAATAAGCCAGACTCCTTGAAAGGGGTCCTTGGTTGGGGGCTTCGCTCTTCCGATGAAGTGTAGGAGTCCCACTTTCCTTCGCAAACACATTGCAGTCATCCCACCACCCCACCCCAATTGGAGAGCTCTCCTCGCCTCTCTCTCCTTGTATTTACATAAGCGCTGCCTCGGTTGGAATGCTGGTCCTCCCCTTCCAGTGTTGATGTGGTCTTGCTGAGCCAGGCAACTAGGGGGCCCCTTCGCTGTGGAATACTCGGTGCTGCCGGAAAGGCTGGAAACAAAGGCCTCTTAGGAGAGAGAATTGTTGGTTGAATGAATGAATAAACAAACGATCTGACTTACTGCTCTCTTCCTTTTGAGGACGTGGGAGAGATTGGGCAGGGTTGGGTGTGATCACAATTTTTGCTTTCAATGTTTTCCTGAGGAAATCTGTACAACTGTCTATTTCCGTGGCACGTGAGGCTGCGGGTGCCCTCGGCCTGCACCAGTGTTCATGATTGACGTGGGGGGACGCGATTTCCCCTTTATACAGCTTTCTTCCCCCACCCCTTCGACTGGTCAGACCAGTCTCACCTAAACAATACTCTTGCTTGCTTTAGTGCCCAGCTTTTCACCATCACTCAAGGCTTAGTCACTGAGCCTCGGGAAAGCCTCCCTCCTCACCCCTCTTATTGCAGGGACTGTTTTCTAACCCATGTGGCGAGGACTTTTTAAAACCTATGCTGTCTTGTACTCAAAATTGTTCAAGTTTGTAGTCTTACCAGGGAGACTGTGAGCTCCCCAGGGCAAGTTTGGCACTTGATACACATTTGGGGCTGAAAAAACTTACCTTTCTTCCATGCACATTCCCTAATAACACCGATCAACTCTTGTCTGGAAAGCAATCTTAGTAGTGGGTTAGAGAGGACTCGCTGGAAGTTCCTTTCTATCAGGTTTCAACTGATGAAAATCAAAAGATCTTAAATCAGTTCTTCATCCAGGTTAGTCCCCTGCATAGTCAGAGGTGGTTATGGTTGGCAAATCCTACTCTCAGACTAGTTCTCTTGTCCATTGGATGTTTTGGTGGTTTGGATTGCAGTGCAGGCTTAAGGAAACCCATAAAATTGAGGGGGTGTGTGCGTGTGTGTTGGGGGGAGGCCTGTAATCCTGTTCTGACTTCTCTATGACAAGAACCTGAACAGTAAATGACAAAAAAGAGGGGGAGGTATTGAAACATTGATTTTTCGTTTGCAAATTTGATTCATGTTTTCAAAGGCCACTTGAGGCATATCTGGTTACTCAAGTGGCTTCCAAGTGAGGCCTGATGTGCTTGAGTTTTTGCCCTTATGCCCTGGGCTAGAGTGCATGGGACACAGTACCCTGACCCAATTTCTAGGAAATTATACCGCCAAATTCTTGTTGGTCAGAAGTGCTATGACTTTGCTCTATTCCTAAGCAAATGTTTTAGCAGAACAGTGTCTTTCAGACCTGCAGAATGGGACCCAGGAAAGGACAGTGATGAATTCAGTGGATTACTACACGCTTTTTTTTTTCTTTAATTCAATAGAACAAAATAGAATTTAAAATATCAGTATGCCATATATAGTAATGCTAGCACTATTCTATAAAACTAATTTGGATTATGTACAAATATGTATATATTCTGAGTTATGAAGTAAAATCTATTTCTTACTGTGGGCTGGGATCAAAGAATTTTGAAAGCTACTAAGAGTAAACCTATCCTAAGACAGGAAAATAATCACAAATACTAGTTGCCAACTCTGGATTTTCAGGAATGCACTGCATTGTCAAGATAGGTCGGTAGAAGTTTTTAGGGAGGGTAGATAGCTCTCTTCTGTAGAATTATTTGACCATTATCACCTAATAAAATAGAGTGGGTCTGTTTCTGGGGGCTCTAGCTGTTTCCCAACCTGTGGTTGAACAAGATCGTCTTCAGGATGGTCCTCAAAATTCTATTTATCCAGCATTTCAGTTTGCCCGAAGTGGGCTCCCACATTATATTTGCTTGTCTCTACCCTTCATGTCCAGCCGAGTAGTTTCATTCTCAGGTTGGCTTTCGTGGCTTCCCTTGAAGTGGCACTAGCCTATATTTCCATCCTAATCCCCCACTGTTCCTTGTGGTAGGCAGCTTCTGAGATGAAGCTCAATGAACCTCACCTGATATTCATACTCATTTGTAATCCCCTTTCCTTGAATATGGGTTGGACCTACTGATGTGCTTCTATTCAGCAAAAGTGATGGTATGTTACTTCTAAGATTAGGTTACAAAAAGTCTCTGGCTTCCGTCTTGTTCTCTCTTGCTCTCTCCCTCATTTGCTTTGAGGGAAACCAGCTGCCATCTTGTGAACTGTCCTACAGAGATGCCCACAGGGCAAGGAACTAACGTCTCTGTCAACAGCCCAGGGAGGCCTGCCAAGAGTCACAAGAGTAAGCATTGAAGCTGGTCATGGCCAGCTGAACCTTGAGATGACTGCAGTCCCAGCTAATACGTTAGTGAGAGGACCCAGCTAAGCCCAGCCTGGATTCCTGACCCACAGAAATAAGTGATAATAAATGTTTGTTGTTTTATGCCACTAAGTTTTGCAGTAGTTTATTACTCGGCCATTGATAACTAATACATTCCCCTTCTTCTACCCTGTGCGTTTGCCACTGTTCTCGAACCCTTTCCCATATCCCATTCAAACTTTACCCACCGCTTGGAATATTCTTCATACCTCCTCTTCCCTGCTATCACCATGTATCTAAACTCTTATCTTTCCTTTGAGGCCCACCTTAAATGCCAGACCTTTCATTAATTTCTCTTTATTTGATGCTCCCATTTGCAACTGATCTCATTCTATTCAATACTTTGAACGTAGTGCTTTGTAAGTATCTTTTTGTGCCACTTCTTTTCGTGTTGTCTATGTACGACATTTTCTGTTAATATCTTTTAGGGTAGAATCTGGCTGATCACAACTGACCTAGTCACTTGTAAAAAGAAGGTACTTTTTGAGTATTTGGATGAATGAAATACACTGAGGTACCTATTTAAGTACCTACCACTACCCGAATTATATTTATTTATCTGTTTACTGTTGGTCTCCCTCACTAGAATATAAGTTCCATGAAGGCAGAGGTTTAATCTGCTTTGATCACTGTTAGCTCCAGTACCTAGAACAGTACCTGGTAATACATTTTTGTTGAATGAATAAATGTAGGAGTACACAGTAGAAAGCATATTATCTAATATGTCTAAACAGCATCTATCTCATTCCTTACTGGTCAAAGCAGAACTCTTTTTTTTTTTTTTGCGGTACGCGGGCCTCTCACTGCTGTGGCCTCTCCTGTTGCGGAGCACAGGCTCCGCACGCACAGGCTCAGCGGCCATGGCTCACGGGCCCAGCCGCTCCACGGCATGTGGGACCTTCCTGGACCGGGGCACGAACCCGTGTCCCCTGCATCGGCAGGCAGACTCTCAACCACTGCGCCACCAGGGAAGCCCAAAGCAGAACTCTTGACTTCCCTAGCAAAACTGTTCCTCTCCTAATTCTTTACAATTTAGAAGTATAATGCTACCATTCATGAGGGAGCCCTCCTTTTCCTCAAATACCCAATCCATCAGCAAGTCTTGAGGGTTCTGCCTCCAAATATATTCAGAATCTTGCCATCTCCACTACTCGGATCCTAGTCCAAGCGGCCATCGCCTCTCTCCTGGATCACTGCAAACACCACAGCCTAACTCATCTCTGGGCTTCCGTTCTTGGTGTTCATTGTCTGCTCTCCACCTGGCAGAAAGTAAGATCTTCTCAGAACGTAAATGAAATCCCTTGCTTAAAAGAATAAATTGTGAAAGCCCTCAGTGGTTTCTAATTGCAACCAGAATGAAGTCCATATTCCTCACTCACCATGGCCTTACCTGGTTGTGCCCTTGCCTACCTCCTCAGCCTTGTCTCCTGCCACTCTTTTCCTTTTCTTTTCTTTTCCTTTTTTTTTGTTGCATCATTCTATCTTCTTTTAAAATTATTTTTTATTGGAGTACAGTTGATTTATACTGTTCCTTTTCACTATGTATTAGCCACAATGATTTTCTTTTTGTCCCTGAAATACTCTTAAGTTATTCCCTTTTCAGGGCACTGTACTTGCTGTTTCTTCCACCTGGAAATCTCCTTGTCTCTATGTTTGGGTAGCATCACTTAGGTCTGTTTAAATATCACTCCTGAAAAAAAAAAAGTCTTCTGGACTTGCCTGGTGGCGCAGTGGCTAAGAATCAGCCTGCCAACGGCGGGGACACGGGTTCGAGCCCTGGTTCGGGAAGATCTCACATCCGTGGAGCAACTAAGCCCATGTGCCACAACTACTGAGCCTGCGCTCTAGAGCCCGCAAGCCACAACTACTGAAGTCTGCGAGCCACAACTACTGAAGCCCGTGTGCCTAGAGCCCATGCTCCACAACAAGAGAAGCCACCGGAATGAGAAGCCCGCGCACTGCAATGAAGAGTAGCCCCCGCTCGCCGCGACTAGAGAAAGCCCACACGCAGCAACCAAGACCCAACGCAGCCAAAAATAAATAAATACATTTATTTAAAAATTAAAAATAAATTATTCTAACTTATAAAAAAAGTCTTCCTTGGCCATCCTAGCAAAAGTTGCCCCTTGCATGCAATCTCCATTTCCTCATTGTCGTATTTTAGTTTTTGTATTTTTTCATGGTATAAGAACAGATTATTTCATTATTTGTTTATTTGCCTATGATTTCTTCCCCCTTCCTGCATTTTCCCTCTCAAACTCCTTTCTGGAGACAAGGATAAGTAAGGATAAGTCTTTTGGTTTGCTCATTGTTGAATCATCAGTGCCTAGAACAGTGCCTCATACACTGAAGGAGTTCAACAGTGTTGATTGAATTAGCACATTTAACTTTATCCATCAGTGCCTAGCACATAATAAACGTCTGTTGCAATGACTTGATGGTAGAAAAGGACAGATTTTTCCTTGAGGCCAGTCTTCTGTAAGCCACAAGCATGAGAACTGATTTCAAGAATTGCTTTCTAATGGCTTCATTTTACCTAATTAATATGACTTTTTGCAATGTACACATTTTGACATTCTTGTCCAGACAGTGTTATTGAAAATTCAAGTATGGACACTGGCATTATGGAGGAATAGTGAACTCCCACCCCCGCCCCCCATTTCCCTTCAGCTCAGATGCCTCCCTTTATTCCAATGACTTCCATATTTTCTTAGCATTAATCTCTCCCAGGTTCCTCAATAAATTCCTTTCTTTTTTTTCTTATCATATTTTATATTTTATTCTTGAGATTATGCTTAGTAGGGGCCCAACAAATGAAGGGCTATATTTTATCTTTGTTAAGACAGCTCCTAAGCCCCAAGCAATAGTAGTAAGTCTGAGCACCCAGGTGACTTTGGTGTGTTTTTCTGGTATTGAAGGATACTCTACTAGGTAGCAGTTGCTGTGTAAAAATTATTCCAAAACTCTGTGGCTGAAACTCTCAAAGTTTGTATGAATCAGAAATTCGAGAGCAATTCAATTGTGTGTTTTAGCTTGGAGTCTTTTATGAGGTTGTAGCCATATGATAACTATTTCTGTAGTTATCTGATGGCCTAAGGTTGGATGATCTGTTTCTAAGGTCACTTACTCACATGCTGGCAAGTTGGTACTGGCCAGTTGATTTTTCTCCAAGAAGGTTTCTCCACAAGCCTGACTGAGCATCCTCATGACATGGTACGTGGCTGATTCCAAAGCAAGTGATCCAAGAGAGATCAAGGCAATGCCTTTATAAACTAGACTTGGAAATCACATTTTATATTTCCGCCATATTCTACTAGTCACAAAAGCAAGCCCCGATCCAATGTACAAGGGGATTATACAAAGATGTGACTACCAGAAGGTAAGGATCGTTGGGGCCTTCTGGAGGCTAGCTACCACAGAGAGGTTGTCAGTAGCAGAAGAGTTTTTATTGCAAGAAACACAATATGCAATTATAAGTGGCTTAAATAATGACACTTACTATCTCGTATAATCGGAAGTCTACAGATAGGGCAGTCCTAAGGGTAATTCTTTTAGGCCTCTAGTCCTAGCCCTTTTAATCTCCTCAAAGATTAAGAGCTCACCGTCTTTTCATTCTGCCATCTTCAGCATGCTGGAGCTATTGCCTGTCATGGTCACGCGTTGGCTGCAGTGGTTTCAGGGCTCATGTGCAGACAGGGCCACATCCACTGAAAAAGAAAGAAGTACCAATTCTGTGAGTCAATTTTATTAAGAGAGATGATATTTCCGGGAAGTACTGCTGTGGATGTCTCTGATCCTACTGGCATGGTAACATAGTCACGCAAAAAAACCACTTTTTATTATGAATCCATACGTTCACAAGCATTAACGTTTTGTGAGTGCATACCTCACCACTCATTGAAAAGGAAAATTATGGTGTGCACAGAAACTCAACCTTAAAAAAATTTAGCAATATTTAGATAGCTTTACAGACATTTTAGTATAAACATATTTATGTCAGGACTGTAGAACTTCCTAGAGTATCAGTACTCTGTTTATCTCATCTCCTCACCAAATAAAGGGGGAAGAAATGACTTGATTAAAGACCTTTTTGTGGTTTTTACCCAATGGCATTTTCCTATGACCTTGGAATGGTCCATCTTGGTAGGTGTGGTATATACTAATGAATATGAATGAAAACAGTGTCAGAAAGATGATGGATTGTTTTAAATTGACCATGGTTCTTTCACTGGGTAAACTTGACACCTGCTAATGAGCAGTAAGCGACTTTAAAATTTCAGACTCATAATTTTCCAAAATAGAGCGATTTAAAAATACTTTTATTTTTACGCTTAATTGTTAACAGTCTGTTTTCTTGTCCAGAGAAAAATGACAGCGACTGAATGATGTGTTCTACTCAAAACATTCTTAAGCCACCATGGACTTATATTCCTGGCCTTCAGTCAGTTTCCGTATCTTTCTTTGCCCAGAGCTAAGATACTGAAATAAGAATTTATTAAAATTAACATACCTGCAATTCTGGTTCTTAGCTGGAAAGCATTTTAATATCTGGGCTTGGTTCCGGGATCTTTATTCAGGTAAAACTCCCACTGTTTTGGACGAAATCTTTGGTACCTGGTGTCCGATTAAGACGCCTGCGTCCACCTCTAACTAACCTCATCGTGAGACACCTGGTGCCGACGCCACTTCTCAACCCCCCTCCCCATTCAGCGACACCCATCCGAAAGGACAGTCCAAGAGTCCACCAGTCGAGGAAACTGTGAAATGTTTGCTTTCTTGAAGTGATCCACGCACATTAACACACCCCTTTTGAGTGAAATATCGTCATTGTGTAACCATTTGTCACCCCTGGGTGGGTGAGGCCAACGAACTCCCCAAAGTTGCTGTCTCAGGAATACATTTTATTCGTGGCTGGAAAAACGAAGTGGGGAATGTTACGGGGTAGGGAAAACAACTTGTTTATTTTCCTGGTGGTAAGCGGGGGTCAGTAAACTATTTACAATAGGGCCGAGTACACGATGTGTTCGAACGACGAGGCAATGCAGGGCGTTAAATGAGTAGAAGGCAAGACGCCCACTGGAACCATCTCCTTCCTTTGTCTTCCACCCCCCCCCCAAGAGGTATGGGGGGGACCCGTGTCACGCGGATCGGAGGTGGCGGGGCCGAGGGGGCTGCGGCGCCCCAGAGGCGAAGGCGAAGGCGCCAGGACGCCGCTCCCCGCCTCTCAGGATGCCAGCCGGGTACACACAAGGTCGGGGGCAAGACCGCACGGCGGCTCGGAGCTCCAACAAGGGTCGCTAAGGAAGTGAGGGCTGCCGGCCGGAGGGCTAGCGGCGCGGGCGGCGCCAGCCTAGGAGAAGGCGGCGGGCGGGGCGTGCGCAGCGCCGCTCCCGGGGAGAAAGGAACCTCCACAGCGGCGCGCCGGGCTGCGGCCGGAAGGCCGGGGACCGCGAAGGGGGTGGGGGTGGGGGTGGGGGTGGGGCAGAGGGGAGAGAGGCGGGGCCTCGGGCGCGCAGCCCCAGTAGGTTTCCGAAAATTTTCCACTAGGGCTCCGAGCGCCAGTGCCGCCGAGGCGCAGCCCGCCCCTGCGCACCCGGGGCCACGTGACGGTGACTCAGCAGGCGCCGCCTCCCGGACCCCGGGTGGGGTAGCGGAGGGGAGAGGAGGGGAACCGGGGAGGGGAAGGCGGGGGGGAGGAGAAGAGTGAAGTGATGGGGGAGGCCGGGGAGTCCAGGAGAGAGGAGACTAGTGGTGCGGAGACGCGAGCCTTTATCTCGGCCCCCGCAATGCCCCCTTGGTCCAGCTCCGTCAGCTGGGAGGCTGCCAAGTGCACGCCAGCCGGGCTCGCACCGGGCGCGCCCAGCCCGCGCCTGCGACCTGCAAAACCTACACTGCTCTAAACATCAGGGCTCTTCTCGGGGTCCTTTGAGGAAAGCCGCAGGGGGCCTCGAGGCCCTGCGGAGTTTTCACGGACTCGCCTGGCCGCGTGGGAATGCCCTGCTGGGGAGATTGCAGTCTGGGAAGCGATCACGCCCTGTTGGCAGCTGTCGGTGCCTGTGTACGTGGCTCTTGCCGTAGGGTACTGTGGCTGTGAAAGCGTGCACCGGAGGGAGGGACGAAAGGGTGAGAGGCCTTGACCCATCCCTTGTACCCGGGGAGTCCCAGAGACACTGGTATTTGTCAGATGAAACTCCCGGACCCACGAGGAAATCCTCGAGGATTCGGTGAACGTGGGATTTGTTGTGCAGCAGGTTCCAGATGGTTCCCCGTTAAGACTTTTGGAAATCGAAATCGGCGAAGATTTCCTCTGATTCTTCTATTGCGTTGAGTAGACATTACACAGACACCCCGCCCCTATCTCTGCTCTTACAAGGAAACATTTGTTCCAGAAGTATTCCAACTGCTTCATCTCCAGTGTTTTTTTAAGTTCTTTCTAGTAATTGTGACCGTTTCCTTTTCCTCAAGTCGCTCCATCAAAGTCTTGGAAGCAAATTAAAAATATATATATACTAGCCCGAATTAGGAAGTTAAGATCTTTGTTTACCGACTGCTTTGCCTGGGAAGACAGCGTTATGGATTTGCTCTTTTCAGGTTTCCTCACAGTCTGTTCTGGGGGCTTTTTTCTCTCACTCCCACCTTGAGGCAAAAGTACAGACTGGGGACTTGCCGGATGTCCCTTTTTTTCCACACCAGTTTTAACTTTCCCACCAGAACTGTGTGTATTGTTTTCTCGTAGGTTTCTGCAATTAGAATTATTGTAATTAATAAGAATAGCTGATGTCCTTGTAGTCCTTGGGGCGGGCACTATTTTCAGTTGTTTATAAATATGCGATTATTTAATTCATCCACTGTGTGAAGTAGGAGCTGTTATTGTCCCATTAACCAGCTTAACTTCATTCCTTAGAGATAAGAAGTTGAGGCACAGTCGAGTTAGATAACAAGTCCCCTCCAGCTTGTAAGTGAAAGAACTGTAATTTGAACCCAAACTGTCCGAGGTAAATCCCACGTTGTGCTCACAATGCTATAGAAATTCCCTACTAACAAGCATAATTGCATTGAAATATTAAATTTACATTTCGTTGGGGATTTTTTTCCTTTTACTTATTTAGCCTTCCTAAAGTTTATTTCGGAGAAATGTCTAAATTTAGTTTGGATAGAAAATCACACATAATTTAAAAAAGAAACTCGTAAGAAGAAACCATGCATCCCAGGGCAGTATTACATTTTTCTTGCATGGAAGATTATTGAAATATTTGACCTGGGAACTTATTTTCCTTCGGAGAAATGTCTCCACATATACCTTTAGCGCCTAGGACATGGTAAGCCCTCCAGGAAAATGATGAAGCTGTTCAATCATCAGTTTGAATAATATATATCGATTGAAATGTACTCAAGAAGTGAACACCCTTGAAATGGTCGATGACATAATGCCCAATGAAAAGGAAATTTCCACAAAGAAATATAAATATTAGGTGGATTCAATAGGGAAGATACTCCAGGTTTTTTTTTTTTTCTTCCTGGAACTTTCTTTTCTGCTCTTGAAGCCTTCCCTGAGCCTCCAAGACTGGGTTAGAAGCCTCTTCTGTGTGCTCCTGGGGCACCTAGAATCTATGCCTGCAGTGGTACATTGTATTCTCATTGCTTGCTCACCTGACTCTACTTCCTAGAAGATTCTTAAGTTTCCGGAAGGGCATCCTGTCTTTCTCAGCAGTGTGTCACCAGAGCTCAGCACAGTTGTTTGTCCTAAAATAGGAGCTTAGTAAGCAATACTAGTTAAAAGGATGAGTTTACTGGTCAGCCTTGTCTTGTTAGGATGTACTGAGTTGGGATTTAACAGAAACTGTGAGACCAGTGTACCCACTGGGACATAGTCTCTGTCCAAACTCCTCCCACTTTCCTCCTTTCTTATATTTCCTTGTTTTCTTTCTCTTTCTTCCTATCTATCTATCTATCTATCTATCTATCTATCTATCTATCTATCTATCTTTCTTTCTTTCTTTCTTTACCACTAGATATAAACTACCCGGTCAGGGATATATATTTTGAGCATGGGTATATATCCCATTGTCCAACTTGTTATTTTGCACATAATAGTTTTTTGATGTTTATTAAATAAGAGCAAAAACAACCTCTGAAAAATTTTGTCAGGTTAGCTTACTTTATTTCTGCACCCAATTAATAAATAACCCCAGTCTTAATCCTGACCTCACAATTTGGGGTCTTTAGAATGATAGAATCATAGGATTTTTTTTTACAGCTGAGGGGAACCTGATAACTCTCTAAGACAGCCAGTAGCCACAAGAGGCTATTTAAATTTAAATTGATTAAAATTAAATTAAAAATTTAGTTACTCAGTAGCATTAGGTACATTTCAGGGGCTCAACAGCCACATGTGACGAGTGGCTCCTCTATTGGGCAGAGATTTTCATTATTGCAGAAAGTACTATTGGACAGAGCTGATAGTTACCAAAAATAGGTAAAAGGGCATAGTTTTATTAACTTAAATATATTTCTATTACTAAAAAATATTTCAGATTGCATAGCAGTTCTTTTACATACAAAGAACAACACATTCCTGTTTCAGATGTGTGTTATTTCACATAAACATTTTTTTCTTAACAGTTGTATTTAACGCACATTTAAACATATTCAGAAGAACGGATGGTTCAAAAGGATTCCTCTTTGTATTCCCCTAACATGACTATTCACCCCAATTGATCCTTTGTGACTCTTAATTTTTTTCTGCTTAAAAATACTTTAATCGACTTGAGTCACTGCACAAGTTTGACATTCATTAGATTCGGCTGTGCAGTTTAAGCTCGCATGACTGAGAAACTAAAATACTCAGTAATGTTGGTAAAGGACAAATGCCAGATACTTTTGGACTGACCGAATATATATTTAATGACATCACACATGCCATACGGACAGTTCTCAATTTACAAACACTCTATTCTGAAGCAGCACAAATATAAAACATACGGGTGTACCTTCCTTAAACTCCTCCTTAGAACAGTATCGCCAAGGTAGCCATTGTACAAAAAATTTGTCAAATAAATAAATAAACAAACAAATAAATAAATAAATCTTGGAATTTTTAGAGAATGGATAGCTTGAGTTGTGGAGGCAATAAAGACGCTGTGAAAAACCCTGGGGAATTAATAGAGGTTAATTCCACAGTAAAGCAGATTTGCTTAAGTGGTAACCCCCTAACAAAAATAGCCTAGCTCCACCTTTCTCCATCAGGCCCCGCCCCTCCTGGCCAAGTCTCTCTCCCCCTCCCCGAGTCTTTCACAGTTCTCCAATTTCATTTGTAATCCAGTTTCGGTTCTGTGAGTTCAAAGTTTTGTGGCCTCACTTCTCTGAGCCTCAGTTTCCAGAACTATAAAATAGGAATAATCACATGCTGATTGTCAAGAATTAAAGGAATATTTATGTGAAAATACTTTATAGATTAGAAAATTAATACAGAAACAAGGGACTGTGATTGTATACTTAATAAAACTCAACGCTGACCCCCACCCCAAGGTTAAAGGGCCCTCAGAACGTGCTCATGATCGGCCTCTGATCGGAATCTGATCAGTTCATCAGAATGTTGAGGCCAGTTGATGGCTTGAAGGTTCTAGGAGTTGGGGGGTGGCGTTTTGGGAAGTGGAAGAAAGATTTAAGAAAGGAGATGGAAGGCTGTGAAAGAAAATAGTTCAAATTTGGCAAGAGTTTGCATCAATATCACCTTTTCCTTTAAGGAATGAATGTAATTGCCTGCATTTTCTCTCTACTTCCTTCTGTTTCATTGATTATTCCTGAGGCTAAAGTTTCTACTTTACATTCTACTTCATCTGACATAGCGTGTTTTTAAAAACTTAGCGTTGCTTACTTTGATTTTCCAGTTGTCTTTTGCTGATGGAGCGTCTGTGAAGGGCAAATTCAAAGTATAACTGGCTGCCACAGCACAGGGGGTAGGAAAGCGGTAATTGTGGTCCTTGGGGAAGGTCTCGGCAGCTAAGCCTTTAACTCTTGGAGAAGCAGCGCCAGTCACAGCTACTTGCTGGCCTAGGGCAGAAGCAGCAGTAGTTAGAGCAGAGCAAATCAAACCAAACCCAGCAAAACCAAACAAGTAAAAATGGTGGTGGGGGGAGAGCGAGGGCCGGAGAGCGAGAGAGCGAGAGAGCGAGAGCGAGCGAGCGAGAGAGAGAGAGAGAGAGAGAGAGAGAGAGAGAGAGAGAGAGAGAGAGAATGAATGAATGAGAATGAGAATAAAAGAGAATGAACTGTGGAGTGGAGAAGAGGAAGGGAAAGACACCAAAGAGAATGATGGATAACGTACAGCACGTATCAACTCATTTAAGCCTCATGACAAGGTAATGAGGTAAGCACTATTATTATTACCCCCATTTGATAGATGAGGAAATTGAGGCACAGAGATGTTGAGCAACTGTTCTCAATGTCACACAAATCCTAAGTGGTAGAAGTGGGACCTGACCTCAGACAGTCTGGCTCTGGAGTTTGTGATCTTAACCACTACACAAGGCGTTCTCAAACTTTCTGGTCTTAGAACTGCTCCCCCCTGCCCAAATGCACACACTTTCAAAAATTATTGAGGACCACGAAGAGTTTTCTTCAGGTGTCTTATTCTATTGATATTTACCATATTAGAAATTAAAACATTTAATTCATTAAAAAAATGAACCCATAAAATGCCTGCATAAATAACATTTTTTAAAGTGAAAATAACTATATTTCTTAGAATAAAAAAATTTAGGGAGAAGCATGGCATCGTTTCACAGGTTTGCAAATTTCTGCCCTATACTATACATCTTCTGGAGGCAGGGTGGTTAAGAAGAGAGAAGGAAATGAGAGAGGCTGAAAGGTATAAATGGTGAGCACTCAAGGCCTGTCTGGGTGAACACCCATATGGCCTGCACGAGGAGGAGATGACAATCAAACAGTTGTTCCTGGACTGTATAGAGGATCCTTTGGATTTTCATGCCTACTCGAATTCTCAATAGGTTGTTTGGGTTCTTTCTCTCTCTCTCCCCGTGTGTGTGTGTGTGTGTGTGTGTGTGTACACACATACATATACATACACACACACATTTATATACACATATATTTACACACACAGACATGCACAAATGTATTTGAGGTTCATTAAAAAACTGTGAATCTAGGAGAGCTTCTGAATTGGGAGGGATTTTAGAGATTATCTGCCTAGTCTTATTTTATGGAGGGAAACAGCTGAGGCCAGGCAGGAAGATGACTTACCGCTGGTTGAACTGCTGGTTAGCAGCAAGACTGGTGGCAGAACCCAGGTCTCCCGTGACCTCATGCACTTCAGAGTGTCATGTCATGGGAATTAATAAATCGTATTATTCAGCCGTTAGATAAATCTCTTTCTACCAGAAAACTTGTGAATTGACAACCTATGGTACATACTATGGTGCGTAGATCTAGATCTATGGTACATTCACAGTCTTCATCATTGCCATTGTGAAAAATTGCCCTTCTCCTCCCAAAATTGCCTCTCCCCAAATATCTTGGTCTAGTTGATATTTTGTTAGGACTCTTTATCACTTCTTGCTTATTGCCTTTTGTTTTACAAGTAGTGCTGAAGAGAACATGGGCTTGGTATTGGGAAGAGGGTAAGAATCTGTGAGAACCAGAAGTTCTGAGACATCTGAGAACACTGACTGACCAGCCCCTGTTATCTGCAGGACCTGCTTTTCTTGAGGATGAGCATATTTTGGTCCATAGGTTTCCAAGACAAGCACATTCCTGCCAACATGATCCCTGGACAAGCTGTTCTGGAATTTGAACTCGCTACTGAAAAGGGGTTAAGTCCAGGACACACACACTTGTTTCGGTGGGGGGCGAGCCATAGTTGGCTATGTTAGCACCTCATTATACAACAGTTCCAGATAAAGTGATTCCAGATGTGCTCTCAGCAAGTACCTAGCACTTATGTTTTTAACCCATCAGGCTAAAATCCACTTTCTCAATTTTGGAAAACCAGAAGTTAGTTAATTAATTAGTAATTTCTAGTTACTTTGTAAAGTTGATTCTAAATTGGATTTAATTTGCATTATGCTTCAAGTTAGCTGATTATAACGGGATAAAACATATCTATTTACATATACATGCATGTATTCATGCATACATATATCTCTGATCACAATTAGAAGTTCATTTTTTTTTTTTTTTTTTGGCTATGCCATGCGGCATTCAGGATCTTAGTTCCCTGACCAGGGATGGGACCCACATCCCCTGCAGTGGAAGCACAGAGTCTTAACCACTGGACCACCAGGGAAGCCCAAAGTTCATTTTGAGTACTGGTTTATGATTACTAAGTTCCTTTGTCCTGGAAATTTCATTTAGAAAAGTTAAGAGAACATGTATCTGAGAAGTAGTATTCTAGTTTCCTTCTTCAAGCTGCTTATGATTCTGAAATTTCATGAGAAGTCCTGGTTAGAGACACCCCTTCCCCAGCCCCTTATGTTTTTTAACACAATTTGAAATTTTTCTCTTCATAAACTTTGTAACCTAAATTTACAAAGAATTGAAGAGCAAAGGTGCTGAATGCCTTCTGTGACAAGTCAGATGATTATTAAGAATATGGGATTTTTGCATCCCTTGGTCCTGGAAAGAGGGGATCTGAGGGCAAGCATTTCATCTTGCTTTAAAATATTTCAGATGTTCTGCAGAAATTATGTTTTCTGTTGAATATGAAGCAAATCTTCTTAGCTGGTCTTTGCTTACTTAAGTTGAGAACATTGCATCCTAATATACTCTTTTGATAAGATATTTTAAATATTTTTTAAAAATTTAGGTATTATATCTGGCTTCAAGGACCACAGCATTTATTTGCCAAAGACTTTAACCTAGGGCATTATTCACAGCGTGGAAGGATTGGAAAATATATTCTTCAGAGGTGACTGTTTTGTTGCAAATACAGTGGCAACTACAGTAAGGCAATCTAGGGAGCATGGACTCTGGGCCCAGATGGCCTACCTTGATTTCTGCTTCTGCTTTTTACTAGCTGTGAACTTCAGTTTTCACAAATGTAAAGTGTGAATAATAACTGGTGAGGATTTAATGAGTTTGTACTCATAAAGAAAGCACTTAGAACCATGCCTAGTGCCTATTAAGCATTATGCTAGTGTTAGTTTAAACAAATAAAAAATCTTGAATTTTGTCTTTGCCATGTCAGAGATGCTAATATCAAATGGCAGTTTAAGCAATATATCACTAGTTCAAGTTAAAAGAAAAATGATCCTTGGGATTTATCCCCTCTTGTGAAACATCTTCTAGGTGCTTCTATCCAACTGGGGCTAAAGTTGGAGAACAAGATGGTGAGGAAAGTATAGGAGAGTATGAATGTCATTACTTAAAGCCCCAGGCGGGGGCCTTGCTACATACTGATTTGTTTATATTTTTCCCATTGGAGATAAAGACCCTCGGTGGTACCCTTCAGTGGGAGATGGGCTGTAGTCAGTGTGTGGATTGTCAAGCAGTTGTAGTTTGATAATGTGAAAGGCTTACTCTGGAGGAAATGGAAAAGTCACGGTTTTCCCTAAGTCATTTAGGGACTCACTACTGAATCAGCCAGGTAGGGTCCACTAGTCTTTATGACGGTTTTGTGACAGCTAGCCTTGCAGCCCTTCAGACTCATGGGCTTTTGATTTGAAGAAGGCTCATCTTCTTCCTGGCTGATGCAGTCCCATTCCAGGGTGCAGGGCTTGAAAAGTGTAATACAGGCTGGATTTCAGCCCCCGCCCTTCCTCCACCCAGGATTTGGTGTGGTACCCAAACTGCACACTGAATGTGGTAGCCTTGAAAGCGGGTGTTTGGGTATCACCTCCTATGCTTCAGCTCAGGAGAAGTGCTGTTCATTTTGTTCAGTCTTAGTCTACTTAAATAGTCGGAGTTGGGGAAGAGATGGTTGAGTGGTTTTTGTCATTGAATCCATTGGGCAGCTGCTAATTACTACTTAAGATAATCCACAAGCATCTTGCTGACAGTCAGTCCAAGACTGTTTTCTATCAGAGGTTTTATTAAGGCACTTAATTTAGGGTTAAGGTCCTGCCAAACCTTATACACATCTAAAAATGAGGAGAAAGGCACCAGAATATTAGACCCTTTTAGCCAGAAATCATTTCTGCAATGTCATTGGTCTTTTTTTATCTACATGCACTTATAGTTTAAGATGATGCATTTTATTCTATTTCCAATGATTTACAAGCTGAAAGACTGAGTACTTGGAAAAGGCCCTGGCTAAAAACCAGTCAGTCTATTGACATAAAATCATGTCAGGAGTGGCCTCACAGGATTTGTGGGTTTTGGCCTCTCTTGTTTCTCAGCCAGTATTTCTTTTCAGTATTATCCTCAGTTAAATTCCTCATTGGACATACAAGAGATTAAAATCACATTAAAGTTTGGACTTCAACCAAACATAGCGGAAAGTCTTGACTCTTTGACGTTACCTCCACAGATTCTTCTATTGAGAGTTTCAGTGGTTCTGAACTTTGGAATCGGTAATATCTTTACTATCCTGTCAAAGAGGGTGCCACCTGTAAAAAGGCACTTCACAGTTCTATTGTTCCAAATATGTTTACTCTCATTCTTAGGAAAACTTGAAATAACTTCTATTGGTTCTATTCTTATCCCTTTTTCATTTAGAAACGTTTCATTTCCATTCCCATCTCTTGCCCTATGTTTTTTTCCATTCTGAAATGAGGAAAACTCTGCTTTTTCTCTCACTTGTAGTATAAACATAACTCTAGAGGCAATTGTTTCTATTATCGAACTTCTATCTAATAATAAGTAACATGTACTCAACACAGTAGAGTTTCAAAAGTACTTTTCAATGCATTACCACATTTAATCAACCTGAGCTTTCGAGATGGCTATTATGATTTCCTCCATTTTTACAAACTGTACTATGCTACCCAAAGGATATAGGGAGAGAACCAGGCTCTTTACCTTTTATTGATTAAAAAAAGAGAGTTGTCCCCATATTTTCCATTAACCAGTACTACAATTTAAAAACATCTTTTGCTTGCTTAATTATGTGTTGCATAGTTCATGTGGTGGGAAATATCTACCTTGGTATCTGGCCTGTGAATTTGTCCCAATTTATTTCGAGAATCTTTTGGAATGATTTAAAATTCTTGGGGTTTTCAACTCAGACTAGACAAAAGGACAATAAACAACTCTGGGGCAAAATTTATAGTAGTTAGTATATCTGTAGCCTTTCCAAGTAATCAGTCAGAGAACCTTGAATTTCTGTTTTGTTTTGCGTATTATATGCCCCAGCTAATTTGACATTTTCACTTTTTCTAACTATTTTCAGGGTGTGTTGACACGCAGGTTAATTCTCAGCTGCTTTTAAGGACTGCCAGTGCCTAGCATGTTATAGGCATTTAATGCATTTTAAGTAAGTGATTGAATTGTTTATCGTATGGGCAAATGGCAATTTGTAAATAAGTATCCTTAAATGTAAATAGTCACATTATGTTTATTGTTTTAAACTTGATGCTTTTGACATGGTCTGAAGTGGTGTAGGAAGGAGCAAGGACTTTGGAATCTGAAAAGATCTGAGTTTGAATCTTCACTGCTAGTTATTACACTTTCCTTAGTCAATAACTTCTCTGATCTTCAGCCTCCGTACCTGCAAATTTGGGATTATATTACCTACTTTGCAAGATTGCTGTAAGGATAATCTGAAACAATATGTACAAAGTATCTAGCACTACGCTTGATGCATAAAATGTGCTCAGAGTTCATGGCCAGCACTTGATGAAGACAGAGCTATTGTGTCTCTAGTTATTGCAATTTAATAAAGGTATTTCTGAGTGCCACTAGGCATTAAACATGTGATAGGAATGTGAAGATACACATAACATTCTCCTAGCTCTGCAAGATTCCTACATTTGCTATGGAGCCAGTGACAAGCCTGAAGTTTCCAAAGATGTACAGACTAATTTATATCCTATCCCAGAAGTGTGATTAATGTTGAGGACTCTGAGGGGCAAGCAGCTTGGAGGTGCCAGGGAGCAGCGTGGATGAGGTGGGACATATTCCGGTCTCACCTCGCACACCGGCCAGTGAGCCAGTGCTGGGACCTCCTCCTGTGTCATCATGAACTGTAGAAACTTCTACCAGCTACTGACACTAATCAGGAGGAGAAAGAATTATTGGCCACTGATTGCTGATGGTAGCATCATACAAAGCGGAGTGAGATGGCCAAGGCTCTTACCGACGAAAGACCCAATGTCTGTCAATATCCATAATCAACCAAAGTTACACAGTAATCATTTTTTGATATGATTTGGGGATATGGCACTTTTCTAATTTGTATATATAACTTACTTAGTAGTGGAGCTCCCACTCATCAGATTGTATATATCTATTTAACCTTTGTATGTAAAAATCAGCTGTGCAATCCATAGCATAAAATACTCATGACGACAGTAGCAGTTCAACAAATTATTCTAAATTATACATACGAGAGCAAAGAGCCAGAAAATAGTTCAGATAATTTTGAAGAAGAATAGAATTTTACTTTCAAAGAAGTGCAGAATTTTACTTTAATAGATATGAAAACTTATCATGAAGCTGTAGTAATCAAGGCGGAATAGTAATAGCAAAGGCTTAGATATACATGCTGATGACACAGAATGGAAAGTTTAGAACCTGATCTACACATATATGAAAACTTGGTATATATGAGAGGTCATTCTGGGGAAAAGTTTGATGGCTTAGTAATGGATTTTATTATAACAGGAAAAAAAGTAACATTAGATTCCTATATCATACTATACACAAAAATCAATTAGAGATTAAAGGCTTAAATATGAGAATCATATATTTAAACATGTAAAAGAAAATATTTTATGAACTTGGGATAGGTAGGGATTTCTTAAACAATATACAAAGAAAAATATGGATAAATAAACTTGACGATGTTAAAATTAGATACTTCTGTGATGAAAAGACACAAACAAGTGAAAGACAAATGTGCAAGTACGAAAGAGATTTAAACATATAAAAAAAATCATGGGCTTCCCTGGTGGCGCAGTGGTTGAGAGTCCGCCTGCCAATGCAGGGGACACGGGTTCGTGCCCCAGTCCGGGAGGATCCCACATGCCGCAGAGCGGCTGGGCCCGTGAGCCATGGCCGCTGAGCCTGCGCGTCCGGAGCCTGTGCTCCGCAACGGGAGAGGCCACAACAGTGAGAGGCCTGCGTACCACAAAAAAAAAAAAAAAAAAAAAAAAAAAAAAATTCATGCCCAGAATATATAAATAATCTCAATAGATCGATAAGAAGACAACCCAATAGAAAAATCGGGAAATGATACGACCAGGCAGTGCACAGAAAAGAAATCTCACACAGCCAGTAATCACGAGAGCATAGTGATCAGGGCAAAATGCAATATGAAAACTGTCAGAAGGTAGGATTTTACATCCACCAGAGACCAAGTGTTTGTGAGGACGTAGAACAAAGAGAATTCCTATGCATTGCTCGTGGGAGAATTTCACTGGCATTACTACTTTAGAAAACAATTTGACAAAATCTAGTACAGTTGAAGATGAACCTAACATACTACCTGTACCTCCATTGCTGGGTTTAATCCCTAGAGAAAGTCTCACAGCACCTGCCACAGTCCTAGTATGAAGTAGGAGCTCAGTACACAGAACTCAAAGGAGGGAAGGAAGGGAGGGAGGGAGGAAGGAAGGAAGGAGGGAAATTTGTGTTATTGGCTTCTTTTTCGTTTGTTCTGTGTGTTACGGGACTGCTTCTTCCTTGCCAGGGTGGTCCCAAACTGCCCTACAGGTCTGTCAACTCCAGTGCAAGTTTGAGGAGCTCAGAGGATTAGCCTCTATATCTCTGAGATTCTACTGTGAATGGAAATAATGATTTTCATAACTGATGAATTGAATACATTCTGTAAATATATTTTCTTATAGAATTCACAGTGGTATGAATACTAAGCTCTAATTTCATATTTAAAATGAATCCATCTAATGTGTAAAATGAGATGCACAAGTACGTTATGGGTAACATAAAATACGAGTTATTACTGGATCCTTACAATTCTATTGGCAAAGAAAGAGGAGACCTAATGCCCTGCAAAGATAAAATCTTTTTTTCAGGCATATGAAAAAATATTCTGCTGGTTTATGAAGAAATGCATGTTCTTTTAAAATAGTAAATATTCCTATGCACTAAGCCAATCCTTTTATAACATATATTCCTAAGAGCACAGAAAACATGGCAGCTCTTCCCATCACTGGAAGAATGTGTGGTTACCCTGGCAACAGCATCTTACTTCCTGCTTCCAAGTACCACCTGGTGATTTCAAGTCTAACAGCTGTACAGCATCCTCATTTCCATTGAGGAAATAAAATGTGTTCATGCATCATCTCATGGCGCATTTAAGAAGAAATGAGCTTGCAAGTTTGGGGGAGGAGGGAAAGAAATAGCACTACATAGTGGCAGAACCAATGGACGTTTTAAAGGCCTAACTGCAGTCTTGGAAGTATGCCCGAAGGAGCCAAGACCACCACATTAGGGCTGTAGGACAGCAAGGCAGAGTTTCCATCAAAGCTCTAACATTCACTTAGGCCCAGCAGCCCCAGAACATTTTTTCACCCCTTACTCAGAATGTGTACGTTTAAGTGGAATTGGCACTCTCCATCCTAACAGGCATTTAAACAAAATGGTTGTGTACCCATCCCCGTGACAGGCAGAGGATTATGAAATAAAGTGTTCCCAGTTTCATGATTTCTCAGTGCTCCTAATCTTACCCAAAGTATTGGAACCTTCCTGAGATTAGTCATATTAAAAAAGCCAAATCCTACAGTAATTACTACTAGAATGAATTTCATGGTCTCTTCTGAATTAGGTAGTTGAGTGCCAGGGGGAAAGAATTGCATTACTAGGCTGCATGGGCACAGTCAGCTAGGGAATAATTTCCTGCTCTCTCAAAAAACCCAAAGACTGTGAAAAAATAATTTAAGATATATGTATTTATTTTTTCCCTTTCCCTTTTTTTGATATTATAATTCTACACATAAGTTATGGAAAATTTAGGAATAGGAAAAAGTATATAGAAGTGAGAAAAAAATCATTGAAGATCCTAACATTGTTAATATATTGGAAAATGTCTTTTATTCTTGTTTATGCATTTTTTCCCCACCTATGTGCTGCATTTCAGAAGAGCTACTCAAGCTATCCATCCACACTACAGGTGATTTTCTGCAGGACCAATTAGAATCATTATTGATTCAAAGGAAGACTTTCATTCTGATACGGCATCTTGAATTTCCTTGCATGTTTTCTTCTTATTCCAGTGGCTTCATTCTCTTTTCTCCTTTCATCATAGCCTATTCATTCTTGAATGTCCGTCCTCTGATTTCATGGAGATCGTGTTTTCATACACCTCTATTTAGGACACCAAACAGGACATCAAGATTTTCCCTGGTACGGGAGAATCTTTTCAAAGGCATCAGGTTGCTTTTGTCCTGTCTCACCCTTGGACAGGGAGAGCTCCATCCAGCCCAATATAAGTAGGGTGGACAGAACATCCCTAGTTCTGTCCACTTCTATTCTGACAACTTTCCCTCTCTCACTAAATACTGAAGGCTGCCTATGTGCACAGCCTCTGTCTAGTTTCCAGGGCTTAGAATTCCTTCACTCAATCATTTTATAAATACCCAGATCCCTACTATGGGCAGACAGTGTTGTAGGTGCTGGGGATAGGGCAGTGGGCAAAACCAGTTTATATAAAATAAGTAAACCTGTAATTGTATAATTTATACAATATATCTTACAAGGGCAATTGTAATATTAATCTTCTGGCAAGGGAATGAGGGCATTAGGGAGGCCGTTATTTTACCTAGGGTGCCAGGGAGAGACCCCCAGGCTGATAAGCTAACGTTTGAACTGATGGAATTGAGGGAAGAAGTTCTGTGGTTATCTAGAAGAAAAACATTTCCAGGACTCAAAAACGGCCTTTAAAGCCATTCTAAGGCTTCTGGCTTTTATTCCAAGTGGGTTGGAATACTGTTCTAGGATTCTGGGCAGAATGAAGTCCCAGAAACTGAGTGAATCAAGGGTTTTCAGAAAGAGGGAGGAATCCAGCGTGTCAGGTATGGCTGACAGAGTGGGCTAGAGGAGGGCTGGGAGCTGACCTTGGGGACAGCAACGTGGAAGTCATTGGTGACTTCGACAGGAACTATTTTGATGAAGTAATGAGGCTGAGAGCTGTTTGGAATGGATTCCAGAAGGAATGGGAGGAGGTGGACAGGAGGCAGGCTCTAGGGTCCTCTTTAGAGGAGTTTTCCTCTCAAAAGGAAGAGAAATAGGGTGGTAGCTGGAGGACGATGTCGGACCAGGAAAGTTTTAAAATGTTTTTAAGTGGGAGAAATTACGGCAGCACGGTTGTGTGCTGGGAATGATCCAGTAGAGAATAACAGCTCAGTGAAGCAAGAGCCAGCGGACTGTTTGGAGCACTGTCTTGGAGGAGGTGAGAGGGGCTGGGCTCCAGTGCACAAGCGGCAGAGGCAGGAAGCGGTCAGTCCTAGCTGCAGGAGGGAGGCAGGGCTGTGGGACAGAGGGCCCTGTGCGGGCGGAGGCCCAGATGTCCACTCAGTGTGGCTTAGCTGGACTCTGGCCGGCAGGTGAGATATTTGACAGACTGAGGTGCTATTTGCTGTTCCCTGTCCCCTGTGCACTAGTGCAGTCCGTGAAAGGCCACCCCTTTGCCCCTCCCTCACAGGCACACAAGTACAGGAGCTGTTCCCTCACCACTTTGTTTTGGTAAACACTACACTTATGTCCATTTTGCAGTTTAAAAAGACTTGGGCTCACATAGGACCCAGCAGTCCCACTCCTGGGCATATATCCGGACAAAACTATAATTTGAAAAGATTCATGCACCCCTATGTTCATAGCAGCACTATTTACAATAGCCAAGACATGGAAGCAACCCAAGTGCCCATCAACAGATGAATGCGTAAAGAAGATGTGGCACATATATACAATGGAATATTACTCGGCCGTAAAAAACAATAAAATAATGCCACTTGC
The DNA here is from genome assembly GCF_964374135.1 of Grampus griseus. Classification (NCBI taxonomy): domain Eukaryota; kingdom Metazoa; phylum Chordata; class Mammalia; order Artiodactyla; family Delphinidae; genus Grampus; species Grampus griseus. The sequence goes on from NC_139005.1 coordinate 37,352,477, forward strand.
AGCAACATGGATGGACCTGGAGATTATATACTAAACGAAGTGTTGCCATATTCCATTGTATATATGTACCGCATCTTCTTTCTGAGGAAAGAGAAAAGACAAATACCCTATGATATCACTTATATGTGGAATCTAAAATATGACACAAATGAACGTATCTATGAAACAGAAACAGACTTACAGACATAGAGAGGAGACGTGGTTGCCAAGGGGAAGTAAGGGTGAGGGAGGGTTGAATTGGGAGTTTGGGATTAGCAGATGCAAACTATTATATATAGAATGGATAAACAACAAGGTCCTACTGTACAGCACAGGAAACTATATTCAATATCCTGTAATAAACCATAATGGAAAAGAATTAAAAAAAAAAAGACTTGGGCTGGGACCAGTTTAGTCACTTACATAAGGTCATATGCAAGTAAACGGTAGAGCAGAGAACAGACCCAGACATTTTGACTGTTTCTCGGTTCTTCCACACCATTATCCGCGTGGATGGAGGAGTCAGGGAAAGGAGATTTTACTTCAAAGACTCAGATTCCATGTCTTTCTCCTGCTCTTGTCTGCACCGCAGCCCACCCCAGGGGTGTTTGTGTGAGTGCACAGTCCATCCAGGCGCACGGGGTGTCTTCACCAGGTGGAGGGGAGCTCCAGGTGTGCTCAGGGGACGGATGGCCTCGCTGTCCCATCCACTGAGTGGAGAGGCTCAAAGCACCCCGGAGCCTCCCCCTCCGTCCACAGCTTCTGAGGCACTGGGCTTGGATGGCGCCTCCCTGCCTGTTCATCCTCCCACCACCTTTCAGTAAACACTCCACTTTTTCCTTTAGCTCTTTAGATCTGGGGAGAAGCAGGTTTTTATGCTCATTCAATTGCCCCTAATCAGAGAAGAGTAGACTTTTGAACTTGGAGGGAAACATTCCAGGACTTCTGGTTTAACCCTGTCCTTATGGACCCTGCTTTATTCAGCTGCTTCGTTGGCATCTCAGGCACCTAACATCTACTTCTAGAACTTTCTACCTCAACTCAGGAACACACACACACGCACACACGTCTGTTTTGTTCCCTTCTGGAAGAAGCTCTAAGAGAAAAGGTGTGAGGATTGAGCGTGAAAACAACTCTCCTAAAAAAAAAAGAAAGAAAGAAAGAAAGAAAACAACTCTCCTTCTCTTCCAAGGGCTGTCGTTGCAATCATTGTGTGGGTCCCGCCTTGCCTCTGGCGCTTACTCTATTTATGCTGCATTCTCCTCAAAATCTGCTATTTTGTATCAGGTGAACTGTACATTACAAGCGGCAGGTGTTTTCTATTACACATATTAATACACACATGTGTTCATCTCTGCAAGTGATTGTGTCATGTCATGGCTAGTCTGTTCAAACTCCTAATTATAATGAGGTGTAATTAAAAAGGTTCAGAGCTACAGAGGAATGAAAAGGGAGTTTCAAGTACTGGAATAGGACACATGGAACTAAGGAGTGTATTTAGACAATACTTAGTCCTTAAAAATTAAAGTTTAGGTTAAAAAGTATTTAGAAAAAAAGGTAAAGTTTAGAGTTTTTGTGTATCTGTGTATATATGCATATGCCTATATAATTATATACATAAATAAAATATTTTCAGAGCCATACACCAGTGCTTCTATGGCTCAGAAGCACACCCCCAGAAAATTTCTTGGAAAGAAAGATGTTTAGTTCGCTCCCTTCACAGAAGGTTTTGCAGGGGTGCTCACTTTGATTTGTTGCCCTTTGCAACCTCTTGCCCCGAAGGTCCCCTTCTTTTGTGGAAAAGTTCAGGCATGGGTATGAGGAGAATCCATCATTTCGAGGGAATGAAATGATGGCTTTGCTAAGATTTCCGTATATGTTGATCGTTTTATGGGGGTGGGGCAGAGGATTGGGCAAAAGCTAGAATTAGTCATATGAATTATGTGCTTGTTTGGACACTGGGCCACTCCTGCCCCAATCAGTGCCAGCAACCCTGCAGACGGCTTCAACACCACCTCTCTGTTTCCGTCCTGCTCGTATAAAATTCCATGCCAAGGTACAAACCACAATCCTCCCTTTCTTGGGTTTTCATGCAAAAACTATTTTAGAAGAAATTTAAAGGTCAAACCTTTAAGAGCTTTGAACAGAGGAGACTTCAGCTCCCTCGCTTCACAATACGGCTAAAGAAAATTTTTTTTTAAATTCTGATGAAAGTACTAATATTTTAGAGGTCTCTATTTTTCACTGAATTTAAGTTCCAGAGAGAAACAAAATCGCTATGTTGGAGGAATGGGATAAAAGAAGAAACAGTGAGGAAAGCATACGTATTAACAGCAGCACTCTCATGCCTGGGAGAGGCCCCGAGGCCCCGTGTGTGAAGCACATCGCAATGCTGCTTTATGCAGAATGTCAGTAAACTCGGTCCCCAAACCATTTAAAATATTCAACATTGACCGAAACAGGCACAGACAGAAAATGCCCGTCCCTGCAGACATTGATGAATATACGCATAGAACACATGGCAGGAAGAACTTGGTGCTTTTCTTCCCCCCAATATTTTATTTGGCACACGTTTCAGATTAAATACCCATTCAGTATTCAGCGTCTGAGCAATAGAAAACACGTTTCAAAATCAGTCCTAGACAGCAGGAGAAACTCCCTGCAGGAGTTCTAGGAGGTGTGTTCTTCATTTAACAGATGTTTATTGATAATGGAAGGCAGGAAGTTATATGACATATCTCTAGCTTCAAAGAACTTACATTGTAGTAGAGATCTTGAGGGAAGTCTGGTGATCAGAGAATTTAAGAGAGCTTTTGTATACCTATGTGAGAAAGGTATAAAACCACGAGGAGGAAAGAGAAGGTAAGAGTTTGGATTTCAGAATTACCGACTAAAAATAAGTGTCCAGGCAATCTGGAAAAGTCTTGAGGTAGCAACAATCGAACCATTGTCTAATCCAGTGTGTCCTAAATGATAGAATGTGTCCCACTGGACTCCTTTGAGAAGCTGATGAAAGTTATGGGCCTGGAAATAGCCATCTACCCTCAAGCTCTTACATAAAATGTCAGGGATTTGGAGTTTGAGTCCATGGGCTTTCGAGTTTAAATCGAATCCAGTTACGTTTACCATGGTTAATGTGTTATAACTATTTATTTACACACCTGTCTTCTCTACTAGAATATAAGCATTTCTAGGACATGATCGCTTTAAGTTTTATCTTTTATTCAAATCCCTCTCTGTTTAGCATTGTACTGTTGTATAGCAGGCCCTAAAAATGTGGACTGTCTGTAGCTTATCTCAATGTTGAGGTGTTAGGTTAATACTGCATCTTCCAAATGTCAACCATTCGAGTAACTTCCTCACAAGGTTTGCTGTAGATGTTTACTCCCTGCATTATTACTTATTAACTATAGCAGCATGACAATGATTTTTGGTGATAGAGCACTACATGATATCCCATTTCTGAATGACCACATTACTTTCACTATATCTTCTTTCAGTCTAGCTTACACCAAGGAGAGAGTTCCAGTTTACTTCTGGGGTATCTTTAATACCTCTCTGACATTTGGAGGTCTTATTTTGAAACTAATATAGAGGCTTCTGTAGGCAGTAGTATCTGGATAGAAGTGAATAATATTGCTTTGTTTTTCTTTCATCATGTTTAGTCTTATGAAAAGTGACACTAATTTTCTATTTATAGAAGTAACAAAAATTTTAACGAAAGAGGTAAAACAAAAAGAGATGATTTAAAGAAAAGCAGATATCTATTATCTATTGCTGTGTTAACAAACTATCCCAAAACATATTGGCTTAAAGAAACAATGACTTAATTCAAAAAGAGTCATGTACCAAAATGTTCATTGCAGCTCTATTTACAATAGCCCAGAGATGGAAACAACCTAAGTGTCCATCATCGGATGAATGGATAAAGAAGATGTGGCACATATATACAATGGAATATTACTCAGCCATAAAAAGAAATGAAATTGAGCTATTTGTAATGAGGTAAATAGACCTAGAGTCTGTCATACAGAGTGAAGTAAGTCAGAAAGAGAAAGACAAATACCGTATGCTAACACATATATATGGAATTTAAGAAAAAAAATGTCATGAAGAACCTAGAGGTAAGACAGGAATAAAGACACAGACTTACTAGAGAATGGACTTGAGGATATGGGGAGGGGGAAGGGTGAGCTGTGACAAAGCGAGAGAGAGGCATGGACATATATACACTACCAAACGTAAGGTAGATAGCTAGTGGGAAGCAGCTGCATGGCACAGGGAGATCAGCTCGGTGCTTTGTGACCGCCTGGAGGGGTGGGATAGGGAGAGTGGGAGGGAGGGAGACGCAAGAGGGAAGAGATATGGGAACATATGTATATGTATAACTGATTCACTTTGTTATAAAGCAGAAACTAACAAACCATTGTAAAGCAATTATACCCCAATAAAGATGTAAAAAAAAAAAGAAAAAAAGAAACAATGACTTATTAGGATTCTATGGATTGGCTGGGCTCAGCTGTGCAATTCTTTTCCACGATGTCTGCTGGGATCATTCTTGTGGCTTGAGAGCTCGACTGGGACTGGAAGGTCCAAGATGGCTTCACTCATGTTTCTGGCAGCCCAGCTGGATTGACCAGAATGGCTGTAGCTGGCTGAGCCCCTCTCTTTCTGTGTGGTCTCTGTAGTCTTCCCTGGGCTTTTTTATATTGTGCATGATCCCAAGACAGTGAAAAAAAAAAAAAAAAAGCTGAAGAGTCTTTTAAGGCCTAGATCTGGAAGTCACAAAGCATCCCTCCTGCCCCATTTTATTGGTCAAAGCAAGTGACAGGACAAGTCTAGATTCAAGGGAAGAGAAATAGACTTTGCATCTTTTGGGGGCACTTGTGTTCAGAGGTGGAAGGGATCTTTGGCAATAATCTTGCAAACAATCTACCCTAAGTGGTAAGTAAGTAAACAATAGGACAAGTTGTAGCTGATATGGCAAGCACTGTGAAGGTGCTACTCGTGTGACTGATATTAAGAAGACATTGTATTAACCTAAATATCTAAATAAAATAACCTAAGTATCACCCTAGATCGTCTGCTCATTAACATTTTTCAGTATCTAGTACATACGAAGCACAGTGCTACACACAAAGAGATTAAAGGAAAAAGATAAAACATACAAACTTGCCCTAGAACTGCTTACATTCTAGTGAGGGAGACAGGTGTGTCCTCTGTGAATAAATACTTACAACAAAATAATCACGATGCATATTGCAGTAAAACGTTTAGAATACAGGGTCCTGCCATTTTATGTCAAGTTTTGAGTGTATATGGATTTTCTTGGACCCATGACTTTGATCAGATTCTTGAGAAAGTGTGAGACCCTAAAGGGACCTAAAAAGCACTGAGTGAATCAAGGGACACAGTGGTGTGATGCTCAAAGATGGCAGCCAATAACTGTGGTGGGAAGGAAAGAGCTTCACAGCAGTGGTAACACTTACACATGGGAAGGAGGGATGATTGAGGATGAAGAATTGGCACAAGCTGGGAGCCAAGTAGATGTGGCAAGGGAGTGCAGCGGGTGAGATGGGTGGAGGGTAAGAAGGAGGAAAATGGTGCAAGAAGAAAGGAATGTGGGAGTTCCTTTGTGTGGAGAATGTGGGAGAAAGGAGAAGAAGGTTGATTTCAGGATGACTGAATTCTCCAGCTGGGGCAAATGGTAGAAAGGAGGAAGAGGAGGTTTTCTGAGAACATCTTTCCTGAATTCAGTTTTTTCCAAATTGTCATTGAAGTGCCCATGTGATAAAAGTAACCAACAACTGGAAATGCAGATCCTAAACTTACTACCTTGTGTCACGCACCTTGATAGGAATTGAGTATAAAGTAGTGAATATCCTGAGAGGGGTGGTGCCCTTGTTCCCATGGAGCTTACATTCTAGTGGGGTTGGGGGCAGGGGGAAGATGGGGAGAGAGGCAATTCGTATGTAAGAGAGTTCAAGTAAGTTTTTACCTAATATGGAGTGCCAAGAATAAAATAAATTGACTTAATGTGATAGAGATGGTTGGGCCACCTAGTTTATCTAGGGTAGTATGGTAGTGGAAGCCAGCTTTAGGAAATACAACTGGAATCTAGGAAGGAGGACTATGCTGTTTTAAATGAATAAGGTAGGAAAATTATACTAGCAGGAGATTAACCTTTGCAACGTAATGTGGTCTCACCCAGAGACCAGATCATTATCAGGGACTCTTCCCCCAAGAGGGGAAGAGGGGACTGCAAGAGAGGAAGTCAGGGACTGCCTCCACCCACAGACATCTGAATCTTCCTCATCTCACGGTAGAACCATGTGGAGTAGATAATGAGAATAACTGAAAACCCACTCAGAAGCCAGGAGACCAGAGGATTGGAACCTCCAGAGAGAGGAGAACCACAGGAGAGAGGGAGAGGATGTATGGAAGATTGCCAAGAGGGAGTTACTCATCAACCACTGATGGGGTGGCCATATGGGGCTCCCAAAAAAGGGATTGAGACCCGCTCCTGTAGTCAGTACCCAGGAAGGAGTTACCTAGTCTAGGGATACCAACCTCAACTCCTTACCACACTTTGAATGTTGTACAGCGTGGATAACATCACTGTATGAGATGCATTACATCACCTGGATTTGAGTGAAGACCCGATCGTACAGTCTTCTGGGTTTTGTGGGTGCCGATTTGAGGCAGTGGTAGGACCCGATCCTCCCTCACCACCCACAGTCAGTTGTCTGGATCCTTCCAATGGGGATGACGGGTTGGATCCCCAGAGGCAATTCTACCAGAAAGACTTTGTCTTCTGATCACTCTACTCCATCCACACCAAATTATATTCACTTTTTGAGAAAATTATATTTTTTAGTCACTCATTTCTGAACACATCTTCCCCCACCCCATGAAGAATGTGTACAATTAAGTTAACTAAATCAGTCCATGTCAGTGATTCTGACCACATCTACTTTGGCTGGTGCCAGGATGTCCCTCTAGATTTAAGATGAACGAGGATAAATTAGTTCATGATATGTGTTGAAATTATAGGATCCCGTAGAAGAAAACCTTCAGTGATGGGAACATATTATTTTAGCGCTTATAAAGTTTTCAAATATTGGATTGGCAAAAAAGAATTTAAATGATTGGATCTATTATCTTTTATTTTTTCAAACCTTAGTTAAAATATAATTTAAAAACCACAGCCTTTGAGTGTTACTAGTTACTGGGGGTAGAAGAGGCAGCAGTGGTCCAGTTCCTACTTGCCATACCTCTAGACCTCATTCTGAGAGAAAAGGTTTGCGTTTGGGAATAATTTTAGCCCATTATTTTTCTGCCATTTGCTGTTATTGCCCTGATTCAACCCATAAACCGGGATGTTACTCAAAATACAAAATATTCTTAGGGGAGAATTAGTCCATCAAACACAGACACTATATAGGACTCTAAAATGCTAAAAAGGTTTAACACATTACAGAAAAGTTGAAGAAAAATGTGGGCTTGGTATTCTGGAGCTGCCGTCTTCCTTTATCCCATTTGTTTGTGACCTTGACTCTTTGAATCATGATGTAAACCCATGGAATCAAATCACTGACATGCTTATGATTCCTTAGTCCCATTTGGTAGTTATTAATACTGTAGAGGTGGCAAGGACACTTTCAATACACAGTGCCTCCTGTCAACAGAAAAGGGAAACCTTCCGGTAAAGTCCCCAGGGCACTGGCTTTGTCTTAAGTCTACACACTCTTAAAGTGGGGGTCTGAACTATTCACCCTAAACTCAATATAAGTGAGGGAAAGATAACAGTGTTGGAATCCTTTGGGTTGGTAACAGAGAATACCACTACTCCTACTACTACTACCACCACCAGTAATAACAGTACAAACGATAGCAATTACCTGGTACTTACTACGTTCTAGGGACTGTTCTAAGTGCGTCCCTATGTTAACCAATTTAATCCTTAACAAAAGCAATAGATACCATTACTACCCTCCTTTTATAGATGAGGAAACTGAGGCCCAGAGAGGTCACGAATCTGAGAAGTGGGGGAGTGGGGACAGGTGTTGGTACTGGCAGGTGAGTGATACTGATAATAAAAGTGAAGAAGATATAATTTTTCTGTGTGGTGAAGAAAGTCACTTGAGAAAAAACTGCTCCATCTTTTGAGAGGAGAGAGTGGTGTCCAGCTCCCTGCCCCCCGGCCTTGGCGGCCCAGGCTCCACACCACCGTCAGAAGGACCAGGATAGAGGCCATGGGAGGTTGCTCTGAGACTCTTCTCATGCACCACCATGCATCCCAGAATCATAAAATGTTTAAGCTGGAAGGATGGCTGGGGTTGCACTCAACTCCCTCATTTTACAGACAGGGCCCTGAGTTGCCGCGCAGACTTAACGTTGAGTTACAGGCACACCTTTTCTTTGGTCCTAGGAAAGCCAACTTTCAGGGGCCAGTTAACTGAGCAGGCATCTGGAGCCCAGTTTTTCGTGTCTTTCTTTACCTCCTGTTCCTGACAGGCAGGAATGACAAGGATAAAGTTTAGGATAAAGGGGAGGAGATTCTACCAGATTTTATGAAGAAACATGTGACTGGGAAGGAGACCTTCAGGCGAGACTTATTTATAACTCTGTGGAGTATATGGATTTTTGTTTATGGGTATGAGTATTCAGGAACTATGAAGCTTAAATTCTTTTAATGTTCTTAGTAGGTGCACTGGAGGATTCATTATTTTAGTTTTCATATTGATGCTATTAGGAAAAGTCAGATTTCTTCGCAGGAAGTCCCGCTGACCCCTCTTCAGGAGGGCTGCTAACCTGGGCATTCTTTGCTGCTCCACAATTTGGACACGGAATCATCACTGTTACCTGGACCCTTTGGATGTGGACTGATGGATGCCAGTCTGGCATGTTGGAGAGAAGGTACTTTCCATTGCTGCTGTGTTTTATCCCAGCTTCTCATTACTGTGCCTACAAAATCATTCCCTTTTCTACCTCCTAATTATGCCTCTGGGTCCTTTACGGGAAGGGTGACATTTTGCTCTCGGCAGGCAGTATTATAGTATAGAACTGTCCTTGTCACTCTTTATTGCTTTCAATAACTACGAAATCTCTCACAAGATGTCTAGAGCTTCATAAACATATGTTGATGGTCAAGGTCACAGACAATGCACCAGAGGAAGGAAGACAGTGAACACACTATTATAAATACATGTGTAGCTTGAAGATGACCCTCTCAGATGTGGGGATATTCGCTGGCTATAGGAAGGAAGTGATGACATGCAGTAATAATTCTGTTTTACTTAGGGAATTCTCCAGGTGTGTGCTAATGCTTGCTGTGTTTTATCTGATGGGCATCTTGGCGTGAGAGAGGTTTAAACATTTATCATAGTTATTTCATGACAATACATGGTGAATTAAAAGGTAAGAATGGAGCAAAAGTACAGTTTGGATAGTCAAAAGTTGGCATATGATACATAATTTTAACTTAGTAAATCTAAGTGAAACACGGAGGACAATGTACCTTACATTTTGTCATTCTGAACTCTTAAAAAACAGAGGCGTTGAGGGACGCTTTTGTTTTTTTTTTGGCGGTACGCGGGCCTCTCACTGTTGGGGCCTCTCCCGTTGTGGAGCACAGGCTCCGGACGCGCAGGCTCAGCGGCCATGGCTCACGGGCCCAGCCGCTCTGCGGCATGTGGGATCCTCCCAGACTGGGGCACGAAACTGTGTCCCCTGCATCGGCAGGCGGACTCTCAACCACTGCTCCACCAGGGAAGCCCAAGGGACCCTTTTTGGTAAGAAGTTGAAATACTAGTACTGAATCCCATTCCTTGCTTCTTGATCTCTCATTCATACTCAACAGGTATATTTTAACAATGAAACATCTAAAAGTATATTAGTTTTGTTATCTGGTGCTCAAAAAATGTCCCCAAGGCCTTGGTTTAGACTTGCCAGTGATTTGTGCTAATGATTTGTGCTTGATAGACCTCAGAACTCCCAACGTCTAGGGAGACAGAAAAGCAACAAAAACAGTATCACCATCAAAAGTAACAGCATCAAAAATAATGACAGTAGCATTCACTGGTGGGCATACAAATCAATACCCTGTTTATTAATTCATTAATTAATTTTTGGCTGCCTTGGGTCTTCGTTGCTGCGTGCGGGCTTTCTCTAGTTGCGGTGAGCAGGGGCTACTCTTCATTGTGGTGCGCAGGCTTCTCATTGAGGTGGCTTCTCTTGTTGCGGAGCACGGGCTCTAGGCACGTGGGCTTCAGTAGTTGTGGCACGCAGGCTCAGTACTTGTGACTCACAGGCTTAGCTGCTCTGCAGCATGTGGGATCTTCATGGACCAGGACTCAAACCCATGTTCCCTGCATTGGCAGGCAGATTCTTATCCACTGCGCCACCAGGGAAGTCCCCAGTACCCTGTTTAGACAGGTCTTATAAGCACAGGCAGGGCGGTTAGACCTTGGGTAAGTTAACTAAGTCCTCTCAGAATTGCAATTCTTCATCTGTAAAGGAGGAAGTATTATTATTACTTCTAATAATAATGAACACTGCCCTGACATTTTTTCTGAAGATTAAATGAATAATGCATTAAAGCATTTAGCACAGTGCCTATTTTACGGTTGCTAGTTATTATCATCATCACCGTTGTACCATTTTTCAGATGAAGAAGCGTGGCTCAGAGATTCAAAAAGCTGGGAAATGGAGGGCAGGAATTCAGCAAGGAGGCGCCTGACTCCCGACCCTCTGCTGGTCGATGGCCCACCAGCATGTTGCGTTAGGAAATGTTGCTTTGTGGGAAAGGAGTGCGTGGGACTGATGTTTAGCCTTTGGCCAGGAGTCTAGCTCTCACTTTGGGAAGCGGTGATAGGGAGCTGGGGAAAAGCAGTTATTTATAGTCGGGCCTCAGGGATATCAGATTGCTGCCCCTAACTGGCACTCTTTTCTCTGCTGTGTTCCTGCCTTCTCCCAACAGTATTGCCCTTTCCATGTGTCATGGCTGCCTGACTCTAGAAAAATGTTTCGTTAGGTCACTCACGAGGTCCACTTTCTCTGAACTCGCTTAATTCCCTGGATAACTAAAAGAAGGGAAAGGGGGAAACCTACCAGTGAGATATTTCTCCCCTAAGTGACCTGGGTGCTTCGATTGTCTGTGCAACCCTAGACAATTTACTCAGCTTTATTTGTAGCATCTTGTGGGTAAGGCACAGTAAGTGCTCTTCTTGACTAAGAGTCACCACCACAGGTAGAAACATAACACTATAAGCAGTTACTCCAGTCTTCTATCTATGTAGTTCCTTTTCTTCTAAAGAATAAGCATTCATAGTGTGCAACACCCCACTGCTAGCAAAAATTTGGGAGGAGAGATGCTTTTTAAGGTTGAAGATCTCTTTGTGTGGCATCCAATAAATCTTTATTTTGCACTCTTGTCTACTTAAATGTTCTTAGAACATAAATTTTCTGTAGTATAATCTCCTGGTAGGGATTGGCGAACTCGCCATTCATTGGTATTTAATCGCTTTTCCCTCTGCGATCCTCCCTTGCATTAGACTTAGCCGTTGGCATGTTTGCTTTCTTCTGCTGGAGCAGGGGCTTCTTGCAGACAAAGATGAAGCTTCCTGATGTTTGTTTGTACCTGGAACAGAGCACTGCTTGGTAGACATCAGAGCACATAGATAGTGGATTGCTGTGGACTAATTTGAGCTTAACCTTCTTGCTGACAAATGAGCGAAAAGGAGAAGGGAACTCGTAGTCTTGGTTCCACAAGACAGAAATAATTTTAGCAAGACGGGTGCCTTTGGCAGTCATTAATTGACACTGGTACAGGATGTGGAGGGGGTCAAAGGTAGAGGGAAAAGAAGGGAGAGGGCAGAAAGTTGCAGAAAGACCTGAAGATGAAAAAGAGGCTAGGATATGGAACATGTTTTACATCACCAATTATTTCTCCCAGTTCCTAATGCCTGTCCTGGGCCAGTGTGCTCTGCCATTACTCCAACTACCGATGTCTTCATTTATTTATTTTTAAAGCTTAATCAAGTTAATGTATTTCAAATCAGAAAGAGGTGGGGGCTGAAATGACTTAGCCGGTGACACATTTGTCACTATTTTTCTTCCTTTAGCCAGATCAAGGTTTCTGGTATTAGCAGGGAGCTGGAGATGGTAAATCTGACTCTCTGATCTCCCAGGTCCATGGCTGAGGGCCATGTGTTTTCTTTCTAGAGACTTCTCTGAAAAGAAAGGAAGGTACAGGAAAAGAGAGAAGGAAAAATAATGGGCGATGAGTAAAGTTAAGAAGAAACATATTTTAAAAAGTGAAACACCAATTGCAACGGATAGATTTGATTCTAGATGTAACGGAGAGCACAGGAGCTTCTTCTTCTTCCCAAAGATGAATACGATTTAGTTGGCTCGTTCTGCGTACACCTGGCTATAGGCAGCTGGGGTCCACTGCCAGCATTTCAGAGTCGACTCCATCCTGGACCGCAGGGATGATGAGCAATGCAGCCTTCCCCTCCTGTTCCTAGTGTCTTCCATCTGTGTCACTTTCTGTCACTTAGTTTCCAATTTGCTTGAAATAGTTTTATTTACTCTAAAGTAAGATGGTGCTTATGTTGCCAGTGACGGGCTCTGCAGCTCCATCATCACAAAAAATGCTGTCAGCACAGTATTAGAGAATAAAAAGCTAACAGGTGGAAGTCAGGTAAAGCCAGCAGCTTGCACAGATGGCAGTGCAAAAACCTTAACTTTATTCTTCTTGGGGCGTGCTTTGTATTTCTATACTATATGTGGCACGGAGCTACTATAAGCTAGGCTCTTTTGATCCATACTCGTGGGAGAGGCAACCCTAGAATTTCATTTTAGCGATTTGGTTTCAGCGTCTGTTTCATCCTCCCATGAAATCTGTTATCCGCTTTGCTAAGGAGTAACACAATAGGTACTAAACATCAGTGAACTAGTCCAAAGGCTCCGTTCAATAAATGTTTATTGCTTCCCCTTACTGTGTATATAACACTGGGGTTATAAAGATGATAACAGCACAGTTCCTCCTAGCGTAGCCAAGAGAGACAAAGACAAAGGCAGCCTGGGCTGAGGTTGAGACACTGCCTGTGCTTCATAATATTTTTGGAAGAAATGAATCAGGTGCTAGATTTCTTGAACTCTACCAACAAGCCATTTTGGCAAGACAGGTGGAGATGGAAAGCCAAATGGGCAAATAGGAAGAAGGGGGAAACTTGGTGGTGGCGCTGTGTTATAATTATAGGAGAGTGAAGGGAACTTTTTCTATTGAAAACTTTCGTACTTATAGAAAAGTTAGAAAAATAGTACGAGTTCCCATATACCCTTTACATGGATTTAACAACGGTTAACATTTGGTCACATTCATTTGCACTGTGTGCAGTAGTTTTGAACTATAGAGTGAGTTGCAGACAGGACATTTCACCCCTCAGTTGTTTACGGGCATGATCACACCCTTAAAATAAACAATAATCCCATAATGTCATCTAATATAGAATCCATTATCACATTTCCCTAGTTGTCCCAAATATGTCTTTTGTAGATTTCTTTTCCTCCCCAGTTCACGATTCGATCAAGGTTCACACATTGCGTTTAGTTGTTGTGTCTCTTGATCTCTTGGGATTTCTATTTTTTTTTTGCTTTGTTCCATGACATTGGATTTTTGAAGAATTTAAGGGGGTTATATTGGAGAATATTCCTTATGTTGGATTTATCTGCTTATATCTTCATGAATAGATTCAGGTTAAACATTTTTTGGCAAGAATCTCACAGATAAGTGTTGATGTAGTGTAACAACGTTAAACAGAGGGTTCAGGGAATTCACGGGTGTATATGTATGTGTCTATCGGTATTCCACTGGGGGGAAGGGTTTTAGTTTTATCAAACTTTTAAAGATCCTGTGAGTCCCCGAAAGTTAAGAATTGGGGTAGAGAAGGAGTAAGTCATTATGAGCAGAAGTTAATAGGTCTTCAGTTTACAGTTAAATCTTCTTAAACCATTAGATATTTTGTGCATTTTTAAACAGTATTTTCACTTGTATTTTTTTTAAAGTAATGCGATACATGGTAAAACCTTCGAAGAATACAAACATATTTCAGACTTAAAAGTGTCCTCCTGACTCCAGTTCTCCAAGTCCGCTGTCCTCCTTGGCAAAGGTAACCTGTATTCCTAGCTTCTTGAGTGTCCCTGCAGATAGTCTATATATGTGGGTATGTATAGTCTTATTTAATTATTTTACACAAGTGGGAGAATTTTGCAGAGGAGGTATGCCATAAGTGAATGTGACTCAAATCAACTGTATATATCTGAAGTGAAAAAAAAGTCCACTGCATATACTTGGAAAAACAACAACAACAACAACAACAACAACAATAATAATACCCAAACAAAAGAAACTAAAGCAGGAGGAATCAGTGCTGGTGATCTCACCTGCCATTCCACTCAATGCCTGAGCAGGAAATGGACACATCCACCCCTGTTCCTTCCGCTGGACTCACTCTCAGCACCTGCGCAGCCTGCACCCAGGGTGAGGCTGCCTTTTATTTTTATTATACTATGTCAACAACACTTAACATGACATTTACCCTCTTAACAGATTTGAAAGCGGGCAATACAGTATTGTTAACTGTAGGCACAGTCCTGAACTTGGTCACCGTGCATTACTGAAAATTTATACCTGGTGATAAGCAACTTCTCCTTTCCCCTTCCCCCATGCCCTGGAACTTCCATTCTATTCTCTGAGTTTGACTATTTTACATACCTCATAGAAATGGAATCATGCTGTATTTGTCCTTCTGTGATTGACTGGCTCATTTCACTTAGTGCAGTGCCCTCAAGTTTCATCCATGTTGCAAAATTTCCTTCTCTTTTATGGCTGGCGAGAGGTTGGCTTTTTTTTTTTTTTTCAAATATTCCCCAAATCTAGTTTATTATTTTTATTTTGATAGATCTAACGCTCCAAATCTAATGCAGTCAGGAAGTTTGTGTAAGTTATTCAAAAGCACAGTCAAACATAAACACCAATTGCAGATTACTATCTTAGGAATTAAAAATATAGAGACAAAGGGAGAGTTACAAGTAACTAGTTACAAAAAAGCAATCAGCATATTTTCATGTACCTGTTAGCCATTTGTATGTCTTCTTTGGGAAAATGTCTCTTCAAGTCCTCTGCCTATCTTTTCATTGGATTGTTTGATTTTTTTCGCTATTGAGCTGTATGAGTTCCTTACATGTTTTGGGTATTAACCCTTATCAGATAGATGGTGTGCAAATATTTTCTCCCATTCCATAAGTTGCCTTTTCATTTTGCTGGCTGCTTCTTTTGCTGTGCAGGAACTTTTTAGTTTGATGTAGTCCCACTTGTTTATTTTTGCTTCTGTTGCTTGCACTTTTGCTACAATATCCTAGAGGGGTTGGCTTTTAAGACTGTATCTGTCACGCAGCATGGCCCCTAACTGATAGCCAGCTTCATCTGATGTGCAACTGAAGAACTAAAAATGCCTTTCAATGCCATAGGAAACACTTGCTCTGTGCAGGATTTACCAAGAAAGGCTTTGTGAGCCCCCAAACTGACATTGCTCCAAGGGGTCTTCCAGGGACCTTTGGACTGTGCAATTCCAGCCTTACTGACTTAAGAGCGAGTGTAAGGTGGGCTCCCCCCTCCTCCTTCAGCTCTGTGCTTTTTAAAAAGTTAACAGAATATCTTGTTGTTCCACACCAGCATACAGAGACCTGCTTTCTTCTTTAGAATAGCTACATAGTAATTCCATTACATAAATGTATCAGAGTTTGTTCAAAACCAGTCCTCTACTGATGAATACTTAGATTGTTTTCAGACTCTTGCTATTACTATTATAATGCTGCAAGGAATAATGTCTCTTTTTATAATAATACATTTTGGGGAGCTTGCATGACCAAGTGACCATAGGAGAACAGTTAGAATACTTTTGCTATATTTATTGAAAATAAGGACACTGTTTTCTTTTCTGGTTACTTTTCTATTGAAACCATTTTGACCCTAATTCCTATGATTTTGACTTTTCAAAACTGAGTTTAAAAGATATCAATTACCTTTTTAAAAATCCCAATTAGCATAATTTAAAAATCCACTTAATGGCATTAGGATTTCAAAAGATAGCTTATTATTTCTAGTAGTTAGTGTTTATTCAACAAATATTTCTTCAGTGCTTCTATGTACCAGGGATAATGTTAAGGGTTTGAGATTTTATGCCTGCTAGTATCATTGGAATTCTGCTGAAATTTAAGACTAAGAAGTATTTATTTGATAATTGCTTATTTATTCCATTAAGTTTATAACAAGACTTTTCTATACCAGTGAAGAAGAAAGGAGGGGGAAAGTAACATATTGATATTTACATTAAAAATTGTATTTTAAGCTATTTCCAAGGTAGCAGCTGTAGAAACTGGTTTCTTTCTTTCCTTTTAAAAAAAATGACTATATTGAATATTATGGCTTAACGTCAAATGGTTTTGGAAGATTTGAGTGTCCTAGATTCTAGGATGAAGTTTTCAAAATATACCACATTATAAACTATTTTCTGTTCAGCGGTATAGCTAATCACAGATTAAGGCTGTAAATCTAATACACGTAAATGGATACTAGATATTTAAATGCAATTGATATATGCTTCCCTTAACTTTATAGAGCAGATAATTACAGTCTTCATTCACTCAAATAATGTCTATGTATTAAAATTATTTTATTTTAAAGTTTTTGAATGGGTTATACATGCATCTAATATATAATTTAAAACTGGTACAAAAGGCATCTAATTCTGTTCCACAGAGCCAACCAATATAGCCAGTTTCTTCTGAGATGTTCAGGGCAGACCCTGACAATTATATGTTTGCCTTTCTCCCTTCCTCCATCCCTTCCGTCCATCAGTTTTAATAATTGGTATGATCAATCCTTCCTCATTCTTCTTTTTATTTTTCCCTAGATGCTTTTTCCTGGCTCTTATTGCTTATTTAGTTTTATATAGGAACTTAAAAATCAACTTGCCTAGTTTGAAAAAAATCCTACTAACAATTTTGGGAGTGGGAGGCCCAATATTCATAAATTAACTTCTGAAAGAATTGACATCTTAAGATGCTGAGTCTTTTAAACCAAAAACATGATATGTCTTTCCATTTGTTTGAGTCTTTTAAAAAATAACTATCGAGTTTATCTTGAGGAATTTTAACCTTTTTGGGGTTTTTTTTTGGTAAATAGAGTGATTTCTTCTACTAGATCTTCCGGATGTTGTTTGTATATATGAAGACTATTGATTTTTCCATATTATGTTTTTCATCATACTGGAGTCTTCGTTGTTTGTAATAGTTTTTCAGGTGATTCTCTTGAGTTCTCCAGCTAAACAAATATTTTATCTATACATACTTTCAGAACAATATTAAATTATGGTGATGTTAAGTTGTATGGCTAGTGACAACTTATTTCTGTGCACATTTTCAAATAAAGTCTTTCTGGCTAACTACTTAATTGAAAAGCAATATAAACTGTTAAATATGAAGACAAAACAAAACATCCAAACTTACAGTCACCACAAAAACAAAACCAACAACCAACCAACAAAAACTGTTCTCACTTGCAATTGCCTATGAATCAGACTTATCTCAATTTAGTGAAAACAAAACAACAAAATGAAATTTTGAGATACTGAGGTTAAGATTTGTATCACTATCATGAATAAACACCAATTTCAATTTTTTTGTGTTCCTTAAAATTCACCATTTTCATTTATTAATCTTATAATAAAAACATGTAACAGGGCTTCCCTGGTGGCGCAGTGGTTGAGAGTCCTCCTGCCGATGCAGGGGACACGGGTTCGTACCCCGGTCCGGGAGGATCCCACATGCCGCGGAGCAGCTGGGCCCGTGAGCCATGGCCGCTGAGCCTGCGCGTCCGGAGCCTGTGGTCCGCAACGGGAGAGGCCACAACAGTGAGAGGCCCGCGTACCGCAAAAAAAACAAAACAACAACAAAAAAAACATGTAACAAATTTGAACCAATGAAATATTCTAATAACATATTGCTTTTATTATCTGTTGCTTATGTTGTGGAGCCACATGAGATTTCACTTGCAAACTGAGTTTAGTTGACAAGAAAAATGGGAAATACTGGAATTACTTCTCTTGCCTCTCACTTTACTGGCATAGAGCTTATCATGGTGTCAGTGTCAGTAGGTCAATGACCCTACAGTCTCCGTCTTTTGTGCTGGAAATAACTGCAGAGAGGGAATCTTAGACTCCTAGGAGTGAAATTCTTAACAATCCCAATTGTTTGCTTACCTGCAATGAAGGAATTGTTAAGATAAAGCAGGGTGGAACTTGACCTACCCAGGCATATCTTTCATTTGAATATGAAGGAAATGATTCATTGACGCTCAACCAGAAAGACCTTGCCTGGAAAACACAGCTCAGTATTGTGTAATCAGGCATTTGAAAACAAAGTGTACGAGAAAATAATTTGGAAATCAATTCCCATCCTTTTCTCTTATTAGTTTAACTATTTGTTTGCGTTAATAGTAGAAATCGCCGATGTGTTTTGTTTTGCAGTTTATTAAGTGTGTTCGCAGTAAACTTGTGAGGTGGTGAGGTAGGTATCATCACTCATTTTACAAGTGAGGAAAGTAAAGCTCACACTTGGCCCAGGGTTGCGTGGGCAGAAAGTGGCAGAGCCAGGAATTACTAAATCTAGGTCTGCCTTGGAGGTGGGAGGGCATGGATTATATAACTACATCTTCTAGAAACTTCTATTATGCTTCGATGGAATGAGCATAATAGTCATTTGGCAGTGTTGCTATAAAAATGAAATGAGAAAATGTAAGTAAAACATCTAGGTCAGTATTTAACATATGCCTGGTTTCGGTACATATTTATTTCATTTACTTTTTAGCCCTTTACTCTCAGTGCCATGTTTATAGTTCTATAGCTATGGCCTTCATCAGCATATTAAAGTTTCCACTGCCTAATTCCCATATACGATAATAGTAAATTAGGGTATTACTATGTTGAATCCTCCATATAATACTTTTCCAGGAATTAACTTACAGCAAGTTTCTTTTGGTATTTTAGTTACTAACGTCTTCCCCCACTTTGAGGCAAAGGGCCAAGAGTATTTTGAGGGGATTAAGATGAACTTACAATTTATTGAATCAGGCCATTAAACAAGAGTTAGAGTGAAGTTACAATACAAAGTGACACATCTAAAAAAGTGTCTAAAAAAGTGTCACATCTAAAGTGACACATTAAAAAAAGTGGGCATAAACAAAATCATAAAAATCCATTTATCTGCCAACACATTTATGTAAGAGATTACACTACTGGTCAGGAATTTCCTGCTGTATGTCATTTTTTTTTTTTTTTCATGGAACTTTTCAATAGCTTGTAATGGGCTGTCGTGCTTCCTCTCCAGGCTTGGCTCTTATCACTGCCACTCAGATATTCCTTCCTACTCAGTTTGGAATGTTCTGTGACACTTATGAGTGAGTGCATCTATTTTTTAACGATTAGAATGTTGATTTATATCACAGGAGACTCATCATTTCTGCTTCCCCACACACAGGGCTGTGGTAAGAATTTACTCTTCAAGCATACATTTATTATTTGAACCTCCAGGAAAAGGATGCCATACAATCAAAAGCCACATGTGAATTTTATAAGAAATAATTTCCTACTAAAATAATAGGCAAAGGTAGCAATTAAGAAAATTTTCTGGGCAAGTGAGGAAACACATTGGAGTGTTTCTAATTATGTAGAAAAGACCAAGTAAAAGGGACAGCACTGTGGAGAGAATAGTTGATGTGAAGCAGAAAACCAGAGCTTGAGACCGGGCTCTGCCACCTACGATATGAGCACGTGCAAGACACTTAGGGTTGCCCAGTCTCATTTCCTTCAGCTGTAGAAATGGGTACCGTATCATTGCTCTTAATCCCTGATTTATTTTATTAGGACAAATGAAACACTTCAGAAAATCTTAGTTTACAAATGTGGTGTAAAACTACTCAGGCAGCCTTATTTCAATGTGGTTGGATATACAAATTAAATCTGTAGATATTTCAATGTTTGTACAAGTAATTGGCAAATAGAAAGTAATATAAAAGAAATAAGTAAATGTAATGTTCTCTAACTTTCAATGGAGAAACATGGTTTTATGTTTTATCTTAAAAAAATAGATTCACCAGTAGCTGACTCAGTGAATTACTTAGGCCCCTAAACCTCAACCAACTTCAATCTTCTTTTCTTTTTACCAATTCTGCATCAACAGTCTGCCAGCAAAGAGAAAAAAATTAATATTTTCTCAATATGACTTTTACGTCAGTGGTATCCAACTGATGTCAATTGTATCAAATCAGATATTTGGATCATATCAGATAAATTGATACCTAAGATAAAATTTCAGGTATAAATATTATACAGGCATAAATATATATATATTTATATATATATATAAAATATATATACTATTATACAGCCATAAATATTAAAAAATTTTTTAATGACTTTTCTTCTTGACTCTAAAAATGGGATTAACTTCAGCAGTTAAAACGTTGGTAAATACAGGGACTGTATTGGAAAACTTCACTATGCTAATAGATAAAAGGAGGACATGAACTAGAGACATATATGTTTGGAAAAGCGATGGCAAAATTTTCGATGGCAAAATTTTCACTATCTGTGGGTTACATGATTGTCTACTTGGTAAAACTAGAAAATCAGTTGCAATAATCCCAGAAACAGTAAGAGAATTTAGTAAGAAGACAGGTTAAAATTAAGTACACAAAACTCAATAGCTTTTTTGTATACCAAACATTACCAGTTTAAAAATATAAGGGAGAAAAGAATTCCATTCTCACTAGAACATAAAGTCCATGAGGGCAGAGAACAATTTGTGTTCATTGCTGCATTCCCAGCTCCTAGAACACTGCCTGGCACATGGGAGACAACAAGAAACATTTATTGAGTAAGTGAATGAATAATAACAAAAACATCACAGAATGACTGGGAACAATATTAATATCAAATTCGTAAGGGCTTTACAAAGAAAATCATTAAACTACACTGAGGGACATAAAAGAAGACTTGAAAAAATAAAGAAATAACTGGATCTTACTTGGAAGTATTCAAGCTGTACAGTTGTCAATTCTTCTTAAAATAATCTATTTATTCAACATTAGGCCAATCAACCTGGTCAACTTAATACTTTCACGGAAGAATGGTTGTATAAAAAGAACTAGTGACTTCTCAAAAAAGGGGTAACGGCTGTATGTAGTATGTTTCTCTCAACCGGATAGTCTTTCATTCAACAAATTTTTTTGAGAATCAATTCTGTTCTTGGCAGTGTTCCAGGCACAAAAGTGAATACAAGAGAATAAAATCCTTGTTCTCGTGAAACATCATTGCATGGAACTTAGTTTAGAGATACAGGCAATATGCAAATGACTAAGTAAAATACATAGGATGTCAGATGGTGATGTGTGCTAAGGAGAAGAATAAAGCAGAGACTCCGTCGTGGTGGGGTGCAGGGCAGGGGTGAGGGTAGAGGGAAGCTGCAGTTGTAAATAGGGTTCTTGGGAAGGATCTCACAGAAAAGGTGGTGTTTGAGTAAAGACCTGCAGGAGGTGAGTCATGAGATTATCTGAGATATTAAAATCTACAGTAATTAAAACAGTGTGGTCTTAGCTTCAAAGAGCCACGGAAAGAAAATGAAACGAAGTACTGAGTTCAGGAATTTGCCCAAATATGTATGAAGGTTTAGTGTGTGATAAAGTGGCTAAAAAGGGTCAACTGTTTATAAACGGTACTAGAATAACTTGCAAGCCACTTGGAAAAAAATAAGTTGACATTCTACCTTATACAGACAAAAATTACAAATGGATAAACGACTTCAGTGTTGAAAAACATACATTAAACTGCTAGATGAATATTTAAGTACATTTTTTTTAATGATCTTTGACTAGAGAAAGCCTGCTAAAACACGATCACAAGGCCAGAAAACAAAATAGAAGGTCCACAGAGTTCACCATATAAAAGTGTAGTGTGGCAAAAACAAAACAGAATAAACCAAAAAATTCAAAATCCCCACCCACAAAAGTTACATTTTTTTTTTGGAAAAAGAACACACATCACAGAAACACTGAATTTCCTTATTTTCTTTTGTTCACCCTTCCTGAAATTAGTATATACATTTAATGTGATAATGTTTCTTTCCCCTTGCTCTTAGGAGTGCTTAAGTTGATAGTACATATTCTAATAAACTGCCTATTGGAAAGCAGAAATGAGGTGTATAAAGAGCAAAAATATTTTTTTGCATACTCCAACAGCAAAAGTAAAAAGAAAATGAGCACAACTCACAAAGAAAGAGTTAGGAGTATCCAATAAAAGTGAAAAGATGTTTAACGTCTTGAGTAATCAAAGAAAGGTAAACTGAAACACATTGAGATGCAATTTATAAGCTGTTGGGTTGGTAAGGTTGAGGAGGATTCATTATGAGAGAAAAAGGGGAAAGAGCATTCTCATTTACTCCTAATGGGAGAGTAAATTTGTATAGTCTTCCTTCAGAACTAAATATGTTCATGCCTTATAAATTTTCTTAGATTTTTTTGCCCAGATATAATTAAACAAGTGATCAAGGACACATGTATGACGATGTGTATCTCAGCATCATTTGCAATAGTAAAAGATTGGAAATGCCCTTGATGTCTATTAATAGACGAATGGTTAAATAAGCTACAGTATATACAGAGTATGGAATACTATGCAATTATTATTTATTTATATGGAAAGACGTCTATAACAAATTTTTGATTAAAAAGCAGACTACAGGGCTTCCCCGGTGGCGCAGTGGTTGAGAGTCTGCCTGCTAATGCAGGGGACGCGGGTTCGAGCCCTGGTCTGGGAGGATCCCACATGCCGCGGAGCAACTGGGCCGGTGAGCCACAACTACTGAGCCTGCGCGTCTGAAGCCTGTGCTCCGCAACAAGAGAGGCCGCGTTCGTGAGAGGCCCGCGCACTGCGATGAAGAGTGACCCCCGCTCGCCGCAACTAGAGAAAACCCTCGCGCAGAAATGAAGACCCAACACAGCCGAAATAAATAAGTAAATCAATAAATTCCTACCCCCCCCCCAAAAAAAGCAGACTACAACAGTCATTTTAGAAGACAGTTTGGCAGGTTTTTACAAAGCTAAACATGGGCTTATCATATGACCCGGCAATCACACATCTAGGTATCTATCCAAAGGAGCTGAAAACTTACGTCTGCACAAAAACCTACACATGCCTATCTATAGCAGTAGTATTCATAGTCGCCAAAAAAATGGAAGCAGCCAAGATGTCTTTCAGTAGATGAATAGATACGTTAACTGTAGTATATCCAGACAATGGAATATTATTCAGCAATTTAAATAAAAAGAACTATCACATCTTAAAAAAGACAGGAAAGACACAGAGGAAACTTTAATGCATATTGCTAAATGAAAGAAACTAATCTGAAAAGCTACATGCTGTATGATTTCATCTATATGACATTCTGAAAAAGGCAAAACCACGGAGACAGAAAAGATCAGTGGTTGCTGGGGGCTGTGGGAAAAGTGAGGGAGAGATGAATTGGTGGAGCACAGGGGACTCTTAGGACAGTGAAACTGTTCTGTATGATACTCTAATGGTGGATTCATGACACTATGCATTTGGTAAAACCATAAAAGAGTGAATCTTAATGTAAACTTTAGTTAATAATAATATATCAATGTTGTTTCATCAGTTGTAACAAATATACCACACCAATGCAAGATGTTAATTGCAGGGGGAATGGGTGTGTGTGGGGAGGAATGAGTGTATATGAACTCTCTGTACTTTCCGTGCATTGTTTCTGTAAACCTAAAATTGCTCTAATAAAGTCTGTTAGTTTAAAAGAAAACAGACTATGAAGAACATGTAAGTTTGATTCTCTTTTTGTAGTGTGTGTGTGTGTGTGTGTGTGTGTGTGTGTGTGTGTGTGTGTGTGTGTGTGTGTGTAGGGGAATGTATAGAAATAACAGAAGGACTGCATCAAAATGTTAACAGTGGTATCTGCCATTGGGAGGTTTTCTAGTGATTTTTGCTTTTTAATTGGTGTCTTTCTGTACTACCTAAATATTTTACAGTTGTTTTTATAATCAGGAATAAAAAAGTATTTTTGTTTTGAAGAAAAGTAAGATAACAGCAACAAACTAGAAAAGGAAAACTGACAACAAAAAGAAAGGAAAATTAAAAGTAAGATAAAAATAATCCATAATCCCACCACCTAGAGATAACCACTATTAGTGTTTAGTATATATGCTTTCAGGCTATGATAAAATATGTACTATGTGAATATATACATATTACATGTAATTTTACAACACAACTATACTTTTCATATAATTTTGTTCCTTTTGTATTAAGCTTACTTTACTAGTGTTAACATTTACCACGTTCTTAAAAATCTTTTGAAAGCATCACTTTAGAACATGTTGCATATTATTCCATCCTAGGATATACTATCACTTCCTGAATACTTAGAGTTTTTTTCCCCCCCAATATTTTGATGTTATAAATAAATTGTGGATGAACATCATTATATAAAGAGTTTGTATTATGTCCTTATTATTTCAGGACCAAGAATATTTCTAAGGTGATTCATAGAGATCAGTTCAAATAAATGGCAAACAAGGTAACTAAGTCTTTAAGATGGGAAGGGATATGAAGAAACCATTTTATCCCATCCCTGTTTGCATGGAAGCATTGCCACCAGCCAGTTTAGGGCCACATTTTCCTTCTAACCTTAAATTTTTCCAAATGTACATGATGCCTTTATGAAAAGAATCCAAAAATGGAAATTTGAACTTATATACATTAGAAGTGGATATTTGATTTACAAAAATATGTGATCACAGTTCAGTCAAGATACCCAATTATTTTAGAATGATGATATTTAATTTGGGGGGTGGGGCATGAAAGAAGAGAGGAACAAAAGGTCCTTTGGAGAAACTCATGAAAACTATAGCCCCTCCACCCAAAAAAAAAGTCCACGTGCAGATATACTCATAGTTTTGCATACCCTGTTGGCAGTGACGATGGTCCATCAGTGTTTCTCAGGTTAAGACCCTATACTGTAGCATTTGAACATGACTCAGGACTTCGGTTCACTCAAGCATTTCAAACAAAATTACTTGTGTTTTAGAGAATATTTTACAAAATTCTTTCCTATTTGAAGTTTCATTCAAGCACCCCAACCTTCTGAAATAAATAAGGGACATAATGTTTATTCTAATTTTAATAGCTGAGAAGATTAAGGGCTCAACTTGAGGTTAAGTGATTGTTCAAGGCCTCCCTGTCACAGAGGGTTTGATCCAGGGCTCAGGTCTGTTCTTTTGACTTTGATTCTGTTTTTCCTCTGTTCTGATGGGCCACTCTACTGTACAGGCTTGGGGCTGTCTAGAGTTTAGTAGAATAGTATTTAACAGGGCCTTTGTAGTCTCTGATTTGGTGTCACTATAGCACAATATTTTTATCTAAACGGAATACGTACTCAATCATGGTTTGTTGATAATATTTAAATCTCATTTAGCAGCAAATTCTGGTGTGTTACATACTGTCATACTTACCTACCCAGCTCTACGCAGAGTCAAGATTTTGGTAATTATCTGGTTATTTTGTCGAGGCAGGTACCTGGTAATTGATGTTTTAAAGCATCACTTTTCCTCCCTGAATTACTGGACAGTGAAATCATGGAAAATTAAACAGTAGCCAACATAAGACGTACGTATTTGGAGATAGTTAGATTTTTAAATAGTTTTACTATTGAGGTTTTTTTCTTGTCAAATATTATTTATGAAGAATGTTAAGGGCAACCAGAGAGGAAAAATGCCACAGAGAACAATTCCCTTGGGTTGAGTCTAGGAGGTTCATGTTGCATATTAGCTACCTCTTATCAGCGACACCATTTCTTCTTTTAGTAAAACAAAGCAAGATTTCTTTTTATACGTTTGACCTATTTGAGTTATTTATTGGTATCAGAGAGGTCGTCCCTGATGTATGTTTATTCATATCTTTTCAGAGTACACGGTACAAAGTTCAAAGTACAAACTTCTTTTGGTACTGAAGGAATTGTCTACAGAAACCTATGGCTTGAGGGTATTCCCTTTCAAGATAATTTTATTGATCATTGTGGATTGGGGGATTAGCTGAGTCTGTGCCTAGAGGCCAATTTGGAGGAGGGGACGAAAGGGATGGAGTATAATGTGAATGGGGTACAAGTGGAGGAGGGCATGTGGGCTGTTTGGAAATTGGGGCACGAGAGCAGCTCGAAGGGTGTGAACGCTGCTCCTGAGGTTTCCTGTGCTTTTCCTGCTCTGCGCTAAGTGCTCTGCATACATCTTCTCATTATTCTCCATAACAAGACTGTGAGGGGGCAGATATTATTATCTGTATTTAAAAATGAGGAAACTGGGGCTTCCCTGGTGGCACAGTGGTTGAGAGTCCGCCTGCCGATGCAGGGGACACGGGTTCGTGCCCCGGTCCGGGAGGATCCCACATGCCGTGGAGCGGCTGGGCCCGTGAGTCATGGAAGCTGAGCCTGCGCGTCCGGAGCCTGTGCTCCGCAACGGGAGAGGCCACAACAGTGAGAGGCCCGCGTACCGCAAAAAAAAAAAAAAAAAAAAAATGAGGAAACTGGCTCAGAGAGATTTAAGTAAATAACCCAAGTTGTCGCAGCTGGTAAACAGGAGAGTCGGGATTCCAACTCAGGGATGTTTGGACTCCAAGCCTATGTGTGGTACCATGACGCATATGCCCGTCAAGGAACCTGACATTACAGTAATTTCCCCCAATTTGGCTTTGGTGAACTGCCCAGAATTTTTTTTAGCACAAGTGGCACATGCTTCAGTTTATTTTTATTCAAAGATAAGAGTCTGTAGAGAGATGTAGGTGCTTTTGTGGCTTGTTGAAGTTTATTCTGTATTTAGCCCTTGTGTGCATCAGAACGACTTTATGAGTTGAAAATAGACTCCTTAATTCCTGCGTAGGGTTGGGAAAATGTACTCTGTAAATTTCTAATTTCTCTTTTTCTTGGAGTGGGGTAATTTGCATTTATCTCTATTCGTATGTTTTTGGCAGTAACCAAAGACTTCAAGTATTAGACATCGGTGAGTTACTGCATATGATTTTCTGTATTGTATGGGAGAAAAAAAGTGGTCTGGGGGACAGATGAGGGGAACAGGACAGAAATGGACTTGTCCTCTCTGAACTTACCTCCTAATGGGAAGAGGCAGAAAATAAATAGTTAAGCAAATAAAGAAACACAATAACAGGCCAAGAAAACCATTATGTAAGAGTCCTTGGGAGGACTCTCTAATGAATGGATAAGAATGATGGTTAACTTCTATCTGTTTCAAGGAAGAGAAGTAATGTTTATTGAGTACCTCAGTTTCAGCTAGCTTATCTGTATTATTTCATTTAAATCTTATAATAACCCTGTGAGTAGGTCCTTGTGAGCAGGTCCATAGATGAGAAAATTTGAAGGTCACAGCAGTCAACTAGCTCCCATTATCCAGCTGGCATATTGAAGAGAGGACTTTTAATTCTAACCTCCTATTTCTTCCTCATTCCTAACAATCTCTCTCTCTCTTTTTTAAAATTTATTTATTTTATTTATTTATTTTTGGCTGCATGGGGTTTAGTTGCTGCACGTGGGCTTTCTCTAGTTGCAGCAAGCGGGGGGCTACTCTTTGTTGCGGTGCGCAGGCTTCTCACTGCGGTGGCTTCTCTTGTTGCGGAGCACAGGGTCTAGGCACACGGGCTTAGTTGCTCCGCGGCATGTTGGATCTTCCCGGACCAGGGCCCGAACCTGGGTCCCCTGCATTGGCAGGTGGATTCTTAACCACTGTGCCACCAGGGAAGCCCCTAACAATCTCTTTTTAAGTAGGAAAACCATGTATCTTTCTGTCTACCCTCATCTCTACACATCCTCTGTTATGCTATTTTTTAGGTGATAAATTATTTTAGAATAAAGTTACATTTCAGCTTTCCCTTCCCCGTAAGGGCAGTACTCTTTAGTAAGCAAAACACCGAACTTAAGTTCTGGAGAATTACCTTCAAACCACAGTTCTGCTACTTGAGAGCTGTGTGATTTCTGGCAAGTCACTCAACCTCACTAAGCCTCTGTTTTCAGGTTTGACGATCTCAAATTTTGAATGAGTGGGGTATGGCTTAATGAATATTACTACACTTTGCACACTGATATTGCACGCTGATATGACTTCTCTCCGTGGTGATGTGTACAAGGGTTTGTATAACTCAGGTCATTCCTCAGGGTGCTGGCTCAGAGCCCTTGGAGAACTAAAGACCTGAATCCCTGGGTCTGTGGAAGGATCTCCCTTTCCTCTGATTCTCACTCTCAGTAATTTTTCAGGCTGGGGAAAAGTTTGCCTGTGGTTCACTCTGCCCTTGAGGGTAAAGGGGGCTCAGAGTGACTTCAAAGTTTCCTCAGTGAAGGTGGAAGCACCAGGAATGATCATTTTCTTTTTCTTCATCTGCCTGGCTAAGTGTAGCTGTGATAGATTACAGTTCAGGAGGGCAACTACTTTGGAAGAAGCCTGGAAAGTGATTCAATTTCAAGTCACAAGATCAATTATGTAAGGTTCTAGAACGACAGATATTGAGTATTACAGCAGATCCGTGGCACAGGTTCAGAAGGTGATTCAGGATGTCTCTTTCCTTAGACATTAAAGCTCATTACCTGAAAATTACTCAGCCTTGGCCCTTAGGGAAATCTTAAGTGCCCAGCCCAAATGGCATAATCCTATTCGAAATACCAAGATCTCATGATAATGAACAATGTAGAAAGAGAAAGCGCACTTGTCTGGGTTAAAGCTGATCAATTTGATAATTTCTAACCAAGAGCACACATCTCTAGATAACTATATGTCTGTTATATCAGGAATCTGTGGACTTTTAATTGTGTGCTGAGAGCAAATCGTCTCAAGAGAACTAGGCAGTACGTAGAAAAAGGGGAATAAATTCTCACTTCGTAATGTTCTTGCCTATAAATACTCTCAGACCAAATGGACTCCATTTGATGACAATTTCTATTCTTGCCTGCAAATTGGGAATATTAAATCCTACCTCCCAGGGCTGCGATGCAGGTAGCATGAGATCAGGTAAAGACCTCCCATGCTGTTTGGCACACAGCGGGTGTGGAGTGAATGTCACACCTCCCCTCACGCCCTGTTCACTGCACATTTATCTGACGTCTGTTAGGTGCCAGGCTCTGTGCCTTACGAACCGTACGGGAGATGTGTCAGCTTGTCCTCAACAAGCATGTGGTCTAGGAAGGAAGATGAAATGCATGAATAGACAACTCCTTGCGGGGTTTGAGGGAGCCCAAGAGATAGCAACCCTTTTCCTGGCTGAGTTGGGAACTGGGAGATTGGGAGAATGACCCAGGTGGGTTCTAGAGAATGTGGCCTGGATCTGTTAGCGCAGGGCACCCACTGGCCCTTCAGTCGGGCTCTGGGCAGATGTCCCCAGGTGCAGGCACTGGCAACCTAAAGAACCACAGCCTCCTGTGGGAAGCAGGATGTGCAGGAGGCTGGTCCGCAGGGTGGGCAGAGGGTCTGTGGGAGGTGGGCTCAGAGAGGGGGGTGGTATTTCCACCCCATGGAACCATGAGACAGGGGAAAGGTATCAGGAAAAACCCCCAATCAAGTGTATTCTCTATTTAAATTGAAGAACTGACGTTAATACTAATACCTCATTACTGGCTGATTTATTTTCTTCCCCAATCCTGGCTCTGTGTCAGAATCACCTACAGAGATTTAAAAAGTTACGAATACCCTGCTCTACCTGTGGGGATTCTAAATGGGAGGGTTGGGGATGGGGCCCAGACAACTGCAAAAAAAAAAATGACCTGGCCTTCCATAGGTCACTCTGACTCATCCAGGGTTTTGACACACAACATTGAGCAATGGTGGGCATGTTTAATCTTAAAAACAAAACAAAATAAAACAAACTATTAGAGAAAGACCAACACTCATTGCATTGTGCTTCTATGAGAATAACACCTTCAGATTTATTTGATTGTTTGCCAAAACAGGTAAGAGAAGCTCAAGGGAGTCGGCAGATAAAAAGGTTAAGTACTCCTTCTTCTGCATAGTTTTGTGTAGAACCCACAGATTTATTTTTGCTTATCTTTGTTCTGTATTTTGTGTGATCGAAGCCCTCATTTCAAAAGGTGGTCTTCCCTAGAAAGATAAACGGGAATATAACAGATTCTGTTGCAGCTTTACGTAACTTTTAGAGCCTATTATGTGCTACGTACTGTGCTGGGTAATCTCATGTATGTTTCCTCAAGTGAGAAAGTTAGGCTATAAATATCGTAGGATTAATGAAGACATTGTGAACTGGTGAGAATGTTCAGGCACCATGACTTCATGAAAGTTTATCTGCACATGATACTCCGTATCACATGGTGATGCTGGGCATGTACACATCACTGAATACACGGAAAACTGGTTCAACTTTTTAAACATACATTTGATTATGTATCTTAAGAACTAGAACTATGTAACTGTTCTTACCGTTTCACTCATTAATCCAATTTCTGGGAAGTATCTTAAGGAAATTTTTTTTTAACTAATATGCTATAGGTAAGAAGAGAATAATTACTCTATTTTTAAATTACAGCAACAGTTGGGAATTGCAGAAATATTAATCATTAAGGAAATGATAAGTAAATTATTACATAATGACTTAATTAAATGTTATATCGACCCTTAAAACTGATCATTATAAAGTCTATGTAGCAACGGGTAAAATGCTTATGATGAAATGCCAAATGAAAAACTATGTGCCAGGATATCATATAAAAGTTATTCACTAGCACTGCCAGGGAATGTGAAGGTGGCAAGTGGTTTGTGTGTTGAACTAGCAGAATTTGGAGTGGTTTTTCCTTTGTGGATGTGGTAGACAGATCTTGTTCAGCTTATCCAGCAACCCTTCCCACCCTACATGGAACCAAGAGGGAAAAGGTAATTCCCACCTCTGGCTAATGAACTGGGATGACGTATGCCTGGAGCTGTTGGCAGTTTTGCCCTTTTTTTCCTCTGCCAAATGGAGAACACTTGCCCGCAGTAAGAGATGATCAAAATCTAGACAGATCGGGAGTCAGGGAGATGGACGTGTGGATGCATAGAGAAAGGAATAAATAGATTGATAGACTCACCTGATGAGTTTGTCATTTATGTGAGCCCACAAAATTCCTTTATAAAACTTATACCAGTTATCCTCCTGTCAGTAACTGAAAGAATTCTGACAGTAGAATTGATTTTAAAAAGTTCTTATTCTGTGTTGGAATTTGTCAAGGTTGTTGTTTGTTTGTTTTTAAATAAACCTTTTAACTTTCTGAAGTCACTGGAACATTTTGTACTTTTGTGTAAATACTGCATTTGTGAATCATTTCCCACTACATTACTGATAGACTTTTATGCCCTATTGAACTGTCATTTCCTCCTGTGTCTCTTTCTCAGCTTTTCCTGCAACATTAGCCACGTTAACTGTTTCCCCACATCCTGCTTCTGACAATAGCTACCCTGAGAATGCTTTCCAAAGGGTGGTCTGAACTACAATGTGAATTCAAATCTGTACAAGGCAGGAATGTACGGGGAATTTTGAAATAAATCAACAAATATTAAATGAGCACCTACTTTATGCCAGGCACTGGGGTTACAACAATGAAAATAAAAGTAGACACAGCCCTGCCCTGAAGGTGCTTCTCTCTGTGGGTGAATACATCTATTCACAGGGGTAGGTGCATGGGAGGTCCACTCTGGGAATTTATTTAGCACTTATTACTCATTTGCTGAATATCTCTGCACAAAGGCAACAGGATAATAACCAACGCTTATTGAACTTTTACTCTGTGCCATACCTATATACACAAATTATTATTTTCTCCATTTACTAGATGAGGAAACTGAGACACAATGAGGATACTTAATGTGCCCAAGTGGCAGAAGCGGATTTAACCCGAGGCAGTCTGGCAGACAACGCTGGCTTACTCAATATTATAAGAAATCTGCTCAAAAAGGCTGGCTCTGGTCCTTAAATCAATTTTTCAATTTTTTTGAAACAAATTATTTAAACATTTTATTAAATTAAATTTTGGTGGTGGAGTTTCCAGATATCTAGCCAGGCTGAGACGAAGGAAAAGTCTCTTCTCACCTTTTTAGACTTTGAGCCATGAGAACAATGATCTGAAAAAATGAGTCCATCTGTACATTCATCTATTGAGTAAATTTTGTAGGAAGCCCTCAGTTTGGGAAGGGTAGATGAAAACCAAACAAATCCTTAACATATACCACAGTGTGGTAAGTCCTGTAATAAAGGAATTACAAAAGTGCTGTGAGGGCACCGGGAGGTGGAGGGAGAGGAAGGGGACGAGGAAATGCATGGAACAGTTGACAAGTAAGCTGAGCATTGAAATATGAGTAGGAGTTCTTCAGTGGACGCGGCAGCCGGGTGGGGGTGGTGCTAGAAGAAAGGCTCCTGGGGGAGGATCCCTTCTAAGCTCACTCAAGAGGGTCTTGAGAATTGCAAGTGGCTCTAAGTGCAGAACTAGAAAGATAGGTGGAAGCTGTGCAAGCTAAGGGAAAGCACTTGGACTTATCTTTGAGGTCAGGTGTATATGAACTGTTTCAACTGCATACACTTATGAGTAAAAGTAACTTGAGCACGTACTCTTCAAATAGGTAGTTCTTTAGTAATTTATATGGACATTTAGTTACTTATATACATGAACTCTCATACTAGCTTGTTATATATCTTACAAAATACACAGAGGTAAGATTATATAGACAATATTTTAAACTTTTGCTCCCACAAAAATATTATTAAATATTAGCATGAGCAATGGGTTTGAAAATGTTATATATTTTTGAAAACTTTGGTTAAATACTTTGTGTTACGGTAATTTAAAGGACTGGCTCTAAGTTCAGTTTAATTTTTAGTTTTTTTTTTTTAATTTTGTTTCTGGAATAAATGATACTTTCTTTTCTTTTTTTTTTTTAACATCTTTATTGGGGTATAATTGCTTTACAATGGTGTATTAGTTTCTGCTTTACAACAAAGTGCATCAGTTATACATATACTTATGTTCCCATATCTCTTCCCTCTTGCATCTCCCTACCTCCCACCCTCCCTATTCCACCCCTCCAGGCGGTCACAAAGCACTGAGCTGATCTCCCTGTGCTATGCGGCTGCTTCCCACTAGCTATCTATTTTACGTTTGGTAGTGTATATATGTCCATGCCTCTCTCTCGCTTTGTCACAGCTCACCCTTCCCTCTCCCCATATCCTCAAGTCCGTTCTCTAGTAAGTCTGTGTCTTTGTTCCTGTCTTATAATTTTTAGTCTTAATCAAAACAAGGTACTTCACAAAGAGGCAGAGTTTCAACTGAAGAAGTGTTTGTTTGGCATGATTAACCAAATCGTGACACTATTTTTTTCAATCTCAAGCACTATGCTTAGGTTGTTCTTGAAATTTAATTAATAACTTTTCATGGGCTTCCTTGGTGGCGCAGTGGTTCAGAATCCGCCTGCCAATGCAGGGGACACAGGTTTGAGCCCTGGTCAGAGAAGATCCCACATGCCGCAGAGCAACTAAGCCCATGCGCCACAACTACTGAGCCTGCACTCTAGAGCCCAAAAGTCACGACTACTGAGCCCATGCGCCACAGCTACTGAAGCCTGCATGCCTAGAGCCCGTGCTCCGCAACAAGAGAAGCCACCACAATGAGAAGCCCGTGCACCGCAATGGAGAGTAGCCCCCGTTCACCGCAACTCGAGAAAGCCCATGCCCAGCAACGAAGACCCAACGCAGCCAAAAATAAATAAATAAGATAAATAAATTAAAGAAATATATAACTTTTCATCTTCCCTGATGTCAATCAGTCAATCTTGCAAACTCTTTGGAATGTGTTGCATTTTTGTATTTTTAGCAGTTGGTTCAAACACATTGATAATCTTTATCTGGGATATTTTAAAATAGGCTAGGAAATTCAGTTTCTAATTTTTTTTTTTTAATGTTTAGATGGGAGAGTTTTTTGTTTTTTGTTTTCTTTTAAAGGGAACACATTCACATGATTTTAGCCATCAGTTCAATAATGATGGGGAAACTTTCCCCAACTGCATGAGTTATCTATTGCTGTGTAACAAAGTATCCCTAAAATTAGTGGTTTAAAACAGCAGACATCTATTATCTCATGGTTTCTGTGGTCAGGGATCTGGGAGTGGCTTTGCTGTGTTCTTTTGCCTCAGGGCTGCAGCTGAGGTGCTGGCCAGTCCTCCAGTCAGCTCAAGGCTGGGTTCGCCGTGAATCTGCTTCCAGGTTTACTCACATGCCTGTTGGCAGGCCTCTCTTGGGTCCTCACTGGCTATTGCAGAGACAGTACTTCCTTGCCAGTGGTTTTCTCCATAAAGAGAGCCTAAGACGGAATTCACAGTCTTTTTGTAACAATCTCAGAGGTAACCCTGCTATATTCTCTTTCTTAGAAGTGAGTCCCGAGGTCCAGCCCACACTCAAGGGGAGAGGGATGATCCAAGAGCATGAATACCAGGAGGAAAGGATGGGAAGGGGTGAGAGGGGAATCTCAGAGGTTGCCTACCACACCCATTTTCAAAACAGCAAATTAAGTTAGAAACACAGTTACTTTCTCATTCACCATTAAAATGTCATCTTTACCTTAAAGAGACCTGTTAAGCATATTTATTTTTCTGAAAATATCTGCATAATCCTGGCAGCCACTAGTCCTCACAGGAAAGGTCAGACAACTTGGGAGCCTTGTCGTTTGCAAAAGAAAAACATGCAAGTCATCTTGTAGTTGGGTAGCTCTTTTTAAGTATTTGGACACAAAATAACTAGCAGACTGGTATGGGTGTAAAATTTTTCATCTTACTTAAAAGAATTGCAAAGAATCTACTTTATGAAGGACTCAATTTTATAACCTAACCATCAATGGCATCTTATAGCCTGGAGAATGCAAATCATGACCATACACTGAAGGTGAAGAAATGAATGAGGATGCAGCCTTGCCCCTTGTTTGTGGAATTCCCTTTCTTCTTTAGAGAACCTTAGATGTGTTAGGTGAAAGACAGACAGGGCAAGGGCCCCAGTGTCATTTTATACATTCGATATTAGTATACATTTAAATGACTTCCTAATTATATTCTTTTTAGTTTTGTTAAAGATGAAGAATATATAAATACAAAATTGCTAATATTGCTTTTTCTGTACCACCATGGATCACCTAATATACCCCTGGGGTGCACGCACACCACTTTGGAGAACTCTGCTCTAGACCAAGGATGCTTAACTCAAGATTTATTATTCACTCTGAGTGATTCGCTTTCAAGGAGTGAAAAAAAGTGACCAAAGCTCTAATCAAATGTCCCAAAACTATTAAGAACCTCTGCTCTAGGTCACGGGTAGCCACCGAAAAATTTTAAGGAGGACACACAGAGATTTAAAGTTTAGGATGCTACTTGGGTAGCAGAGTGGAGGGTGGCTTGGAGAAGGTGAGCCTGGAGCACTGGAGAGCAGTAGCTGCCAGTCGCTCTGAGAGGCAAAAAGTAAGGCGGGAATAAACCAAAGCAATGCAAGTGCAGTAGAAAGGGGAGGCCTGTGGGTCCTGAAAATCTGCATGTTTCCTAGCGAAAAGGGTCATTTAGCCACTATTGAGCATGTGTTCATAAAGGCAGGTTAGAAAGAAAGTATGCTTCAAAAGGGAATTCTGAAATCAGAATTCAGATCTAAAGACCTTCCTTTTTTTTGGTCCTCTCCTTTATATTCGACTTTATTATTACTATTATTATGTTTCCTAGAAATTCAAGCTGGGACAGAGGGAGAGATTCAGAAAGATGATTTATCAATATTTTTTTAAAAATCTAGTAAAAAAAGTAATAGAAGATGGGTATTTGGAAAGAGGGGCTATAGAATGATATTGGAGTTCCAAATAAATTTGCAGCCGGATAAACATTTTCTGTATTGGAAAATATAATTGATGTGAATTCTGCAGCTGCGCCTTCTTTAAGAAGGGCGCCGTGTTTTTAAGTCCCGCCCCCGCTTTCTTCTAGATTTTTAATTTCTTTCTGTTGCGATCAGCATTACTTTGGTGTCGTCTAGGCTGTGCTGTATCTCCTGGCCAGTCTCCTGTCTCACATGATACAGGCACATTTTCACTGCTTCACGCCCCACCCAGCCCCTTCACCTACACCTTCTTAACGACTGTGGCATTGCTGGGATTGTCCAGCTGAGCTAGAAATGTCATTTTCAGGGCGTTGTGGTCACAGTGAATTCCCAGGTTTGTGGTTGTGTTTTTTCGGAGGTTCAGGGAAGACAATGAGGGGTGCAGGAGCAGTGGACGTCACCCTGGAAGGCACGCAGGACCCGGGAGAGGCAGCTCCGTTTCAGCAAGGGCACCCTGCCAGTCCCCAGGTGGCCTCCTGGTTCCTGAGGTCCAGACTGGCTCACCGTTCCAGAAACAACAAGTTCAACACACTGGCCTTTCCCCGCTGCTGCCTCCGTGGAGGCTGATGTTATTCCTGCGCGCGGGCCAGGCTTTCTCCCGGGGCCCAAGAATGAGGAGCCAGCGGGGCCAGCGGGGTCCTGGGAGGCCAGGCGGGTGTTGAGGTTGGCGGCTTCCTCTCCGCCCCCAGGCACCTCCCCCCTGCCAGCCGAACGGTGTGGGGGAGGGGCAAGGTGGAGGGGATGGGGGAGGGGCAAGGTGGCGGGGATAGGGGGGAGGTGACGTACGAGATCCATCTTTCTGAGTGGCAGGTGTCTGCGGGACATTACGGATTGTTTCCTATGAGATTGTCTTGACTAGTAACATTGATTCTGGCTGCCAGTGGCAATGGAGCGAGAGCTCAGACTGCAGTTATTTTCAACCTCTGGTGTCAGACCTGGACGGCAGAGCTCCTGGCACGCGGATGGGATGGAGGCGTTGGGGCGCCTGGAGAAATCTGACCTCCTTTACTCAGGGGGTGGGGTGGGGGAAGGGCTCTTAGTGGCCTTCAGAGTCTGGTTCCAATCTTGTTGGGGGGACTGTTGGAGCTTATTTACTGGGTATTTAATTTGCTATTTGAAAAACTATTTACAGGTCTACAAAGATAGTTGTTTTCATTCTGGGGTTTGTTTTGTTTTGTTTTTTAATTTAAAGTATAGGTTTAAGAGATTTCTTCGTGTAATCTGTCTGATTCTTGGGTAGGATTCCCCCAGCACCTCCGTGTGGAATTAGGGAGAGCTGGACTGTAGTCTCCTTTCAGTGAGCTTATTAATTATGTAACTTGGGAACACTGTCTCTCTTCGCGAAGCCCGAAAATGCTCATCTCGAAGATGAGTTTTCTCATCTGTAAGGACATCCCCTTTATTACAGGGTGAGGTTCCTTAATCAAGGATTGGAGATGATGAGGAAGGTACTAGAATAGTGCTTGTCACCTCGAATGTGCGCATGAAAGGAGATATTATTTTACTATATAAATTGTCACCCACGTGGCCCACGGGGCCTTCGTGGAGGATCAAATCAAGGTTTCCTGAAAGGGATATGCGTGTGAGTCTTATGACCTGAGACAAGAGCATGACCAGCTTAGTGAACGAGTATTTATAAAAGTCTCCAGTGACAACACGGTGCTGCTGGATTAGACATCAGTGTTTAAAAAGCAAAATTGTAAACCTTCTAGTCATTAAAAACTTGCAATCATATGTGGCAAGACATGTTAACAAAATCATTTCTAGAAATTTATTTATTGATTTTTAAATTATAGGTAGTTCTGTAGTTAAAAAAAGTTCTACCATTCTTCCTAGATGTTTCTGCTTTTCAGTGATCCATGTGGGGCTAACAGTTCACTTCTGGGGTTTTGAAGTTATTTGTTTGACTTTGAGGCATTCACATTCCCACTTGTGATAAATAAGTAGAAAGCGAATTCATTGCTTGATTAATACAGATGAACAAGTAAGGGGGAAAAGTGGGCAACATAATTATGTCTGCTTCTAATCAGACATATTCTGCTCTCTGTTTCTCTGTGACTACACGGGTATCAAGGTGTCCTGGAAAAGTTTTGCAAATTCCCTCCCTTTTGCTCTCTGCTCCCAAGAGGTCACCTTTTCTGTTATCTCCTGCCATCTCCGCTTTGCCACCTCTTGTCAACGCTGACGTGTGCCTGTCACCCCACTGCCCTTCAGAACTCTTTTCCTTGAAGCCTTTCCAAACAGGTGCTATCTTGCTTCACTCTTGACCGTCATCCTGCTAATCCCTGTGTCTTACAGATGTTCCCCTTCCTGAACATTGACGCACCTGTTTTTTGTTTTTTTTTTGCGGTACGCGGGCCTCTCACTGTGGCTGTGGCCTCTCCCGTTGCGGAGCACAGGCTCCAGACGCGCAGGCTCAGCGGCCATGGCTCACGGGCCCAGACGCTCCGCGGCATGTGGGATCTTCCCAGACCGGGACACGAACCCGTGTCCCCTGCCTTGGCAGGCGGACTCTCAACCACTACGCCACCAGGGGAGCCCGACGCGCTTGTCTTTATATAGCCCTAACTGCCTTGGTGTGTCCATGCCCGTCACTCCGTGTTTAACAGCCCTTATCCTAAGTCCTGCACGAGTCCTAGCTGAGAGGCTCGGGATCCCGTGTCTCTTTTCACGTAGCGCCTCGCATTGTTATGGCTTAAAGGAATTACAGAGACAACAAATAAAGGTTGTATGCGGGAAACTCTCAATACACTTCTTTCTGCTTTTCAGTTTAGCAATTCTCATCTTAATCTGATATCTTACAATTAACTATAAATTTATTAGGCAAGGTTCTGAAGTTTTACTTGCAGGAAGGTGTGCAAGTTTGGACTGGTGGATGACTCATAGGTTCTAAGGAATTTAAAAGCCATGGTTTAGTGAGAAAGCCTCAGAGAGAGAGAGAGAGAGAGAGAGAGAATTAGGAAGCCCTGTGAACAGAACCCACTAAGTGAGTTCTCGCAAGGCCGCTTGTAACTGACCTGTAACTCTGCGGTGATGCGGTTCAGGAGGCAGGAGGTGAGTTCTCTGAGGCCACCTGATGGGAGAGTGAAGGAAAACAGACAAAAGTACTTCTGCTCCCAGCCCGATTTAGTCAGTAGTAGTGCTAACTGCTACCGCTTATTCATCCCCTTGCTATGTCCAGACACTAAGTTATTAAAAAAAAAAAAAGTGCTATCTCATTTAATTCTCACGCCTCTGAGGAATTTTCACAGTTTTACGGAAGAGGACTGAGAAGCCCAATGTCACACATTAGCCAAGTGTAGAGACAGACTACACATCCAGGTCTGTCTAACCTTAAAGCCTGTCTAAGGCTTGTCCTTACCTAGGAGCCTGTACAGTTTGACTTTTGATCTTTTTTTTTTCCCATTGAGGGGAGAGAGGAACATTTTTTAGCAGATGAGAATTGACCTTCCAACTGGGGCTTAGCCTGCTAGCGGGTTCTCAGTACATTTTGGTTGAATGAGTGAGGGAGTCTGTTCCAGTTGCTCTGGGATGAAACATGCAAGGGAGCAGTGCAATGTCAGGGAAAGGGCCCTGGTGAGTAAGTAGGAAGGAGACCTCTCTTACTAGCTATGTAATCAAGGTCAAGTGGCTTCAACTCTGTGGGCCTGAGTGTTACCTGTAAATCACAAGAGGCTGAGGGACAAACAGTGTGGTGGCTGCTATATCCCTTTGGGCATGTATGTCACAGTAAAAGAGGGGAGATAGAGTCATCCTTCCATGCCAGGGATTCAGGAATTCTGGTCTCTCTCTCTTTTTTTTTGCGGTACGCGGGCCTCTCACTGCCGCGGCCTCTCCCACTGCGGAGCACAGGCCCAGCCGCTCCGCGGCACGTGGGATCCTCCCGGAACGGGGCACGAACCTGCGTCCCCTGCATCGGCAGGCGGACTCCCAACCACCGCGCCACCAGGGAAGCCCGGCTCTCTCTTTTTATCTCAGAAACCTGTATTTAGGGTTTGCATGGAGGGCAAGGATGAGGGGATTTAGGGGAAGAGTATTTCAAGATGGCGAAGAAGGATTTTGCGTCTTCTCTTCTCAAGGTGCCTCATTTGGTAGAAGCCTGTTTCCTTGTAGAGAATTCTAGTATGAGAAGGACTTGCGATGGATCTGCTTCAGAGATCTCCGTGGTCTATTCTTTCTCCTCCTGTGTTAGCTTTCCTGTGTCCAGAAGGTCCTTAATATATCTGACCTTCATTCTTTCTGCTATAACTTAAGCTTATGCCCTCTCCTGCTACTGTTTAAACTGATCTCTCCCCCAACACTGGTTAACCCTCAGAAAGAGCTTTAGACAAAAGAACCTATTAGGACACCCTCTTTTGGCCTTAGTTGTCTTCGTAATCCCTTTTATAGAGGACAGGTTATCTTGGTTTCTCCCACAATTGGTTTGGAAGCCTGCTCAGCTGCCCACGTCTC
Organism: Grampus griseus; assembly: GCF_964374135.1. NCBI lineage: Eukaryota > Metazoa > Chordata > Mammalia > Artiodactyla > Delphinidae > Grampus > Grampus griseus. The sequence continues at coordinate 37,392,985 of NC_139005.1, forward strand.
TCAGCTCTCAAGGGTCACTTGTGTCATCAACCGAATATTGAAACAGGTGGAACCTGCCACCCGTAACGTGAGCCACAGTGGAAAGAAAGTGACTCAGTCCTGGCAGCTCAAGTCAGGTTTGAGAGAGGTGACAGTGGGAATCCAGATGCTTCCTTGTGACTGTTGCAGGGTCTCTGAACGGCTTCCTTCTTGAAGAAGGTGTCATCCCAACGTGGTAAATGTGACCGGTTCGGTGCAGCTGGACGTTCCCCTCTGTAGCCTCTTCCCACATAGCCACCTGCCCCGATTTGGCTGCCGGAGAAGCTGGTCTTCTGGCTCCTCCAAAAACACACGGCAGGGCTGGCATGAGGAGCAGACACAAAATTCAGGGCCCGAGCGGAAGTTTCAAGTGAAACTAACACGGAGAGAAATTTGTTGGAAAACACTCCTGTTTCTCATCATTTCTGACACAGCTTGATCTGACTGCTCTGTTAATAGTAGTTACATGTTTCTCAAAACATACACAGTGTTCTCAGCCTCGCTTCTCTTTCTTTCCAGCCTTAGAGTCACTGGTGGGTCACGTTAACCCAAACCTCCAAAAATGTTCTTGGAATGTGCCCAGGTTGTCAGCCTGTCCTGCCCAGCTGTCAACCTGACTGCTTAAAGGACTGCTTCCTTATGTAAAGGAAGAATAATCTAGTGGGAAAACACCCTACTGTATTAAGGAAGATAAGAGTTCTAGGCCAAGTTTCATAGTCATAGTTAGGTGACTTTGTCTCTTTTGGGCAAGTCCCTTCATCCCCTAGTACCTCCAGTTTTAATTTTGTAGGATAAAGATAAGATGCTAGTCCCATGCCTATGGACAGGGATGCTCTGAAAATGAATAAACCAAGGCATGCCAATCCAAGAACTACTTTGAAGTAAATCCTATGTAAAGTCAGAAAATAGAGGCTATTGTTGCAATGATGGAAATAGATGTAAATGCTCAGCAAGTCTTAACTACGTAAACATAGGGAAGTAGGAGAGATGTGTTTTTTGTGCCACCCAAAATAAATGACCAACACCTCCCCCACCTGTTTTTCTTATTTCCAGGGTGTGTGTGTGTGCATTAATATTTTTTAATTGCCCAATTCCTTCTTGTGAAACTTTTGCTAAAACAGTAAATTCAGGTTACCTGGTGAAAAACCATATTCTCTTGTTATTGATGTTTTAAAACGTTTAAGTATTTTGACCTAAATGCTAAAGAACAAAGTCAATTGTTTAACTAAAAAGGCAGAATGTAAATATTTAGCTTAAATATTCGAAGTATCTGTTTTCACAATCACAATACTTCCTTGCACATGTTTGAGAGAGAGTTATCATATGACTCTTTGAAAAGCGTGGGAAGTTAAAGATGAAATAAAAACCTGACCATAGACTTCCTTCCTCAATTTTGAGTGAGATCTCAGTAAGTTTCTCTTGTAATTGGATGTGGACTTTATGAGCTTTTTATGTGACTTCATCCAACTTATTTCTGGAAAATAATAATTGCATGTTAATAGAGATGTGGCTTACAGCGAATTAAGTGAAATGCATTTCTTGGAAAGTAAAAAAATGTGGTTTCCATTTTACTCCTCTATAGAAGTATTTATTTTCAGGTCCTGCAGATCATTTTAAACTTCATAATTTTGTTTATTAGTCACTCACTTTCTTGTTTGAGCTTTTGATCATTTATTCCTTTATTTGGCCACTCATTCATTAATTTATACATTTATCATCAAATATTCAATGATCTAATAATATGTGCCAGTTACCATTCTAGGTGCATTTATATTTTATAAAGGTGTGGGTTTTCGTTTAAGCATATTTCTGTTACATCTGGAAAACCAATTTGTTTTAAAGCACATCCTGAACACTGGCGAGACATATGAATCAGCCTTACTGGTAATGAGTGAATGTCTACAACTCAGGTTCTTGGCCATCTTGGGGAAGGCAGGCCACGGGCAATAATAAAAATAGTTTACACCAACAGGACCCTGCCATGGGCACCTGGTGCTAATTACAAGTGTTTTCCATGAATAAACTAGCTTAATCTTTATGATGATCAGTCATGTTCTCATTTTAGAGAGGAAGAAACTGAGGCAGAGGGCCTCAGCTTCAGTAATGTTGTAAAAGATACAGAGCTTTTTAAATGCTGGATCCAGAAGAACAGTATTACACATCTCAAAGTGTTTTTGTGAAAATTAAAGCAGAAACATCATGTAAATTGATAATATCTCGATCAACATGAAGAAAAAAAGACTACAGAATAATTGCTTTTGTAATCGCACCAAATGACCAATTTAAAATGTGGCCTCTGAAGGGAATTTGAATCTGCCACCTACTAGCTGTGTGACCTTGGGCAAGTTGTTTCACATCTCTGTGCCTCAATTTCCTCATCTGTAAATTGAGGAGAGTGATTATGAGGATTAAATGAAATAATAAATATAAATAATTTAGCATGCATCTGGCTCATGATAAACACTTAAGAAGTATTAGCTATTTTTATCATCATTATTTTACTGTCACTATTTCTACTCCTCCCTGTGAGAGAGGGGAAAGCTGGTAAAATAGCAAATTAGATTAAGATAAAATCTTTGATTTAAGCAAAGTCAGCAACTTGAACCTCATGCAACTGAAACATCATATTTTATAAAACTGATAAATTTCCCACAACGTATCATGCAAATTACTGTAGTGCCCAGATGATATCATGCCAAGAAGAAATGTATCAAGGAAGAATAGAACTGGTTAGAAAATAACCGATTCTTTGCAATTCAGTTTGTATTTAGGGAGCATCTTCTGTGTGTGGAGTACAGTGCCTGGCCTTTTGGGGGATAAGGCAGGTGGCTCAAAACAGGGGACGCAGAGATGGTTCTTCCACCCAAAAGTGTCAGTCTTATGGGTAAAGCAAGTCACATATAGAAAAAGCTTAAATAGCAAAACCTGACAGGAAGCAGAAAATGATGTAATCATTGCTTTGGCCTGAAGGGGAGAGGCACTGTGTTCAGAGTCTTCAGGAAAGCTCCCTGTAGAGGATGGAACCCCTTTTAGCTGCAAAGAAGTGAGAAGTGCATCAGAGGAGGCAAATAAAGCTATGGCGACTAAGAGTTGAGGCAACTACAGGAGATGAATTTGACCAAGCAGGTCAAGAAAGTTGAAATCAATTCTCTGCAATTAACATCTCTGAGCTCAGATTTTATTTTTTGAGGTATATATGGCCTAGGAAAAACAAGCATGATTTAGACACGGTTCATATCTCAGTCCTGCACTATTAGCTGTGTGACCATATCCATGTATTTAACCTTTTTTTTTTTTTTTTTTTTTTGCGGTACGCGGGCCTTTCACCGCTGTGGCCTCTCCCATTGCGGAGCACAGGCTCCGGACGCGCAGGCTCAGCGGCCATGGCTCACGGGCCCAGCCACTCCGCGGCATGTGGGATCTTCCCGGACTGGGGCACGAACCCATGTCCCCTGCATCGGCAGGCGGACTCTCAACCACTGCGCCACCAGGGAAACCCTTAACCTTTTTTGAGTCTCAGTTTCCTCATCTGTAAAATGACTATAATTCATGCTTTACCTAAGTAGGTAATTATGAGTCTCCACTGAAGTAAGGGACACGACAGTGCCTGAAGAGCCATAAAGAATTCTGTGAATGTAATGGAATTTTCTAGCAGTGCCTGTTTTTAAAGTTCCTGCCCTTTGCTGGGACCCCTACTTAAAAAACGTGTAACCTAAATGGTATACAGAGCAAGTTTTTCCTTGTGCAGTCTTTTTTTTTTTTCCATTAAACATTTCTGGGTTCCTGCTGATTCTTTTGTAAACCACTTCCTTTTGTGGAAATCTTGAACTAGTCTTGATGTAGAAACTGGCTGCTGGGGCAATGGTGAATGAGCCAGTTTATTAAAGTTATTGCCCGATCTTTGGAGAAAGGTGGTCCCTTCTGGCTCTTTGTCATAGATTGCAACTCCCTCCCAATCATAGAAACTTTGTCCTTAAATACTTTTAATTGACTGCATCTTGCTGTTCTGTAATTCTAGCTTGCAAAATAAGCTCTTCCTAAATATATCCTCCGATGACTACTCCAGCTTGCTATGTTTTCAATTTCTCACATCTTGGGTTATTTGAAGAAGTTTATATTTATCTAATCCCCCAAGCAGTCCCAAGGGGAAGCAGGCTGCCCCCAGGCTCCGCACAGGGTCTGCACTCCTCGGCCAGAAGGGACGAGATTCACTTCCCTTTCTTTTTCACACAAGTCACTATGGTTCTGACTCAGCCACATATCTCTTCCTTTGCTATACTCTTACTTGAATCATTGCTACTCTTGATAACCAAATGCTGGGTTACTTTTATGCCTCTATGTTCTTTTCTTTTTTCTACTCATTGGAAAGTCTAATACCTTGCCCCTTTTCGTCCCCCACAAAGAGTAAAACCTAATATAAACTGATCTTCAGGTTCTCTGTCTGCGAATTTAATTAGTACAGTTGGCATTATCTCACAGGGTTGGGGGATTGAAGGAAGGAGAAAGGAAGCTGTTATTATAAAACTGGAGTCTATGTTTAAGAACAAAGTTATACTTTTCATTTTTCCCCCTGTTCTTAGAAGCAATGTATCTTGTACTTCAGGGCTAAAGTGTACCTTCCTCTCTGAAATCTTGGCTATAAACCCTGGCTCTATAGTTCTTTTTTCTTTTCCAGGAAGACACTTTGCAGCCAAAGCAGACGCTAGATTGACCAGCATAGTCTAGGCAACTTTTACAGTTAAAGGAAGGTCCTGATGGAAGGATCAAAGCTTTGATTGTGCTGTGATGTCTGATTCATAACCAACCTTCACCCACGCCTCCCTCCCCCTCACACTTTTTCCTCGTTATCTTCTTCTGATTTGCAGTGATCTTCAGATACCTTTTCTTCGGACCAAGTGGGATCTAGAACTCCAACGTGGTACCCTTCTACCTTACAGTGCAGAGTCCCTGTCGGCCTCAGATGGAATAGTCTGGAGCTAGAGGTCTCTCATGAACACGATGTTTTGGTGTGTTTGCATCAGATTCCCGTTGCAGAGTTTAGGAAGCAAATCTGGTAACCGCCTAAACGAAAACACTTCCCCTTACTCTCTACGTCAAAGAGAAGTTGCCTGAAATGTTTGCCAACTTTGAGGAGTGAAGACAACGCTCTGTATTTTAAGGAGGCCTCAATGAATAGGGCAAGGACCTTGGCTTCACTAGCTGGACCTGGTTCCACAACTTATCTTATCTTCAGTTTCCTCTTATATCGCATGAGGTGATGCTGTCTCCCTCGCATAGTGTTTATGAGAGGGCAATGAGATCATTTAAATGAAGTAGCCATTTCTCTCAGGCAGGATCGCTTCTGTTTTGTTTACGTGCTGTGGGCTAGGCCTCCTTGAAGTTTGGTTTTTGAGTTGCAGACATGTGATTCATATTTCTGGTCAAGCCCCGGTGCTCTGGGTAGGTGTTTATGTCCACCTCCCCCCAGCTCCTGGGGGGAAGTGAGGCTTGCCGAGCTCGTCCTTGTGCTGGAGTAAGAGCCACGGAGGAGGCTGGAGCTGGGCTGCCTGGGTTCCAACGTTCTTCTTCAGGAACTAGCTGTGCCACCTCAGACAAATTACTCAGCCTCTCTGTGCTTCAATTTCCTCATCTGTAGAATAGGGAAAACAGAGTATCCCATAGTGTGGAAAAAAACTACAGGAAAAAACAAACAGGCAGGCTCATAGAGGCTGTAAGAATTAAAAGAGAAAATTCCTGCATATATGTAAAAGGCTTAGGACAGTGCCTGGTTCCCGATTCGCTGTGACTGTTCACAGGACCCACCAGACTGCCCACCGCGTGGTGAGTGCTTTCCAGATGCAGGCTTGCAGACAACAGGCAGGAGAGCCCTCCTCTCACCTTGCGCCCTCCCTCTGTAGGGACCCTACATACATACTCAAACTGCACAGGCTGATAAGAGGTACAGAGTACTGAGGAGAATTCTGGTTCCTGTTTCTGGGAGAGCGGTCCCAGGAGGTGGGACAGCAGACGGGAACCCGTGTGCCGAGTCTGGCTCAGTATGTGAGCCTCAGAGCACTTCCTATCGACGTTGTTAGTGTCATAGCAAGGCTGTTACCTGCACACAGCCACTGCCTGGCCTCAGACTGGGCACTGGGGTCATGATGAAGGCCTGTGTGGGCGCCCCGAGGCTCAGGCTGTCAGCCACAGATGTTCTGTTTCTCCCGTCTTCCCCTATACAACCCTTCCCTGCCCTTCCCTGAACTTCTCCTTCACTTGGAGAATTCCTACTGCCCTTCAAGTCTCATCCTGGATGGAACTTCTTCTGGAAAGCCTTCGCTGGCCTCCAGTGATCCTCCATAGGCCCCTCTAATTCCCTCCCACTTGGTAGCCCAGGGCTCCTGGCCATATCCACCTTGGCGGTCAGTTCTGCAGGGACGGGGCTATGTCCAACTTGCTATGCTGCATCTGTAACTCCTGGCCTCTGGTAGAATAGATTCTGAAAATATGTTTAACAAATGATACATGGAACACTAGAAAGTACTACAGGGCATGAGCAGTTTCCAAGAGACATCGGCGCACTCTGTGGGGTCGCCCTGTCTGCAGCGGGGAGGGTGGGGTTGGAGAGTGACAGGAGAACACACCTTTATTGGGAACAACCCCGGACGTTTACAATTACAGGAGCAAACAAACAGGCAGGCTCATAACGCCTGATTTAGAAACTAGTCCTATTATACATAGTGTTAACCCCAAACCTCAGTTTTCAGTTTAGGGTAGAATTTAGGGCTTAAAAAGTGAATGGAGGGCTTCCCTGGTGGCGCAGTGGTTGAGAGTCCGCCTGCCGATGCAGGGGACACGGGTTCGTGCCCCGGTCTGGGAAGATCCCACATGCCGCCGAGCGGCTGGGCCCGTGAGCCATGACCGCTGAGCCTGCGCGTCCGGAGCCTGTGCTCCACAACGGGAGAGGCCACAACAGTGAGCGGCCCGCGTACCGCAAAAAAAAAAACTGAATGGAGATTCAGCACAGAAAAACCACACATTAAGGACTGATTAAATATTGTACATTTTTCTCAAAGCTATCTTATAATAGCTGTTTCTTGCCTCTTAATTGATGGTGTAGTATCTAAAGGAAAGAAGCCTGGGAAGGCTATCCCATTGTATTTTTAGAAGTACTTAAGTGAACTGTAACAACTTGAGAGTCATGGCAACATCCAGGACGTTTTGTATTCTCCCCGGGCAGATGATATATTACTGCCTGCCAGACGCAGTGTCTGAAGGAATTTTGCAGATCAAGGGCCAGACCTTGACAGGAGACTTGTTCTAAAACAATCATCAGCTGGGCTGAAACACCATTAAAAACATTTCTAGGTTTGCTAAGAGCGCTGTTCATAGCATCTCACCCCAGAGTTTTTATCCTCTGCTTTTTGGAGTTGTTTCCATGGGGGCCACGCCCCCATGTCATACATGACAGCTGACAGGGGCATCGTGTAAGGTTGAGTGGTCAACTTTAAGCCTTTCTGCTTTAGCAGGAAATTTATAAAAAAAAAGAAAGAAAGAAAAGAAACCTGGAGATTATCATACTAAGTGAAGTAAGTCATACGGAGAAAGACAAATATCATGTGATATCGCTTAATACAAACGAACTTATTTACAAAACAGCAACAGACTCACAGACTTAGAAAACAAACTTATGGTTACCAAAGGGGAAAGGTGCGGGGGAGGAATAAATTGGGGGTTTGGGATTAACATATACACACTACTAGTTTTAAAATAGATAACCAACAAGGACCTACTGTATAGCACAGGGAACTCTACTCAATATTCTATAATAACCTAAGCGGGAAAAGAATTTGAGAAAGAATAGATACGTGTACACGTATAAATGAGTCACTTTGCTGTACACCTGAAACTAACACAACTCTGTAAATCAACTATACTCCAATATAAAATAAAAATTAAAAAAAAGAAAATCTTTGTTCATCTTTGACTCTGGGCTCATAAAGTCTTTTATGCCCCAAATAGCTTATCTTCCAGATAAAATGTGAATTGCAGTACACACAATGATGTGTATCAAGTATAAAAGTGTGCTGGGATTTTGCATCCATCGTGAGGCTTTAGTCAACTGTATATATTGGGTTGGCCAAAAGGTTCATTCGGTTTTTTCCGTAAGATAGCTCTAGTAGTGCTTAGTTGTCTTTAACTTCGTTTGAAACAGTTTTGTTAGATTGTATTGTTACAGCTGTCATATCAGCATGCATTTAAAAAAAAAACTTATCAAAATTGGTGAATTTTTGTGTAGCCATTTTAATATTGAAGATGGAAGAAAAAAGCAACATTTTCAGCATATTATGCTTTATTATTTCAAGAAAGGTAAAAATGCAACTGAAACGCAAAAAATAGATTTGTGCAGTGTATGGAGAAGGCGCTGTGACTGATCAAATGTGTCAAAGTGGTTTGCGAAGTTTCCTGCTGGAGATTTCTCGCTGGACGATGCTCCACGGTGGGGGAGGCCAGTTGAAGTTGAAAGCGATCAAAGTGACACGTTAAATGAGAACAGTCAATGTTATACCATGCAAGAGATAGTCAATGTCATACCATGCAGGAGATAGTCAATGTTATACCATGCAGGAGATAGTCAATATCATACCATGCAGGAGACAGTCAATGTCATACCATGCAGGAGATGATAGTCAATGTTATACCATGCAGGAGATGCTGAAAATCATTTTTACCAGCTTGCTTATGTTAATCGCTTTGATGTTTGGGTTCCACATAAGTTAAGCGAGAAAAGCCTTCTTTACCATATACCTGCATGTGATTCTCTACTGAAATGTAATGAAAATGTTCCGTTTTTAAAACAAATTGTGATGGGTGATGAAAAGTGGATACTGTACAATAATGTGGAACAGAAGACATCGTGGGGCAAGTGAAATGAACCACCACAAACCACACCAAAGGCGGGTCTTTGTCCAGAGAAGGTGATGTTGTGGATATTGTGGATTGGAAGGAGTCCTCTATTATGAAATCCTTCTGGAAAACCAAACGACGAATTCCAACAAGTACTGCTCCCAATTAGGCCAACTGAAAGCAGCACTTGACCAAAAAGCGTCTGGAATTAGTCAACCGAAAACTCATAATCTTCCATCAGGATAACGCAAGACCGTTTCTTTGATGACCAGGCAAAAACTGTTACAGCTTGGCTGGGAAGTTCTGATTCATCTGCCGTATTCACGAGATATTGCACCTTCGGATTTCCATTTATTTAGGTCTTTACAAAATTCTCTTAATGGAAAAAATTTCCATTCCCTGGAAGACTGTAAAAAGCACCTGGAACAGTTCTTTGCTCAAAAAGATAAAAAAGTGCCAACCGCGTCTGGCAGTTTGGGGAAGATGGAATCGTGAAGTTGCCTGAAGAAATGGCAGAAGGTAGTGGAACAAAATGGTGAATAGATTGTTCAATAAAGTTCTTGGTGAAAATGAAAACGTGTGTCTTTTATTTTTACTTTAAAAACCGAAGGAATTTTTTGCCGATCCAATAATTTTATCATTTTAACAAATGACATGAAATTTTATACTTACTAATGAAACTCCCAGTTCTTGTTTTTCTTTCTCAACTGGAGGAAACTAAAAAAGGAAAGATTATTTTTGCTTTGGGATTGGATTTATTTTCAGCTTATTTGTTGATTTGAGGGCCCATTACAATCCCCCGCGGGGCAAGGAAAGTTCTGAGTCTGTGGACCAGACTTTCCCTCCTGCCTCTGGCACTGATCAGGGCACACATGTGGGGACACATCACTTAACTTTCTGATGGGCAGTTTCCTCATCTGAAAAGCAGGGGTAATATATCTCCCTCACGTGGTTGATGTCTATGTTCAACGCATACTGGACAACAAGAATTTTTAAATCTGAATTTAGGTTGTTTTTTTTTTCTTTCTTTCTTTCTTTTTTTTTTTTTTGCGGTACGCGGGCCTCTCACTGTTGCAGCCTCTCCCGTTGCGGAGCACAGGCTCCGGACGCGCAGGCTCAGCGGCCATGACTCACGGGCCCAGCCGCTCCGCGGCATGTGGGATCTTCCCGGACCGGGGCACGAACCCGTGTCGCCTGCATCGGCAGGCGGACTCTCAACCACTGCGCCACCAGGGAAGCCCTAGGTTATTTTTGTTTAGATACGTATTTGTAGGAAGAAAACTTGGATTGAGCCATAAAACCAGAGTCTGGGTTCTGCTGCTTCTTAACTCTGAACAAGTTAACTCAGAAACAGAACCTTTGGGGTCTAAGCCCCCTTGTCTTACAAATGATAAAACTGAAGTCAAGAAAAATGAAGTGCTTTGCCTAAGGCTATGCAGTAAACTAGTGACCAGGCATTGACCATAAACCAGGAGTCAAGGGGTGCCTGGTCCCAGGGTTTTCCAGTCATATGTCCTGCCTTTGGTACAGAGCTATGTGGATTTGTTATATTAATTATTTTCAGTGTCTACCTAATTTGATATTCTGAGTTCCAAAAAAACCTGCTTTAGATGAAAAGAGGAAAATGGCAACCATGACTGACTGGGAGGAAATTATAGAGCAGAGAGCCTTAGCGCTCAGTTATAGCTCAGAAAACTGAGACTCGGAGAGATGAATATTAGCTTGGACTTACACATGGACACACAGGCCAGCTCCTGATTCCCCATCTTTCCCCTCACATCACAGCTGCCTCCTTTTGATGGGAAATGGCAAGGTGACACATGTACTATATGTTGTTGGAAACCTTCCGTGGCTGGTACAATGCTTAGCACCCCATAAGTCTCCCTAGATGCATTCAAAAAATTCTGCTACCAGAAGTTTCAGTAGAGAGTGTTGAGTGGGGTTTACAAACTGAATTCACTGGTATAATCACCACCCCGATCCAGAAACAGAGCACTATCAGCATTCCAGAAGCATCCTGCATGTCCCCAATCAATGGGGGCATCCGGTCCTCACTTTTGATAGCATAAATTAGCTTTCTCCTGATTTTGTGCTTTAGGTATAAATGGAATAAAATAGTATGTACTCATCTGTGTCTGGCTTCTTTTGGGGAATATCTTGACGTTGACTTAGATCCAACAGAAGTAGAGGGAAAAAACTCTTTTGCATATCGCCGTTTCATATTCATGATGAAAGCTGATATCAATATAGCAGTTGATTAGAAAGTGTGTGTAGGTGAAATTGAGTTGCAAGTCATCCTTGTTGCCAAGATTTTTGTACCTCAAGTGACTCATTTTACACTAAATTATACTTTTTAGTTAGGCCAGTTGGTGTAAGTGATACAAAATTGGGGAAGGAAAGTGAAAAATAAACTCTTTCTCTTGTGTGCTTCTCTTGAATTTATTATTTTTAAACAAATTTTTTGTTTTACGGTATGTTCGGAAGAGAATAGCGAATTTTCTAAATAACTATTCTATTCCAAATCAATAGAAACTTTTGAATAAAGATCCCAGATGATTCTGTCTTAGTTATCTTTGTATTCCTACTGTCTAACTAAATGTCTGGCATATAGTAGGTATTTAATGAATAATAGCTGCTAGAATAAATGAATGATTAAATAAGTTAAAAGAAGATGGCAAACGAAGAGTCATGACTTTCTTATTCTAGAGAATATGGACCATCAGAGTACTGAGGAAGAATAAGAGACTTTCTAAATATTGGAAGAGAGTTTTGGAAGTAGTTTTGCCGTAGGGATCTAGAGTCAGGCAGCTGTAATCCTCTGGTCCTTGTGTGGCAGAGAATGCTCACTATCTCCTAGGGTCCCTTTTCCTTTGCTTCTTCTAGTGATGGGATTCCTGGGTATTAGCAAGGCACACAGCTACTCAGCTGGAGACAATATTTCACAGCATCCTTTGTAGCTACGAGACTACAAGAACAAGAAGTTCTTGCCAATGGGAAGTCACCAGAAGTGATGTGGCATCTTCTGGATATTACTTTTATTAAAAAAAATTTTTTTAACATCTTTATTGGAGAATAATTGTTTTACAACTGTGTGTTAGTTTCTGCTGTATAACAGAGTGAATCAGCTATATATATACATATATCCGCATATCTCCTCCCTCTTGCGTCTCCCTCCCACCCTCCCTATCCCACCCCTCTAGGTGGTCACAAAGCACTGAGCTGATCTCCCTGTGTTATGCGGCTGCTTCCCACTAGCTATCTATTTTACATTTGGTAGTATATATATGTCCATGCCATTACTTTTAAAAGACAATTCCTGCTGACTGGGAGGCGATAACACTAGAACAGCTAGTTCTAGGGTCCCAGAGATGAAAGTCACATATTGGTAGCAGAGTCTTCCTGCTTGCCTCTGCACTGTCAGGTGAAAGACAAACAAGCTTCTATGTTATGAAGACATTTTATTTTGGGATTTCTTGTTTTTAATTGAAAAGAGACCTTAGCATGTATCCAATGAATACAAAAATTGGTACCAGAAGTGGGATGTGACCACATAAAAAACCTAAATTTTGTGGCATTGGATAGCAACAAGTGGAGGTGACGTGGGCACAATATTTCATCTAGGAACATTGACAGCACTTGTTATTCTGTGAAATATCATTTGGTAAGACAGTTACCTATTATAACTAGGAGGACAGGCTATGGGCCTACTGACCTTTAGCTCAAGGAGAACAACTCAGAATATACGTATATGTTGGCTAGTCCTCACTACTGTTAACAATGTATTATAAGAGGAAACAGAAGTTAGGTAATTACTAGTCAGTAAGCAGAGATAGAAGGGAATATAGCTCTGATAAGGGAATATAGCTCTCATTTATGGTTTGCAATCTAATATGGCTCAGAGCTTAAAAGTTGGGCCATGCAGGGTTGGAAGATCTGTGTCCCCAGACAGCAGTAGATAAGTTTGATGATGGAGATCTTTCTCATGGACCTGCTGTTAAGTATTTTACTTGGCCAGAAAATGGATATCAGGCCAAAGCAAAGACTGGATAAAAGACATTGCCTTCCTAACTGTTTCAAATGGTTGCCACTAAAGGTAGCCAACATTAAACTGAAGCAAAGAGGGAAAGGCTGAACAGAGAGGCCAGGCTCAAGAGCTGTGACCAGAGAGATCTTTGGCTACCGTTACTTTCACATGGAAGCCAGTAGATTAGAATTCCACTTGGGTTGTGTGATCTATTTGCAGAAAAAAGGGTAGGCATGACTATCAGGCAGAGGGGTAGACATGGAAGAGAGTGATGTTACCCTAATAACCATTTTTACTTACTTTCTTTTTCTAACAAAATATCCAATTCCCCCTGGCAAGTATTATCAGGGCACACGGTTGCCTACCTAGTCACTATATTCCCTCAGCTTTCTTTGGGATTAAGTTTACTATGTGACTCATTTCTAGCCAATGGTATGTGAGAGGGGGTTTTGTATGTTTGAAAATCATTGGTTATTTACTCTCTCTCTCCACACCCCGCCCCCTTTCCCATGTCTTTGAATAGACAAAAACTGGAGCTTCCCTGGGCCAAAGAGAAGAGCTGCATATTGATGACAATAGAGCCATCCCACCTGTGTGATATCACCCACTTCTGGACTGTTTCATGGAAGAAAAACAGACTTTGGTTTTATTTAAGCCACACTATTTTTTAAGTGCCTTTGTTTCAGCTTAACCTGTAGTCCAATGAACACGTAGGCTTTTGCACACTCTCAGGTTCAATACAAGAAAGGAGAAACCACTTTAAGTATTTTATTTATTTATTTTTATTTATTTATTTATTTTTTGTGTTACGCAGGTCTCTCACTGTTGTGGCCTCTCCCATTGCGGAGCACAAGCTCCGGACGCGCAGGCTCAGCGGCCATGGCTCACGGGCCGAGCCGCTCCGCGGCATGTGGGATCCTCCCAGACTGGGGCACGAGCCCATGTCCCCTGCATCGGCAGGCGGACTCTCAACCACTGCGCCACCGGGGAAGCCCTACTTTAAGTATTTTAAACTGAAAGGGTTTTAATACAGGGGATTAGGCACTTAAAAACATTAGAAGGGTTGAAGAAACAGGTTCTGACCACAAAACTTTACAAAACTGACCCACTGGAGGTTACTACCTCTGAGACCAGCCGCAAAACTCTGCCAGGATCAAGAACTTGCTGCTGTCTCTAAACACCACAGTATCTATAGAGTGGATGCTGGAGCATGGTGCCAAGGAGCCTTCATTTTTTGCCAGAAGGAACAGTCAAGAAAGGATAAGAAAGTGGTTTCCTCACTTCCGCCTTCTATATCGTCATGTCTCACTTGCATGTATCTACCTTTCGGGACACAATTTTCTTCCGGTACCCTAGCTGGAAATCTAGTTTTTGTCTTTGCAACCTCTTCAATGAGAATGATGGAAATTAAGTGAGCAGATTCGGTCCCAGCACCCAGTTATCTCAACTCTATTCAATAGAATGAAAATGGTATGTTACCTACCTCAAAGGGCTCATGGGAGAATTAGATGAGATTTAATATATGTGAAGCACGTATATATGACTGGCACATATTTAAAGCTCCAAAAATTGTAGCCATTATATCATAAAATCATCTAGTCACTTAAAATATGTGCCTCTTTGCCACATTCATGTCCTTTTCACCAAAATGATTCATTGGTTAGGGATCGATAAGCTTGATAAAGATGCTTTTTCTGTATAATAATATAAAGTATCCATCTCCTATTATTACAAAAGCTAGCTGCTACCTGAACATTATGAAAACATAAATTTTCTTTAGCGAATGCTCCAGAAAGTAAGAACACGCCATGGCTTGACAATAGGGTGAGGCATGAAGGCTGGAGAAAGCAGTAAGGATCCAGTCATTTTTAGACTCTCTTCAAGAGTCAGAACTGTATTTTAGAGCAGTGGGAATCTATTGAAGGATTTTAAGTTGGGGAGAGGCATTATCAGACTTGCCTTTCAGAAAGCTCCCAGATTGCTACCTCAGAACCCTGTCAGGGGAATTTTAGGGTAATGGAATAAATTTATGTTTTCAATTAATATATACAAAATGTCTGTAGGTGCTTTTGTATACTTATTACCTTCTGTGAATTAAAAGTCTGATTCTGATTCATATAAATAAATGAGAGGAAAGAAAGAATATGTCATCTTCTGTTGGTTTAGAACTATGAAGGAAGCAGGTATTATGTAAGATTTTCTATGAATTGGATCCAAAGTTCTCCAATAGTTATTTAATGGCTGAGTGTGAAAGACTTTTAAAGCATAATTTTGCTGCACTGTTACCTATTAGTGACCAAAATGTTGGTAAATTTCTTTATGTTATGTGATCAGACATTGTAATGATTCAGACATTTTACTCAGCCTCTCCTAATGAGACACCTCACACAGGGAGACCTCAAATTGATGTACAGAGAATGATCGAGCTACATACGCTGAGGATAATCTTGCTGGACTGCCGTTTCATTCATCTGTTTGGATCTTCAGTCAAGGGTACCAAAACGATGGTAGTATGCTTAACAATTCCTTTTAAAAGGAGTAGATAATATAAAGTGTGGTATGCCCTGTTTTAAAATCAATGATGTCTGAGGTAATTATAGGACATGGCAAAACTGCAGGGATAGATATCAGGTCAAATGAAGAAAAGCCATTCAGTTGCTGAGCAAAGAGTGCCTGTCAGCTCTGTTCCACGACACTGGTGACAAATGCCAGTGTTGCCAGTATCATTACAGGTAAAATGTCAGTCACAGTCCGACTTCCTTAGTCTCGAGTGTTTCCTGTGCAGTCTAAAAATACACTGGGAGAAAGTAGACTGAGCTCACCGGCTGGGAGCAATCTGCTTCATTCTGAGGAGAAACCAGACTCTTCATTCAGTATCTAACTGTGGAATACTAAAAGAAATTAAGTCATTTAAACAACCCCCAAACTATGATTTAATTAAAAAAGTGGTTATTGGATTTGATACCTCTTGAGGTGTTCTTGGTTCTTTTTCTTCCACTCTGATAATCTAAGAGTTAGTTTCCATTATCCCAGTCCTCCTTGAATCCAGTGAAAAAAGTACAACTCAGAGTAAGTGTGACTTTCTGAAATAGTATCTTTGAACTGTTAAAATTTTTAGAACTTTAACACCTAGAGATATCATATGTTTGTGAGTTTGGTCAGTAATTTTACCAGTTTGATTTACTTATTGCATATTCACTGAATGCCTACTATGTGCTGGGCTATCTTGAGCAAAGATTTTCAGGGTGTGTACTCTACTGAGGACACATTTTTCTGAACCTTCACAGTCTCTGTATTACAGACATGGAAACTGACTGCTGCCATGCCAAGAAAGATGAGTTACCCGTGGTGACAGAGAGGGTCACTTGACTAGAGTTGCATGGATGAGCCAGATGAATTGGTCATCATTAGTCATTTTCAAGTCATGCTTACATGACCTGGAATAATGTAAACTAGTTACAAGACCTAAAATGTTATTTTAAATAGGTATTCTTAAAAAAACATGGCAGTATTCTTATGTTTTACAAAGTCTCTAAAAAGATGCAAGTTTAGATTAGATTCTTAAAAAGAATACATAAAGAAACAGGAGATATTTATTAATAATTAATAGTTTATTTAAATTCTTAAGAAATTATTTGCAGCTTTAAAATCATACAAGGATGATGAAGGGGAAAACAGGTAGGAAAATTTAGGAATCCACAAATCAATCAAAGTTATACACATTAACAAAATGAAGGATAAAAATCACATGATCATCTCAGTAGATGCAGAAAAAGCATTTGACAAGATTCAACACCCATTCATGATAAAAACTCTCAATAAAGTTGATATAGAGGGAATGTACCTCATCATAAAAAAGTTTTTTATGACAAACCTCAGCTAACATACTCAATGGTAAAAAGCTGAAAGCTTTTCCTCTAAGATCAGGAACAAGACAAGGATGCCCAGTCTCACCAGTTCTATATAACATAGTATTGGAAGTTGAAGTCAAAACAATTAGACAAGAAAAAGAAATAAAAGACATACAAACTGAAACGGAAGAAGTAAAACTATCACTAATTTGCAGATGACATGATACTATATATAGAAAACCATAAACACTTCACCAAAAAAGCTACCAGAACTAATAAATAAATTTAGTAATGTTGTAGGATACAAAATTAATATACAGAGATCTGTTGCATTTCTATACACTAATAATGAACTATTGGAAAGAGAACTCAAGAAAACAACCTCATTTACAATCTAATCAAGAAGGATACAATACCTAGGGATAAATTTAACCCAGGAGGTGAAAGACCTGTACTTTGAAAACTATAAGATATTGATGAAAGAAAATGAAGATGATACAAATAAATGGAAAGATGTACTGTGCTCATGGACTGGAAGAATTAATATTGTTAAAATGTTCATACTCTCCAAAACAATCTACAGATTCAATGCAATCCCTGTCAAAATACTCATGGCATTTTTCACAGAACTAGAACAAATTAATCCCCAAATTTGTATGCAATCACAAAAGATTTTGAATAGCCAAAGCAGTCTTGAGAAAGAAGAAAGCTGGAGTTATTATGCTCCCTGACTTCAAACTATGTTACAAAGCTATAGTAATCAAGACAGTATGGTACTGGCACAAAAACAGACACATAAGATCAATGCAACAGAACAGAGAGCCCAGAAATAAACCCACACTTATATGGTCAATGCCTCCTATGACAAAGGAGGCAAGTCCATGCAATGGGGAAAAGAGGGTCTTTTCAATAAGTGGTGTTGGGAAAACTGGACAGCTACATGGAAAAGAATGAAAGTAGAATATTTTCTCACACCATATACAAAAATAGACTCAAAATGGATTTAAATGTAAAATCTGCAGCCATGAAACTCCTAGAAGAAAACAGGCAACACTCTCTTTGCTATTTGTCTTAGCAATATGTATATTTTTTGGATCTATCTTCTCAAGAAAGGGAAACAAAAGCACAAATAAATAAATGAGACCTAATTGGATTTAAAAGCTTTTGCATGGCAAAGAAAACCATCAACAAAACAAAAAGACAACCTACAGACAAGATCCAGTGCATTCAGGGAGGTATGGCCATAGAAAAGATAACCTACAGAATGGGAGAAAATATTTGCAAATGATGTTACTGACCAGAGGTTAATATCCAAGATATATGAATAGCTCATATAACTCAGTATCCAAAAAAACAAAAACAAAAAAACAACCAACAACCCAATCAAAAAATGGGTGGAAGGCCTGAATAGATATTTTTCTAAAGAAGACATATAGATGGCTAACAGGCACTTGAAAAAATGTTCAACATAGCTAATTATTAGAGAAATGCAAATCAAAATCACAATGAGATATCACCTTACACTTGTCAGAATGGCTGTCATTAAAAGGACAACAAATAACAAGTGTTGGTAAGGATATGGAGGAAATGGAACCTTAGCACACTGTTGGTGGGAATGTAAATTGGTAAAGCCACTGTGGAAAACAATATGGAGATTCCTCAAAAAATTAAAAATAGAACTACCAAAGCATCCAGCAATTCTACTCCTGGGCATTTATCCAAAGAAAATAAAAACACTAATTTGAAAAGATAAATGTGCCCCAGTGTTCATTGCAGCGTTATTTACAATAGCCAGGACATGGAAGCAACCTAAATGTCCATCAACAGAGGAATAGGTAAAGAACACAATGGAGTATTACTCAGTCATAAAAAAGAATGAAATTTTGTCATTTGTGACAGCATGGATGGACCTGAATACTTAGTAATATAATTAAGACAGAGAAAGACATATACTGTATGTTTTCCCTTATATCTGGAATCTAAAAAAAGAACCAAAACAAATGAACAAATATAAAAAAACAGAAACAGACTCACAGATACAGAGAACAAACAATGTTTACTACAGAGAAGAGAAGTGGGGAAAGGAGTGAAATAGGTGAAGGGGATTAAGAGATATAAACTACCAGTTACAAAGTTAATAAGCCACAGGAAGGTAATGTATAGCACAGGGAATTTAGTCATTACTTTATAATAACTTTGTATGGTGTGTAATCTATAAAAATATTGAATCACTTTGTTGTACATCTGAAATGAATACAATATTGTAAGTCAATTAAAAAGGATTTCTATGGACCTCCCACCCTGCATCCTCCCAAGCAAGGATGCAGTGAGTAGAGCAGGATGAGGTACATCTAGATAGCATAATTGAAATGGGGCATCAGAAGAATAGGACTGACTTATATTTTAAGTTACTCTTTTCAGATTTTCCCATTAAAAATATTTTTAAAAAGATAATTCTGTAGACAAGTAAAATTGCATTTCCCGGTTTAAAAAGTAGTGGTATGGATCAAGGATGACAACACGTAATGATATCTTGTTCAGGTATGTAGGAACTCCAATTAACTTCTAGGAGAAACAAGTTTGTTTCTATGTTTCTTTTTAAGAAGAAAAATTATCATTTTAATGAAACTTATATGTAAATTAACATCCTTACTTTTGATAAATATTCGCTTTTATTCAAAAATCTTTTATGGTTTATTCAATTGTCATTTAATGCGTAAACTCATTTTTTGTTTTTCCTAGTTTGCAAAATGTTTTTGTATTTTTTAGCTTATTGAAAATTTGAGTTTTATCTGGTCGAGAATTTTAATGTTTTCCAATGTGTTTATTTCCATTTTGCTAATGTTATTTCACTTACTTAATTTTCCTTTGGATTCATTTGTTATGTCCCCCACATGAAATTCAATGGATGTTTAATTCTTGTTTCACTTTCATTCTTAATAACAAAGAAACTATATTTCTAAAAAAAACCTAACAGAAATAAGATGTCTCATTAGGATAAGTTTTAACTCTTTAAGTGTCTTCCTATCTATCTTCTAATTTGACCCTCAGATTAACCCCTAAAGTTGGAGTTTATGATTATAATTTATCTCTAATTTATCTCCACATGTCAGATGAAGAAACCAAGAGGCCAATAAGTTAAGTAAATGACTTGTTCAAGGTAGAATAGCTAATTAGTGACAAAATACATCTCATGACAATATTAAAATTAATTAAAATTAATCAAAATTAAAATACTGTAATCATAATGCAGATAGTCTACTTTGGGAATGCTGACCAAAATTATAATGGATTTTTTTTGTTTCGTTTTGTGTTTTTTTGCGGTTCGCGGGCATCTCACTGTTGCGGCCTCTCCCATTGCGGAGCACAGGCTCCGGATGCGCAGGCCTAACGGCCATGGCTCGTGGGCCCAGCCACTCCGCGGCATGTGGGATCCTCCCGGACCGGGGCACGAACCCGTGTCCCCTGCATCGGCAGGCGGACTCTCAACCACTGCACCACCAGGGAAGCCCTGGATATATTTTTTGATCTAAAAGTTTCTCATCCAGTTGCGAGTACTCACCATCCACATGCTAACAACTCCCACATTTCTGCTTCTGCCCTGACCTCTCCCTTGAGCACATATTCAAGTGCTTACTTGATGCTCTTCTTAGGTGCCTTGTAGGCATCATGATTGGAACAGAACCAAACAGTGAGTCCCATCCGCATCCCCAACATGTTCTTCCAGCAGAGCTACTCATGACAGTAAATGGCAGCTTGGTTTTTCCTGTTGCTTAAGATAAAAATCTTGGTGTTATTATTGCCTCCCTTTTTTTCTCACACACCCTCTATCACATCCATCAGCAAATTTTGTTGGTTTTACCTTCAAGACACATCCAGAATATGAGCAATTCTGTTATAGGTTGGGATTGGGAAGCTGACTCAGGAAACAACTAGCATGTAGGAAGTTCTTAGGGAGAGCTCTCGGGGTCACCTATCTGTGGATGGGAGGGGTGGAAGTAGGACTGGGCAGCAGGACATTGGGCTGCAACTCAGGGAAGTTCTCCACCAACTCTGCAGGGAGATCTGAGACTGGGCTGGCTTTTCATAGATGCCTTCATTGTGGAGAATGGGCTCTTCTTTCCACTGTTGCATAGACCAATCAGTGGATACAGACTGACCACAGGAAGGGGGTGTAACCCTGGATGAGACAGCTCTCTTTAGCTAAAGACAGTCAAAGGAATGATTACTGCTATGGAGGAAGTAATCAGGGTGATGTAATCAAGAGTCTGGGATTGGGAGCCTACTTCAGAAAGAGTGGTTCAGAAATGCTTTTTGGGGGAGTGCTGACATTGAATTGAGACCTAGAAAACTAAATGATGGGCAGGATTGCTGGCAAAAGAGAGTAGGGGGAGTTCGGTGGGTAGAAAAGTCAGAGTGAAAGCCAAAGTGGCTGGAGGATACTGAGGGAGGGGAGGGTGATAGGTGACGGAGTTGAAGATGTAGACATGGGCTTGATTGTGAAAGGCCAGGCTGAGTCTGGGTTTTACCCTAAGTGTAAAGGAAAGCCATAGGAAGTTTGAGTTATGCAGTGATCTTTCTGGTTGCTAATGGAGCATGGCTTTGAGGAGGGCAGGAGGGGAAACAGAAACAAATTTTGGAAGCTATTGTAGTGGTCCAGGAGAGAGACGATTTTGGCTCAGACTAGAACAGGGGCCAGGGAACTGGGGAGAGGTGGGAAAATATAGGATATATTTTGTGTTAGAGCTAATGGTGGATTGGGTGTGGGATTGAGGGAAAGCAGGGAACCAAGGAGACTATTGATAATAGTTTTGGGTTTGAACAACAGGGCGAAGGGTAATTTGATGGAAGGATTGGTGACCATGTATGTAAATGAATGTTAATAGCATATTATAGCTCATATTTATTTTCATAAAAATAATAATTAGTATATATCTTTGTAGTTCCAGATATTGATGTCTCTTACGGAATTTAAAAAATTGGTGGGCATTAGTTTAAATTAGATTTATTTCTCCAGATGTGGAGGCCAGTGACAATAGAATCTAGCTATCTGTTTATGTTTAGATCTCACATGCAGTAACTGCTTGACTTCCTTGCTTTGTCTTGGATCAAGTTCACACTTCTACATTAACTGAGCAACTATATGGAAAGTTTGTCAAAACAATATGGATTAGCCATATTAAACATTTCAGACATATTTACGTTCCAAGATCTGCACCCCTCACTAAGCTCTGGTCCTCTTAAGGGAGTGAGGATTGAATACACACCCATTTACACTAGGTCCTGAGAATAGTGTGGTTCATTGTGCATCTGGAGAAAAGGAGGTAACTCTGTTATTTTATATGAAGACTCTCAAGAACAAGAGGAGAACTTGACAGAAGCCACCAAAAGACCCCAGAAGGGGCTGTGGAAGAGTCCCCTTCCTGTGGCGCTTCCACTGACTCTTCTCACCCCAATCCTGGACGTAGTCACCGTGGCTCACAGATGTGGGAAGGTCATAGGATGGAAGTGTGACTCTGAGGCATTCTGAATAATGTCCCAAGCTGTTTAAAGATCTGACTTAATAGTGTCACTATGATTGATGTTGACTGCAGTCGTGTCAGGAGGTTTGCCCGATGGCCCTGAAGACCAAAGTCTTTTCTGGGCAGAGCTATCTGGCAAGTGTGACAGCACTGGAAATGTCCTCCAGAACAGGTCAATGTATGGGCTCTGTATTGATTTTTTAGGGATCTAAGGGTGTGTCATCCGCCATGCTCTTTTGATCTTTGGCTCCTTTGCTGAATTCTTAATTAAATGCGTAATAGACATTAACAGCACCGGAAGAGTGACCTAACTAGGAGAGCTGTCATGCATGGGTTTGTGATGCCAAGGTAGGCAGCACGGTCCATTTTCTTGATGGCTTTGGAAGAATCCTTCCTGGCATCTCAGAGATGAGCGATGCAATGTTATGTCCACTCTTACGCCTGGTTATAAAGCAGGGTGATTTGGGTGGACACAGAGTCAAACGTGGAGCGGGACCACTAATACATTGTGGGGGACGTAGGGTGCACAGTCCTATCTCAACTTCCCATTCATAGACATTTGCCAAAGGAAATAATCAGATTTCAGTCTCATGAAGATAATCCACCTATCAGTAAAATATTTACCAATTTCTTGCCAAATGTAAAAATTTAACAAAATACAGTCAAATTAAATTGAAGGTAAAAAACTTTTATGAGATGCCACCTAGTATGTACTTCGATTTGGGTCCGATCTATTTACCTAGTTTGAAGGGAGTTGTTATTTCTGCTGCTTCTTTTTATATACACAATGTCCAGTTTCAGAGTCTCTTTTGCCTGTGAATTGAGACAGATGGAATCATGGGAGACTCTGGGTTCTGGCTCTCCATCTCCTTTGCAGCCTTCATTCATCTCTGACATTCTTACTCCTATCTATTCAGTAAAGACAATGACTCACCGAGTCACAAAACAATCAGGCGCAAAGATTGAAATTTCTCTTTTTCCAAAGCCAGTTAGTCAGTCAACAAACAATACCATGTGCCAGCTAAGCACTGAGTGGGGCTCAGGAGACGCAGAAGCAAAGACAACTGTGATTGTGAAGGAGCAACTGCTTTTCCATGAGGTTACTTGGATGACGGCAAGGGAGACAGAATGAGAGGAGACAGAGAACCGGCACATCATTGATATTTTCAGTTAGATTTTAAAAAATATACTTAAAGCTTGGGAGTCAGCACCCTAAATCTAGAATAAGGGACCAGGCAGGCCTCTGCTTGATGTATTAAGATCATTGATAGAGGGTTCGTTCACATGGGGTCCTGTGGGAGGAGGGTGACTGTTATGGGTAGAACAGGATGAGCAGCAGAAGAAACCTCAAGAAAAAGGAAGAGAGAAAAGAAATGTCCCCAGAGCGTGTGTATGGTTGCAGTTTTGCATTTTTATGAAATTGTCTATATACACAGAGCAAGTATGTTTCAAAAAGATTAATAATTGTTAGAGCCAGGAGTGACACAAAGATCACTGAATTTAACGATTCTCTAACTTGGTGTGCATCAGAATCTCTTGGGGAGTCGGAAAAAAAAAATGTAATTGCATAGACCCTACTACAATGGCCAAGATACCCGGTCCCCAGGTGATTTCAGAACACACTATGGTTTCAGAAGGACTTACTTGTCCAGTTTTCTTATTTTACAGAAGAGGAAACTGGCATCCTGAGGTGCTTGCCCAAGGTCACCAGTTTAATCTTTATTGGCTGTACATCAGGCAAGAAAAAAATTGCATCCACTTTGGGAAGTATCCAGGGATAATTTTTTTCTTGTTTTATGGTAGAAAAGAATGGAAATGTGCAAGCAAATGAGGGGAAAAATCACTACATATGTATTTGTGAGTACAGTTGTTATTTTTAGCTATAAAATTTTGTGATACACAAAATGACATATTTTCTACTTTCTGTTTTTGCCTACAAGTTTTAAAAGATTTATTTTTATGAGCTACTTCTACCAGAATTTACATGGCGTTAGGCACAGTAAATTGAATTTCACTACAACCCTAATATAGGTAGTCCAGGCTTAATTTTTTAGATGAGAAAATAGAGGTGTCACTACAGCTCAGTAAGATAAATTATTAGAATTATAAGGGAAAGGAAAGTTGTCTGCCACACGTGTGCTGGCCCCATAGCCTCATTGTTCACCTATGACCTAGAGTCCAAGGTATTGAATTTTACCAAAATAAGTTTGTATTTAACTTCATCAAACTACCTGCATTCAACTATTGCCTTTGTGGCAGTGATTAACGCTAGCGTTTAGTGCGTGGTCTACAGTCTGTTCTTACGACTCACTTACCAAACAGAAGTTCTTCTTTTGTAGTAAACCAGCCTCTAGGCGTTTGTAGCACAGGGAATTGCTCCTCAAGGGCTGGAGGTACAGAGCCCAGCAGCAGGGGGAAACAGCCACCTCCTAATGTAACTGCTCAGAAAGGCTGGAGAAGAAAATGCAAGAAAAGAAATCACTTCCCTGTCTTATAAACAGTCAACTGTGTCTTACAACAGTGAAGCCGGTGCTGCAAATTATTCAACTTGAGTAACTGTGGCTGAACGTCACTGTGAGGTTTACTTGGGAGTCATATTAATCCTTGTCTTGGACATAATGTGCCAGATTTCTGTGATGACAAGCAGTTCACAAAGGGGCCTAAGTACAGTCTTGGGAGCGAGGTTTTAATCAGACTCAAAAATAATTCAGAGGCTATTTTGGCTTCTCCTTGAGTGGGCCAGAGGAAATACTCCTCTAGTTTGGCTCAGGACAATGTGGGGATTTTCTTTTTTCCTTTGATTGTTTTACTTTTTGTGATTATATTTATTCGAATCATTAAAAAATTAATGTTCAATTGAGATTGGAAGTACGCCACAGTCACATAATGGCGGCTGGCAAGGAAGCATCCTTGACTCGTAGATCAGCTCCTTGAATTGTTTTGTTCTGCTCACTGGGAGCAGTGGGGCTATTGGTCACTGCACACGTGTGTTTTCTGCACTCACAAGAACGTTAAGTTGTAATGCTCAGCCAGAATTCATAATTAGAGATGAACTTCAGGGTTCCATATTTTAAGCTCTGATCTTTTGGAGGTGATTCCAACTGATCACTGATCAGACTTCCTATAGTTTTATACAGTGTTAAGTGAGCTTTGTGTTTATAAGAGTTGGTGGTATTCTTGTTTAGTTCGCTGGACATTGATAATTTTAATTGGTTAGTGCCTGTTAAAAATTCAAAACATCTAGCAATATTTTTTTGGATTGGTCTCCTAAAGCAAAGGAAATACAAGCAAAAATAAATAAATGGGACCAGATTAAACTTAAAAGCTTTTACACAGCAAAGGAAACCATTGACAAAATGAAAAGATAACCTACTGAATGGGAGAAAATATTTGCAAATGATATGACCAATAAGGGGTTAATACCCCCAAAATATAAACAGCTCATGGCACTCAACATCAGAAAAACAAGCAACCTGACTTAAAAATGGGCAGAAGACCTAAATAGACATTTTCCCAAAGAGGACTGGCAGATGGCCAACAGGCACATGAAAATATGCTCTATATCGCTAATCATCAGGGAAATGCAAATCAAAACCACAATGAGATACCGCCTCATGCCTATCAAAATGGCTATCATCAAAAAGAACACAAATAACAAATGTTGGCGAGGATGTGGAGAAAAGGGACCCTTATACACTGTTGGTGGGAATGTAAATTAGTGCAGCCGTGGTGGAAAACAATACGATCATTTCTGAAAAAAACTAAAAATAGAACTACCATATGACCCAGCAAGTCCAATCCTGAGTGTATAACCGAAAAAAAAAACCAAAACACTAATTCGAAAAGATACCTGCACCCCAATGTTCACAGCACTGTTATTTACAATTGCCAAGGTGCAGAAGCAACCTAGGTGTCTATCTACAGATGAACAGGTAAAGAAGATGTGCTATATACACACACACAATGGACTACTACTCAACCATAAAAAAGAATGAAAGTTTGCTGCTTGCAGCAACATGGATAGACTTGGAAGGCATTCTACTAAGTGAAATAACTCAGACAGAGAAAGACGACTACTGTATGATATCACCTGTATGTGGAATCTAAAAACTAAAACAAACTAGTGAATATAACAAAAAAAGAAGCAGATGCACAGATGTAGAGAACAAGCTAGTGGTTACCAGTGGGCTGGGGCAATATAGGAGTGGGAGAGTGGGAGGTGCAAACTATTGGGTGTAAGGTAGGCTCAAGGATGTACTGTACAACACAGGGAATACAGCCAACATTTTATAGTAACTATAAATGGAATATAACCTTTAAAAATTATGAATCACTATATTTTACACCTGTAACATATAATATTGTACATCAACTATACTTCAATAAAAAATTTCGAAACATCCACATAGAGATGTTGAAGAGCAAATCTTCCTTTATCTTCTAGCCATCTAATTCCTCTCCCAATTACTGTTACTTTATATCTTTTTAGAGTTCTGTTACATATTCACAAACATATACATATATATGTATATGTGTATATATATATATTCATATAGGTGATAAGTATATGTGTATATATACATTTTTTTCTTTTCATACAGATTGTAGCATACTCTATACACTGTTCTGAACTATACTATTTCCCCCTTAACTATATTTTGGAGGTCTGTCCATCTCAATACATAAAAAACTGTCTCAGTCTTCCATGGAAAGGCATTTAGGTTGTTTCCAATCTTTTGATATTACAAACAAAGGTGCATTTTCACCTGTGGGAATACAGTTGTGAGATAGATATCCATGAGTCAACAGCTGGTTTGAGCAATACGTGAACTTTCAATTTTAGTGATTATTGTCAAATTGCTTTCCAAGTGGTTATGCTAATTTATATTCCCACCACCAATGCAGGAATGTGTCTGTTTCTATAAATACTGGCCAACATCGTATTTTCAAATATTTTGATCTTTGCCAATCTGATTGTTGAATGCTGTTCTCACTACACAATGATGGAGGAAGTTTTTAAAATTGGATTTAGGACAACTCCACACAAGTTTTTGAGGGTGTGAGATAATAGAAAATGTATATATTGGTCTCTGTCCCAGTTCCTGACACAGGGCTCCTAAAATCCTTGTAAATTCCTAAGTGATAGGATGGGGGCTGGTCACCGGAAAGACCAAGCCTTGGTTAGAAGCTTGGAATTTTTCAACCCCACCACCCAAAGAGAGGAGAGGGGCTGGAAATGGAGTTAAGAATTGCTTATGCCTACATGAGGAAGCCTCCGTAAGATCCCAATAGTAGGGGATTTGGAGAGCTTCCAGGCTGGGGAAAAGGTGGAGGCGTGGGGAGAATGGTGCCCCTGGAGAGGGCATGGAAGTTCCACACCCCTTCCCACATACGTTGCCCTGTGCATCTCTTCCATCTGGGTGTTCATCTGTATCCTTTATCATTTCCTTTTTTAATAAACCAGTAGATGTAGTAAACTGATTTCCTGAGTTCTGTGAGCTGCTCTAGCAAATTAATCAAACCTGAGGAGGAGTTGTGAGAGCTTTTGGTCTATAGCCCATTGGTCAGAAGCACAGGTGACAATCCGGACTCGCTCTAGCCCTCTAAAGTGGGGGACAGTCTGCTGGGACTGAGCTAGTAGCATGTGGGATCAGATGCCTCTCCAGGTAGACAGAGTCATAATTAAGTTGTAGGATACCCAGCTGGTGTCATGGAGAAGCGCTTGGTGTGGGTAAAACCTCCCACACATTTGGTGACCAGAAGTGAAGTGTGCAGTGAGAGTGAGTGTGCAGTGAAGGAGGCAGACAGGAAAGAAACACGCGGTAGGAAAGAAAATGTTTTTTTCCCGACTCAGGAGGTAGAGTGAACAGTTTTTATAATACGGAAGGCTTATGTTTCTCTAACTTTAAACAAACCTTGTAATACTAACATCATCTTAGATACCTATAAGTGCAGGACTGGAAACTTTCAATGACTGCATAAGGCAAAAAGGAGGGTGCAAAAAGGGTACAAGTTTAGTTTAGATTTTTATATACTTGAGGGTCTAAATCCCACAACAATGGCTCCCTTGGTTATATTTCTCTTTTGCTCTCTGCTGGAGGTTTGTTTCTTTCAGCTTTTAGTTTTCTCGGGAGGAATGAGGTCAGGTTCTTACTGCTCAAGTCTGGTGTGTTAAACAGCTCAATTAGAGTCAGAGTCCAGGCATTTCCAGGAAGTTTGCTGACTGGTGTCACTGAACGTTCACGGCTGCAGCTTCCCCGGGGCCCCTTTGTGCTGCCCCCCATTCCTGCTTTCTGAGTCAGCCCTGTCATCCATTTCACCTGATCAGAGTACCCTTCTCTCAACATTTTATAGTACCTCTCCTTCAGGGCACTGTGATGGAGGGAAGTTTTGGCTTTCTGATTTAGGAGAAGTAGGAACAGGTTTTTGAGGGTTTTATGCACATGTGAATGTCGATAAAATCTTGTTGTTTATTTTTTTAAAATACCGTTTCCAAAAGAATAGATACATGTATATGTATAACTGAATCACTGAAATTAACACATTGTAAATCAACTATACTTCAATAAAAATAAATTTAAGGAAATACCCTTTCCACGCTTTTTTTCCTGCTCTTCATTCATAGCACTTCTCCTGTTTCCCAGAGAAAAGAGACCAGTGGGGAGAAGCTCCGGCAACCTCCTGCTTCTAGTTTGTCTCTGACCCATTTCTCGACTCTCCCTTTCCTCCTTGTTAAATCAGAGGGGCCGTCCTCCCTTTATGCCGAGCTATCTCTCTATCTCTTCCCTGGATTTCACCTCCTCCTGTGCACTCAGGAACTCTCTCTTTATATCAACCTCTCCCTTCGTATCAATATATTATCGTGCTCACAAGGTCCTATTTTGAAAATAAATCAGCAGTAACTCTGCCTCGACGGCACCTCGTTTCCTCCCAGCCAGCAGAAGTGTAGTTCGCCTCTCATTTCCCCTTCAGCCTTCAGTGGTAGGTTCTGAACCCATCGCTTCACTGAAATCACTCTTGCTAAAGTCTTTAACGACCTCTTCCATGATAACTTTACTGAAATTTGCAGGCTCCATTTTCCTTGAGGTTTGGACCCCTCTATAGTGTGCACCACTCCCTCCTTCCCAACAGGCTCCCTCTTCCTACTTGACGCTCTTCTCTGTCTTCCAGACTCTTCCTCCTTGCCTTATCTCCCAACGCCCAGGTTCCCTTCCCGTCCTCTCCAAGCTCCTCGTCTCTTCTCCCATTATGTAAGCCAGCCACATCCATGGTTAAAACCATAGTATATAGAGTCAGCCAGATTCAGATTTGACACTTAATTCCAGCCCTTTTAAGTTTTGTCATCTGGACAAGTCACTTAACTCTCATAACCTCCATTTTCTCGACTTCAAAATAAGCATAATAATTCCCACTTCACTGGGGTGTGAGTTGGGAGTCAATGTATTCAGATAAACTATAAAACGTTTTATTGATTGATTCAACAAAAATTTCAAAAAATAATCTGAGCCCATACTATATTACAGGTACTATGTACAAGGTTTTCTGGACTGTGACATACAATAAGAAATACCATTTATAACGCCACTGGGACACACGTACATACAAACAAATTTTCCTTCAGAGATTCTTACTCTTCTTATGTTTAATGTGATATGCTTTGTTATTTTCTATTCTATTTCACAAACTTATACTGGTTACTATCTACTAAATTTCCCAATCCTCAAATGAAACATGGCCTACAGTTTAGAAAACATTCTTCTAGGCTCTGGGAATATGGAAGCATTGGCCACACGGAACTTTCTTCCCAGAGCTGAGCTGTCCATTAGAATTTTCTGCAATAATGGAAATGTTCTGTATCTGTCTTGCCCAATATGGTAGCCACTAGCCACATGTGACTCTTCAGTGTTTGAAATGTAGTTGGTGCACACGAGGGACTGAATTTTCAAATTGTATTTCATTTTAATGTATTTAAATTTACAAAGCCACGTGTGGCTATGGTATTGGACAACAGTTCTAGCGTGTGGGTGACAAACGAAAAAAGTAAGTGAATAAAAGAACAAGATAATTTCCAAGAGTTATCACTTACCAGGGCAGTGATGATGTTATTTAGGATGGAGTGACTGAGAGTGACTTTGGGAAGAGTCTAGGCTGCGCGGTCAGAGAAGACCCCTCGATGGAGGTAATGTCTGATTTGACATCTGAGTTTCAAGGAGCCGGGCATTTGGCCATCTGAGGGAAGAGGATCCCCGCTGCAGAGAACAGCAGATGCAAAGGCCTACAAGTGGAAATGAGCTTGGTGTACTTGAGGAAGAGAAGTCCTATGAGGCTGGAACATAGTGGCAGTGAGTAAGTACTAAAGGAAGGTAGCTGTGCCGCTGAGTATCCGCACCTATGCCCCCCCGCCCCAACCCAAGCGTCCCGCAGGCATTTCAAACTCAGCTTATTCTGTACTGAACATCTGAAAGGTGTTCCTCCTCTGTGTTTCCTGCTCAGTGAGTGGAACCACCATGTAACCTGGCATTACCTTCCTCCCCTCCCTCTCCCTCACTCTATCAATTGTCAAGTCCCGTCATTGTTCTTCTAAATGTCCCTGGAGTATGACCACTTCTCCACAGCCTTGTGGGATATTTTCTTGATTCATGGACTCATAATGGTTTCTTTGTCTAAATCTATTCTTCACACAGCAGCCAGAGTGATCATTCTAAAATACGAATGCAACCATGCCACTCTTTGACTTAAAATCTTACCGTGTTCCAAGGCACTCAGATTAAGACAGCAACTCTTTAACAAGGACTTACTAGGACCTTTATCAGCCTAATGTGCTTTGCTCAAGTCTGTTTTCAGCAACTTGAAAATGCCTTGCTGTCTATTCTTTGAGCATCTGTGAAGAGTGTTTCTTCTGCAGAGGGTTTTCTTTACTCTATCTCCTCCAACCTTTGGATGACATTCTCGGGATATAGCTTAAGCAACGTTTCATCCAAGAAGCCTTCCATGACTCCCTGCCCCATGTTTGACATCCTTCAGGTGTTCTCACTGCACTCTGAACCATCCCCATGTAGCACTTATTTCACCACCCTGTAACTGTCTATTTACAAATCTGTTGCGTGCACGAGGGCAGGGCTCAGTCTCCCATGTTTGTTGATGCATAGCCAGCACTTACCACAATGCTGGGCATCAAGTAGATGCTCAGTAAATATTTGCTGGATGAATAAAAAGTAAATAACATGAATTCAGATATTTTTATTGACAATTAATGATTACCTACTGATTAACAATAATAGCTAGCATTCATTGAGTATGCTTAGCGTTTTACTCTATCTCCTTCGTCTCCTCTACCACAACCCCCTAAGATAGGCATTCTTATCCTCATTGTATAAATTGAAAACTGAAGCCCCTGAGGATTTAGAATAACTTGCCCGAAGTTACACAACTGGCAAGTGAAGACAAAATCAAGAAAACCCAAGTAAAACAAAAAGCAAAATCCATTTTCTTAATCCCAACACCAGGTGTGATGAGCTTCCTGGCTTCCCTTGTTCTAACGGAGACTTCACAGACAGCAATGGGTTTGTAACTGCAAAGGGATGCAGCTCACGTCAGAGTGGTCCTGAGCTGAGTCATTATCCTAGACTTATAAACTTTCATTTGCCGAACTTGAAATAATGCCCAAGACTGAACTATTTCCTTCCGTTTGGTTGGGTGGATCTCGAAAAGGTATTCTGAGAGTAAGCTCCTAGGGGGTGCTGGCTGAATACCTGCAGTGGGCTTTGGGGCACCTGAGGGGCATTGATGGGTGCTGTCCATGGAGAGAGGGAAGCCAGGAGCTTGGGAACTGGGGCGTTGACCATGCTGCGGCAGAAGGCATTTTGCATTTTCTTTGTGATCACTGATCCATTAGGGGCGTGGCCTTGTTTTTCATAAGATTTCAGGAACTGCCACACTGAATTGTGATCCTGTAGCTTGGTAGAAATTCTGACAGACTATTGTTTGAGGGCCATTTGGGGATTTGTAGTCCAGTGACTTGATGTGACTTTCGGGATTTTGATTCTGTCGTTTTGGCCTGTGCCTGTCATGTTTACTGTGGGTTGAACAGTTAAGTAGAGTGTCTACCTCTTGTAAAACTCCAGGCGCTGGCCAGATTTCATCTTGCTGATTCTTCACTACGTCTGCCTTTGGCAGGAGAGTGACAATTGTTGGCCTTTTCATGATGAGAAGGACAACGGGGGCCAGAAAGGTTAATTGGCTTACCTCGGTGAAGCACCCAGGTTAGAGTAACTCAACATCACAGGATTATGTTTCTGAGTTAGACTGTTCAATCTTACTGGGGAAGAAATGCATGTTGTTTTGGTTTTTTTTTTTTTTTTGTGGTACGCGGGCCTCACTGTTGTGGCCTCTCCTGTTGCAGAGCACAGGCTCTGGAAGCGCAGGCCCAGCGGCCATGGCTCACGGGCCCAGCCACTCCGTGGCATGTGGGACCCTCCCGGACCTGGGCACGAACCCGTGTCCCCTGCATCGGCAGGTGGACTCTCAACCACTGCGACACCAGGGAAGGCCCCGAAATGCATGTTTTATATTTGAGGATCCATATACTTCCATATGTATTCAACAATTATTTATAGAGATCCTACTGTGTGCCAGGAATTGGTTATAGTGGGGGCTAAGACAGACATGCTGTCAAGAAACTCACATTCCTATTGAAGAGGGAGAACAGACAGAAAATGTAAACACATACACGAATTTTTCATTTCAAATACTAATTTTCTACAGACAAAATAAAAACAGAGTAAGAATATGTAGAGTGCTTGGGGAAGATGAAGAAAGTATTATCAAAAGGCTTCCATGAGATGGTGTCCGGTAAACTAATAGCAGAAGGATATAAAAGAGCCAAGCTTGAGAAATCTGGGGAAGAGCACCCCAGGCAGAGGGAACAGCAAATGCAAAGGCCCTGGGGCTAGGACAAGAGTGTCATGTTGGAGGATAGGAATGCTGAGTACTTAGAGGCTTTTAAGCAGAGGGGTGATGGGATGCTCATTTTTATTATAACAAGATCTCTGTGATTGCCATGCAGAGGTGAACTGAGGAAGGTAAAGGACGAAACAGGGAGAACAGGAAGAGATTACTGCAGGCGTCCAAGGGTAGATACTTTTTTTGAGTTCCTACTATGTTTCAGACATTGTAAGTGCTTTCCATGCATGATCTTCTTTAATATTCACAACAATTCTATAACGTAATTATTATCTTCATTTTTCAGATAAGAAACTAGAGGCTCAAAAGTTTAACTATCTTATCCAAGGCCACTCAACCTAAGTGGCAGAAGTAAGGTTTAATCTCAAAGTCTATACTGTTAAGTGCTTTTCTAGCCCTGGCATATCTTTTTTTTTTTTTTCCTGTCTAGGACTGAAGGCTTTAATTAAAACAACAATGACAAAAACTAGAGATTTTCACCATGTGTTTCGTATTTTTACTCCCTGTTCTTACAACAGAAATATAACAAATCTTTAAAAAAAATAGAAAGAGTGTTTATGGATTAAGAAAGCAACTGACCCTATTAATATATCTTTACCCATGTATTGTGATATTCACTTGGCGATCTTTGTGTTTCTCCTCTTGACCTTTCTATTCTAAAGGAAGTGTGTAGCCCTGGCATCTCTTTATGGGCCGCTAGAATGTTCCTCATGGATATCTCCCAGACACTTTAAAACTCTCAGGCCTAAAACCAGAAGTTCACTGTCTCATCCCCCAAACCTTTCCTCTTGGTTCCTCAGCTATATTAATGACACCATCAACAACTCAATAACCTAGGCTAAAAACTTAATGTCTTCTTAACTCTGTCTTTTTATTTTTATTTTTATTTTTTGCGGTACGCGGGCCTCTCACTGTTGTGGCCTCTCCCGTTGCGGAGCACAGGCTCCGGACGCGCAGGCTCAGCGGCCATGGCTCACGGGCCCAGCCACTCCGTGGCATGTGGGATCTTCCCGGACCAGGGCACAAACCCATCGGCAGGTGGACCCTCAACCACTGCACCACCAGGGAAGCCCCTTAACTCTGTCTTGACAGGTGTTTTTCTTCATTAATCCGCATCAAACTGTTGCATCATTTGATCCATTTTTATTCTGTTATCTATTTGGTTTCTATGCCTGTCGTCATTGCCTTGGTTTGAGCCAATTCAGCTATTCCAGTTGCTTCTTCTTCATTTCCTGATTCCAGCCGATCTCTACGCTCTCCAGTTTATTTTCCTCTAGCCTCTACGTTTAGTTCCTATCTCAAACCCAGGTTACATTATTCCTGTTCTTAAAAATCATTCTGTGGTCCCCTTTGCCTCCAGAATCAAGTTCATGAACGTTAGTGTGGCAATCAACTTACCAGTATTGAGTCGTTCATTTGTTGGTCAGCAGATCACTTGTTATTGTGGCACTGGACTTATTTGTTTTCGCAGCTGATAACTTTTACCACATATAACCAGTCATGTGAAGAGGAAAGTTAGGAACACGCAGTCCAGCTGACTCCGGATTGAACTATTTAGAAGTCCGGCATGAACCGAGCTAACTAACCAGTGGGTGAGAGGCAGCATTCAAGGGCCAGTAAGGTGTTTCCATAGCCTCCTGGTAGAGCCTGTTGACTCAAAAGCTCTGGGAAGTCACTCAGCTGGATACATTTTTGCTGGACTGATGTGCATGGAAGGGACACAGGAGAGACCTGAGTTCTAAGACAGATAAAGTCTAAACTAGCCACAGGCCTTCTTAACCTCTTAATGGCATTCCAGAGGGCCAAGGCAGTCAGTTCCTAGGGATAGGAATCAGTTCATTGAAGGAGCAAGTGGAAATTTCTGGACAGAAGGAAATGCCCCTTCAGTGTGAGATTTATCCTAACCCTACATTGTATTGTTTACAGGAAATAGGTCCCTGTGAATGAAGCATGGAATAAACAGAAGGCTTAAGAAACAGGAGACTTTGTGGTTATTTTCTGAGTTGAATTTGCAGACCTGTAATTCAGTGTTTCAACTCTGGCTGTCAGCACCCAACAAGCATTCTCTCTTTAAGCATTTGTTGCCACGAGGCAAATATACGTTGAAGCATTTTCTGCCCTACGAAGGATTCCTCCAACATAGGGTAGTTTCTCTAGACAGGTTTTCTTGTCTACTAGCTAATCAGACAGAAAATTTAATAAAAATTTATTCTGTTCTATCATTTCTCATTGAAGAAAATAAAAGTTTTGAGGCTGTTGCCGTGATGCTGAAGGAGATAAATGAAATTCGTTTCTGCCAATTTTAAGAACTATGCTAGAAGATGTTCCCGCTTTGTTTTGTAGAATAAGTAATAGTTTTAAAAGATAAGGTAGAATAGCTCCATATTTTCCATATTCAACTTTAAGGTGGGGTATAATTTTTAATGTCTCTACTACAAGTGATTATGGTTTCCCACCATATTTTAAGCATAATATAAATTTTTAGCTGACAACTGTGTATTGTACAAACAATACTATAACAACAACAGAAATCAAGCAAGAAAAAAAGGGAAAGAAAACATATCTCTAATCTTGCCATTCTAAAAACCAGCTGTTTTCATGTTTCCTCCCAGTTACCATCAATATGTTATAGAATTTTCATATAGTTACAACCTTAGCGTAGACGTGACTTTACAATCAGGTTTCTGCTTCTAATGTTACATGAGCCTTTTTTCCCAGTCACTTTGCATTTTGAAACCCTAATGTGCTTTTATACTAGAATTTCTGGGAAATAATGGGTTTCTTCAAAAAGGTTTGTCCAGGATTGTATAGAATTTCCCATGGATTTAGGATGTGCCCACCAGCAGACACCAAGAGAATTCTTCAGAAAATATTCCCTAGAATAAAATGTTTTCCTCGGAAGAGACCCAGAGGGAAGGTGACGTGAAAGGAAGGGAGGATGGGACCTACCTCACGAGCCCATAAGTCACAGTTCACAGTCAGAAACCTGCAGAAGCCACATCCCGGCGAGGGGTCCAGTTCTACATCTGTGTTTGTATCTACAACACAGAAAATTAAGATGGGTTAAAGGGAGCCAGGGAGATGGCTCTCCCTCAGTGTTCCTCACTTGGCACACAAGACGGCCTTCAGGAGCTTCTGTTCTGTCCTTTCCACTTGACCAATGTGTTCTGGGACTTAATGTGCTAATATTCATGAGTCTTTTTAATTATGAGATGATCATCCTTTTGTCATCGTCTGCCTCAGCGACGGATTACCAAATGTCCTTGATCAATGAGGCTTGCACAAATATGGATTGTACCCCAGACTCACCTGGTTTCTGAAAAATAAATATGGCTAATAACAATGTGCTGGTACTCACAGATGAGATGACACGCTGCTTATCTGGCCCTCCCTAAAGCGAGGATGAAATGGCTAAGTGACAAAATACTGGGTTGTTGCATAGCCGATGAGCTGAACGTGCCAACCCTTACACACGCTAACCACAGTTGGGCCATGTCTGTTTCCTCGTTCATTCATTCATTCACTGGACAGGTATTGGTTGAGTGTCTACTTCGGCGGTGGCGTGTTAGAGGCTGGGCTATTTGCATGAACAAAGGAGGCAGAGTCTCAAAGAGCCTTCAGCCTGGTGGAGAACACAGACATGATCTAAAAATCTCATGGTAAATGCAACATTAAATCTGTGATGGGTACAAGGAAGGGAGGGTGCAAGGGGGCTGAGACTGCAGATGGCACGGGGCAGTGACCTGGTCACTGGAGGCATCTCCAGGAAGGGAGGACGTACCCACACTTGGAAAGAACATTAATACAATTGACTGATGTTTACCAAGTGGTTCCTATGTAAAAGGTCCAGATTTTAGTGTTTTATATGGATGTGTGTGTGTGTGTGTGTGTGTGTGTGTGTGTGTGTGTGTTATGGACTCATGTTAACATATAAGTGAGAAAACTCTGGCTTGGAGACAATAATTTGTTTAGGGTCATCCAGCTGTGAGTAGAAGAATGGGGATTGGAACTCAGTTTGATTGCAAAGTCTGGAGTCCTAACCACTCGGCTATACCGTCTCCCGTCTTGCTTGAAATAGGAGTTAAGCAGGTGGAGAGAATGGCGATGCCAGGCAGGTGGAACAGCATGTGTGGGGCACAGAGGTGGAAGCGAAGAGAGGTGGTGTGGCTGGGTGTGCAGGCTGGGGAGAGCGCCAGGCGAGGCTGGGAGGTGAGCAGGGACAGGCTGCGGCCCCGGGGAGGCGTGTCAGGTTCTGGCCCTGCCCGACAGGAAGCCACCGGAGCCTCCAGGCAGGGGTTGGACGTGATCAGACTTGCGTTTTGGAAAAGTCACCCTCGCTGTACTATAGAGGTTAGATGGGGGCAAAGGCGGATTTGGGGAGACACATTAAAACCTTTTAGTGGTGGTGAGGGGTTTGAGAGCAATCGAGGTGCTGAGAAAAGTTCTAAGTTTCCGACTTTGGCAATTCGGTGGGCAAAGATACCATGTGTTGAGAAGGGAAAAGTGATGCGGCTTGGAGGAAAAACCGTGCATTTAACTCCGGCCAGTTAAGTTTGAGGTGCCTTCCTGAACCCAGGAGGTGTCTAGCAGATCATATTATATATAGATCAGGAGCGCAGGAAGAGATTAGGGCGGGAGATAGAAATGTGTGAGTCATCCCAGGGAGAGGTGGTAATTGTGCCCTTCGGAATGGGCGAGACTGTCTAGGGAGAGAGCCTTTGTGTTTTCACTGTCCCCTTCATGCTTCCTTCTTTCCAGCTTGCCTTTGGCTGTACACACCCTTGTCCTTGCTACTTCACCCGTCCATCTGCAAACCTGATTCGTTTGCCCCCTTGCCCATCACTCCTTCCCTCCTCATGTGCGTCTTTACTCTCCATCCCTCCATCCATCTTCTAAAGTCTCCTTCCTTCTGTCCACTCGCTCACTTTCTGCTGATGAGTGCTGACTTTTCTGTTCTCATCCTCACTGAAATTTCTTTTTCAAAGGCAGCCAGTGACCCACTCTGCCCTCCCCAAGCACTAGATCCTGTGGTTCATCCCAACTCAGTCTATACCTCCAGGCTTCTCCTTAGCATCTGACTCTTGATACCTCCCCTTTTAAACATTTTCCTGCTTTGCGTTCCCTGGCACTGCATCATCTCTTTTCTCTTTTCTCCTGTCTTCTTCATGTGCTTCTCTTTCTACTTCTACCCCATCAACGTACATATTCCCCAGGAATGTCTTCTTCCTCTCCCTTCTATACATGCTACCTCAGCTATCTCGTTCAGTCCCATGATCTTCTCAGTCACCCCCTTGTGGATAGTACCAAAACGTATCTTTCTGGCCAGCACCTAAATACCGCAGACCCAACTGTCTTTTTAGCTGTGGGCTAAACGCCTCCTCTCTGCATCCCGCTAGCATTCCAAACTCAGCATGGCCCATATCAGACATGTCCTGTTCCTTTCAAACAATTCAATGTCCTACACTGTTTACTTTAGCTGACCCCCTCTTTTTTTCCATTCTTTTTACCCCTCTTTAGCGCTACCATATTCAGAGCCCTATTATCTCTTGCCTGGGAACTTTGCCTTCATTTCTCAACTAGTTTTTCTTCCTCATTTCTTTGTGTTCTGAATGAATCCTATGCGTTTGCACTAAATGAATCATGTATTCAACCCAGGTCCTATCTCCTCAGCCCCAAATCTCTAATAATCCTCTCTTGCCACTGAAATAAGTACAACCCCATTAGCCTAGTTTTAAAGACCCTCTTCACTTGGTCCCGAGGTAGCCTCCCACCTTTATCTCCTGAGGCAACTACGTCAACCTCTTCTCCAGGCTGCCTGACACTTGGAGGCAGACCTCTGTGCCTCAGAATCCTTGTATCACCTACGCTGCCCACCTGGAACATAGTAGGTGCTCACTAAAGGTCTGGCATGGGCACGCAAAAGTATTTGCTGGTTCCTACAGATGTCTGGTGCTTCCCAGACCCTTGCCTTTGCTCCTGGTGAGCTCCCTACATGGAGGGACCTCCTCTCTTTGTCTTAAGAAGTAACGTGAGATATGAAATAGTGCCATTTAAAGTTGTGCACTGGGAATTCCCTGGTGGTCCAGTGGTTAGGACTCTGTGCTTCCACTGCAGGGACCATGGGTTCGATCCCTGGTTGGGAGACCAAGATCACACG
The DNA here is from genome assembly GCF_964374135.1 of Grampus griseus. NCBI lineage: Eukaryota > Metazoa > Chordata > Mammalia > Artiodactyla > Delphinidae > Grampus > Grampus griseus. Next base: position 37,432,402 of record NC_139005.1, read on the forward strand.
TGGCATGGCCAAAAAATATTGTGCATTATATATATATATATATATATATATATATATTTGTTATTATTTTACCCATTTATTTAAAATCTACTCAACCTTCAGAACTCATTTCCAGCGCCACTTTCTTCATGAAACCATTACTTATCCCCCTAAGAATCATCCTTTTTCTGAACCCTCAAGATACCTCTCTTCCCTTTGCTTAAAAATTTTTTTTTTAAGTACCAGAGTGGGATGCAAGGATATTTCAAAGGAGATATGGTCCCTAGTCTGATAGGACCAGTTTGTTGTGTTTGATCATTAGGTATGCTTTTGTTATAAAACCTTTGATTCTAAACAGTAATTTGAAGACTCATCTCCCCCATTGCCAGCCCGCCACAGTCCCGTCCCAGCCATCACGCACTCGACTGAGCTCAGATTTTGGTCCCCTGAGGCACCTAACACACCACCTTGCCCACAGTAGGTTCTTAAATTAGGTGAATTAGGTGAAGGGATGTGTATGGCTGCCAGTATCTTCCATTTTAAGTGAAAAGTGAGTCTGAGATGGGGAGCTGTGTTTATGCTGCCTCAGTGGCCAGAAGGGAAGCAACAGTGCCCTCCTCACAAGTCCAGCAGAAGAAGCAATGGAACCATGTTTGCCACCAGGAGTAGCTGTCTCTGCCACTTAATTTGGGGGATAAAGGAAATGAGGCCATTATGAAGGTGGAAACGTCAATATTATGCAAACACAGGCACGTTCCTTGTGGAGCTAATCCCTGTGTGGTCTTTCAGAGCCCTCTGCCTCTGCCGGATTCCATCTGTCAGCAAAGCGCAGGGCAGGCACTTCCAACATGTCACTGTCTTGTCTCTATCACAGGGGCCGGGAAGTGAGTTCCATAAAATTATACTTTGTGTTCAGAATCCTGTATTTGTGATTTGAAGTTGGTCTACTCCTCAGTCAGTTAATGGAGAGGGCTATAATTCTCCAATCTTCCTAATTATCCCCATGGATATAAAATGTTGAGGACCTTGTAAGATCTTTCTTTCTAGGACATGATTCATCCCTTCCCCTTTTTCAAAATAAACTGAGAGATGGCCAAAATCTTAGGCTGAAAAAATAACTCTGATGAAAGAGTTCTGGACAGCTCTCCCAAAGCAGCCAGTGAATTACGGGAAAAACATTTATAGGGCAAAACCACAGGGCATGGAGGCAGGGTCTAATTCGGTCCTCAATAAGTCCATTGTTTCTATCTTGGGAATTTTATTTTTCCATGGAAGTTCTTTCAAAGGGCTAAAGCACTCGGAGAACCACTTCAGTTCTATACGGGGTCCCAGAGAATGATTTGGGCAGTAAGGAAGAGGAGAGCTTTTTGCTCGTGAAGGGAACTGAGGCAGGCATTTCCAGGGGCTGATCTGCAGGCAGGTGGACCCTAGCGAGGAGGTTACTCCGAGATGGGGTTGGGTTTCACATGAGAGTCAGGAGATCCAAGAATGAGGACCATCAATGCCAAGAGGAAAGCAAGTTACTTTATTTCTTTGTCCCCAGGATAGTCATTTGTAAAACGGGCACAAAAATTCCTGGGCCCAGACTACTTCGCAAAGTTGTTATAGTGATCAAGTCAGAAATGAGGGGGGCGGAAAAGCTAAAGTTGTTATCAAAGCATTTGGAGATGCTGAACTTGTTATAGAAGTAAAACACGTTCGCAGGCTTTCATTTCATTTTTGAAAGAAGCAATATGATTTTCTGTTTACTAAGCACCCCCCCTCCCCCACCCCCGCCAAATTAATGAGAGACCTTCAAAATGATCTGAGCCCTTAGGGCAGAATGAGTGTGAACACAGGAACTGGACAGCCTGTCTTCTGTGAATTGCGAGTGGTGGTAAAAAGAGGCCCGGTTCCAAGATGTTGGTCTTGGGTTTGAAGTCTTTTCCTAAACACAATTATGCAATATTTGGGGAGTCAGTTCCAAGATCGCTCGGATTGCTTATGAGACATTTTGTTTATTAAATAATTTTCTGAAATTTACCAGGTTTCGTGCCTCACGGATTCATGCAAATGTACGTATGACATTTAGAATTATAGAATGAGGTGGGGGACATCATCTAATTCACCCTGTGTTTTACAGAAAAGGACACTGGGAGCCAGGAAGACTAAACGACTTGCCTGAGGCTGTATGCTGTGTCCATGGAAAAGCTGGGGCTGGAACCCAAACCTCCCAGCTTCCCAGCTCAGTGTTCTTTCTTTCGAAGACATTTTCCATGAATATTCTGGCCATATACCCTACTTTCATGGTCAACGCTAAATCCCTGGAAGAAAGCAAGAATGATTTTTTTTCCCTGTGATTTCAAAATAAGAGAAACATTTTGTAACCATAATACATTGTGTTTTCTTTTTTTTAACATCTTTATTGGAGTATAATTGCTTTCCAATGGTGTGTTAGTTTCTGCTTTATCATTACATTTTTAAGAATGTACAATTCTCTGTAGAATTTATAGGTCATAAAGTGCTTTCAAATACATTTAATCTTTATAACAATTCAGGTGAAGATTGTTATTAACACCAGATATGGAAGTGGCTTGGTCAAGGTTTCCAAAAATCAAAATTGGGACTCAAGAAAGGTTTGGGTTTTCAATTGCATTCTTTTTCTTTTTCTTTTCTTTTTTTTTTTTGCGGTGCGCGGGCCTCTCATTGTTGTGGCCTCTCCCGTTGTGGAGCACAGGCTCCGGACGCGCAGGCTCAGCGGCCATGGCTCACGGGCCCAGTCGCTCTGCGGCATGTGGGATCTTCCCAGACCGCGGCACAAACCCGCGTCCCCTGCATCGGCAGGCGGACTCTCAACCACTGCGTCACCAGGGAAGCCCTCAACTGCATTCTTGGAGGGTTTTTTTATGCTACATGAAAGTTGCTACCTGTGTGTTTTTAAGTACAAGTGACCATTAGTCATGGGGACAAGAGTCCCCAGGCACCCCCCACTTGGTTCGGCTCCATGCTGAAGCTAAGCTCTGCCTCAGTGTATCTTACAATGTTGACACCTACACCATTGTGACATGCCAAGCCATAGTGGATTGAGTTTTCCAGTTCATCAACCAACAAAAGCTCACTTACTTGAGAAAGGCCTGGCTGAATTCACACTAGTAGCGGTAATAATAATAATAAAAACAGTTGACATTTATCAAATACTGACTGTTTCTAGGTGCTTTACAAGTATTGACTGATTTGCTTTTCCCAGTAAGCCTATGACCATTATATCTCAGTTTTACGGATGAACCACAGAGAGGTTAAGTAACCTTCTCCTGGTAACACAGCTAGTAAATGGCAGGTAAGTAAAATCTGCATTTTTGTTTTTCTTATTAAAAATGTGTGGTATTTTCATATAATAACCCTAGCCATTCAATTATTTGTCTTTGCGCAAAGATCCTTCCCTCACTGTAGCTCAGTTTCTCAGCTCCAAAACGATTGTGTTGAACTAGCAGGTCTTAAGAGTTTGTTCTAGTACTATTGTCCCCTCACCGGCTACCATAGGCTCTGTGAAGCTAGGCTGTCCCATCACACCTTATTCTACCTTTTTCTGCTCCATCTTACCCTATTTCCAGAGATAAACAAAAGTCACATATCATTAGCATTTTTATTTATATATAAATAAGCATTAAACGTACGAACTTTCTAAACATTTTAACTTAGGAAAAACAGGGAAACAATGACCACTCTTTCTCTCCTCCCTCCCCCTTTACTTCTTAAAATATTCATTCGAGCAAACTCTTTACTCAAAGGTAATGCAAAATCCTCCACGAAGGAATATAAAGTCCCAAATCGCACAGTTCTTTCCTTTGCGCCAACAACTGTACACAGACAATACTAGGTTAAAATGAACAGGAGGGCAACCTGAAATGGGGAAACAGGAAGGTGACATCACCAAATAAACCTCCAGGCTTGTGTACAAGCCCCTGCAGAACAGATAAGGCTTGCCGCTTTCGCGATGCTGCTGGGGTGTGTTCTGGGTGCCCTGTATTATTTGAATTTAAAGTCTTTTTCAACATCAGCTACTGTGGGGCCACCCTCCTTGCTGCCCCTGAAGTGTGAGGTCCCCCCAAAATTCCATCTCTCATTTGAGATGCCCAACTGTGAGTTCAATGGTAAACTTGATGCCACTTGGGAGTGAATCATCACACATGATAACTTCTTCCACTTAGAATCAATGAGTTTTCAGAAACAATTAAAGATGGTGAAATTTGTACCTTTTTCTATGTGAAAGGCTTTTATGAGGTGCCTTTACCAAGCCTTGAAATACATGCAAGTATTGGGGCAAAAGAGACGTTCAAACCATATAGGGCGGATTGATGTTGAAAGAAATAGCAATAATTGTTTATGTGTCTATTTGAACTTCCAACCAGAAAGGGGTTAAATTCCTGCCTGAGCTGCGTTTTCTTCCTTATGAATTAAGCATTAAAATATGCCCACTTCATCACTTTCCTCACACACCTAGCTCTTCCTTTATTATGCCTTGTTTCCACTTGCCTGTAGACAGAGCTCTCCATATTTTGCCTCTGACTCTAAATAACCATGATCACTCATGATGAGAGAGCATCGGTTATGAGATGCCTGTGAGATGTTGAGAAATTTCTGTTTGGCTTGTAAAGCCGTGACTGTCTCTTTTATAATGGAGCTTTTATCTTCTGACAGAGAGCTTGGAGCTCTGTGTTTTTGTTAGTAGTTGGTGGCGACTATTCAAGGATTGAGTTCTCCCGTCACGGTGAGCTGGGTTGAAGATGGGGACGCAGGTGGACGTTTCTCTCTGCTGTTCTGTGTGTCCCACAAGACTTTTACAGAGCAGGGTAGTAAACTATCTCCTGGAGGAGAGAAAGTTTTATCCTTATACCATATCATGCACCTATCGCTGTGGCCAGGGTGCAAGGCTGATACACACCTCACTACCAACGTGAACATCATTTTCTTCCTTCATTTCATATGGGATTTTTGTGACTCAGAACCGGCTTGTCAAATAGGAAGGTGTGTGCGTGTTGAGTTGGACACAGGTCATTTTCTCTAGCTACAGGAGAGCTTTCTAAATGAGGGTCATCATGACGTTAACCTGCCGTCTGGTTCAATCAGTAACCCAGAGGCCAAGGTGATTACTTGGTGTAGAGTTACTACTTGACTTTTCTGCTTCACTGTATTTGTTAGAGAAAAACACATCCCGCAATGCAATACCAACGTGCTTTCTATCAAGGATGTAGCACAAATGTAAACAAAGTGTCCTTTTAAGTCAATACTTGCTGGGAAAAGCACAGGGTGTTCTTGGTATTATTATGGTATGTGACGCTTCACAAACTAATAAAAACATTGAATTTGCTACATATTTATATGCAAGTACTATGAATCATAACAGGAAAAAAGGAGGCCTACATTTTAGTAAAATCAAACTCATACATGCTCTGATAGGCAAAAAATGTTGTACTTACATAGATCACGGATGAGGTCTTCTGTCCAGTTTTTCATGGGGAAAAAGCAGCTTTAAATATTTTGTTGGAAAATAAAATTGTGTCTTTTTTTTTATTTCCTTCAGATGAAACTGAATCGATGAATAATGTATGTCTTCCGTCAATTAAAAAAAAGTCCTGTGATTTGTACAGCTGTGACTGAGAGAAGTCAATTGACACTTGAAGGCAAAGGGAGATGAAAAATGAAAGAATAAGTGAATGGAAAATTCCACAACTCAGAATCCCAATGCTTTCTCAAGGACAAAACTGTTACTTGAGAAGGCTCTGTGGAATTTTTGGCATTCTTGCATTATCTCACTTTGAAGATGGAATGTAAACCATGGTTTTCAGCCAGTATCACTGTTCTCTGAAACAGACTCAGTTAGATTTGCAGGGACTCTTTGGTAATACCAATTTCCCTAAATTTAATCAAATAATTAATGTTTCCAAAGCTTTGGGCATTCATGATCTCTCTTACTGGAAAGAGCAGTCTCATCTTTGGGATTTCTGTGGTAAATTCCCTTTCCATGGGACTTTTAGTGTTAACCCAGAAAGGGATACACTCATTCACAAAGCCTTTGAGGAGAATTTTGGCTACTTGTATAGTCTACTGCTAATCTATGGAGTATTGTTAAAAGTACATTTGCTATAGAAGTCATGAGAACCGCCAACAGGTGGGCTTGGAAAAAAAAAGGTGCTGTGTGCTGGTGATAAAGGTATATTTCTCTGGTCTATCACTATGGCAGAACATTCATTAAAACTTAATCTTGTCTTACTTGTATATTTATTTTTAAAAAAATGGAAGATTTTTTTGGGGGGGGTGTTTGTTTTAAAAATAAAATATTCACTCAAACCTCTGGAATTTGAGTTTCTCTTGTGTTTGTGTCAATAGATAACATATATTGAAAGTTATGCTTAAGCATTAGTTGTTTGTCGCCTTATTCTCAACTAATTAGAGATTTGTGTCTGATGCAAAAAGGTTGGTTTTAGGACACTTAAAAAATCCCTTAGTATAAATAATAGCAGCATATATAGTAAATATACAGGAATCGATTAATAGAGACTTAGTACTCTTTCAGAATTTAGAAATTTTTCTTACTGGCTTATCACTGAGATTTTCAATGCCTGCTTTAAATTATAAATTAGAGTTTGCTTTAATGTTTTCCAATATAGAAAGGATTCTGAAAAAAGAGTTGGTATTCAAAACATACTTGGTCATTGCCAGAAGAACCTGATGAATTATACCAGTGTTTTCACTTAGGGATAGATTATATGCCAGGAATGCTCTAAAAAGGATTGCTCCACTGGCATGGGCCATCCTGTAGATCTTTCAGGCCACTTTCTTCCTTTAGGGTTGCACTAGGTACCACAGCATAGGCTGTGAGTAGAGCGTTAAAGTGAGGCTTCAGGGTGTAAGGTGTTTTCCTGTAAGAATGATTGAGAAAGGTTTTCTTATAAAGTCTCTTTTTGAAATTTAGACTTCTAACAAGATGCAATCCAATTATTTCCCTTTTATCTAACAAGGCATTCTATAACTCATGGAATGAAATGTGCTTAATAATAGAGAATATAGCCTTTGAGAAATTTGAACCAACAAGGAAAACACACTATTGATAGTTTTCAGTAACATTGCTGTTGTATTAGTGAGAAGTGACTTCTTTTGGTGAGAAGTCACAGAAAGTGATGTTAAAAAAACACTGATTGGGCTTCCCTGGTGGCGCAATGGTTGAGAGTCCGCCTGCCGATGCAGGGGACACGGGTTCATGCCCCGGTCCGGGAAGATCCCACATGCCGCGGAGCGGCTGGGCCCGTGAGCCATGGCCGCTGAGCCTGCGCGTCCGGAGCCTGTGCTCCGCAACGGGAGAGGCCACAGCAGTGAGACGCCCGCGTACCGCAAAAAAAAAAAACAGAAACAAACAAACAAAAAATAGTGATTTATTAAAATGATTCTGAAGACCCTCAGAGGCCCTAAGCAAGAGTTGCACAGGGAGGCCTTGGGAAGGGGAGGCACCGTGGAAATTTATAGAGATCAAGTCAAACGACTCAGTTCCATGGACACCAGATTAACCCCAGATTCCCAACTCTTGGGAGAAAGTCTTATTGGGCCAGTGAGGGTCAATGTCCACCTCGGATCAGTGAGCTGAGGTTTGAGGGGCAGGACCACGCAGCACAGACCAGGCTTCTAGAAGCCTGCCAACACCATGGGCAGGGCCCCGAGAGGGACAGCGCGTGTGACTTACAGTAGCTGGGCAGCCACCATGAGAGGCACTGAATTCAGAAATTGTAGCTTTCAACTTCAACTTGGAATGTTTTGAGTGTATATATATATGTGTATGTGTATACATATAGTAAAAAATCAGGTGGTTTCTTACACACTCTGTAGCTATGGTTAGCATAGTTTCAGGGAGAAATTATTGCAACACCAGGTAATTAGTTTTGAGAAACATTTTCACTCTCTTGTCAGACTCTTCACAAGGTCACTGGAATAGAAGTGTGATAAATGGGAAACAGCATATAACAGATATTTTGTGAGTAAACATACAAGCTAAAACACTATATGTGACATCAAAATCCAGATATGCGTATGTCCTTTGCTTCACCTGTGGGTATTTAAGAGTCCTTGTTAATTCATCCTGTGATGTGATTCACCTTTTTTGATGTTCTGTTTGTGTCAGTCTCTGTATTAATCATCAGGAACTAAACAATAGACTTGTCATAGCTCTGGCTCCCAAAAAGTTTACAGTCTAGAAGGCCATTCAATTCAGTGGGTTCAAGCTGCAGTTTAAGGTAAGTTGAGCACACTGTGGGAGTATGTTTCAGAGATCAACACAGAAGTAGGAGTCTGGGTGCTGGGGAAGGCTTCCTAGAAGGTTAAGCAGAAAAAAAAGTGGGAAACTGAAGGAATGTGGAGTTGATAGAGAGAACAGACAGAAGGCAATGAAAGAACATTTCAATCAGAAACGTTCAAAATCCCAGAGACGATAGAGGGCATTTTCATTTGAAGAGCTGCAATTAGAACAGTATGCATTATGGAGAATAAGGTGGGAAGATCCTGTGAAGCGAGATAGATAAACAGAGGTTAGATAATGAAAGGTATGGTGAGTTACACTAAGGACTTTCTTTTGAGGCCAATGAGGTCTGATTAAAGTGTTTTAGGGCTTCCCTGGTGGCGCAGTGGTTGAGAGTCCGCCTGCCGGTGCAGGGGACGCGGGTTCGTGCCCCAGTCTGGGAGGATCCCACATGCCGCGGAGCGGCTGGGCCCGTGAGCCATGGCCGCTGAGCCTGCGCGTCCAGAGCCTGTGCTCCGCAATGGGAGAGGCCACAGCAGTGAGAGGCCCGCGTACGGCAAAAAAAAAAAAAAAAAAAAAAAGTATTTTAAATGGGGGATACATGATAATACTTTTGAACTATGAAAATTACTGTGGAGGCTGGACCAGAGCAGGTAAGACTGGAGATGGGGAAGCTAATTAGGAGAAAAACAGGAATGCAAGAGAGACAGCAGTGGGCTGGTCCAAAGTGGTGCTTTGGATGGAAAGAAGCAGATGGAAATGAGAGATCAATACGATGTGTTGTTTAAGCAGCTCATGCAGCTCAATAATAAAAAAACAAGCAACCCAAGCAAAAAATGGGCAGAAGACCTAGATAGACATTTTTCCAAAGAAAAATGGCCAACAGGCACATGAAAAGATGCTCAACATCACTAATTATTAGAGAAATGCAAGTCAAAACTACAGTGAGGTATCACCTCGCTCTGTTCAGAATGACCATCATCAAAAAAATCTACAAACAATAAAGCCTGGAGAGGGTGTGGAGAAAAGGGAACTCTCCTACACTTGGGAATGTAAATTGGTGCAGCCACTATGGAGGAACAGTATGGAGGTTACTTAAAAAACTAAAAATAGAGTAGCCATATGATCTTGCAATCGCATTCCTGAGCATATGCTTGGAGAAAACTCTAATTCAAAAAGACACATGCACTCCAATGTCCATAGCAGTGCTATATTTACAATAGCCAGGACATGGAAGCAACCTAAGTGTCCATCAACAGATGAATGGATAAAGAAGTGTGTGTGTGTGTGTGTGTGTGTGTGTGTGTGTGTGTGTGTGTAATGGAATATTACTCAGCCATAAAAAGAATGAAATAATGCCATTTTCAGCCACATGGATGGACCTAGAGATTATCGTACTAAGTGAAGTAAGCCAGACAGAGAAAGACAAATATATATCTCTTATACGTGGAATCTAAAATAATGATACAAATGAACTTATTTACAAAACGGAAACAGACTCACAGACATAGAAAACAAACTTATGGTTGCCAAAGGGGAATGGGGGGGAGGGATACATTGGGGGTATAGGATTAATAGATACACACTACCATATGTAAAATAGATAAACAACAAGGATTTACTGTATAGCACAGGGAAATATATTCAATATCTTGTAATAAACTATAATCGAAAAGAATAAAAAAAGACTATTTATATATACATATGTATGTGTAACCGAATCACTTTACTGTACACCTGAAACTAACACAGTATTGTAACTAAACTATACTTCAAAAAAAAAATTTTTAAAAAGGAAGTGTTGTTTGATGAGAAACAGGGAGTGGTGAGTAAAGATGGGGGCGAGGACCTGGCTTCTGGCGCGGACAACCCAGTGGACCACAGGGTCAGTCACTGAGACGGGGAATGGCAGGGCGGGGTAGAAATAGTGAGTTCTGTTTATGGCATGGTGTGCTTTAAATGCTCATGTTGTAGCAAGTAGAGGTGTCCAGTAGTCGTTACAGGTCTCGTAATCAGGAAAAGGTTGTGGGCTGGATATTTATATTAGGGAGTCAGGAGAGTAGATAGGAGTGCCCTGAGAGAGGTGTTAGAAGGAGCTATTGTTTCCCTCCGTCTTGATGGGACCCCTAAAGTGTGATGCTATAAAGATATAAGGTTTTCATAGTCTCTTTAGGGGAAGGGTGTTGGGAGTTCTGATATTGGCACCTTTAAGAATTATCCCTGGTGTGGCTGAAGCAAACCTAAACTGGCCAGGGAACCCTCCCTTTTGCAAGGCAAACTTCTGGTGATGCAAAGGCGAAGAAGAGATTTCTCTTTCCTGACAGAGTACTGTGTGTGCTCAAATGAATGATTAAGAGTGAAAAAAAATCTCTAGTGCATGCTCTCCATTAATATGCATGGAACCTTGATGATCTGGACAAGCTGCTTCTCCCACAAGGGCTGGAGAAGGCATTGTTGGAATGCTGATCAGGTGGCTAATGTGGGCTATTGTCCTGTGCTACCTCATCGGCTCCCTGATGAGATTATATTTTATCTTCATCCCTGTAGACTCAGACCCTTGACCCGGGGCCTAGCACGTGGCAGGTGCTCAGTAAATATCCTATTGATTGTTATCGAGGTTCTTTAACAGAACCCCCGCATATTCTAGGGATTCCCTCTTGTGCTGTCCAATCACTTCTGATTTCTCAGCGTGTAGAGAGGATGTCCGGGAGTGTGGATGGAGGTAAGGTCCAGATCCTTTTTGTGAAGCTTAAATTTTTCTGGTATGGAGTGCTTGGAAATTCTCTGACCTCTTGGGACCCCCCCCCCAAGTTGTGAAAAAGGCCCCTTAACAATCTATCAACAATTCTTCACCCTCAATTTTTGTTTGATGTCTTCCTTAGGGTAAACTAATTTTAAAATGTACTGGTTAAAGGGCATAGCCAGGGGAGGAAATAGCATTAATGGCTATTCAGTTAGGAATCTTCTGGTTGCAAGTAATAGAATATCTAACCCAAAGCAACTTAAGCAAAGTAAAAATATGACTTCAGGTGTGACTTTAAATAAGGCTCAATGATAAGGCCATGGAGAGTTACCCTTGTCAATTTTGGTTCCACTTCCTCTGGGTTGAATTCATTCTCAGGCAGAATCTTCTTTCATGGTTGCAAGATATTTACTAGGAGCTATAGAATCCTTCCAAGTGAAACCCTGCAGAAAAAAGTGAGAGTCCCTGTTGTGGCATCTCCTCCTGAAGTGTTATTGGCTCTGATAGGGTCGTTTGACCACCATAAACCTGTCATTATGATTCAGAGAACAGGAAATACTGATTAGCTTGGACCAGGTCTTATGTTCTACTCTGAGCCCTGAGTATATGGGCTGGTTTGGAAGGATGAGTTGTTCCCCAGGGGGAAATCTGGGTTCAGTTACAAAGAGAAAAGTGAATGAATGCCAAGCGGTAAGAACAATTGATGTCCTGGGAGCCACCTTTTTCCCTCCTGCACCCATGGCAGACATTGATCATCAGTCATGGTACTTTGTCTCACTGTACCTGGATGTGGTCTTGACAACCTTGTCAATGCAGTGCTGTAGTCAGCCACTAACAATGCAGCAGAGTTGCCAAGCAAGATGAACACTGCCCTTGATGCAAAAATACCTGGAAATTTCTAGAAAAAGCTATTCTTTTCCTCACCAGTAACTCAAGGCAGAAACAGACTAAAAGAATCCTATGGTAAGGTGGTTCACATTAATCACTGATGAGCATTTTTCGTTGCCCCCTTTTTGGTTTCTCTCTGTGTGTGTTAGCTTATTAATAAGAAATATTTTGGTTTTAGGTCCTGAGAAAACTCTCTGGAGTTGTGGAATAGTTATAAATTTGTTCTTTTTGTGGTGGACATTAAAAGCACTGGAAAACATTCTGCGATTTCAGTGGGCACAACATGGCCAAACTAACTACGTACTTTCCTACAAGAAAAATGCAAAACATAAACAAATGAAATCAGACTCAAATAGATGGGTTTCTTTCCGGGGGGCGGTGGTCAGGATTTCAGGAATCTGGAGTCTGAACCCTGACTCTGCACCACTGTCACCCAGAATTAGCATGTAGGTGACCACTTGTACAACCACGGGGCCCCAGAAGGCCCCTGCCTTCCTGCGCCATCATCTCGAAATGCTTCCAGCACTGGCCAGAAATTCCAGAATTAAACATTTATTTTTGTGGTTTTTAAAGCTTTCTTTCCTTTGTCTCCGTTTAAAATGCCCTTAGAAGGGCCCCATCGAGAACAGACCATTAAGTTCTCCTGGGCCTTTACAACTCTATAGCAGGAGTGTTGGATTGTCCTTTGAAAGCAGGTTTTATTAGATGGGAAGTGGGAAAAGCAATGGGGGGCACGGTGGCTGCCAAAGAGGCATGAAAGTGTCCATAAAGAGGAGGCTGAGAAAGCCACAGGCAAATGTTAGTCTTACTGTCTTATGGGGTCTTAGCTGTAGCCTTGGCTGTGCCATTTGAGAGCCTCCAAATTTTAACGTGTTTATTCTGTCCATCTATCCCGTGTTCACTTAACATCCATTTATTGAGTATCTACTATGTCCAAGGCACTGAAGGGAATACAAAGGTGTAATTTCTGACTGAGGAATCTTAATTACATAAGGTGGAAAAATAGTAACGTTGTTCTGTTTTGCATACTGTTTCAAAAATTTTCAATGTCATGATCTTAAAATTACTCTATGATGATTTGTACCCTCTCTTCTAGAAAAGTCTTATTTTCTCAATCGCAAAATATACTTTCTCAGAATTCTTTGGGGTTTAACAAGTAAACCAACATGATAATGCTGAAACATTTCACTTTGTCTGTAGTGTGTTTATACAACTGTCCTCGGTAATCTTGACCTCTCTTTCCCCCTTGTTCCTCTTTCCTCTCTTCTCTCTCTGTCTCTCCAATCCCTTCTCCTCTTTTCTCCCCTTCTTTCCTCTCTATTACCCCCTTTCTCTTCTTCCTTCTCTATAACCCTCCCTCTGCTTCTTTCTCATTCTCTCTAAACCTCTTCTCTTTTCTCCTCATTCTCTCCTTTCCTCCTCCATCTTTCTTCCTTCCCACACTCCCACTCCCCCTTCCCCTCCCCATCTCCCTCTTCCTCTCTCCCTCTCCTTGTCCCTCTCTTTGCCTCTCTTCTCCCTTCTTCCTCCCCGAGCCTTGCTCTTTTGGAATTTGAGCTCATTTCTCCCACCTCGCACAGACCTCCACGTGGTGAGGAAAAGCAGGAATTTGACCTTAGATCACTCTAAGTTTACCCCTGCCCAATCTTGACCCCCCGCTCTCCTACTATCCATCCATAAATCACTTCAATTAGCCCAGCTTGGGTTGTGTCTATGGGCCTGGGTCGGTCACCCAGGCCAGAGGGATGAGTGCCATGGTGTAGCCCATCTGGGCTGTGAGCTCACCCTGAGGCCAGGGCCATAGTTACTGTGGTTGGCAGTTCCACCAAAGCTAAATGGAGGTAGGGAGAGTGGCTCTCCCTGCAAAGTGGGAGTGTTATTATCAGAAGAAATTGAGGGAAGGGGTGCTGAACAGGAAAAAGCAAGACAAAACAAAGACAAAATAAAATATCTACCCCCTCCCCCATGTCTAGACGACACTTATTTTTAAGACTATACATCATAAGAAATATCTTAGGGTTTTTAAAAATATTAATTAATTTATTATTTTTGGCTGCATTGGGTCTTCGTTGCTGTGCGTGGGCTTTCTCTAGCTGCGGCGAGCGGGGGCTACTCTTTGCTGCGGTGCGCCGGCTTCTCATTACGGTGGCTTCTCTTGTTGCAGAGCACAGGCTCTATCTAGGCGCGCGGGATTCAGTAGTTGTGGCCCAGGGAATCAGTAGTTGTGGCTCGTGGGCTTAGTTGCTCTGTGGCTTGTGGGATCTTCCCGGACCAGGGATCAAACCTGTGTCCCCTGCACTGGCAGGAGGACTCTTAACCACTGCGCCACCAGGGAAGTCCCTATCTTAGGGTTTTAAGTAATTTTTTTTTTTAGGATAAAATTCTTTATTTTTATTCTAGGATAAAAAAAAATAAATTTTTTTTTAGGACAAAATTCACTAAAGATAAGCTAAAGTCCCTGAATATTTATTTTTCATGCAGCCTTGATAAATTGACATTAAATTCAAGTCATTATCTCCTAATGCAAGGAGTAACTAACATGTTATTTAACTAGTGACTAAATCATTCACTCTGACATAAAGAACAGGATGTTACAGTATCATAAAAAACTTAGTTTGCAAAAGCTATCACAAAACATTTAGAGACCAAGAGACAAATTAAAGGATCAAATCAGTTCAACTCAACAAATATTTGTTGAGTGTATATTTTGTGCCAGGATCACCAAATTAAACTATAAATACACCAGGAAGAAGATAATAAAATGGTTAACTGATATACATTTGAAAGGTAGGTATCTGCTAACTATATTTTCAGCATAAGTACTCAGACTGGGGGCTGTGATGCTGGGAGTGGGGAGCTGAGCACACCAGGGTGGATGAGCCTCACACAGTATGTCTGGAGGAGGAGTAGGTGGTGCTCCATGGTTTCCTCCTAGCCTTTGAGATGTGGCAAGGTAATAACTTAAGTTCTCATGGGGCCATTCAGCCAATAAGACACTTTCATGTGTACCATTTTACTTGATTCCATGTAAGTGTCGGGAGAATCAGCATCATTCCCAGTGAACAAGGGAGGTCCAGGGAGATCTCAGATGAAGTGACCTGTCCAGTGCCACACAGGTCATCAAAGTGTGATCTAGGGTACAAGTTGAGCTTTTCTGAATGCAGGATAGGTACCTTCCTCTACTACATCACTGCAAGGTTTTCCTCAGTGGAGGGATAAGGGACGGATGATGGAGGGTGAGCTCTTCTCTTCCTGGGTGCCCTTCTTTGACCTACACTGGATTGGTCCACCCAGGTCTCTCCTTCACTTGTTCCTGATCTCCCCAGATTTCCAAGAGCAGGTATCATTTCAGGCAGTGGAACCCAAAGCTCATTAATCATCACAATTCCCTCGGGGACTTAAATACCTCTTCCAACACCTCTCACTTCCCTGAAGGCACACACAGAGTCTTGGTCCCACCCGCTTCTTGATTTCTCTTTATAGTTTGACATTGTTGGGATTAGGATCTCGGAAAGCGAACTCTGAGACACAGTGAGGATTGCAAAAGGTTTATTGGGGAGTGGCCACTGTAAGAGGAAAAGCAGGGGCCGCAAGACTGGGCATGGGGACCATCAAACCTCATGCAGACGTGATATAGTCCCTGCCAGCCCTATGGAGAGTTCTGGAGCAGAAATGGCTGTTAGGGGAATACTCACCAGGTGGAAATGGCCAGGCCCTTGAGTGCTACCTTGCTCAGTTATTCTCTGGAGGTGGCGGGGCTTTTGCTCCTGAGAAGAGTGTGACCCTGGCTAAAAGTTGAAGGGGCTCATAGCTGGAGGCTGTCAGCTCACCATGGTCCTCACAGCTCGGCGGGGACTTCTTTCCTGAAGGGGGGATCTGAGCTGCATCTTTCAGTCTGCTGATTTGTGTTGTCATTTGTTTTCTGTCTTGAGGTCTTACCTCACTAACTAGATTATAACCTTGTTAAGAGTTAGAGCTGGGCTTCCCTGGTGGTGCAGTGGTTGAGGATCTGCCTGCCAGTGCAGGGGACATGGGTTCGAGCCCTGGTCTGGGAAGATCCCACATGCCGCGGAGCAACTGGGCCCGTGAGCCACAACTACTGAGCCTGCGCATCTGGAGCCTGTGCTCCGCAATGGGAGAGACCCGTGCACCGCGATGAAGAGTGGCCCCCGCTTGCCGCAACTAGAGAAAGCCCTGGCACAGAAACGAAGACCCAACACAGCCAAAAATAAATAAATAAATTTATTAAAAAAAAAAAAAAAGAGTTAGGGCCTCAGGACAACAACCAAACCCCCAAAGTAATATATGGTAAAATCAAACAAACAAAAAAAGAGTCCGCCATTTTATGGATTTTTTTTAACCCCTTCTGCAAAGCAGCACCTGAGGTTTCTTATTAGATCATTGATTGAACTGGGCAACAAAAATAACTGGATGCCTCTGGAATAAAAAGAATGATGGTCATCAAACCACACAAAGAGAGATAAATCTTACCTTTCTTAGAGAAACTTGACAAGTTGGCACTAAGAACAAATGATAAACATGGGCTTTGTTTAAAATTTAATTTAGCTTCAAATTTTAAGGTGTGTTAGGCTACAGATATTTAAGATACTGGTGGAAACAAATTCCTGGGGTTTATTATACTTTGGGAAATGGATTCCTGTAGGCCAGTCACAACTCCTGGATTTAGATTCGAGCACAGCTTTATGAAAAGAAGCTGGCTTTCTGCTCATGGTGATTTAGGTTACCGGCCTTCACAGAACTGCCTCTAAATACTGCTGCAGTAACTCTCCAGCTCAGGGAATAAATCTGGAGAATGATCAGTGCCATCAGAAATCCCTCTTTACAGGTAGAGACGGAAATTGGAATATTTGTGCACCCAGATATTCTGCATCATCCCTGTGTGGCTTTTCTATGTGTTCAAGCTTCCTGTCATTATCCAGGAGTAACAGCTAAAGCAATCATTCCTACTCACTTCATTTTGACGGTGCACAAAGCTTTAAAATATGTTTCCCTGGTGGCAAAATACACTTGATAAACAGAGAGAACTATCCTTAAGAAAACAGTTTTTAGAGCACAAACAGCTGTCTTCCATTTTTGGAATAGAAAGGGAACAACTAAAATGACTAATCTCACTAAGTATTACAATAAAAACGCTGACGAAACCTTAACTATAACCTTCACATCTTTAGTAGCCCTGTAATTACAGTTCTAGTTAAAAAACCCAACAACTTCTAGGGCACATTTAATTACTATCTGACTTTATCATTGCCTTCCGGCCTTTGGAGTGTTCTAATATGCACTGACCCCCAATATCAGTCATTTATCTGCCCTGAAAAATAGATGTGCTTTTGAATAAAACATTCTTACTTCTATTACCCTAGAAGAGACTCTGAGAACAATCAAGAGTGGTTAATCAGAACTGGGGCTTGAACATCTTGGTAAATATTATGCTACTACCTGTACTTCATTAAAGTGTCACCTACATTTATTTTTATCTCTTCCTACACAAATGAACATGTTTCATGGGTTGTAGGTTAATGAACTAGAAGCCTCACAGAGAAAATCATCCCCAGGAATTTATTTAATTTTATTTTATTATTATTATTTTTTGCAGTGCATGGACCTCTCACTGCTGTGGTCTCTCCCGTTGCGGAGCACAGGCTCCAGACGTGCAGGCTCAGTGGCCATGGCTCACGGGCCCAGCCGCTCCGCGGCATGTGGGATCTTCCTGGACCGGGGCACGAACCCGTGTCCCCTGCATCGGTAGGCAGACTCTCAACCACTGCACCACCAGGGAAGCCCCCGCAGGAATTTATTTTACAGACTAATTTTTTTGAAGTACACTTGATTTACAATGAAAAAGAATAAAGACTGTTAAATTTAAATGATGTTTAGGGTTAACAAGGGGTAGATTGGAGGAGAATTAAAAAAAAATCAAATCAATCTATCAATACATTTGGAAATTGTTCCTCAGGAGGTCTTCAATGCTGTAGGTAATTTTGCAGGCATCACTGCCTTTCCTAATTTGCTTCTAATTCCACATTTCCTTTCAAAAGCCTGCAGTGAGCAGGGGCTGGGGCTTGTACATGTCGGATGTCCTTTTGGGATCCACAGTGGGACATCAGGAGTGTCAGCAGTATCTGTGGCTGTTTCCATAATTCTCAGTTCCACCCGGGCATCCCTGTTGGTTTGTAGCACTGGGATGTTGGCTACTCCCAGGAGAGCCTCTGGAGGCCTGTAACCACACGCCTGCAGGGAGCAGTGACGTGGCTTCATCCTGCCTCGTAGATTATGTAGGAGATGCCATCCTGGGGATGGATAGGGGTACAGACTTGGAATCATACCAACTAGACTTAGATGCTGGGTCTGCCCCCTGGAAAGTGAGTGGCCTTGGGAAATTTTACTTAACCTCTTTTAGTCTCAGTTTTCTTACATGTAAAACAGGGATAATGATAGTACATCCCAAGGCTGCTGAGATGAAGTGAGAGGGTGTGTGTGAGGCTCTTAGCATACCGCCTGGCAAAAAACAAAGTGTTCCATAAGTGATAGCCGTGTTTACGATCACAGGCAAGCTAACAGGAGACTTAAACTACAATGCAGCATGTCTGGAAGAGCTTTGTAGACATAGGCATCTGTTTGGGGGAAACTATGTTTCTGTTATGACTCTTTTGGTTGCAAAGAAATAAAACCTTGGTCCAGCTAGCTCCAGTCAGGAGGGCTTGAATGAAATTTTATAGGAGAATCTCACAGAACAAAAATGAAGGATTGATGACTTCCCTGGTGGTCCCGTGGTTAAGACTCTGTGCTTCCAGTGCAGGGGCACGGTTGGATCCCTGGTGGGGGAAGATCCCCCCGAATGCCAAAAAAAAAAAAAAAAAGGATGAAGGATTGAGTCAAGCTTACAGGTAATGCTGGGAGTTGGGAGTTATTCCCGTGGGGTAAGTTTTCGTGTCCCTCAGTTTCCCCATGGCCTTCCCAACTCTGCTGTGTTACTTTACTCCTTCCTCCTCTGTCTTTGCCAGATTCCTCTGCCTACTCATCTTGCAGGTGGCCCCTGGGAGCTCCCAGCCACCACTGATAGCAACAGGCTTGTGTGTCCCTTGACACGCAATTTGGGAGAGAAATCTGATTGGTCCAGCTTATCTGTGTGAGCCCCTCATGTAAATCACAGGCCATCGCCCAGCCAATGGATGGGCTCCTCTTGGGTCAACAGTTTATCCATGATCCAATCAGCTGTGGCCAGTGCAGTGAGGGTCCCATGGGAAGTTAGAGCTGCCTCTTTCAGGCCAGTGGGCAGAGCCGTACTACTCTGACAACCGTACTGTTAGCGGCTCTGCTCATTGAGTCGTAATGAGGAAGGCCTGAGAATTGGGGGTGAGGGAGTTGGGGTGAAGGGAGTCCCTTCTCCCTTCTCCGCAAATGTGGCTGGTGTCAGGATAGTTGCTCAGTGATGAAACCTCTCTATGGTGACCTTCAGGGCAATAGGTCCAACGGGAAGGACGATACTGGAATTTTCCACGCACAGGGAAGAGCAAGTGAGAGTTGGGGCGGGGTTGGGCGGAGGCTCCGGCGTCAAGGGGGCTGGCTTGGGGGGGCGGGGCTTAGCTTGCCTTGAAAGACAGGCAGAGGGAAGCAGGCAGGGGAGGTCCTTCGGGTTCAGGGAAATGGCTGACCCGACAGAGAGAAGGCGTTCGAATTCCTCTGGCCCAGAGCCCCGGGGCCTAGTTTTCCTCTCTGTTCAGGCAAAGGAAGTGGAGTTGGTCCGAGGAGCGCTGGCTCACTGCAGGCCGCAGCTGTGGGATCCTCCCCCGGGGCACTGAGTTCTCTAGAGAACTGGACCAGGGCTGCCCGTTAGCAAGGACGAAACGAGCTCCCTCAGCTTAGCAAATTCTGGTCAGACAAGGAGTTCTCCACATTCCTCTTTATGCAGGGACGGTCTGAAGCCCGTGGCTACAGTTAAAATGTGAAGGGAGAAAGTCTGTTGCTGTGGAGATACCTGAGATGGGGCCTTGAAAGACCTGTTACATCATCACCCGAAGTCCTCACTCCCAGGTGGGTACATTTTCACTTTGGTCAGAGAGGTGGTAGCTTGATTATGTGAGAGTCTCCCGGGCTCATCTAGTTATCATTGCCTTTTAGCAAATAATCTGACCTGTGGGTCAAATGCGTGGGAAGGAGAGAAGCTCTCTTCAGTAACCAAATGGCCTTGGCCGAGAGAAACAGCCGTTGGGGTTGTGGATCTGTGCTCTGGCGCTCCTGACAGAGAAGGGAGGGGGTGATGATTGGGAAGGTGGTGAGGGGGAGTCCAGGGAAAGGCATCACCCGCAGATCGAAACGATAATAATTAAAGTAACAACAATAATAATAGGTTCCATTTATTTAGCACCAATTAAGTATCAGGCACTTTTCAGTCATTTATTTCTTTCCAAACCCTACAAAGTAGCTATTGAAGTATCTCTTGTACAGATGAGGGAACCAAAGGTCGCAGAGATTAAACAACTTGTCCAATCCATACAGTGGCCCAGCTGGAGTCAGAGCCCAGGTTTATCTGTTGCCAAGGCCCACGGAAGTTCTGTGAACATTTCCTGCTTCTCCAGATTGAAACAGGTGGCACGGGGGAGGTTAAGGACGACGGGTGGGAACTTCACGCTAAAAATAATAAAGAGGGTGCAAACAAAAATAAAGGAAACAGGTTTTACTTTGAGATCTCAACGGAGGGAAAAAAGGAAGACAAGAAAGCAAATCAGATCAGAAGAGGAGGCAAAGGATGGTTGGCCGTGGTCAAGAATTTGGGTATAACAGATCCACTGAATGACAAGTTTGGGTCATCTGGGTTGCCTGGGTAGAGGAAATCAAAGACAGAGAGGGTTTAGGACCCCTCTGGGGGGTGGGGGAAATAAAGGATAGTTGGAGGTACCTAGAAAAGGCTGGAAAAAAATCTCTACCATTTCCAGCATAGCCTGAATTCCAGAAGACTTGAAATTAACATTCTGTGGAGTCCCAAAGGAAAATGAATCGGCATCCTTTGGGCATCTTTGTCAAAGCAAAGGAGTGATGTACTTTTCTTCACCATTGTTCAAGTGACTAAAAGTATTCTAAATAGGACTACATTTCTTTGAAAAGCTATGGGTAAGCACATAGGTTCAAGGCCACATGCAACAGCTGACAGGCATCCATCCCCCACCCCAGGCCCTACTCTATCCCTCCCTGGAGTAGCAAGGCTAACAGCTGATCTACTGACACAGGAAATCAGACGTTACACACCAGGAACTGATCCACATGTGGACATCTGAAAAGTGAACTTTCTCTTTTGGGTATTTAACATTGTTATGGGAAAATTGTATTAAGAAAAATTTCTAGAAACATTTCTGTGTTCTGCTGATCAAGTGGGAGAAGCCCCAACTTTCCTATGTGTCTATCTTCCTTGTGAGGGTTTCCACAGAAAAGAAATCTTCCCATTAGGAATACAATAAGTGAGGAGAGCTTGGGAACTTTAAATTTTCATCATAAAGAGTGATATTTTATTTCAAAGAATATCAGCAGAATCCTAAACATTTGATTATTTTTAATAGCAAGACAACATCTATATTTAACTGCCACCCCGCGAAATCTTATGAATTGTTATACAATGTGCCATTTCCCTTTGTGATTCCGAGGATGAGATTACTGAGACGTGGGGCAGTGTAGGACGGCGAGGTACATCATTTCCTAGACTGTGTTCCCAAGGGAATTTCCTTGAAAAGAGAGCACTATAGTTAAATAAATTTGGGAACTGTTGCCTATAAAACGATCATCTCTTGGAGGTTCGTGATGCACATTCGCTTATCACAGGAAATCTGTTTAAGGTTGTTTAACCCAGTATTTCCCAGTTTCATTAGGAAAATATCCTGTCACCAAACACCTATGAACAGCCCACAGTGCTAGGTGCTCCAGATGGCACTGTACCTACCCATGGCTTTGCAAAGAAACTCTGGGAAACATCCGTCCCATCTTTTAGAGCACAGACCTGGTCAAATAGGGTTCAAATCTTATCTCTATCACTGTTAACTTTCTTAGCCTTTGGAAAGCTTCAGTTTCTCCTAGTATATTAAGTAACAGTTCATTTTGTGAAAATGCTATGGTTTATCCAATTGTTTCCTCATTTTGGGGCATTTACGTTGTTTCTTGGTTTTCGCTCTTATAGTAGTGTGATGAACAAGTCTGTGTGTAAATATGTTTTGATTGCAACTGATTATTTCTTTTGGCTAGATTACTGGAAATGAAATAACTGGTGAAAGGCTATAAATATTTTCAGTGTATATATACAACATTATGTATATATATATGTGTGTGTATATATATATTTTTATATATACACCCACACATATATATACATATATGTTGTATATACATAATACAATGTATATACAATGTATGTATAGAATATATACTGTATATATTGTATACATATATAGAATATATATGGTATATATTTTATATATTTCTGTCCCTTTCCAGAAATGTCTTAATTTACCTCATATGTGTCATCTCATTCTTGCTGCAAGGCACATTATGTGTGTGCGTGTAGACACACATATATTATATATATGTGAATATAGATAGAGTATATATATGGCAATATATATATATGACTATCATTTGCTCATTTTTCTACTGCTCCTCTTTATTTTGAGAGACTTTAGTTTGGGGGGAAAACTTCACATCTCTAATTTTGACAATTAGCAGTTTTGGAGATTAAATCTCAATCCCTCATTCTGGATGTGGCCCTTTTGTCTATTGCCGGTGTAATACATGCTTCATCATTGCTCCTATATCATAGAGGTGGAGAGGGACAAGTTATCCCAACTTATCAGAAAGAAAAAAAATTCATTTTCTGAAATGTCAAAAATACATGAAATCAACCCCACAAGTTGTGAAAAAGAAGACACAGTTCTGTGTGTTCTGGGACAATGTCAAAAATCAATTTCATGTAGGCGTACCCCACAGATGTGGTACAACCCAAATGTTTGGGTCATATTATTTATGATTGCTCGTGTCTTTGAGGGGATCGCTCAACTTTAAAGTCTTTCTGCTCCTCTTAAACTCAGTACTTTATTATTCTTTTGTGAAGATTAAATAAGAAAAAAAATAATATCCAGTGCAGTGATGGTACATAGGTAGATACACAAATGCTAGTTCCCTTTTCCTTTTGCCATTGCTCCCATAGGTCTTCAGTTTTCATAGGTGGCATAGTTTAAAGTTAAATAAAGTTATTATAACTCAATGGGAGTGGGGCTGAAGTTATATAGCACAAAGTCAAAACAAATTCAATCTCTTCTTGAAACAGTTAAGAAATACAAATGTATAGAGAATGATAGTTATGTACATATCATTTAGCTTAATAAACAAAACTTTACAAATATGATTGAAGCGTCTCATTGAATCTCTTCCCAATCTCATTTCACTTCCAACCTACTCCCCTGATTATCACCACTACTCCAGTGAATCGTCAATCTCAAATATGGTGTTTATCTTCCCCCACATGACTTAATACTTATTTTTTGTTCTTATTTGTATATACATATGAAAAACATATATTACTATTTTGAGTGGTTTAAAATTTTATATAAATGGCATCATCCTTGTATGTACCTTTCTGAAACTTTCTTTCTTCTCTCACTATTACATTTGTGAGTTATATGTAGCTCTAGTTCATTTTCAAGTTTGTAGAGTCTTCAATTGTATGAATATGCCAAAATTAATTTATCCATTTTCCTGTTGATGGATATTTATGTTGTTTCTATTTTTTCTCTTTCTTTCATCTTTCTCTTTTTTCTTTCTTTCCTCCTTCCTTCCCTCCTTTTTTCCTTCCTCCCTTCCTTCCTTTCTCCTCCTTCTTTTGCTATTACAATGTGCCAGTGAACATTCTCATAAGTGTTGCCTTGGGAACAATTGGGAGACTGTGTTTGAGCTTGCATTTCTTAAACTTTTTGATTTACACTTCTAAAAGTTATTAAGAATCCCAAAGATCTTTCTTTCTGTGAATTTTGTCTGTTAGTATTTATTATGTCTGTTAGTATTTATTATTTATGCTTTAAAATATTTATTTATTTAAATTTAGTTAATTTACAATGTTGTGTTAGTTTCAAGTGTACAGCAAAGTGATTCAGTTATATTTACATATATATGTGTATATAGATATATTCTTTTTCAGATTCTTTTCCATTATAGGTTATTACAAGATGTTGAGTGTAGTTCCCTGTGCTATACAGTTGGTCCTTGTTGTTTACCTATTTTATATATAGTAGTGTGTATGTTAATCCCAAACTCCTAATTTATCTCTCTTCCCCCACCCCTGCTATCCTTTTTGGTAACCATAGAAAACCATTTGTTTTCTATGTCTGTGAGTCTATTTTTGTTCTGTAAACAAGTTCATTTGTATAATTTTTTAAGATTCCACATATAAGTGATATCACATGATATTTGTCTTTCTCTGTCTGACTTACTTCACTTAATATGTTAATCTGTAGGTCCATCTATGTTGCTGCAAATGGCGTTATTTCATTCTTTTCTTATGGCTGAGTAATATTCCATTGTATATATATATGCGACATCTTCTTTATCCAATCATCTGTCAGTGGACACTTAGATTGCTTCCATGACCTGGCTATTGTAAATAGTGCTGCTATGAACATTGGGGTGCATGTATCTTTTTGAATTAGAGTTTTCTCTAGATATATGCTCAGGGGTGGGATTGCAAGATCATATGACAATTCTATTTTTAGTTTTTTAAGGAACCCCCATACTGTTCTCCATAGTGGCTGCACCAATTTACATTCCCACCAATGGTTTAGGAGGGATCCCTTTTCTCCTACCCGCTCCAGCAGTTATTATTTGTAGATTCTTTAATGATGGCCATTCTGACTGGTGTGGAGTGATACCTCATTGTAGTTTTGACTTGCATTTCTCTAATACTTAGTGATGTTGAGCATCCTTTCATGTGCCTGTTGGCCATCTGTATGTCTTCTCTGGAAAAATGTCTATTTAGGTCTTCTGCCCATATTTTTTTTATTGAGTTGTTTGCTTTTTGATATTATTCTGCATGAGCTATTTATATATTTTGGGAATTAATCCCTTGTCAGTAGCAATATTTTCTCCCCTTCTGTGGGTTTTCTTTTCATTTATTTATGGTTTCCTTTGCTGTGCAAACTTAAGTTTGATTAGGTCCCAGTTGTTTATTTCTGTTTTTATTTCCATTACTCTAGGAGACGGACCCAAAAGAAATATTGCTGCCATTTATGTCAGCGAGTGTTCTGCCATAAAATTTATTAAATTACTTAAAATAACAATAAACCAATTATGTTACTATAAATAACAATTATTTTAATAACTATTAGATAGTATAAAGCATGCTGTAAAATAACTATCTTACAAAAGGAAAAAAATAGTGAGAAGAGTGGCATTGCTTTAGATTTTTGTAAATCTCTTTCATAGATGGTAACTGAATTCTCATATCTACTTTTGCATTTACTTGATTGTGATATTGCACATCACATAGCCTTTGGAGAACTCCACACTTGTCAGAAAGTTTCTGGACCACAGAAGTTTCCAGATCACAATTTGAAAACTACTTCTTTTTTTTTTAATTAGTTTTTATTGGAGTAGTTTTATTGGAGTATGGTTGTTTTACAATGTTGTGTTAGCCTCCACTGCACAACAAAATGAATCAGCCATACACATACAGATAACCCCTTCCTTTTGGACTTCCCTGCCATTTAGGTTACCACAGTGCATTAGGTAGAGTTCCCTGTGCTATACAGTATGTTCCCATCAGCTGTCTATTTTATACATAGTATCAATAGTGTATATGTGTCAATCCCAGTCTCCCAATTCCTCCCACCCCATCCGGTTCCCCCTTGGTATCCATACATTTGGAGAACTGCTAGTCTAAGCCATTTTTGACCACAACTCCCAGTAAGAAATAAATTCTGTATATTGTGGGCAGAAAACCCATACATACATGTGTAAGCACATACCCACCTGAATATAACTCAAACAAAAGTTTCACAAAATTATACATACTTTTACTATTTGCAATGCACTATGACATAGTCTATTCTTCTTATTTTGTCTTACTTTATACCAAAACTGTTGGTTGTAATTTACCAACTTGACTTCACGAGAGTTGAGACCCACAGTTTGAAAATCACTGCTTTTGGGAGTTTATGTTTAGAAGTGTAATTTCTGCGTCTATAGTACACTTTCCAAAGAGTTTATATGAATTTATGTTTCCTCTCAATAGATTATGAGTCACCTCTCCACATCTTTGCCAACACTTGGAACTGTCAGACTTTTAAACTTTTTCTAATCTGTAGGATGTCAGGTTTTAACTTGCATTTCCCTGATGCTAGTTCATATATTTCTTGGCCTTTTAAAGTTGCCTATTCATACCCTTTGTCGTTTTTAAAATTCAGTTTTTTTATCTTTTCTTTTTCCTTGATTTATAAGAGTACTTTATTTAGGATACAAATCAATTGTCAGTTTTTTTTTTTTAATTTATTTATTTATTTTTATTTATGGCTGTGTTGGGTCTTCGTTTCTGTGCGAGGGCTTTCTCTAGTTGTGGCAAGCGGGGGCTACTCTTCATCGCGGTGCATGGGCCTCTCACTATTGCGGCCTCTCTTGTTGCGGAGCACAGGCTCCAGACGCGCAGGCTCAGTAATTGTGGCTCACGGGCCCAGTTGCTCCGTGGCATGTGGGATCTTCCCAGACCAGGGCTCGAACCCGTGTCCCCTGCATTGGCAGGCAGATTCTCAACCACTGCGCCACCAGGGAAGCCCCAATTGTCAGTTTTATGCTTTGTAAATGTCTTCTCCCAGTTTGGGGTTTGTCTTTTTACTGTTTATATTGTCTGTTTACATTTAGAACTTTTCTATTTTAATGTAATCATATTATTAATCTTTTACTGTGTGGTTTGTGGTTTTGTGTGTCGCAAAGACACAAAAGGTCCTTACCCCAAGGTCATAAAGATACTCCCTTATGTTTTCTTCTAAAAAATTTAAAGTTTTGCTTTCTTCAATAGATCTTTAACCCATTTGGAATTAATTTCTTTCCCTTCCTCCCAGTAGTTACAGCACTTTTTTCCTAACAGTATAGTTTTCTCCCTTGCTTTGAATCCCAGTTCCGTCATGTACAGATTCCACTCTGACCCAAGCCACCATCTCTCTTTCCTGGATTGTCACAATGGCTTCTGCCCTTGTTTCCCATGACCTACTTTAATCACAAGAGCCAGGGTGATCCTTTTAAATCATAAATCAGATCATGTCATTCCTCTGTTCAACACCCTCCAAAGCTTATTACACTCAGAGCAAAGGTCAAGTTGTTTTTTTTTTCAATGACATATAAAGCCCCATATAATCTGCCCTCCTCCCCTGTTACTTCCCTAACTTCCTCTCCTACTTCTCCCCCATTGCCCCTCTTTGGCTGGACTAAGCCAGGCCTGTTCCTACCATAGGACCTCTGCACTTGTTTCTTCTGCCTGGATGGGTCTTCCTTCAGGTATCTGCACGGCAGCTCTCTTACTTTTTCAGGGATTCTTTAAAAATGCCTCTTTCTTAGGGAGGCATTCCTTGGCCACTCCAAATAAAATTTCAACCCCCCCCTTTTTTTTTAAATACTTTCTATCCCCCTTCTTTGCTTTTCCGTAACACATTACTATTTAACGTACAAAATATTTGCTCATTTTGATTTTTTCTCCCATATTTCAACACAATTTTAATGAAATCAGTGATTTTCATCTGTTTTTGCCTCCTTTTTCATTGCTTACCTCCTCCTAGAGTACCTGACATATGATAGGTGTTCTATCCATATCTGATGAGTGAATGGATAAACATAAATATATCAGCCTTCCACGTATGTGTGTATTTGTTCCTGAGCTCTCTATTTTGTTCCATCATTCTAATTGTTTGTTCCACACAAATAGTACACTGTCTTGATTATCACAGCTTTGATATAAAAAAGGCTTCATATCTGGGAGAGTTCCTTGCTCCTTCTACCACAACCCTATACCTTGACTTTTTTTTCCAAACCGTTTTGTCTATTATTGGTCTTTCACTGCTCCATAGATGTTTGAGAGTCAGTCTGTCAAAACTCTATTGGGATTTTGATTTGGAAGTGATAGATTAATTTGGGGAGAGTCCACATCTTCACAGTATCGCGTCTTCTCATCTGTGAACACGTAATATAGTTCAGTAAGTGAAAGAGCCTGGGTGAGAAGCCAGATTGGTCAGCCTTTCACACCAGGTCTGCTTCCCTTCTGTTGAGCTTCGTGGAACTGATTATACATGTGGCAGGACTGTGGAGCTCACTCTGCTTAGTGTCATAATCACATCCTAGAATGCCGGCTGATTAGCCTCCTTCACTTGTAACATGTTCTGCAGCTGACTCAGGGGGCTGTTGTCATCCTGTGGTCAAGTGCAGTCAGGCCTGTGTCTTCTCTGAGTGTGGCAATGACCTCCCATCCGGGGAAAAGCCTTCTTAGTCATCCAGGAAGGAGGGTATTTTCATTACTTTAGAATTAATTACCTTGGGAATAAGAGTGAAAGTTGCCAAGAAGTTGGTGATGCAGAGCACCCAGGCTCCTTTGATTTCGCTTTGCTGACGTGTTCCTTATGAACCTGAGAGTTCATGGGGCAATCATTGGAGAGCTTGAGCAATCCCTGAGGGATTGCAAGTTCCTGGTACATGTGCTGCTTCTCTCCTGTCCTAGGCCAGTGACAGACACTGCTAGCCAAACATCACCCTCTACCCCAGTGAGCCTAGATGGAGTCTTAGAATCCTTTCAACGTGGTCCTGCAGTAAGTTCTACTAATTAATCGGTTTGGGTCAAGAGAGGAAACCTATTTACCACTCTTTTTCTATTTTGGTCTAGTAAGTTTAGAAGCACTTAAAACTGGCCTGGGCCCCAAATCAAGGGCTGCTCTGGTGGCTTAGGACACTGGGAGATCTCTGAAAGAGAGGGTTAGCCCCTTTGTCTAAAGACAGGAAGTCTTGAGTGGGGGAGCCATCTGGATTTGTAATAGCAGAGGTTTGGTTTTGATGATGAGTTAGATAACAGAGGACTTGTGGGTGCCCAGAGGGAGCAGAAAGAGCTGAGCTTCCTAGCAAAAGCAGTTCAACAGGAGTCGGAAGGATGACCCAGCAGGTGATATTGGTACAGAATGCAGTGTCCGAATATAATTTTTCTCCAGGACTAGTAAGGGACACTGCAACCCTTGTGGGTTGGGATGTAGGACAATTGTCATGTTAATTTCAGATAAAACATGTCAGGAAAGTCATCTTTGACACCAAAGGTATAGGAATTCTACTCTTAATTTGCTGCTGTTGACCCGGGCTGCCTGTTATCTTGCATTCCTATGGGTCCAGGATCGCTGCTGAGCAAGGCAATGCTTGAACACAACTGAGCACTGCTAGAGTCAGACATGGGTTCAAATTTTTGCTCTGCCGCTTTTGAGATATGTCACCTGGGACAACGCATATAACCCCTCTAAATCTCAGTTTCCCCCTCTGTAAACTAAGGATAATAATATAATTCCTCTAAAAGGGCTGCTGGAGGATTGACCCAAAGCATCAGAGCGCTTAGCCTGGCAGAGTAAGCCCTCAACCCTGCATTACTATCAAAAGTTTCTCCGCTGTGTGTTTCACTTTCTCATAGTCAGTGTCCTTAAAAGTGAGAGAGTTTGGGGCTGATCAGAAGATTGAATTTTCCTGCTGTCCAGGGTTTGAGTCAATATAAGTGTGACCTGTTCTTTGGTGATAGGGCCATCTTGCACCCACATATTATATCTACAGATTTTTAAGAATAAAACTTGGGCTATAAGTTACAACTTCCCATTGAGTCTATCAAAAAAAATCCTCAACTTCCAACGTCATCATTTTAGAATAATGAATTCTTAAAATCATCTCAGATACCAGATATTTACAGGTTTAAAAAGCCTTTTCACCTGAAATATATAAATTAAATATTGCTGAAGGTATAGAGTCTACATTTTAGTTTTAGACTCTCAAGCTATTTACAAAATAAGCAATTGGAAATCTGATGGAGTTTAGAAAAAAATTAAGAAAAATACAGGGTTTAAGGATTTCTGTAAGTTCTGTGTGATTAAAGAGATATATGAAAATGGGAATATTTCATATATATTTTGGACATATATATACATATATATATATTTTGGACATATATATATTTCATATATATTTTGGATATATTTCTAGCTGCCTTAGTAAGGGTGTAGAACATGTAGACTTTGATTTAGTTTCTGAGGAAGGGTTTTAAGTCATTGCTGGACAAAGCTGGTATTTGTGTGCATTGTGCTAATAGGGGCTTAGGACACCATCCCTATAATCATCTCACAGAAACCTTTACATCCAACCAAATAGATAATCAGAGATGTAGATGCAAATGTTCATCTCAGTATTGTTTATGATAATGAAGAAACTGGAAACAATTCAAACATTCAAAAATAGATTAATATTTAATTAAATCATGATATCTATTATATAGATATGCTTTTAAAAAA
Organism: Grampus griseus; assembly: GCF_964374135.1. Lineage (NCBI taxonomy): Eukaryota > Metazoa > Chordata > Mammalia > Artiodactyla > Delphinidae > Grampus > Grampus griseus. The sequence goes on from NC_139005.1 coordinate 37,462,832, forward strand.
TTACCTTTTATTTTTATGAAAGTAATACATGTGTATGGTTAAAAAATCAAATAGTGCTAAAGGTTTATCACAAAAAGAACAGCTCCATGACTCAACCCTCCTAATTCTCAGTCTGGCTTTGCAGAAGCAATGATATCCAACTCTTAAATATTTATTTTGTTATTTACCTTCCCCCCCAAATAATATATGATTATAATGCCACTTCTTGATTTGTTAATTTTACATTCTTTTTCAGACAGAGCAGACTTCAGAGCAAGAGAAGTATCAGGGATAAAGATTGGCATTATAAAAAGTAAAAGGATAAAATCTCCAAGAAGACATAACAATCTTTAATGTATATGTGCCTAACAAAAGAGTCAAGATATGTGGGCAAAAATGATAGACTTGCAAGGAGAAATAGATGAAACCACTATCATAGTTGGGGACTTTAATGCTCCTCAGTCATAAATGGACAGATCCAGCAGGTAGAAAATCAGTACGGACATAGTTGAACTCAACAGCACCATTAATCAACTGGATATAATTGACATTTATAGACTATTCCATTCAACAACAGCAAAATACACATTCTTCTCAAGCTCACATGGAATGTTCACAGAGACAGACCACCTTCTGAGCCATAACACGTACCTTAACAAATTTTAAAGAATAGAAATCATACAGTGTATGCTCTCAGACCACAGAGGAATTAAACTAGAAACGAACAATGGGAAGATATTTGGAAAACCCCCACATACTTGGAGACTAAACAATAACATGTGGGTCAAAGGAGATATTTCAAGAGAAGTAAATATAAATGAAAATACAACTTATCAAAATTTGTGGGATGCAGTGAAAGCAGTGATTGGAGGGAAGTTTATAGTATTGAACACATACATTACAAAGTAAGAAAGTTCTAAAACCAATAATCTAAGTTTCTAGAAAACTAGAAAAAGGAAAGCAAACTAAATCCAAAGTAAGCAGAAGAAAATAATGAAATTTAGAGCACAAATCAATGAAATTGAAAATAGGAAATCAAAAGAAAGTCAATGAAATGAAAAACTAATTCTTTAAAAGGTCAATAAAATTGATAAGCCTCTAGACAGGCTAACTGAGGGGGGATAAAAAAGGAGACACAAATTACTAATATCAGAAATAAAAGAAGGGACATCACTATAGATCCCACAGACACTAAAAGAATAATAAACAAATATTGTAAACAACTCTATGCCCACAAATTTGATAACCTAGATGAAATAGAATGATTCCTTGAAAGACTCAATCTATCAAAACTCACACAAGAAAACACAATATGAATAGGAGTATAATTACTAAAGAAATTGAATCAATAATTAATAGCTTTCCAAAATAGAATGCCTGTGGCCCAGATGGGTTCACTGGTGAACTCTACAAAACAGTTAAGGAAGAAATTATACAAATTCTCTAAAATCTCTTCCAGAATATAGAAGCAGAGGGATACTTCCTAACTTATCCTATGAGGACAGCATTACCCTAGTAACAAAACCAGACCGACACCACAAGAAAACTACAGACAAATATCACTCATGAACATAGGTATGAAAATTCCCAACAAATATTAGCAAATCAAATTCATCCATGTGTAAAAGAAATTATATAAGACAAAATGGGATTTATCCCAGGTATGGAGGGCTTGTTCAACATTTGAAAACCAATTAATGTAATCCATCACATCAACAAGCTAAAGAAGAAAAATTACATGATCAACAGATGCAGAAAAAGCATTTGACAAAATACAACACCATTCATCATAAAAACACTCAGCAACCTTTGAATAGAGAGGAATTTCCCCAACTTGATAAAGAACATCTACAAAACATTTTAACTAACATCATACTTAATAGTGGTAGAACCTTTTCTACTAAGTTCAGGAACAAGGCAAGGATGTCCTCTCTCACCACTTCTTTTTAACATTGTACTGGAAGTCCTAGCTAATGCAACCAGACAAGAAAAGGAAACAAAAGATATACTGATTGGGAGTGAAGAAATAAAACTGGCTTTGTTTTCAAATGACATGGTTTTCTATGTAGAAAATCTGAAAGAATCAACAAAAATTCTCCTGGAATAAGTGACTAAAGCAAGTTACAAGGATACAAGGTTAATATACAAAAGGTGCAGGATACAGGGTAAATATACAAAATTCAATCTCTTTCCTATACACCAGCAATGAACAAGTGGAACTTGAGATTCAAAATACAATACCATTTACATTAGCACCCAAAAGAATGAAATACTTAGGTATAAACCTAACAAAATATGTGGAAGAGCTATATGAGGAAAACTATAAAATTCTGATGAAAGAAATCAAATAACTAAATAAATGGAGAGGTATTCCATGTTAATGGACAGGGAGACAATATTGTCCAGATGCCAATTCTTCCCAACTTGATCTATAGATTCAACAATCTCAGTCAAACTCCAGGCAAGTTATTTTGTGTATATCAACAAATTGATTCTAAAATTTATATGGAAAGGTGAAAGATGCAGAAGAGCCAAAATAATATTGATGGAGAAGCACAAAACTGGAGGACTGACAGCACCTGACTTCAAGACTTACTATAAAACTACAGTAATGAAACAGTGTGGCATTGACAAAAGAATAAACAAATAGACCAGTGGAACAAAATAGACAACCCAGAAATAGAGCCACATAAATAGTCAATTGATCTTTGACAAAGGAGCAAAGGTAATACAATGGAGCAAAAATAGTCCTTTCAACAAATGATGCTGGAACAACTGGACAGTCACATGCAAAAAATGAATCCAGACCTAGATCTTACCTCCTTGACAACAATTAACTCTAAATAGATGACACAAAACTATAAGACTTCTAGAAGATAACAGAGAAAACGTCTAGAAGGCCTTGGGCAAGGTGATGGCTTTTTAGGTACAACACCAAAGGCACAATCCATGAAAGAAATAATGATAAACTGAACTCCATTAAAATTAAAAACTTCTGGAAAAGACTGTCAAGAGAATGAGAAGACAAGCCACAGACTGGGAGAAAATTTTTGCAAAACACATAACTGATAAAGGACTGTTATGCAAAATATACAAAGAACTCTTAAAATTTAACAGTAAGAAAACAAACAAACAACCTGATTTTAAAATGGGCAGAAAACCTGAACAGACACCTCACTGAAGAAGATAACTCTTAGAGGAAACTCTTAGAGGACACTCTTAGAGGAAAACATAGGGAGAACACTCTCTGACAAAAATCATAGTGAGACCTTTTTTGATCCACCTCCTAGAGTAATGAAAATAAAAACAAAAATAAACAAATTAAACTCAAACCTAATTAAACTTAAAAGCTTCTGCAAAGCAAAGGAAAAGATAAAATGAAAAGACAACCCACAGAATGGGAGAAAATATATTTGCAAAAGAAGTGGCTGACAAGGAATTAATCTCCAAAATATATGAACAGCTCATGCAGCTCAATATCAAAAAAACAAACAGCCCAATCAAAAAATGGGCAGAAGGGGCTTCCCTGGTGGCGCAGTGGTTGAGAATCCGCCTGCCAATGTAGAGGACGCGGGTTTGATCCCTGGTCCAGGAAGATCCCGCATGCCACGGAGCAGCTAAGCTCGTGCGCCACAACTACTTAGGCCCATGCGCCTGGAGCCCGTGCTCCGCAACTAGAGAGGCCGCTGCAATGAGAGGCTTGCACACTGCAATGAAGAATGGCCCTGCTCGCTGCAACTAGAGAGAGCCTGCATGCAGCAACAAAGACCCGATGCAGCCAAAAATAAATAAATAAAATAAATTTATAAAAAAGAAATGGGCAGAAGACCTAAATAAACATTTCTTCAAAGAAGACATACAGATGGACAAAAAGCACATGAAAAGATGCTCAACATCTGTAATTATTAGAGAAATGCAAATCAAAACTACAATAAGGTATCACCTCACACTGGTCAGAATGGCCATCATCAAAAAATCTACGAACAATAAATGCTGGAGAGGGTGTGGAGAAAAGGGAACCCCCCCTAAACTGTTGGTGGGAATGTAAATAGGTACAGCCACTATGAAGAACAGTATGGAAGTTTCTTACAAAACTAAAAATGGAATTACCATATGATCCAGCAATCCCACTCCTGGGCATATACCCAGAGAAAACCATAATTTGAAAAGATACATGCACCCCAATGTTCATTGCGGCACTATTTACAACAACCAGGACATGGAAGCAACCTAAATGTCTATCGAAGGATGAATGGATAAAGATGTTGTACATATATACAATGGAATATTACTCAGCCATAAAAAGAACAAAATAATGCCATTTGCAGCAACATGGATGGACAAAGAGATTTTCCTACTGAGTGAAGTTTGTCATACTGAGTGAAGTCAGACATTGAAAGACAAATATCATATATTGCCTGTATGTGGAATCTAAAAAAATGGTACAAATAAACTTATTTACACAACAGGAATAGAGTCACAGTTGTAGAAAACAAACATGTTTACCAAGGGGGAAAGAGGGGAGAGATAAATTGGGAGATTGGGTATACACACTACTATATATAAAATAGATAACTAATAAGGACCTCCTGTATAGCACAGGGAACTCTACTCAATACTCTGTAATGACCTATATGGGAAAAGAATCTAAGAAAGAGTGTGTGTGTGTGTGTATATATATATATATATATATATACACACACATATATATAACTGATTCACTTTGCTGTACAGAAGAAACTAACACAACATTGTAAAACAACTATACTCCAATAATAATAAATTAAAGAAATAATAAAATGGGCAGAAAACCTGAAGAGACACCTCACCAAAAAAGATATATAGGTGGCAAATAAGCATATGAGATGTTCAACATCACATGCCATTAGGGAATTGCAACTTAAAACAACAATGAGATACCAGTACACATCTATTAGAATGGCCTAAATTCAAAGTATTGAAAACACTAAATGCTGACAAGGATGTAGAGCAATAGAAATTCTCATTCACTGCTGGTGGGAATGCAAAATGGTACCTCCACTTTGGAAGATAATTTGGCAGTTTTTTTAAAAAAACTAAACATGCTCTTACCATATGATCTAGCAGTCGCCTCCTTGGTATTTATCCCAAGGACCTGAAAACTTATGTCTACACAAAGACCTGCATGCAGATGCTTATAGCAACTTTATTCATTATTGCCAAAACTTGGAAACAACTGATGCCCTTTAGTAGGTAAAGGATAAATAAACTACGGTACATCCAGACAGTGGAATATTCAGCACTAAAAAGAAATGAACTATCAGGTAATGAAAAGCATGGAGGAAACTTTGACACATATTACTAAGTGAAAGAAGTGATAAGAAAACTATAAAGACAGTAAAAGGATCAGTGGTTGTCATGGATTAAGGAAAATGGAAGGATAAATAGAGCATAGGGAATTTTTAAGGCAGAACAACACTCTGTATGATACTGTAATGGTGGGTACATGTTATTATACTATCGTAATAACCCATTGAATGTACAACACCAAGAGTAAACCCTGATATAAACTATGGAGTTTGCATGATAATGATGAGTTAACATAGTTTCATTGATTGTAACAAATGTACCACTGTGATGAGGGATGTTCATAGTGGGAGAGTCTTTGCATGTGTGGGAGCAGAGGCTATGTGGGAATTCTGCACTTTCTGCTCAATTTTACTGTAACCTAAATCTGTTTTAAAAATGTGTTTAAAAAAACTATATACCTAAAAATATAACTATTTTTCTCTCACACACATTTCTTGTCTTCTCTTATTTTTTTCCTGGCATTCCTTCTAGTTAGATATTGGACTTCTTAGCTTATCCTTTTAATTTTGTTCCCTTTTTTTTCACTTGCCCATGTTTTTTGTCTTTTTGTTCTACTTTCTGGGAAATTTCTTCAATACACTCCAAACTTCCTATTGATTTTTTTCCTGCTATAGTATTTAAAAATTTCCATGATGTTTTTCTTGTTCTGAGTTTTCCTTCCTCCTCTCCTCTACCTCCCAGCCCCAGATTCTCTTTCTTAATTCATGGTTGTACTATCTCCTTTTAAGTTTATGTCTTATGTATACAGTTTTATTTTTGTGTTTATCCTCTTTGCTGAAATGTGTTGGGTTCCATTGAGTTCTAGTTTTTAAGGCATGTTTGTTTTTCATGGGGGAAGCCTTCCTCCTATGTGTGGAGATTTTTCTCTTCATTCATGTTAAGAACGAGGCACTTCAAAGTTGGCGGGAACTAAGTGCATGACATCACTGCAGGATGATAGGGCTGAGAGTTAGTTTTTCTATTAGTTGGCCCACAAATATTAGTACCTGTGGCTTTTTAAGCATCTAGGTTTGTTTAGTCTTTGTTTCTCCATGGAAGGATTTTTCAATTTGTTGTCTTGTTTGTATCAGCTTAGCTGCCAGTGTTCTGGGGCTTGGGGTGGGAGGGGATCTCACCTTTTCATTTAAACTTTCAAACCCCCATTTTCAATATCTTGTATCATCTCTGGCTTCTCTTCTAACCTCTGCCAGGCTGGGCAATCACATGTCTAGGAGGTTCTCTGGTTCCTTTTCTCCAGAGAATGAATCCTCTGTGTCTATGTGGTAGGAAGGGATAGACCCTTTGTTACTGTTCAGGGTTCTTGGCCTTCCTTAGTCAATAGAGACCAAACAGGAAATTCGGGCAAACCTTTATTGGGGCCCCTGCTGCAGCAGGGGGCAGTGAAAACAAGTAACAGGTTCCCTTTCTCTCTCCCTGATGGGGGGCGAGCTGGTTCCATATATGGGGTGAGGGGAGGGGTGTGTCCAGGGGTTGGGCCAGAGGGGTGTGTTGGGTGGTTTGCCCACCCCTTTGGTGGTGGTGTGTGCAGGGGGCATGCGCAGTACCCTGAGTTTTCTCCTGACGCCCTATTGTTGCTCTCAGCTCTTCAGAAGTGGCAGTTGGGCTTTTTTTTGGTCTTTTTGTAACTTGTTGTCCATAATTTGCCCCAGCTGTGCATGCACCCAGTTATTTTTAGTCCCTTATAGTTTCTTTGTATTTTGTTGCTCGAGGAGACACTTGAGGAGACATTTGTCATTTGTCCAGGTGCAAGCACTGCAGCAAAGGGTCCCACGTCCCAGCTTGTCTCACCTTGGCTATGCCCAATGGGCCCTTGGTGTCTGCTCCTAATACAGTTCCATGTTTCGCCTCTACTTTCTGTGAATCCCTTTGGGAGGATTCTAGAATGAGTTTTCTTGTAGCTTGATAAAATTTCCAGCTGTAGGCACTTAGTTTCAGCTTTTTTTCTGTTCTACTAAGACAGTTACTATTCCTTCATGTAATTTCCATCTTGAAAAAAATGATTTTGCTTACTCTTCAGTTCTCTTTGTAATTTTTCCCTTTATGTTGAGAGGTGAAGAGGATGAACATATGGTTTCAATCCACCATGTTCGACCATGGGTAATATGCTTTTGAATAATTTTTTTAATGTCAAGAGAAAATGCTCAGCATGTAAAAAAATTAGGAGACTAAACTGTGAAATGAAACATACAAAAGTTTATCCCTAGGTTGTGAAATTATTGGTAATAATTTATTATTTTCTTTAAAAAATCATTTCTGACTTTGCCAAATTTTCTGTAATAATCATACAACCCTTTCACAATCAAATAATTTTAAAAAATATGTTTAAAAATTCATACTGATGCTTATATTGCCTCAACAAGGGCAGCTTTGATTGCAGTGAATATTAGTGATCTGGAGAAGAAAGAAGTGTTCATTTTCTCCATATTAAATATTAAAGCTTCAATAAAAAAATTAAATGTAGGCAGGGGAGAAACAAGCTATAATCTTCCTGGTAAAGGGTGAATTTTCTCATCACTACCAGTGTAAATTCAGTTCCTATAGATAATGGTTAGCCATATATACTTTAAGATTATATAACTGGTATGTACTAAGGATTTAATATAAGGATATATTGCATGCAACATGGTTACTCTAATATTAGAAGGTGCTTCTAAGCGTCTGCCTATAATCTGTCAGAATATTCCAGAATGTGTTCTATGAAATATCAACTCCAACTGATTGTCTGCAAAGAAATAAGTTTGCAGATTGCTACATATTATTTCGCTTTCTAGGAGAAACAATTCACATTAGGGAACTGAAGCCTTTGAGGATACTGCAGTAAAGAAACTTGGTTAATTTTATTGGTTTAACTTCGTTTGGTTACGAGTTTTTGAAACTTAATTTGACCATGGAACTATTTTTTCACAAAATCCTTCCATGTGATACTGATCATTATCATCATCACTGTTACCATTGTTACTTAAATTTAAATTTCCAGTTTTTGATTTCTTTCAAGTCATAATCATGTTCTTTGGGCAGAGAGGTTATGGGGCCATACCTGCTTTTGTGGTCTGGTAGAGTCAAATCCTTCAATTTATTTGCACATAGAGTACAATAAAATGAACTATCCTGGGTATCCCCTGCATTGCTTTAGGAGGAAAATATTTTACTGTTTTGTTGGGGAAAGGGGGTAGAATAATTTTCTTGTTTTGTTTGTTTTGTTTTTGGGTAAGGATCAGGAGTCATGGTTCCCAGATTTTTTTCCAGTAGCCGTGGCATTTTGTAAAGCCTGGAGCATCTTGTCGGGGGGGGAGTATATTTGCTAAAATATATCTGTAGGTGCTGGTTATTGTCAAATTGTACAGCTGGAGCCCTGTGATATGAAGGTTTATTGTCTAATTTTCAAGCAAACACAATTTTAATGAAAGTAATCATTTGGGGATTTTCTTTACCACATTTGTTTTTTATGTCTAGACTCTTTATGAAAGGAAATGGGAAAAATAATTTGGGAATCTAAAATAAATCAAACTTTATCTGTTGATATTGTTAAACTGACTATCTGTGCATATACAATAAAATAAATTGCTTGGAAATAATCAGTTCTTTTAAAACAATTTTTCAAAGCCTCCCACTCTAGTCTTTCCACAATGGGAGGGCTCTGGTCTTATGGGAAAGATTTAGAGTAGAGACATGGGTTCTAGTCCCAGCCTTGCCACTAAACAGCTCCAAGATATTATTATTAGTGCTATGAATAGCAACTTTTATTGAGGGCTTTATATATTTTAGTTATTGTGCTACAGGCTCTGTGTGCATGGGTTCTTTTAATTTTCACTATACCCCGTCGGAGAGTTGGACTAAATAACTCCTTGTCCCCTTTCTAGGCTTAAATGATCCAAGAAGATATGTCTCTGCTGCAAGACCTTAGTTCCACTGGGGTGGGGGTGTGTGTGGTGGGGGGCGAGGAGTTAGGAAGTGAATCTTATCTTCACTAAAAGGGATGAATAGACAAGTTCTTGGGAGCCTGAGATGGAACTCAGAACCATTTTCTAGTCTAAACCAGTGTATAATCTAATCTAATATATATTATCACCAGATGTCTTCAGTTGGTTTTTCTGGTGGCCCAAGCATCTGATACCCAAACATAGCATTGTTTTCTTGGATCATAGTCTGTTTAAGTTGGGCAGGGGGAGGTGGCTTGCATTGACTTGACCATTAAGGACAATGGACAGCCATTCTTCCAGAACTACCAAAATTACTGTGGCTCCTTGAAAAAAATAAATCTTTCAGCTTTTTAAATAGGGCTCCTGTGTTTGACCATTTCACCATCAACTGTACCAGGCAAGTGGCATCGTGTATCCCCATCACTGTAACTCCACCATCTGATATTTGTCAAGTGTCTTGGGGTTTTAAATTCATCTCCTCACCCATGACCTCATTTGATTTCTGTTCCTCAGTATTATACCATATTGTTACATGTCTGGAAGATAAGAACTTCTAGAATATTACTTTTACTGTCTGAGTACAGGGCTGAGCCACCATCCAGCGGACTCAAGGAGGGAAGATAAAATCCAGAGACTTATTCTCATTTCTGACTCAGTGGACTGAAAGCCTGCACTGCGCCTTGGCCAGATGATTTCTAATTGGCTTCTCTGCTTTGGTAGTATGGCCTTGGTCCAAGGGGCCGTTCTGGCTTGGAGATGGCGTGGCGGGCAGAATCCTATTTATCTGTTTTTAACACAAGTATTCCAATGTACAGAAATTTGGGTGTGTGTCTCTTCTGTATAGATTATGCCCTCTTTTGATGTACAAGTTTAGTGGAATGCATCATCCATCCTTTATCTTCTTAAAAATGTGTCTCACAAAACACTCAAGGAGCTTTCAAAATTCCTAGGAAACTGAGCTGGATGTTTATTGAACTCTGTCACTCTTCTGAGCTCATCTTTCTTACTGTTTACCCTTTAAATTGTTATCTGCTGAGAGACAGTTGGGAGGTAGTTTTTCTCTGCTCAGTTCTTATTAGGGTTTTAATGATTCTATTCCCCCTTCCTCCTTTAGGAAATAAATACATGTTAAATAGTTCACCAGATAAGAATAAAATTTGATTTATATGCTAACAAAATTAATTAGCGTTTAAATCAAATCTGCTGAGTTGAAATGTTTTTGTGGGCAAAGCCTCCCCTATCTTTTAAATGTGGAGCCTTATTTAAAAAAAAAAAAACAACTGAAAGATTTATTTTTTCAAGCAACCTCAATAATATGGTAATTCTAGAAGAATGGCTGTCCATTTAGTTTCAGGCAAACGGATTTCCTAGGGCCCCAGATCACACGGCCAAGAGTTTACAGAGATTCTGGTGCCTCTAACAATTATGAACAGGCAACTCCTACACAAAATGCCACAGTGTGGGTGTGGGGACTGTGCAAGAGACTCTGACCAGTCTAAAATTCCACAATTAGAGATTTATTATTTTGGCTCAAGGTTTTGTCACCTGGAAAATTATAAAAAAAACCCGTGTGAGGGTTGACATGGTCAGCCTTATGAGTTTTTCAAAACCTTTCCAGAGAGCAGGTTTTGATATTGCTGGCTGGGACGAAACTGGACATCCAGGGTTGGAGAGAGGATTGACAGTGTCAGGGAGATGGTGGCTGGGGGAAGGGAAGCCTAAGAAGGGGCAGCTGGTGATGGGGGAAGGGTGGAAGAAGGCAAAAGATGAATTTTGCCCATTTTGTTCATTTATTTATTCAACAAATATTTATTGGGAATCTATTTTGTTGATTGAGAAGCACTTTTTTAAGGACTGGGGAAGAAAAAAAATCACACCCTGTGGGAGTCTAGGTGTGTGGGGAGGAGACAGGCAGCCACGTCAGCATGTAGTGACAGCAGAGTATAGGAAGTGTCATAAGATAGGTGGGCACACAGCACGGTGGGGTCCCAGAGGAAGGATGTATGGCGGGAGGGATGACAGAGGGCCATCTCAGAGACACGGATGTTTGAATTTGGTTTTAAAAGGCAAAGAGACATGTTTGCCTGGAGGACTACAGAGAGGATGGACCCTGTATGCTGAGAGGTAGCCTGGGCAAAGGGCACACAGGTGGGGAAGGGCTTGCTAGGGTACTGAGGTGAGACATTCCATGAGGCTGGAAACCAGGAGGTGCATGGGAGTGGCTGGGGAAGTGGGATAAACTCAAGCTGGAGCAGTGTGGCAGACCTTCATCTTTCTTAGGGAACTTGAACTCGATTCTGTAAGTTATGGGGAGGTTCTGACGGAGTAAAGGGCCTGGCCAAATCTGCATCATTGAGGTATAGCTCTGACCACCTTGAAGTGGATGGATTCGTGGCCAGGGATGCAGAGAGACTGAGGACAGGAGAGCAGTGCAGTTTTGACCATATCATGCTTCTGGCACATCCTACAGCTCCTACAGCTCTGAAAATGGGAACAAAATGCATAAAGTCTGTGTCTCTGCAGCCTGCAGCTATATGCAAACCTCAAGCAATTGTTTGCTCATGCCTGAATTTCAAGTGTTTTTGAAGGAATATAACTCAAAACCTCACAAGGCCAGGAAGACCTAATAGCATAAGACGATGCAATTATTTAAACCTTGGATGAGATATATAGGCTTATGCACACGTGTTCTTGTTTTTATATTTGTACCAAACATTTTCAGGTTGTTTTTAGCCCATCTGAACAGTCCATCGATACAAGAACTAACAAGAAGATGAAATTCTGTGAAATCCAACTGAAAAGTAAATGTAATCCTAAGGCTTAATGTTGGCATTTTTCAAAGGACACTTTCAAACCTACCACATGAAAGGCTTCAACTTTTAGCAAAACCTTGGTCTTGATATAAAACATGCTTTTTAGATGCAGTTTCAAAAATATGATGTTCCAACCCAAAAGGCACACTCTGATTTGAAGTCCCGCTTTCCTCAGAAGGAGGACAAATCCTGCCGAAGCCAGGAGCTCTTACTGTCAATCCCCACCCTCATCTGGAATGTTTCTGTGCTCAGACTCAGTGAGCTTTGAACCCGTGGACCAGTGCTCCTGTGGTCATTATACTATGTCAAGGGTAGGAGGCAGATTATGAGAAAATAAATGTTCAAAAGGGAGCAACCTTGCAGAAATAAGAAGAGGGAGGCAAGTCAGATCCTTTTGCTTTGATTGTGATATAGAGTCACAACAGGTGCTGGGACTTATGTCAAAATTATAAATAGAATGGAGATTCTCATGAGAGTAGCAGAGTGACGCCAGGGTACGAACTAAGATGAGGTTATGGAGACTTACTTGATCTCCAATGGCATCTTTTCATGGGGCCTTTCCTGATTCCCCAGCTACACTTTCCTCTCCTGCTTTGCTTATAGTTTATTTCAGGCAATGATTTCCTCTCTTTTGCACCAGAGTTTTGCATTAGGTTTAGCCTGACTACTGCATTTCATTTACCCATGTATTTGTCCCTCTTTTGTCTGAGATGGTATTTAAGTTGGAGCTATAGGGTAAGCCCCTTTGAGGACAGGACACGTGTGCTACTCATGCTGGTTTCCTGATAGTCCAGGGCCTTATATGTAGTAGGTGCTTTACACAGAATGCTTGAAGAGAACTTGGTTTCTGATAGGTTTGACTTCCTGCCACTCACAGCATATGACCTGAGGCAAGGAGTTTAACCCCACTAAACGCCAGATTTCTCACTGGGTTCTGCTATTAAATGAAATAATGTATTTTTAAAGCCCCAGTACCTAGCACACAGTATGAACTTAATAATTTCTTATGATTATTATGTGTCTATAGCTTCAAGATTACAATAAACTGTGAGAACAATTTTATTTACACCTATAAGTGGGTTACCTTACTTTTACAAAATGGGACCAAAATACTCTGCCTGACAGAAGTAACAACACAGTAGATAGAGTGGGTGTTCAAGAGACTCAAAAGTCAAGGTTATACGTCCTACACAGAGAAGTGATGGAAGAGGGAAAAGAGTTTTAGACAAACTGACAAGTGCACTGGAGTCACACGGGGCTCCAACTTAGACTGTTTGTGATGAAAACAATACTGCCTGTTTGTATTTTTCAAAGGACTTGCCCATTTCACAAATTCTCATTATTTGGTGGCTGACAAGATCTGAATGCTCTAGGTAATATCTATAATGTAGCTGGCACACAGGCGATTTCCTTGGTGCCCTTGCTAGAAACAAGGGCATTCTCAGTTTGGGCCCCTTCTTCCCTGGGCAACTTCAGATAGAATCTACTTTTCTTCTTATCAACCCCAACCCTTCCTCAGAAAGTAAGAAACACAGAGGGATTAAGTATGTGGGCTCTGAGACGATTTGGGGTTCCCTGACATCTGAGACTGAAATTATATATTCAGTTTTTCATTTGGATTTCACACAACCCTGTGAGGTAGGTGGGTAGGTATTACTTTCCCCCCTATCCAGGAGGGGAAACTGAGGCTCAAGGAGGTGAAGTAATTTTTGTAAGACCACATGGCTCATGTGTGGAAAGGTTGGGATTTGAACTCACTTCCATAGCTAGCTCATAACTGCTATGGAACACTGCCTCCCTGGCTGAGCCAATCACCAGCTGGTCGGTATTGACCAAGCAGTTAGATCTCCCAGGAGGGGAGCGGCACTGCTACAAGTCAACACGATGTCCCACAGGCCCACAACACAGCCAGACCAAAGTCCCACCCAAGGAAAGCTGGTTAATGACGACCGTCAGCAGCCTGATTTTGTAAACGCCGAAGCCCATCAGCCCCACTCCTACCCTCATCTCCTGGTAAATGTGGGTATAGTAGGGCTTCATGGGGATCCAAACATTCTTAATGAGACTTCGAAGCGTCTTGACGCAGGACCAACGGCTCAGGCAGCCCCAACTCACAGCTGACGACTTGAGATCTCCCAGCGCTTCTGCCTTCTCATTTGCTGTTGTGAGAATAAGTTTAGATAACATTTATATATACCAGTGTTTGTATCTACCGATGGGCAGCTCTTGAGGTTTGGGTGAGAGTTTTGAAGAGGGTGATTTTAGGTGGTCAAGTGCTGACCATGCTTCCTTATGGCCTCAAGGATCGCAGAACCACAGGGGCTGTGCAGTGAGAGAGAGCAAACGCGCATCTAGCAGCAAGGCCGGTGCTCAGTACATGTTTGCTGAATGACTTGTTTGAACCTCTATGTTAGTCGTTTGCGATGCAGGATGCCGTAAAGTACACAGGTCCTCACATCAGGAAGGAGCTAGACAAGTAAACAGAAATTAAAACAGTATAATATGTGAGTGAAGAGTCAAGAAGAATTCTTGGAAGAGAACTCTGGGCACTGAGTCTTAGAGGACATGTGGGAATCTGTCATGTGAAGAGAGGAACGTGTGCCAGGAAGAGTAATGTTCAAAGGCACTTGGACGCCAGGGCCCTTTGAAGAAGTACAGATTTTTCTGGGAAGAAGGCGTGTGTGGTGAGTGGGGAGTGAGCGGTGGGATATGGCCCCAGGCCTTGAAGGCTGTGCTGGGGCGTTGGGATTGCATCCACAAGGCAACGCGTGGAGCCCCTGAAAGGCCTTAATTAGGGAAGTGTCATGAGCACATTTTTATTTTAGAAAATTCATACCATTGGGAAATGCACAGAAGGGGTAGAACAGGAAGAGGGTGGATATACAGATAGAGTTACAAGGTTATAATGGCAGAAAAGAAGTCGAGTTATTACAGCAGGGATGGGAAGGAGGAAATGGCTTTCAACTGTACTTAGAAGGTAGAATTTATTGGACATAAGGTCAGGTTAGCTAAGAAAAAAAAGGGACCTGTCTTATTTGAGCAACTACATACATGGCGGTTTCATTAATAATATTGGCTCCCATTTATTGAGTACTTATCATGTATCTGGCGTATTGCTAAGTGCTTTGTGTGCATTCTTCCATTTCATTCTCGTATCAGTCTGCAAAGTGATTATTATATTCATTGCATGGCTGAGGAAGGTGAGGCTCAGAGCAATTAAGAGCCTCGCGATATGTCATGTGAACTAAGTGGTGGAATTGGGATTCGAACCCAGGTGTCTGACCATGGGCTCCCAAGCCTATGCCATCAGTCACCGGGGCATGCACAGACACTTCCTGTGCCAAGGAACTGCAGAAAGAGAAGGTCTGGAGAGGGAAGAGAGGAGATGCTGATCACACAGTGCAAGCATGTTCCCACATAAATCCAACCCCGAAAGTTCTATGCTGAGTTTTGCCTGCTTGGAAGCAGCATAGCTCTTCACTGGGGGTGTTGGTCGGTGTGGGTAGAAGAAGGAACCAAGAAGGTGGTCCTTACAAGCATCCTGCTGACATCATGGTGTCTCTCCTCCCTCCTGTAGAGTAGCTGTTGATACGGGAGAGAGAACGAGCGGGATTCTTTAGGTCAGTGTCCCCAGCTTTAGAGGGGATGAGGGGACCCATCATCTGAAACTACAGGCAGGGAAACCCAGGGATCCAGGGAGGTAGACACAGCTTAAGGACATTACCCCCACAGCCTTCCTTTAAATACTGAACTCACAGCAAGTAAATGGGCTTAAATAAATATTGGTGGAAGTGATGCAAATCATATCATGAAGAGCTGTTAGTTCTCCTGGCAATCGGCATCTAAGTCAACTCCAGAATGCGTGTGAATCTTTGAGTAAGGCAGGCATGAGTGCAGAGGCTCCAAGAGGACGCATCCCGGGTCCATGCCCTCTCAAAATGCAGCTCTTTATTCTAAAGAAGGGCCCTCTTAAAGCCTGATTATTCTCCCTAAAGAAGCATCAGTCTCTTGGGTCTGTCTTGTGAACACATTTTGAGGGTGGGGCAGGAGAGAATGCAGTGTCTGTCAGCAGAGAGAGGAAACAAGCTTGGCTTGGAAATGCAGGAAAATACAAACTAACTAATTAGGGTTAACCATTATGCTATTTTTATGTAATTCAGCACAGGTTACTCAGTAAATTAGGGGCAAATAGAAATTTCTTTCATGAATTTGGTCATCAGTCTTTGCCACCATTCAGGCCAGCTAGAGAAAGAGAGGAAGAAGCTCTATCTGGAGTGATGGCTTCTCAGTGTTGTTCTAAGCTCACAGTTATTCCTTTGGGAGGGTTATTGATAAATCTACCGATGAGACTCCAGCATCTCTGAAGGTAGACTACAGTGAAATGGACATGCTAGTCCTTTTGCTCTCTCACCTTTTGGCACTTGTTTGTGTGGGTTGAGAGGTGTTGGATAGGATGTGGAATGGAAGAGTGTCAAGAATGAATGGGCATTGCCCAAGAAGATGAATCAGTTGACTGTTTAAGAACCACCATCTACATGGAAGTAAAAATAACTCTGGGGCAGGAAACCTTATTATGTATATGGTAATTATTGTCCGGGGCATGAAATGACAAGAATGTGTGCTATGTCTATTTGGCTACTGACTTCCCCATTCCTGGCCCCCAGGGACCCCCAGGAGAAGTCTTCTTCTCGTCCCTTGCCGAAGTACCAAAGGTTTCTGCTTCAAGAATGGTGGGGGAGGGGGAGGGGTCCATCCACCTTGGTGCTTTACTAATTATCTTCCTTCACCCACATATCCGCAGGCCAGTCACCCCTCTCTCGCCAATATGAGGAGATAGGCAGAGTCTGCGTCTTTTGTTGGTATTTCCAGGAGCTGGGACATAAGGAAAGGGGCAATGATATTATCAACATCAGGCCAAATTTGTCTCTTCTCCCTCTCCCTCAATTCTTTTTAATTGCAGAAAGTATTTATTTAAAAATCTAGTAAATGTGATACAAATTATACATCCAACAACATCTATAAAAAGAGTCATCAGAAAATCAATATTTCTGTTCGAAGTTTACAGAGATTAATAGAGCTCCTTTTCTTAAGAGTTCTATTTCTTTAAACTAGGCAGCAGTCATTATGGATAAGAAAGCCATGACCACAAGAGCAGTATTAAAGTTTAAGTAATCTTCCACTGCTCTTGTTTATGTCTTCATCATCAGCTGAGCTTTCCATTTCTTCAAAGGCCTGTACCTGGCTGGTAACTTTCAATCATCAAATCAAAGTCCTTTGTTGGAATTGTTTCTTTGGTGTCATGCAAGATAGGCAGTAATTTGATCAGTCCAGTCCTTTCCATAATTAGAACAAGAGCACATCTTCCTGAAGTGTGTGCTCGTACCGTGGTCTGAAGTCACACAAAAGCAAATGCACAAAGCCCTCATGTTGTGTGGCCCTAAAATACCAGCACTTTTAAATCAATCAATCAATCTGTTTATTTATTTACTAACCTCCAGCAGTTTCTCCACCACCCCAGAGCTAGCCATTTATAGCTCTGCTCTTTTTTTTTTTTTTTTTAAATAAACATATATTTTTCGCTGTGCTGGGTCTTCGCTGCTGCGCACGGGCCTTCTCTGGTTGCGGTGAGCTTCTCTTCGTTGTGGTGCACGGGCTTCTCATTGCGGTGGCTTCTCTTGTTGCGGAGCGTGGGCTTTAGGCACGTGGGCTTCAGTAGTTGTGGCTCGTGGGCTCTAGAGCACAGTCTCAGGAGTTGTGGCGTACGGGCTTAGTTGCTCCGCGGCATGTGGGATCTTCCCAGACCAGTGATCGAACCCATGTCCCCTGCGTTGGCAGGCGGATTCTTAACCACTGCGCCACCAGGGAAGTCCTCTGCTCTATGTTTAACTTATCTGCTGATGATAATGAATGCAAGTCAGAGCATTTCACTTTAAATACATTATTTCTCTGTTCAATGGGTGTGGTGTGGATACCCACTCACAGGAGACTTATTCTAAACCTTCTTGGGTTCGTCAAACACTTAAATGCCTTCAGGATTCCCTATTCATATTATTTACATACCTGTAGAGCTTTAGGCATATGATTACCTGGGTGTAATGTGGCATGAAAGCCTCATGGGATTGCTGAGATTGTAGGTACTGTGACCCTTATTTTAAAGAAGGGGTAACATGTGTGGTGGGTGCATTTATCTGAAGGTCTTTTGTAGGGCAGAGAAGATAATGCTACGCTCCGACTCTCAGGGGAGACTCATACTGCTTCAAATGTCTTTCTCTTTCCGCTGTCTTCTGGTGGTCTCCCTGTCCTGGTCTCTTTCCTCTCCACGGTCCTCCACACAGAGTTAGAATCAAGTTCCTTGACCTCTTTATCGTGTTTCTCCGTATTTTCTAGTTTATAAGATTCAGACATCTCAGCTTACCCTCCCTGATAACTGTCCCTGTGTCATGTGTCACAGCAGCCTTGTTTTACATTAGTCCTTCTGGTCCATATCTTTGCATTTGCTGAATTAAGAGTCTTGTCACTGTCCTTGGCAACTTCTTTCTCCTCCCGGCCAACACAAGCCCATCCTGTCTTCTGAAATACTCATGAAAACTCCCCTTATCCAGGCAATATTCTTGGGGGATTGATTTCACCTATTTCTAAACACCCTTCTCCACATATAATTATGTAAATAGTTGAGAAGTGTTTATCTAATTTTGCAACGATATAAAGAGAAAAATTTTAAGACACATTCATAACCCTACCACTAATACAACTTTGTAAATCAACTATACTTCACTAAAAATAAAATAATCTCACTGTAAAAGATAAATAAATAAATAAAATCTAGGTCATCTTGGGCAAACAGCTTAGCCTTCATCTAAAAGGGGTGTGTCCACTGCTTGTTCAGAACATTCTAATTTATTTAAGGGAGGAAGAGAGGGGTGAAGGGAATGAAAGGTGATCTGCTGCTCTGACCTGTGCGAAGGCGCTTATGTGATAATGGGATGGCGGTGGAGCCCTGGCCCCCAATTCATTTTCATATGGCTTCCTGACAGCCAATCACCAATTGTTTAGCTTGACCACTCCCCTTCCTGAGAAAGGTTCCCCTTAAAGCTGACAACTAACATTTTCCTGACCAGTTTAGGAGGATCAGATTGGAGTTTTCCACTAAGAAATGGCTGCGTACCCACATATTCTGGTATATTCTCTGTCCTAAAGTACTAACTTGTCCTTTTAGAGTAAGCTCTTTCCTCCCATTTACAAAATGAGGAATAATCACTGCACTCTCTGTATTTCATGGACCCAGCAGATAACGTTTGCTGAGAAGAAAGGTGCTTTTAACAATTCTCATGTTACTTTGGTTTCAGCTGTTTACATATCCTAACAACTATATGCAATTTTCCACGTTCTCAATTTTCTGTCTAGTGATAAAACTTTTGTTCTCCAACACCTCTGGACGGCAGCTGCCCAAAAGTCTCTTGTTTTGTCTTGTAAGCTTATCAAGCTTATCAAAGGTTAGTTGTGTTTGCAGTAATTCTCTATGTTAATAGGGGCTTCTGATATTTGAGTTTCAAAAAGTAGCTTCTGCGCTAATTCTCACGTCAAATGAGGAGGCTCATTTCCAATGCCTGCTTAATCTTTATCCCCAAAAGAATATTTCCACCATAAAAAAGTCAAAAGGCATTCTCCCCACCAGCTTGCCCGCACATGTCTGATTTGCTTTGTTCCCTTTTTCTTCTGCTCTTCAAATCTTCTGGCATAACTGAAGCCTGGGAAGCAGCATCATTTGAGATGAAAAGTTTGAAGTCGTCAACACACCTTCTGAAGATGCATTTCTAGTATCAAAATTATGTAGAGATGGAATGGGGTCAGTTCCCATCTGGTTTTTCCACCTTACGTTAGTCTATAGTTTAGACTAATTGACACCATTTCCCGTTGCATTGTATCAAATTTTAGGAGAATTGTTTCCCTCAGGGTAGACTTTCTATCAAACCCCTGTATAGCTTACTCTGCAACAATAATGGGAGAAGACATTTTGCTAAAGCGTGAGCAACTGACCTCTTGTTTTTGAAAAGTAATTGTGAAGTCACCTCTTTTTTTAATCCCAGTAGATCAATTTTCTGATTGAAAAGAATTGAAAACTTTGCTTTTCTTTTTTTTTTTTGAAAATATGACTACCATCAGGAGTTACCAACTTTTCTGTAAACATGGCCTAGGGCCTTCTTCCAGGGGAGATCCTTTAGGTCTAGACTTCCTATTGTACAGTTTTAAATTGATACCAACATTTCTTCTGTTTCACTAAATGGAGAATCAGTTCTACCCTGAAATCTCAATCCTAATCATTATCTGAAAGCCTTAACTGACAAACAGCACACTATTTGGGAAAGTATTTTCCAAGAATCACTTGATGATTGAAGTTGACTGATAAAAAAATTAGAGAACAACCAGGAACATTTGATAGTGAAAATACAGTGTTTTCAGGATATGGTGAGTCTGTGTTGTAGTTCTATATGTAACAGTTTGTAATTCTCTGTGTGCGTGATTATTTAAGCAAATCTTGCTTTCCTAATTAGACCTGAAACCCCATGAGGATAGGGACTATGTTTTGCTTACCATTCAATTCCAGCACCCATTGCTTGACACGTAGTAGGTATTCAAAGGTAGTTGTCAAAAGTAGTTGAATGCATGGCTTGGTAAGAAAAAATGATCCTTTGGAAGTCATCTTGTTATACAATAGCCTCTTAAGAAGTTGATATGTAGCTAATAGGGTTATTCATACCCTTACTATTTCTATTAAGAAAGTATAAGTGTGACAGAACAAGAGCAACAGAGAGATTCATTAACTTAGCAAAGAGGCAGGTTTGAGGATCAGCCTCTCGTCATCTGAGTCCTAGTCTGGGTGCGTTTCTAGTAAGATGAAAACGATTTACAAAATCAAGAAATTCTGCCTTCTTTTTCTCTTTAATATTTTCCTTTCTTCTCCTCTGCAGTAGTTCCGTGGCTTGCGTCTCTAGATGCCGAAAGAGGAAAGGAGAGAATCTTCAGACACTTGGTTAGTACTGTCCTGCTGGAAGAAAGTGGACATCAAAGAACAGACTAGCTACATACTCATGATTCAGAGACTTGCCTCTGAGCGGCCAGGTCCTGGTGACAGTTTCTGACATTCTGGTAAAGTTAGTGTGTGTTGCTGGCCCCCAGGCAGGTGTCCTGAACATCAAAAGTTTAGTATCGGCAATGGCAATTTTAAATGAATGTGACATCTTGCTGAAAAATTACCACATATGCAAATGGATGACTTTGTATTTAGCTCCTGAAAATACTGTACATAGAAAGACATTCTTAACCATCTGGAAACAATTTTGAGGAAATTAAAGTTTTGGAGCTCAACCCAATGATTTCCTCTTATCTTTGTTATTATTATTATTTCCCCGTTGCCTTGCCATCAAATCAGATCCTAAAGCTTGTTTCCTATAAAATAGCTCCCAACAAATCTGTAAGTCAGACTCTTTGCCCTCTGTCCTCTTTGACTTTCAGACATTCCTCTGGTTTTGCTCTAAGTTACGTGTACATATCACAGACCTAAATGTTCTTGCTTTTTTGCTACTCTTAGCACATGTGGAGATGATTTAGTTCCTGAAAGAGGATGTTTGGGACACCTACTTTTTACAAAATCCAAATCCTGTGGAATCAGACAGAGGTTTTTCTGTCTCCTTCAATTGTAAACCAGAAGCAAAATCAAACTAAATTAAAAAAAATCAAATTATGCCATTAGAATAATGTTCTGTATCAAGGGCGTGAGAATTTAAGGTTAGGTAATTTACAGTTATTACTATTATGCCACACACAACTCTATCCAGTTTGGTTACATCAGATGGAGTTGTAATTGTCTTTTGGACTTGTTGGCTCTCTTGTTTCATTTCAGCCTCCATGCTAGATTAAAATTCCATAAAACCATGATTAACTAAAATGCTTGAGGAATGCGGACTTGTGTTTCACTTAATTTTCTGGTTAGCTGTTAGCTGAAGTTTAACGAGAAAAACTCTAGGCTTTAATCCTTGTTGAAAAACTTTCTAAAATTATTTCATTTCCTTGAATTAAAAGGATAGCACAGTGGAAAAGTCTGT
Source organism: Grampus griseus (assembly GCF_964374135.1). Taxonomy (NCBI): domain Eukaryota; kingdom Metazoa; phylum Chordata; class Mammalia; order Artiodactyla; family Delphinidae; genus Grampus; species Grampus griseus. The sequence continues at coordinate 37,484,996 of NC_139005.1, forward strand.
CATTGGTACTTTGGAACATTGCAAGTTTCTAGGGACCATTTTCTGGCTGTTATAAAATGCTACAGATGGAGGGTTGAAAGGTTGAAATGAATATGGAAACTAGACCCCTGAGGTCGAACAGCCAGTTACCTCTGTGTTTTAAAAGTAGACAATAAACTAGTAATTATTGAGCACCTATCACTTGCCAGGCCTTAGACTCTCCCCTTCAGGAGCCCAACATTCTGGTGGAGAGAGAGATGTGTCTACAGATAAATACTATACAATGTAATAAGTGCTTAAGAAGGAATGAGGTAAGTGCTATTGTAGCTCAGAGCAGGGAACAGCCAATGACCTGAGGAAGTCAAAGACCTCACCTGGTGGAGGATGATGGTCTGGGTCTTGACACATGCATGGGAGTTAAGTAGAGATGAGAAGGTAAGATGTCCTTGGCACAGGGAACAGACTGACCCGGTGTGTCTATCTGTCTGTGTGCCAGCTCGGGAGAGACTGTTGGCAGACGTGTCTGGACAACAGGCTAGGGCAGACTCTAAAGGGTCATTTATACAGAGTTCAAGTGCTAGTTTGTATGCAATCTTTAACAAAGGAGTTTAAAAATCTGATGTGTTTTCCAGAAAGATTGCTCCAGCAATGGTGGGAAGGAAGCATGGGAAAGAGGAAGAGACTATTTTGATTCACTAGTTAATATTTCAAAAAACCTTTTACTGTTTTGTTGACCTGAATCATAGTTTGTAATATTATTTTACCGTTAAGTGGGAGAACATGTCAGTTTTCTTCTCTCTTTTAGGTGCTGTATTATTATTATCTTCACTTTGAATATTGGGAAACTAAGGCACAATGGGCTTGTGACTTCCCCAAGGTTCTGAATGGAATCCATTGAGAAACTGACCGAAAGCCAGGTCTCGAAGTTTCTTCCAGCAATCGCTAGACCACACTCCCCAATATTACAGCATATTTATGATATAATTAACTTTCAGAAAGCCATATGGCTTTTGTTACAAAGACTAAAGGAATGTGCTTTTCGTAACGAATGGCATATGGCCTCCAATAGCTCTTTGCTTGCATATTTTAACAAAATGAACACATACAGAGATTAGATGCCTCAGGTCAGTTAGCAGACTGAGGTTGATTTCCTTCTGCTCTCTCTAATTAAACTGCATTTTGGACATATATCAAGGGGTTTTTTGGCAGCCTGTGAGTGTAAATATACATAACGTGGCTCAGATGATCCTCTTCTCCTATGGCTTTGCCCCTTTAAAGAGTTGGCACTGGTCTTATTCACAGTGGAGCGTGCAGCTCACAGAAACAGGCCGTTTCCCATGAAGCTGCACCCTTGCAGAATGGTGGGAAAATCCGCTGACTTAAATAATGAAATAGACAAAAGGAACAAATACATGGGTACCACTGAGTTGAAAGTTGACATTTAGCTTTGGTCACTTAAGTGATGTAGTGCTGATTGGGTACATGATAGTTGCTCACATGCTGAACTAATTTAGTAGCAGTTAAGCGTGAGGGCTCACCCTTGATCTCTTAGAGTTACTCAGGAACCTTTCTATTTTGAGTAACATGCCTTAAAGTTCTGCTCTCTTAGTTCACACTGTGTCTCCTCCTTTTACTGATTTAGCAGGTTTTCTGATGCAGTCTGAGAATGAATTCCTTGCAACTTTCATATTATCATATTACAATATTCATCACTGATTATTTGTGTTCAAGGTCAATGACATTATCTCATTGGAATTCCCTGGACTCTGAATTCATAACATAGTCCAAAATGCTCTTGTCTGTGATGGGAAAATTGCAGCACAATTACTGTAAGTCAGTTGATTCAAAGGATCTGGGTTTCAAATTTAGCTACTCATTATATCGGCAAATCACTTGCATTTTTTAATGCTTGTGTTTATATTACACTAATAATAAAAGTTTTTTGTTAGTTAAGTGGAAGTATATCAACTTTAAGAGGAAAATTAAAATATGCATGTTTCTTCAGTAACTAAAGTAAAAAGTAAAAATACATTTTAGTTGATATTGAAATAGTTAAATCCTCCTATTCAAAGTGTAATTTTCTAAAACCAAAACCACATAATTTAGGATAATTATTAATGTAGAATAAACCAAATGTTTTAAATAATAAATTAAACTTTTAGTCTGTCTTTTTCTCATCTAAAAATGACATTCAAATCCTGTTCATACAAAAAAACAAAATGTTTGTTAACTTGGATTCTAATTCACCTTCTATTTACTATAATCTATATTCCTTTTTTGGACAAGTCATAACTTCTCCTTTCATAAAATAATATCTTCCATTATGTTATAATTACAAAGTGTGGACTCATAGGATCAATGAATCATAGGGCTGGATGAAATAAGCCTTCAGCAATCATCTCTGCCTCTAAGGCACCTCTAAACCATGAGTCAAAAAACAAGGTGAGTAAGAGACTCCTTTAGCCAGAAACATGGTTTTGGCTAGATAACAAAAAAAAGTAAACCTGGGAATTCTTTTCTTCTTTAGCAAAAATACTTCTTCCTTCCTTTTTTTTTTTTTTAAAGTGAAACTCACCCCAAACTGATACTGTTAGAATAATAACCCCTCCTAAAAACCTGTTGTGTATAAAAGTGTGAAGCAAGTTAGACTCACTTCATATTTGAGAACTGGATTCTAGGATCTATAAGACTCCAGATAAATAGTTTTGAGAATGAAAGATTCTGCCCTCATCTACTGAAGCATCTTTTATTACCTGACTGCAAAATATAAAAACAGTATGTAAGGCTAACACGGAGCAGAAGAGATGAGGATGAGTAGAGGACAATTTAAAACACCACAGGGCTTCCCTGGTGGTGCAGTGGTTGAGAGTCCGCCTGCCGATGCAGCGGCCACAGGTTCGTGCCCTTGTCCAAGAGGAACCCACATGCCGCAGAGCGGCTGGGCCCGTGAGCCATGGCCCCTGAGCCTGCGCGTCTGGAGCCTGTGCTCCGCAGCAGGAGAGGCCGCGTCAGTGAGAGGCCAGTGTACCTGCAAAAAAAAAACAAAACACCACAAAGCTTGCTGTTATGATTGTTTTATTATTATTTTAGCTGTTATTATTGTTTTAGCCATTTTTCTTGAATAAACGTTATTCAGATTAAAAAAAAAAAACAGTATGTTAGTACAAGATTTGCCAACAGATCAAATGCTACGTCATCTATAGAAAGCCAAAACACTATTTGGAAGACAAAGGCATTAGGGTAACATTTATGTACTAACAAAAGTCAATTGGAAGTCAGAATAAAATGTTCTTTTCTTAAATGTTATAATTCACTCAGGTTAAGAGCATTCTCAACTTGCTTATAGGTCTTGTACAACTTGGAGATAGTTGTATTCGAGGATATGCTTCCAAACACTGAGACAATAGGCCTCACTGTGTGTAGTCAGGGCAAAATTTCAAGCAGACTTAATCCCCTGGCTGTTTATACGATGGTCCTTTCAGAACTGAACAAATGTGGACGCAAAAAGAGAGACCTGGCTCCCTAAAATTACCTTGAGTATTTGGGTTAATTTGAATTTCATATTCTAAGGAAGTTATGATATGCAAAGACACGAACAACTTGTTTCTCCAGAGTTTCAAATCCTGCACCAAATTATTTTAACAAACAAATATGGTTACAATGTAAATGGGGGACATGGCCGAGACCAAGCACAACTGCCTTTAAAGGGAGGTGGATTCTCTAACTCAAAGATCTGTCTTGTTCTGCTGGGCACCATATTGGGTCTGAATATTCTAAGGTGGTCTTAGAACTAATTTTGAGGTTGGACGTGCAGAGGGCTGAACCGGAGTTGGAGAGACATATGAAAGGAGGGGTAGAGGTGGAGAAATGGAAGGTGAGAGAGGAGAGCAGCCAGGGAGAGGATGTGGTGCTGGGAAACCACGGATAAAGGCAGTGAGTGAAAATCCTGAGTGGCGAGGTGCCTGAAGGATTCTTAAGAACAAGAATTCTTAATATTGAATGAAATTGTTTCTGTTTCTGCGATTGTAAATGATTCCAACTCCTCAAGTTTTAGTAAAGTCTGTCTTAAGCATCCATGCGTTGAGGACTTCCTTTTGTTTTTGGATTGAAAATTATGGGAAAGACCTCATGCCATTTTTTTGAGGCTGGAGAATTTAATTCCTAACCGATGACCCCTGGGTTTGCTCCCTTCATCCCAGATGGGGGCCTGGATAAGGCTTTGCTGATTGTCACAGTTGAGGTGCCAGGACCGCATTTGGCGGAATAGGGTCAGCATGAACAGGAAAAGCCATAAATGAGCACATTACCCTGAAGCAGGCATTTAGAGCCAGGGAAGCCCTTCCCTGTCCCCCAACCCCTCCACTCCGCCCGCAAATGTCTAGAACTTTTGAAGTGACCTTTGGTTTCCCACAACCCATGGGATGGATGTTTGAATCAGGGAGAGAGTAGATGCCAACTGATACTTGGGTTATATCCATACAATCTGAAAATACAATAATTTATGAAGGGTGGAATTAGGGGTGGAAAATTTTAATCTCTAGGGCTTCACTTTTTGTCTTAAGGTTCATTGTCAGCAGCCCATGATGCTGTTGGCATTTTCTTCTGCAAACATACCAGGGATTTAGCATATTTTGATTTTTAAAGTCAAGTCCAAGCTAGTCAACTATGTGTCTGGTAAACTAAAAGATATTGTTTGAAATCGTGGCAACCGTTCTGAAATTATTTTGTGCATTTGCGTTTATTGGAAGTGTAATTATAGGTTGCCTCTCTCTGTAGCATTCCCCATGGCACACAGAGGAATTTGTTTGTATGTGGAAATCTTTATAGGAAGTAGCATTGTTGTGTGAGCTTGTAAACTGGTACCTACATGTTTGAAGATGCCCACATTCTTATAGTTTATCATCACTTATGAATAATGGCCCTGGGCTATAGTGAAAAATGTATCCATGATCCATCGCTTGAACTTCTCGTTTAAAAGGGCAAATTTCACATATGTCTAAAATGAAGATGACCTATCTACATACCTTCATTATGTTCTGCTCCATTATTAGTGGCAAGATATGCACATTTGTAAATGGACGAGAAAGAGAGAAAGACAAAGAAAATAAAAGATGTTTTAAGATACAGCTTGCCTAATTTCTTTAATTGGAGAGTCTCTCATGTTCTGTTTTTAACGGATATGTCTTACAGTGCCACATCTTGATGTTCTGATAGGGTCTTCAGGGAAATTTTATTTTGTGGAACAACTCCTAGGTGGCATATCTTGATATTTGAGAACCTTCCAGAAAACAATGAAGTGTACTAACAGAACAAGTGCCTTGACTAGTTTTCTGCATTTAGCCATAACTATGCTATTCTCACAGTTGTGGGAAAGCCTGAGGGCCAAGTTCTTGTCTGGCTTTGAATCTAGTCCAGTCCTGACATGCTGTGAAGCTTCAGGGCAAAGTTTAATTTTCCCAAGACACAGTGAGCCCACTGTGTAGTGATACAAAACTATATTTCTGCTTTAAAAAAGATGACACAGTCAAACTGATTTTATGGAAATCTGAAATGAAAGCCAAATATTAGGTGATTTTAATCCAAATAAAATATAATCCATAAAAACCTGAAGATTGTTATTATATTTGGAAACATTGTATCTTCCATTGCTTCTCAAGGTGAATCTATGACCACTTAGACCACATAAAATCACCCTGTTGGAGAGTCTGGAGACCACCTCACTATGTGGTTTCCAACACCCCAAGTATGTTCTCAAAAATCTCTTCTTGTCTGTGTTCTCCAGCCTTTATTCGCAGAGGGCAGTGTGTCTGTGTGCATTATATGAGCATTCTTGTTTCTACCAGCTTATTATTTATTTTTCCCAAACTCTTGCCATTCACAAAATAGCAAGTGTACCACGTACAAATTCATTTAATCATTGACGAAAATGGAAATGAGGGCATGGCAAAGAGAATTCTATAGCATGGTTCTGGTGCCCACACTGCAGGGTGACATGGGTCTGTTAATCATCGCTCTGTGGGTGCGGTTGTTTAACCAGTTTAAAAATTATTTATTTAACAAATATTTATTGAGTGCTCCCTCTGAGCCAGGCTTCATGCTGGGTGGTAGAAATTAGAAATGATACTGTCCCTGACCTCAAGCACCTCAACGGGAGAAAGACATGGAAATGAAGAGCTGTTATGAAGTGTGATGAAGCCAGAAGGCTCTGTGAGGCAAGGGACTTAAAATCCTGCCTGGGATTTTCTGAAAAAATAAACTGAAGAGAGTAAGACATTTTTTGAATTGTTCAAAATGTATTCAATTTATTCCACTCATTTTAGAAACATTTCATCAAATTACCAAGAAAATTCTATCTGAATTTTGATTATAATTGCATTAAACCTTTAAATTTATAAATTGAATATTCTTATCTAGAGCCATGATATATCTCTCATTTAATTCCCACATATTTTTAAAAGGTGATTTTTAGATATTTTGGTTTTTGTTGCTCTTGAGTTAGGACTTTTTCCATACCTTATACATGGTTTTTGTGGGTTTCCAAGAGAGCTATGTGTCTTGACTTATTGTTTCTAATAGTTTTTCAGGTGATTCTATTAGTGTTTTCTAAATCAAAAGTCTTTTGTGAGTAGTATATTGATAATGATAATTTAATCCCTTCTTTTTTTTTTTTTGAAGAATATATTGTTTTATTTTATTTTGCCTTATGGAAAAACATCATTGCCGGAGGTTATATGAAAACTAAAAAATAACAGGTTATATAAAATCTTAAATATTTAGAGTCAACACAATAAAGACATTTTTCTTATGAATTCTTACTAATCCCCTCTTTTTAAACCTCCTATTTGGTTGTGTATTTCATCAAATTCTAGATTTGTTTGAACATTGTAACATGACTTTAATCACATCCACTTGCATTTCAAACAAATGCAAATGCACCTACAGTGCAGCTTCCCAGCTGACTTAAATTTCAGCAGGAAGTAGAAACCGGAAGTATTGCACCTACTCATATCCCACAGAAATGAAACTTTATCTTTTTTCCCAAGACATGCTCATTGCCTAATGATATCATGGATGCTGTTGCCAGCTTACTTTTAAAAAATATGTAAGAAACATAATTGGAAAATTTTTTAAATTATTGAAATTAAGAATGGAAATAAAAGTGAGAAAATGGAGTGTAAAAATATGGAGGGACTCTTCCATGAGACTAGTTTATGACAGAGATGATTCAATTTATGAATGCTTCATCAGGGATATATATATGGGTGTTAGCAGAGTTAAGTAACCTTGGTTAACAGGTATAGTATGTGGTCAGTTCCTATTGTATATTCTTTACCTCTCTACCCCTATTTCCTGAAACAGGAATTGCCATAGTGGCAGCAGAAAGCATCCTCATTTTAGTTTTTCAGACACGGAAGGAATACGTACACAGTTGCATTTTAGAAAGGTCACTCTGATGACATGGTGAAGGATGGATAGAGGTAGACAAGACTGACAAAAAGACACTAGTTGTGGACTAAAGTAATATTGGAAAATATGAAAAAGTGAGGTAGATCTGTGAGTGTGAGGAGACAGAATCAGTTTTTCATGATGAATTAGATGCAGTGTTGAGTAGAGGAGAATCAAGGAGAGATAGCAGGGTTTTTGACTGGGTGACTGAGAGGACTGTTTTGCTTTATTGGGAATAGAAGAAGAAAAGCAGATACAGCAAAGAAGACGATGAGTTCAATTGTGGGCATTGAGTAGAGATGGTAGCTAATACGTGGATTTGGCATTCAAGACAGAAGGCAAATCTACCATGCTTTCCATCCAGTCTCAATTTCTTCTCTGGGGCCCAGGAAATGATAAAATACATTGGGTAAGGATTATGGCAAGAACATAAACAGAATACAATAAATGACTTGTGTACATGCTCATGTGAAACTCTTCCAAAGAAATTTTTGTTTTTTCTAACTGTGGTAAAATATACATAACATAAAATTGACCATTTTAACTGTTTTTAAGCGTACAGTTCAGTGGCATTAAATACATTCACACTGTTGTACAAACATTGCTGCCATCCATCTTCAAAACTTTTTTATTCCCAAACTGAAACTCTGTACCCATTAAAAGCACCTCCATATTTCCTTTTCCCCCAGCCCCTGGCACCATTCGACTTTCTGTCACTCTGAATTTGACTACTCTGGGTACCTCATATAAGTGGAATCATACAGTATTTGTCCTTTTGTACCTGGTTTATTTCGCTAGTCATAATGTCTCCAAGTCTCATCCATGATGTAGCATTTTCAGAATTTCCTTCCTTCTTCAGGCTGAATGATATTCCGTTATATGTATACACCACATTTTTTTTTTTTCTTTTTTTTTTTTTTTTTTTTGCGGTAAGCGGGCCTCTCACTGCTGTGGCCTCTCCCGCTGCGGAGCACAGGCTCCGGACGCGCAGGCTCAGCGGCCATGGCTCACGGGCCCAGCCGCTCCGTGGCATTTGGGATCCTCCCAGACTGGGGCACGAACCCGCGTCCCCTGCATCGGCAGGCGGACTCTCAACCACTGCGCCACCAGAGAAGCCCACACCACATTTTTTTATCCATTTATCTGTTGATGGGCATTTGGATTGCTTCCACCTTCCACCATTATTCACCTGACTATTGTGAGTAATGGTGCTGTAAACGTGGATGTACCAATATCTTTTTGAGGCTTTGTTTTCAGTTCTTTTGGGTATACACCCAGAAGTAGAATTGCTGGATCCAATTAATTTCTTGAGGCACTCCTATACTGTGTTCCACAGCAAATGTACCATTTTACATTCCCACCAGCAATGCATAAGCATTCCAGTTTCTCCACATTTTCACCAACACTTGCTATTTTCTGTTTTAAAGTTTTAAAAAATAATAGCCTTCCTAAGGGGTATGAAGTGCTAGCTCATTGTGATTTTGGTTTGCATTTCCCTAATAATTAGTCATGTTGAACATCATTTCATGTACTTTTTGGTCATTTGTATATCTTCTTCGGAGAAATATCTTTTCAAGTCCTTTGTCAATTTTTAAATCGGGTTGTTTGTTTTTTGTTGTTGTTGAGCTGTAAAGAAGATTTTCAAACCTTAAAGAGAGGGGTCAAATTCTGACCATTTACAGAATTCTGACTTCCATTATTGGCAACAACTTTATTCCTTTAGAAAACAGCATACAAAGCATAAGTGGAACTCATTTCAGGTACATTGGAATGGATCTAATATTTCTAGCTATCTTTGCCTAGTCAGATGCTTGAGATAATTTTTCCGCACAATGAATCAATGCATATTTCTGTTTTGTCCACATTCATAACTATTTCTGAACTCAGTCAAAAGTTCTAAGAACTACCCTCAGACTCTTGTCTTGCCTGCAAAAATACCAGATAAATATACACAAATGACAGTGCTTTTCCATTTCCAGGATATATTTGGCATTAAACTCAGGACAAAGGGAGACACAGACTTTAGCCTGTGGTTTGGGTCCCCCAACCCTCATGAAGGTGTTTGTTTCCACCTACTGCCTCCCAAAGGTGCCACTGCCCTCTGCATATATGAATCTGTTTATAATCTGAAGCTAGAGGTGAGAAAGTATGTTGATTTTCTATTTTGTGACATTTTTGTGGTGGCACAGATATTTTTATGAAATCCAGGCATGAAATTCCCCTTTTCTGAAAAGATAACACATGAGGAATTATTTTAGAAGAATAAACGAATTAACTAACTACCCTTATGTGCTCCAAATAAACCTGCATTCAATTGTTTGTAACTGGTTTAGCTGGCTGATTTGGGGGCAGTAAATTTTAATAGATTTCTATGATATTCAGCTATTTATACATCAACAAATGGAACTATATTATTTTAAAATGCCCCAGAGTATAAAGTAGTGTTTATAGAGGCACTCAGTAAAATGTTGCTTTGTAAAGTAAATGTCCTAAAATCGTTTTCATATGCTACCATTTATTTATTCCCAAACAGATTGTAAGCAACTCAACGGAGCTGTTTCTAATCCCCTTTTACTGCATAATATAATGTTCTTTGTACAGTGTTAGCTAAATAAATGTTGCTGACTGACTGATCTGGCACTCGATGGAACTTTTTTATTGGCTATTCAAAAGTTATTTTAAATTTTGGGTGGAAGGAAAAGAGGCTTAGAAATTTATAGTATTTCTGTTAGATAACTAGTTTTAATACCTTCTGAGGATTTCAAATATAATGGGTGAGTATACCCATATGTTATACATTTTAAGCATTCTCTTTGGCCATATCCTGTTGCTCTTTGGCCTTGTTCTACTCATCTTGATTTAACATTCCATTCCATTAATGAAATTGACATTCATCAGCCCTTGGCAGACAACGTCACCTTTAAAATTTGCTCTTCACATGCTATACTTTGAGGGTTTTTTAGGGGTGTCCTCAATTTTATCCCTGCTTTGTTCAGAGCTAGGAAAATATTTTTTAATTGAAATATAGTTGGCATACAGTATTATGTGAATTTCAGGTGTACTACATAGTGATTTGACAATTGCATACATTATGAGATGATAACCATGAAAGTCTAGCAACCATCTGTCCCCATACAAATTTATTGAAATATTATTGACTGTATACCTTATGTTGTATATTACCTCCCCATGGCTTATTTATTTTCTAACTGGAGGTTTGTACCTCTTAATTCCCTTCACCTATTACGTCCACCCGCCTCCTTCCACTTTAGCAACCACCTGTTCGTTCACTGTTTCTGAGTCTGTTTTCATTTTGCTTTGTTTTCTTTGTTTGTTTTGTTTTTTAGATTCCTCATATAAGTGAGATCATATGGTACTTGTCTTCCTCTGTCTGACTTATTTCACTAAGCCTAATACCCTTTAGATTCATCTTGCCCAAATGGCAAGATTTCATTCTTTTTAGAGCCGAGTAATATTCCATTCCGCCAAATCTTCTTTATCCATTCATCTGTCAATGGACATTTAGGTTGTTTCCTATCTTGGCTATTGTAAATAATGCTGCAACAAACATTAGTGTGCATATATCTTTTCAAATTAGTGTTTTTGCTTCCTTCAAGTAAATACCCAGAAGTGAAATCGCTGGATCATTTGTCACTTCTACTTTTAATTATTTGAGGAATCTCCATACTATCTTCCATAGTGGCTGCTCCAATTTACAATACCACCAGCAGTGCACAAGAGTTCTCTTTTCTTCGCATCCTCCTCAACATTTGTTATTTGCCGTCTTTTTGATAATAGCCATTCTGACAGGTGTAAGGTTGTATCTCATTATGGTTTTAATTTGTATTTCCCTGATGATTAGTGGTGTTGAGTATCACAAAAGCTTTTTAGTTTGATGTAATCCCATTTTTTGTTTGTTTGTTTCCCTTGCTTGAGGAGACATATTAAAAAAATATTGCTAAGACCAATGTCAAAGAGCTTACAACCTATTTTTTCTTCTAGATGTTTTATAGTTTTAGGTCTTACATTTAAGTCTTTAATCCATTTCAGTTTAGTTTTGCATATAGTGTGAAAGAGTAGTCCTGTTTGATTCTTTTGCATATACCTGTCCAGTTTTTCCAACAACATTTATTGAAGAGATTGTCTTTTCCCCATTGTACATTCTCACTTCCTTTGTCATAGGTTAATTGCCTGTATAAGTGTGGGTTCATTTCTGGGCTCTCTATTCTGTTCCATTGATCTATGTGTCTATTTTTGTGCCAGTACCATACTGTTTTGATTACTGTAGCTTTGTAGTATAGTTTGAAATCATGGAGCATGATACCTTCAGCTTTGCTCTTTCTCAAGATTGCTCTGACTATTTGGAGTCTTTTGTGCTACCATAAAAAAATTTAGAATTATTTTCTATTACTGTGAAAAATCCTATTGGTATTTTGATAGAAATTGCATTGAATCTATAGATTTCCTTGAGTAGTATGGTCATTTTAACAATATTAATTCTTCCAATCCATGAGCATGGTATATCTTTCCATTTGTTTGTATGTCATCTTCAATTTCTTTCATCGATGTCTTATAGTTTTCAGGGTACAAATCATTTACTCCTTTGGTTAGATTTATTCCTAGATATTTTATTCCTTTTGATGCAGTTGTAAATGAGAGTTTTCTTAATTTCTCTTTCTGATAGCTCATTATTAATGTATAGAAAAGCAAGAGATTTCTGTATATTAATTTTTTTACCCTGCAACTTTACAGAATTCATTTATTGGTTCTAATACTATTTTGGTAACTTTTTTTGAATTCCTATACATAGTATCATGTCATATCAAACACTGACAGTTTTACTTTTTCCTTCCTGACTTGGATTCCTTTTATTTATTTGTCTTGTTTGATTGCTATTGCTAGGACCTTCAATATTATATTGAACAAAGTTACAGGGAGTGGGCATCTTTATCTTGTTCCTGATCTTAGGGGAAAAGTTTTCAACTTTTCACCATTGAGTATGATGCTGGCCATGGGTTTTGCATACAGCCTTTATTATGTTGAGGTATGTTCCCTCTACACCCACTTTGGGAGACTTTTTATGATAAATGGGTGTTGAATTTAGTCAAAGGCTTTTTCTGCATCTATTGAGATATCATATGATTTTTCTTCTTCAATTAGTTAATGTGGTATGTAACATTGATTGATTTGTGAATACTGAACCATGCTTGCATCCCTGGGAGAAATCCCACTTGATCATGGTGTATGATCCTTTTAATGCAATGCTGATTTTGTTTTGCTACTATTTTGTTGAGGCTTTTTGCATCTATATTCACCAGAGATATCGGCTTGTCATTTTCTTTTTTTGTGGTGTCTTTGTCTGGTTTTGGTATCATGGTGATGCTGGCTTCCTAGAGTGAGTTCAGAAGTGTTCCTTTCTCTTCAATTTTTTGGGATAGTTTGAGTGGATAATGTTAACTCTTCTTTAAATGTTTTGTAGAATTCATCTGTGAAGACATCCTGGACTTTCATTTGTTCAGAGTTTTAAAATTGCCAGTTCAATTTCATTAACTGGTAATCAGTCTGTTAATATTTTCTATTTCTTCCTGATTCAGTCTTGGGAGACTGTAGCTTTCTAGGAATTTATTCATTTCTTGTAGGTTGTCCACTTTATTGTTGCATAATTATTATTCGTGGTAATCTCTTATGATCCTCTGTATCTCTGTAGTGTCGGTTGTAACTTCTCCTCTTTCATTTTTGATTTTATTAATTTGAGTCCTCTCTCTTTTTTTCTTGACGAAAGTTTTATCAATTTTGTCTGTCTTTTCAAAGAACCAGCTCTTAGTTTCACTGATCTTTTCTGTTGTTCTTTTAGTCTCTATTTCTTTTACTTCTGCTCTAATCTTTATGATTTCTTTCTTTCTACTAACTTTAGGGTTTATTTGTTCTTTTTTTTCTGGTTTAGACATAAGGTTATGACAACCAAAATTATTTCCAGACATTGCCAAATATTCCCTGGGTGGGGAGGGCGGGGTGTGAAATCTTCCCTGGTTGAGAGCTATCCTTGAGAGTCTAAAATAGTGTTTGTGGAGGCATCCACTAGGATGTTGCTTTGTACATGTTCTAAGGTGCTTTTCTTAGGTTTAAAGATTATTTTTCCAAACAGATCACACAAAACTTATCTGACCTTACTTTTTAACCTTACTTTGGTGCATAATGTGTATATAGTGTTCTGTGCATGGTGAGAGGTCAATAATTGCTGTTTACTTTTTCAGTTCTAATTTTCACCACCCCCAGCTTTCCTAGGCTGTTAGTTCACAAAGTAGAAGGGGTTGTTCATCACGCCTCACTCTTTCCAAATCTTGGAATTTGGCCATCACTGTCAACAGTGTTGTTTTTATATACGTAGGCAGTGCTTTGAGTCAATTAATCATACCAGACTTATTGCCAGGGACAAAGTCTGCAAAACTGTCAGTATATTAACGTCTGAGGAAGTGCTGAACAACAGCCGGGACCCCTGCAATAGCCCTAAGATACTATAATAGAAGCTCACTAATTTTGGAAGAAATGATTTTCATTTTGGTCACAGCTGTTGGCATTCCAAAGGGCTCGCATTCTATCTGTTGAAATGAGGAGGCTCTGTTTGAGATTTTCTTCTGTCAGAGGATTTGGTGATATTGTTTAGAGAATTACTAGGCTGTCAGTGAATATGTTTTATGTACAGTGACTAACTATTTAAAACTGGTTTATAAAGATAGGGATGGGATTCTAAAAGCTGGCCAGGAGTGGGTTCTCAGAGAAAAATGCATCATTTATGAGAGAATTTTCCTAAACTGAAGGAGGGGAGATTGCTCTTCTGGAGAACATTCAACATCACTGGCCCCTCATGTATAAAAATCTACTGAGGGCTGCAGCAAGACTTGTTGGCCCCATAGCTATACCTCTGACCCTTTCCTTCATGCCTCGAATTTCAAGCATTTGAGTAACTTGGTAACAATTTATATAGTTATAGTGGTGGCATTTCTTTTGAAATCATGGCTATGATACGGTTAAGATAAGTTGTATCTTATCTTAACGGCTAAGATACGGCTAAGATACAGTTGTATCTTAAGAAAGCCCCTCTATCCACTGCCACAAACTTTGTAGATCTCACTATTTGCAGGGGCCCTAGCAGTTCTGTCTCATATTGGACAGTGGGTCAATTTCTAGCCTACGTTCTGGCTGAACTCCAGATATGCTTAGAAACCACTCTGAATGGGGACTGTGGTCACTGACTATTTGTTTATCATCATCAAGTCTGTGGGTAACTGTACTTGAACTTAGTTAGATTTAGCTCATATTTTAATAAAAAAGAATTTTCTACTCTCTGAAAGGGGAGCATTACTTGGATTACTAGATATTTCTTCTAAAATGTATGCTAGTTTCCTTTTTGTTAATTTGAAATCTGGATTTGTTAGGCCAATATTCACTACCAGGGATTTAAGTATGGCTGTTTAATTGTTGACCCCTGTCATATACTTTGTTACCATGTAGAGAAAATTGTTTAGGAGAAATTCTACTCAGAATGCAATCTTTTTGGTTTAGAACCTAGAAATTGGAGAGTTCCAAATCAGGTCACACCTAAAAGTTGTTCTTTCGGTTATGATCTTAAATGATTAGTGTACCTATTTCTGCCAATAGTATGAGTGCAGTAAGCGAAGGAACCATGTCTTCAAAGAATAGAGCATGCTCAAAAATGTTTCAAGTAAATATTTTGATGTATCAGAAGGCAATAAGTTTTCCATGGTATTGGAAAGGGAGAGAAACTAGATACATCATGGATTCAAAATATTCTACTTCCTAGACTTGTTGATAGTAAACCATATTGCCATCACTCAGACCTGACTTTTAACAAAAATAGAAAGCAAAATAGCAAGCCTTACCCACTTGTCTCAAGTCTAATTAGGGTACTTGAATTTACCTCCTGAGTTTGTGTCTTTTTTAAAAAAATAAATCTCAGAAATGAAGTTCTGACTTGAGCCCCTCCCACCCTTAAAAAAGAAAGAAAGAAAGAAAGAAAAGAAAAAAGCCCAAAACAACAACAACCCACTCATACCCTGTCCTCTCCCCAAGAAACAATGGTCATCATTGCTCTCTGAGCGTTTAGAAACCATCACTGGAAAACAGTGAGACCGGGAAATTTAATCAAGTTTAGTGTCAGGCATTCTACAAATTGGCTACGGTCTAAACTTGGACACAAATCCACTTGCATTTGGAAGTCACTTATACTTGGCTACATAAAATACAATTTTGTGTAATTTGAATGTTTTGGCCGATATTAATCTGTAACTGCCAATATCAATTTAAATAATAGGGTTACACCAAATTTCAGGGGCCACAAAGTACTGTTTTACTCTAAATTTTAGTAAATCATAGAGTATCCTTTTTGAGCAAGCAAATAAGATAAACAGTAATAGAAGTAACCGCCTTATTTTGACCACTCTATTTTGATTCTATCATTTTTCTCAGTCCTCAAATTCCACAAAATTGTTTATAAAAACTGTGCTTGCTCAAAGAGAGATTTATTTATCAAATGTGCCTACTGAGTGCAAAGTACATCCAGGTTTTTTCAACTCTGATTGCCTGAGCCACAGCCTCTTGCTTTGCCTTAAACTCTGTTTTGTACTGTTTTGCTTTATACTGCAGTGAGTCACTTCATAGGTGTAAGTTTTATTTTCATTCCACCTCCATGGCTAACCAAGATTATAATACACCAGAAGATCAATGCCCAGTAGCTTTTATATAGTTTGTATTCCCTACGGCACTGAAAAGATCATTCTAAGCCCATAACAGGCCCAATGATCTTGAATTGCCAATGTTAATTTCATAAAGACAGGGATTTTCATTGGATTTGTTCCCTGTTAAATCTTTGATGCTTTTATAACAGTACCTGACATATTATAAGTGCTCAGCAAATATTTTTTTTGAATGCGTAAATGAATTAACCCACAGTGGTCATTTATACTAGTTAAACCTTTCTTTAAAATGCAGAGGATAGTTCGTTCTGGCACTATTGGCAAGTATTATTGGATTTTTGAGCATTATTCACTTCTTTTTATCACACTGATTTAGTGGGCTTTTTAGATCAATACTATGTAAATTATTTGAGAAACCTCATGTTTATTTTTGCATTAGGCTGGACCTGGCCTTAGAATCCTCACTCCGTAGAACATTGCAGTCAAAGAAAGAAAAAGGAAACATCCCACCACCAGAGGCAGTCAGACAATAAGCACTCAGTCAGGAGAGGCACCAGAAAGGAAGACAGGCACCAGCTCTAAGTAAAAGGAATCCCATATTTCTTGATGTGAGAATGAGATAATTCCCTCCCTAAGCTCTAGTGGGTGAAAGAAAGCTGGTTTAGATATTTTCTTTCTTATCTATCAATTGTCTATCTATCATCTAATCTATCTATCTATCTACCTACCTACCTATCTCATCTTTTTATCAAAAAAGGACCAAAGATTGAACTGGTTCATTGGTTGCAATGATTGCTCTTTATACACACCTGGTGTGTGTTCAACTTTGTTCATGCCACTCATATAATCATAGCTAAATTTATTGAATTCTTTCTACCATTTTGACCTACATGGAAAAATATCTCTTTAACTCTTCAAACAATTCATGAAGTAGGTACTATTTTTTATCACCTCTATTTCACAGGTGAGGAAACTGAGGCTCTGAGCAGTCAATATATGTGCCCCAAGGTCCAGAGACCAATACATGACCAAAGTGGGATTTAAAGCTGGGAGGTATGACACCACTGTGTGAACTTTTAATGCTAGGATAAAGTGCCTCAACAGTGCTTCTATTGTTGTTTGTGTTTCTCTTACTTGATTGTGAGAGTCTTGAGGGCACGACTGGGTTTTGTCCATCTTTATATTCCTCACAATACCTTTCAACAGATCAGCACCTTGAACATAGTGATACCCAGTAAATGTATCAGATGGAAGACAATGCTGTTACCCTTGAAATTTGGAAACCTACGTGCAGTTAACAAATGACCTTGTCACTCTGAATCTCACTGGTTTAGAGTATTTATGCATATATTTTTAATTTTTTAATTAAAAAAAACAAAAATAGGGCTTCCCTGGTGGCGCAGTGGTTGAGAGTCCGCCTGCCGATGCAGGGGACACGGGTTCGTGCCCCAGTCCGGGAAGATCCCACGTGCCGCGGAGCGGCTGGGCCCGTGAGCCATGGCCGCTGAGCCTGCGCGTCCAGAGCCTGTGCTCCACAACGGGAGAGGCCACAACAGTGAGAGGCCCGCATACCACAAAATAAATAAATAAATAAAAATAAAAAGAAGAAAAGAACCAGCACACTCAAAAATTCAGTGATTCAGTTTTAATCTATCATCTTAATCAATTTCCCACTTGCTTCTGGTCTTCTTTTCTTCATAACATGAACTGTGAAACCCGCTTGTGAGTCGTGGTTTTCCAGGAACATTTAGAAAAGCATGTGGGCTTTGTTTGCTTTTGACTTGGAGAATTGCATGTTCTCCTGGAAGATAAGCTTTGACTTGGGGGTATTCACAGGGAAAGTATAGTGTGGCTGCTGTTCCAGAGGTGGTGAAAATATCCTATAAAAACTTTGGATGAGCTGGACTTGGGAACATTTTCCCCTTCACGCTGGAATCAGATAGGTAGGAATTGGCCAAGAAGGTTTGTGCTCAGTGGCCTTCTCCGATCTGGGCCTCTGCCAGTGAGGTCCTGAGGCAGTTTTAAGTTCTTATATTGATTTCAGATTTCCCATATCATGTACCCTAGTCAACATTAATATGGCTCTAACACAGAATCAGTAGCAGCAACTGCACAAGGTGATAACGAAGGAGCCACTAAAGTGATTGCTTAGAGTTCAAAACATTGACTAAGCCGTGTTCACTGGTAGGACCACTGCAGTAAAAGGCACTGCATATTCAAGCACGCTCTCCTATTCTGCCTCTGCTCTTACATCTCTGGGTTACTGAGTGAAGACAAGTCTTCTGTAAAGATTCACTCTCTTTCACCCTCTTTCTGAACATGCTGGTTTACAGATTTTCATTTATAATGGGAAATAGGGTACTCTATTTTGGCCTGCTAAGTTAGATCCCCCCAAATCTACGACTGAAAGTTATTTCTTGGCATTGAAGGCCCTTGATCAGCTTTTAGTAGCATGGGGTTCATGCAGTATATGTTTTCTCAGAAGCATGCAAGAAAGAGGGATGTTTGGTAGAACAGGATTTGGCGTTTTGGGATTCCTGGTTATCATGCTATCTAAAATGCTGAAATCCTATCTAACCTCTACCAACATTGTCAAAGTTTATAACATTATCTGACATTTCAGGATTAATAAAATACAGATAGTTTCTATCTTAACACATGTTGGTAAGCAATGGTGGGAGTTATGTAATCACACGATGGTAGTTTGGCAAGTACAGGCTATAAATAAATAGGTTTTTGGTGGATGGGTTTATAGAAACAGAATTCATTTGTTGTATAGACCAAGGACATTTTTCCTCCATTCCTGAAGGTCTGATTAAGGGAAATAGGTAGAAAGGTTCCCAGTATAAGATGCATTTTAGATTGGAATTCTGCATGGATTACAGAATGTGGTGAGATGAAAAGAGAACAGGTTTGAGAGCCAAAGAACCTGGGTTTCTCTCATCAACTCATCTTGTGAATTGGAACAAGGGACCATATTTGGGGGCTTCAGGGTCCCCATATGCAGGGTGGAGAAATTGGCCATGGTTTCTATATTGCTTTCCCCTTCAAGTACTCTATGCCCGAACTGCCCCTGTTTGAAGGGGAGCATGTCTTAGACTGAAATATACCTGCTGGGGAAAAGATTGTATTTCAGAAATGGAAAATTTTTTTATTGTTCCTGACATTCCTTCATCCCTCCTTCTTCCTCCCTCTTGGTGAAACTTGGATGCACACATAGTAAGGAAACTGTCATTTAAGAAATGAATGTCCTTAGCTTTATGGAAATCTTTTCTCTTTTTCTTCCCCTGGTCAGCTGAAAGTTAGGGCCATTAGCTCGTTTATCCCACTGCCCCCTTCCATTCCTTAGCCTCTCCCTGTATTAAGGTCTCAGTGATAAGCTAGCTATCTTTTAATATTAAAAAAAAAATCCCAGAAATGTTAGATGTAACACCATGCATGGGTGACAATGATAGGTCCAAGGGCTTGTTCCCAGGGCCCAGGAGTCATGATGGAGGGAATGCATTCCTGGAATGAGGCCCAATACAACACGGACAGAAAAATGTTAAGTGTATGTTCTGTTTGAGGCATGGAAGTCTCTCCAGAAATAAGTACATGGGGCTGGCTTTAACTAGGTGTGTGCTTCTGAGGTTGTGGGAGCACCTAGGTGGAAATGCTGGACACTTTAAGAGCCTGAGCCCCTATATCCTGCCTCTTTCCTCTCTCATTCTGTGAGTAAAAATAGCCTTGAGACCTGGCCGTGATCTTAGTCAGTCCTTGCTTGTCCTTTCTCTCCTTCTATGAGCTATTGTTTATTCTGTAGGATTTTTAAAAAGACTCTTGTAAACAGGGTACTTAATGACATTTTATTTTAGAACTACCACACAGACAAACTTTACAGGAATTTGTCCACATTTAAATCTGGCCCAGCACATCCCCCCCCTCCCAGTACAGCAGAGATGACCCAATCCTTCTTCTGTTATGTTAGTACGAGAAGAAAACTCCTGGCTTGTTTTCTGGCAGCATGGCATGCAAGTACACTTAACATCTTCAGTTTTGGTAAAGTTGGATCTTCTGATTTATTTTTTACTTAGAAACAAGCTAACAAATCAAAACACACAGATTTTTTGTTTTTTTTCATGAGAAGAGGGTGTTGAAATGAGAGGATTATTTTTTCTTTTCCCAGATCCCTACAGAATAGAGTGTTCCACCTCAATGAGATTTTAAATTCTGTGGAGGAATCAATCATGTTTTCCAGTTTGTTGGTCATGTGGTCCTGTGACCACTCCAAGGATGATGTTCCACTTTGTGACACAACTTCAGTGGACGGTCACAAGCACATCCGGCTCCAGACTTAGGCACACAAGTCTTTTGGAGGTTTGGGGGAGCAGCAAAACCACAGTCGACAGCACATAACAGTGAGAAAGACCTGGAGAGTCTCTAGACAGCTAAATATTTATAATGTGCCTTTCTGGATATGGTGTCAGGCTTGCTGCAAAGTAAATACCTCAAGGCCAGGCTTGCACCAACCTGAACGAGTGGAACATTTTCCTGGTGATTCAGTTCAGTTCAACAAGGATTTATTGAGCTTCAGAACACTGTTTGCTATGGAAAATACAAAAGAAGTCCAGCAATTGAGGGCATGATTGCAGCCCTTAAGCAAATTTTGATCTGCTTGGGAAGACAAAATTTAACAATGAAAAGTGCAACACAATATTTAATTAACTTTGAAGGCCAGATACCTTTCAACTTCTTAACATTTTTCACATCATGATACACATAGAAAAAATATTTAAATAGTATATGAATAGATTTGGAAGTAACTGAGGGTTACATATATGGGATTTGGTAAAAAAAAAAAAGCTTAAACACTTTTATACTGTATAATTGTGATAAGAAAAATGTAACGTGAAGTATTAGAGGATATATTAAGTATTGAATGTATGAGAAACTTCCAAGAAATATTTTCAAATATTTTAAGGAGAAACTTGAAATTGCTTTTATTTTTATTTATTTTTAAAATTTATTTATTTATTTCTTTGGCTGCGTTGGGTCTTTGTTGCTGCGCGCAGGCTTTCTCTAGTTGTGGCGAGCAGGCTTCGTTGCGGTGTGCGGGCTTCTCATTGCAGTGGCTTCTCTTGTTGCAGAGCATGGGCTCTAGGCGCATGGGCTTCAGTAGTTGTGGCACGTGGGCTTCAGTAGTTGTGGCTTGCGGGCTCTAGAGTGCAGGCTCAATTCTTGTGGCACACGAGCTTAGTTGCTCCGTGACATGTGGGATCTTCCCAGACCAGGGCTCGAACCCATGGCCCCTGCATTGGCAGGCGGACTCTTAACCACTGCGCCACCAGGGAAGTCCTGAAATTGCTTTTATAAACATAATTTTTTTTTTTCTATACAAGTAAGTTTGAAATGGCTACATGCAATTCCTGATCAAGATATTCTACTTTTTTTTAAACAACTTTATTGGAGTATAATTGCTTTACAATGGTGTGTTAGTTTCTGCTTTATAACAAAGTGAATCAGTTATACATATATCCCCATATCTCTTCCCTCTTGCGTCTCCCTCCCTCCCACCCTCCCTATCCTACCCCTCCAGGCGGTCACAAAGCACCGAGCCGATATCCCTGTGCCATGCGGCTGCTTCCCACTAGCTATCTACCTTACGTTTTTTAGTGCCTCTCTCTCGCCCTGTCACAGCTCACCCTTCCCCCTCCCCATATCCTCAAGTCCGTTCTCCAGTAGGTCTGTGTCTTTATTCTTGTCTTACCCCTAGGTTCTTCATGACATTTTTTTTTCTTCAATTCCATATATATGTGTTAGCATACGGTATTTGTCTTTCTCTTTCTGACTTACTTCACTCTGTATGACAGACTCTAGGTCTATTAACCTCATTACAAATAGCTCAATTGCATTTCTTTTTATGGCTGAGTAATATTCCATTGTATATATGTGCCACATCTTCTTTATCCATTCATCCGATGATGGGCACTTAGGTTGTTTCCATCTCCGGAAACATTCCATGAACATTTTGGCACATGACTCTTTATGAATTTTGGTTTTCTCAGGGTATATGCCCAGTAGTGGGATTGCTGGGTCATATGGTAGTTCTTTTTGTAGTTTTTTAAGGAATCTCCATACTGTTCTCCATAGTGGCTGTACCAATTCACATTCCCACCAGCAGTGCAAGGGTGTTCCCTTTTCTCCACACCCTCTCCAGCATTTATTGGTTCTAGATTTTTTGATGATGGCCATTCTGACTGGTGTGAGATGACATCTCATTGTAGTTTTGATTTGCATTTCCCTAATGATTAATGATGTTGAGCATTCTTTCATGTGTTTGTTGGCAGTCTGTATATCTTCTTTGGAGAAATGTCTATTTAGGTCTTCTGCCCATTCTTGGATTGGGTTGTTTGTTTTTTGATATTGAGCTGCTTGTAAATTTTTGAGATTAATCCTTTGTCAGTTGCTTCATTTGCAAATATTTTCTCCCATTCTGAGGGTTGTCTTTTGGTCTTGTTTATGGTTTCCTTTGCTGTGCAAAAGCTTCGAAGTTTCATTAGGTCCCATTTGTTTATTTTTGTTTTTATTTCCATTTCTCTAGGAGCTGGGTCAAAAAGGATCTTGCTGTGATTTATTTTTATTTATCAAACTCCAAGAGTTTGATAGTGTCTGGCCTTACATTTAGGTCTTTAATCCATTTTGAGTTTATTTTTGTGTACGGTGTTATGGAGTGTTCTAATTTCATTCTTTTCCATGTAGCTGTCCAGTTTTCCCAGCACCACTTATTGAAGAGGTTGTCTTTTCTCCATTGTATATTCTTGCCTCCTTTATCAAAGATAAGGTGACCATATGTGCGTGGGTTTATCTCTGGGCTTTCTGTCCTGTTCCATTGATCTATATTTCTGTTTTTGTGCCAGTACCACACTGTCTTGATTACTGTAGCTTTGTAGTATAGTCTGAAGTCAGGGAGCCTGATTCCTCCAGCTCCGTTTTTCTTTCTCAAGAGTGCTTTGGCTATTCGGGGTCTTTTGTGTTTCCATAAAAATTGTGAAATGTTTTGTTCTAGTTCTGTGAAAATTGCCACTAGTAATTTGATACGGATTGCATTGAATCTGTAGATTGCTTTGGTAGTAGAGTCCTTTTCACAATGTTGATTCTTCTAGTCCAAGAACATGGTATATCTCTCCATCTGTTTGTGTCATATTTAATTTCCTTCATCAGTGTCTTATAATTTTCTGCATATAGGTCTTTTGTCTCCCTCAGTAGGTTTATTCCTAGGTATTTTATTCTTTTTGTTGCAATGGTCAATGGGAGTGTTTCCTTAATTTCACTTTCAGACTTTTCATCATTAGTGTATAGGAATGCCAGAGATTTCTGTGCATTAATGTTGTATCCTGCTACTTTACCAAATTCATTGATTAGCTCTAGTAGTTTTCTGGTAGCATCTTTAGGATTCTCTATGTAGAGTATCATGTCATTTTAAAACAGTGACAGCTTTACTTCTTCTTTTCCGATTTGGATTCCTTTTATTTCGTTTTCTTCTCTGATTGCTGTGGCTAAAACTTCCAAAACTATGTTGAATAACAGTGGTGAGAGTGGGCAATCTTATCTTGTTCCTGATCTTAATGGAAATAGTTTCAGTTTTTCACCATTGAGGACGATGTTGGCTATGGGTTTGCCATATATGGCCTTTATTTTGTTGAGGTAAGTTCCCTCTATACCTACTTTCTGGAGGGTTTTTATATAAATGGATGTTGAATTTTGTTGAAAGCTTTCTCTGCATCTATTGAGATGATCATATGGTTTTTCTCCTTCACTTTGTTAATATGGTGTATCACATTAATTGATTTGTGTATTTTCAAGAATCCTTGCATTCCTGGGATAAACCCCACTTATTCATGGTGCATGATCATTTTAATGTGCTGTTGGATTCTGTTTGCTAGTATTTTGTTGAGGATTTTTGCATCTATGTTCATCAGTGATATTGGCCTGTAGTTTGTTTCTTTGTGACATCTTTCTCTGGTTTTGGTATCAGGGTGATGGTGGACTCATAGAATGAGTTTGGGAGTGTTCCTCCCTCTGATATAGTTTGAAAGAGTTTGAGAAGGATAGGTGTTAGCTCTTCTCTAAATGTTTGATAGAGTTCATCTTTGAAGCAGTCTGGTCCTGGGCTTTTGTTTGCTGGAAGATTTTTTTTTTCTTATGAAGTTTTTTTTTTTTTTACATCTTTATTGGAGTATAATTGCTTTACAATAGTGTGTTAGTTTCTGCTTTATAACAAAGTGAATCAGTTATACATATGTTCCCATATCTCTTCTCTCTTGCATCTCCCTCCCTCCCACCCTCCCTATCCCACCCCTCTAGGTGGTCACAAAGCACTGAGCTGATCTCCCTGTGCTATGCGGCTGCTTCCCACTAGCTATCTATTTTACGGTTGGTAGTGTATATATGTCCATGCCACTCTCTCGCTTTGTCACAGCTTATCCTTCCCCCTCCCCATATCCTCAAGTCCATTCTCTAGTAGGTCTGTGTCTTTATTCCTGTCTTACCCCTAGGTTCCGCATGACACTTTTTTTTCTTAAATTCCATATATATGTGTTAGCATACGGTATTTGTCTTTCTCTTCCTGACTTACTTCACTCTGTATGACAGACTCTAGGTCCATCCACCTAATTACAAATAGCTCAATTCGTTTCTTTTTATGTCTGAGTAATATTCCATTGTATATATGTGCCACATCTTCTTTATCCATTCATCCGATGATGGACACTTAGATTGTTTCCATCTCCGGGCTATTGTAAATAGAGCTGCAATGAACATTTTGGTACATGACTCTTTATGAATTATGGTTTTCTCAGGGTATATGCCCAGTAGTGGGATTGCTGGGTCATATGGTAGTTCTATTTATAGTTTTTTAAGGAACTTCCATACTGTTCTCCATAGTGGCTGTACCAATTCACATTCCCACCAGCAGTGCAAGGGTGTTCCCTTTTCTCCACATCCTCTCCAGCATTTATTGTTTGTAGATTTTTTGATGATGGCCATTCTGACTGGCGTGAGATGATACCTCATTGTAGTTTTGATTTGCATTTCTCTAATGATTAATGATGTTGAGCATTCTTTCATGTGTTTGTTGGCAGTCTGTATATCTTCTTTGGAGAAATGTCTTTTTAAGTCTTCTGCCCATTTTTGGATTGGGTTGTTTGATTTTTGGTTATTGAGCTGCATGAGCTGCTTATAAATTTTTGAGATTAATACTTTGTCAGTTGCTTCATTTGCAAATATTTTCTCCTATTCTGAGGGTTGTCTTTTGGACTTGTATATGGTTTCCTTTGCTGTGCAAAAGCTTTGAAGTTTCATTAGGTCCCATTTGTTTATTTTTATTTCCATTTCTCTAGGAGCTGGGTCAAAAAGGATCTTGCTGTGATTTATGTCATAGAGTGTTCTGCCTATGTTTTCCTCTAAGAGTTTGATAGTTTCTGGCCTTACATTTAGGTCTTTAATCCATTTTGAGCTTATTTTTGTGTATGGTGTTAGGAAGTGATCTAATCTCTTACATGTAGCTGTCCAGTTTTCCCAGCACCACTTATTGAAGAGGCTGTCCTTTCTCCACTTTACCTTCCTACCACCTTTATCAAAGATAAGGTGACCATATGTGTGTGGGTTTATCTCTGGGCTTTCTATCCTGTTCCGTTGATATATCTTTCTGTTTTTGTGCCAGTACCATACTGTCTTGATTACTGTAGCTTTGTAGTAGTCTGAAGTCAGGGAGACTGATACACCCAGCCCCGTTTTTCGTTCTATAGATTGCTTTGGCTATTTGGGGTCTTTTGTGTTTCCATACGAATTATGAAATTTTTTGTTCTAGTTCTGTGAAAAATGCCAGTGGTAGTTTGATAGGGATTGCATTGAATCTGTAGATTGCTTTGGGTAGTAGAGTCATTTCCACAATGTTAATTCTTCCAATCCAAGAACATGGTATATCTCTCCATCTATTTTTATCATCTTTAATTTCTTTCATCAGTGTCTTATAATTTTCTGCATATAGGTCTTTTGTATCCTTAGGTAGATTTATTCCTAGATATTTTATTCTTTTTGTTACAATGGTAAATGGGAGTGTTTTCTTGATTTCACTTTCAGATTTTTCATCATGAGTGTATAGGAATGCCAGAGATTTCTGTGCATTAATGTTGTATCCTGCTACTTTACCAAATTCATTGATTAGCTCTAGTAGTTTTCTGGTAGCATCTTTAGGATTCTCTACGTATTGTATCATGTCATCTTAAAACAGTGACAGCTTTACTTCTTCTTTTCCGATTTGGATTCCTTTTATTTCCTTTTCTTCTCTGATTGCTATGGCTAAAACTTCCAAAACTATGTTGAATAAGAGTGGTGAGAGTGGGCAACCTTGTCTTGTTCCTGATCTTAGTGGAAATGCTTTCAGTTTTTCACCATTGAGGATGATGTTGGCTGTGTGTTTGTCATATATGGCCTTTATTATGTTGAGGAAAGTTCCCTCTATGCCTACTTTCTGCAGGGTTTTTTTTTTTTATCATAAATCGGTTTTGAATTTTGTCAAAAGCTTTCTCTGCATCTATTGAGATGATCATATAGTTTTTCTCTTTCAATTTGTTAATATGGTGTATCACGTTGATTGATTTGCATATATTGAAGAATCCTTGCATTCCTGGAATAAACCCCACTTGATCATGGTGTATGATCCTTTTAATGTGCTGCTCGATTCTGTTTGCTACTATTTTGTTGAGGATTTTTGCATCTATATTCATCAGTGATATTGGCCTGTAGTTTTGTTTCTATGTGACATCCTTGTCTGCTTTTGGTATCAGGTGATTGTGGCCTTGTAGAATGAGTTTAGGAGTGTTCCTCCCTCTGATATAGTCTGGAAGAGTTTGAGAAGGATAGGTGTTAGCTCTTCCCTAATGTTTGATAGAATTCACCTGTGAAGCCATCTGGTCTTGGGCTTTCGTTTATTGGAAGATTTTTAATCACAGTTTCAATTTCAGTTCTTGTGATTGGTGTATTCATATTTTCTATTTCTTCCTGATTCAGTCTTGCCAGGCTGTGCATTTCTAAGAATATGTCCATTTCTTCTAGGTTGTTCATTTTATTGGCATAGAGTTGCTTGTAGTAATCTCTCATGATCTTTTGTATTTCTCCAGTGTCAGTTATTACTTTTCCTTTTTCATTTCTAATTCTATTGATTTGAGTCTTCTCTCTTTTTTTCTGGATGAGTCTGGCTCATGGTTTATCAATTTTGTTTAACTTCTCAAAGAACCAGCTTTAATTTTATTGATCTTTGCTATCATTTCCTTCATTTCTTTTTCATCTTTTTTTGGTCGGATTTTTATGATTTCTTTCCTTCTGCTAACTTTAGGGTTTTTTGTTCTTCTTTCTCTAATTGCTTTAGGTGCAAGGTTAGGTTGTTTATTCAAGATGTTTCCTGTTTCTTAAGGTAGGAATGTATTGCTATAAACTTCCCTCTTAGAAGTGCTTTTGCTGCATCCCATAGGTTTTGGGTTGTCATGTCTCCATTGTCATTTGTTTCTAGGTATTTCTTATTTCCTTTTTGATTTCTTCAGTGATCACTTCGTTATTAAGTAGTGTATTGTTTAGCCTCCATGTGTTTGTATTTTTTACAGATCTTTTCATGTAATTGATATCTAGTCTCATAGCATTGTGGTCAGAAAAGATACTTGATACAATTTCAGTTTTCTTAAATTTACCAAGGCTTGATTTGTGACCAAAGATATGATCTATTCTGGAGAATGTTCCATGAGCCCTTGAGAAAAATGTGTATTCAGTTGTTTTGGGATGGAATGTCCTATAAATATCAATTAAGTCCTACTTGTTTAATGTATCATTTAAAGCTTGTGTTTCCTTATTTATTTTCATTTTGGATGATCTGTCCATTGGTGAAAGTTGGGTGTTAAAGTCCCCTACTATGAATGTGTTACTGTCAATTTCCCCTTTTATGGCTGTTAGTATTTGCCTTATATATTGAGGTGCTCCTATGTTGGGTGCATAAATATTTACAATTGTTATACCTTCTTCTTGGCTTGATCCCTTGATCATTATGTAGTGTCCTTCTTTGTCTCTTCTAATAGTCTTTATTTTAAAGTGTATTTTGTCTGATATGAGAATTGCTACTCCAGCTTTCTTTTGGTTTCCATTTGCATGGAATATCTTTTTCCATCCCCTTGCTTTCAGTCTGTATGTGTCTCTAGGTCTGAAGTGGGTCTCTTGTAGACAGCATATATATGGGTCTCGGTTTTGTATCCACTCAGCCAATATGTATCTTTTGGTGGGAGCAGTTAGTCCATTTACATTTAAGGTTAATATTGATATGTATTTTCCTATTCCCATTTTCTTAATTGTTTTGGGTTCGTTATTGTAGGTCATTTCCTTCTCTTGTGTTTCTTGCCTAGAGAAGTTCCTATACCATTTGTTGTAAAGCTGGTTTGGTGGTGCTGAACTCTCTCAGCTTTTGCTTGTCTGTAAACGTTTTAATTTCTCCATCAAATCTGAATGAGATCCTTGCTGGCTAGAGTAATGTTGTTTGCAGGTTCTTCTCCTTCATCACTTAAAATATGTCCCACCACTCCCTTCTGGCTTGCAAAGTTTCTGCTGAAAGATCAGCAGTTAACCTTATGGGTATTCCCTTGTGTGTTATTTTTCCCTGCTGCTCTTAATATGTTTTCTTTGTATTTAATTTTTGACAGTTTGATTAATATGTGTCTTGGCATATTTCTCCTTGGATTTATCCTGTATGGGACTCTCTGTGCTTCCTGGACTTGATTAACTATTTCCTTTCCCATATTAGGGAAGTTTTCAACTATAATCTCTTCAAATATTTTCTCAGTCCCTTTCTTTTTCTCTTCTTCTTCTGGAACCCCTATAATTCGAATGTTGGTGTGTTTAATGTTGTCCCAGAGGTCTCTGAGACTGTCCTCAGTTCTTTTCATTCTTTTTTCTTTATTCTGCTCTGCAGTAGTTATTTCCACTCTTGTATCTTCCAGGTCACTTCACTGTTCTTCTGCCTCAGTTATTCTTCTATTGATCCCATCTAGAGTATTTTTAATTTCATTTATTGTGTTATTTGTCATTGCTTGTTTCATCTTTAGTTCTTCTAGGTCCTTGTTAAATGTTTCTTGCATTTTGTCTATTGTATTTCCAAGATTTTGGATCATCTTTAGTATCATTATTCTGAATTCTTTTTCAGGTAGACTGCCTATTTCCTCTTCGTTTGTTAGGTCTGGTGGGTTTTTATCTTGCTCCTTCATCAGCTGTATGTTTTTCTGTCTTCTCATTTTGCTTATCTTACTGTGTTTGTGGTCTCCTTTTTGCAGGCTGCAGGTTTGTAGTTCCTGTTGTTTTTGGTGTCTGTCCCCAGTGGCTAAGGTTGGTTCAGTGGGTTGTGTAGGCTTCCTGGTGGAGGGGACTAGTGCCTGTGTTCTGGTGGATGAGGCTAGATCTTGCCTTTCTGGTGGGCAGGTCCGTCTGGTGGTGTGTTTTGGGGTGTCTGTGGACTTATTATGATTTTAGGCAGCCTCTCTGTTAATGGGTGGGGTTGTGTTCCTGTCTTGCTAGTTGTTTGGCATAGGATGTCCAGCACTGTAGCTTGCTGGTCGTTGAGTGAAGCTGGGTGCTGGTGTTGAGATGGACATCTCTGGGAGATTTTCGCCATTTGATATTATGTGGAGCTGGGAGGTCTCTTGTGGACCAGTGTCCTGAATTTGGCTCTCTCACCTCAGAGGCCAGCACTGACTCCTGGCTGCAGCACCAAGAGCCTTTCATCCACATGGCTCAGAGTAAATGGGAGAAAAAGTAGAAAGAAGGAAAGAAAGAAAGAAAGAAAAAAGAAAGAAAGGAAGAAAGGAAGGAAGAAAGAAAGAAAGAAAGAAAGAAAGAAAGAAAGAAAGAAAGAAAGAAAGAAAGAGAAAGAAAGAAAAAGAAAGGAAGGAAGGAAGGAAGGAAGAAAGAAAGAAAGGAAGAAAGGAGGCAGGGAGGGAGGGAGGGAGGAAGGAAAGAAGGAAGGAAGGAAGGAGTGAAGGAAGGAAAGAAAGAAGATAAAATAAAATAAAGGTAAAATAAAATGAAGTTATTAAAATAAAAAATAATTAGTTTAAAAAAATTAAAAAAGAAAAAGAAAAAAAAAGAACAGACGGATAGAACCCTAGGACAAATGGTGGAAGCAAAGCTATACAGACTAAATCTCACACAGGCATACACACACACACTCACAAAAAGAGGAAAAGGGGAAAAAATCATAAATCTTGCTCTCAAAGTCCACCTCCTCAATTTGGGATGATTTGTTGTCTATTCAGGTATTCCACAGGTGCAGGGTACATCAAGTTGATTGTGGAGTTTTAATCCACTGCTTCTGAGGCTGCTGGGAGAGATTTCCCTTTCTCTTCTTTGTTCTCACAGCTCCCGGGGCTCAGCTTTGGATTTGGCCCCACCTCTTCATGTAGGTCGCCGGAGAGCGTCTGTTCTTTGCTCAGACAGGACGCGGTTAAAGGAGCAGCTGATTCAGGGGCTCTGGCTCACTCAGGCCGGGGGGAAGGAGGGGTACGCAGTGCGGGGCGAGCCTGCGGCGGCAGAGGCCAGCATGACGTTGCACCAGCCTGAGGTGTGCCGTGTGTTCTCCTGGGGAAGTTGTCCCTGGATCACCGGACCCTGGCGGTGGCCGGCTGCACAGGCTCCCCGGAAGGGGGTGTGTGGATAGTGACCTGTGCTCACACACAGGCTTCTTGTTGGCGGCAGCAGCAGCCTTAGCATCTCATGCCTGTCTCTGGGGTCCGCGCTTTCAGCCGCGGCTCCCGCCCGTCTCTGGAGCTCCTTTAAGCAGCGTTCTTAATCCTCTCTCCTCGCGCACCAGGAGACAAAGAGTTAAGAAAAAGTCTCTTGCCTCTTCCACAGCTCCAGACTTTTCCCGGACTCCCTCCCGGCTAACCGTGGTGCACTAGCCCCTGCAGGCTGTGTTCATGCCGCCAACCCCAGTCCTCTCCCTGCGCTCCGACCGAAGCCCGAGCCTCAGCTCCCAGCCCCGCCCGCCCCGGCAGGTGAGCAGACAAGCCTCTCGGGCTGGTGAGTGCCAGTCGGCACCGATCCTCTGTGCGGGAATCTCTCCGCTTTGCCCTCTGCACCCCTGTGGCTGTGCTCTCCTCCGCGGCTGCAAAGCTTCCCCCCTCTGCCACCCACAGTCTCCACCCGCGAAGGGGCTTCCTAGAGTGTGGAAACCTTTCCTCCTTCACAGCTCCCTCCCACAGGTGCAGGTCCGTTCCTATCATTTTGTCTCTGTTTATTCTTTTTCCTTTCGCCCTATCCAGGTACGTGGTGACTTTCTTGCCTTTGGGGGGGGTCTGAGGTCTTCTGCCAGTGTTCAGTAGGTGTTCTTTAGGAGTTGTTCCACGTGTAGATGTATTTCTGGTGTATCTGTGGAGAGGAAGGTGATCTCCACGTCTTACTCTTTTGCCATCTTCCCCCAAGAACCTGTTGGAAGATTTTTAACCACAGTTTCAATTTCAGTGCTTGTGATTCGTCTGTTCATATTTTCTAATTCTTCCTATTCCATCTCAGAAGGTTGTACATTTCTAAGAATGTTTCCATTTCTTCCAGGTTGTCCATTTTATTGGCATAGAGCTGCTTGTAGTAATCTCTCATCATTCTTTGTGTTTCTGCAGTGTCAGTTGTTACTTCTTTTTCACTTCTAATTTTATTGATTTGAGTCTTCTTCCTTTTTTTCTTGATGAGTCTGGCTAGTAGTTTATCAATTTTGTTTATCTTCTCAAAGAACCAGCTTTTAGTTTTATTGATCTTTGCTATCGTTTTCTTCATGTCTTTTTCACTTATTTCTCATCTGATCTTTATGATTTCCTTCCTTCTGCTAACTTTGGGGGTTTTTGTTCTTCTTTCTCTAATTGCTTTAGGTGTAAGTTTAGGTTGTGTATTTGAGTTGTTTCTTGTTTCTTAAGGTAGGAATGTATTGCTATAAACTTCCGTCTTAAAACTGCTTTTGCTGCATCCCATAGGTTTTGGGTTGTTGTGCTTTCATTGTCATTTGTCTCTAGGTATTTTTTGATTTCCTCTTTGATTTCTTCAGTGATCTCTTGGTTATGAAGTAGTGTATTGTTTAGCTTCCATGTGTTTGTATTTTTTACAGATTTTTTCCTGTAATTGATATCTAGCCTCATAGCATTGTGGTCAGGAAAGATACTTGATACGATTTCAGTTTTCTTAAATTTACCAAGGCTTGATTTGTGACCAAAGATATGATCTATCCTGGAGAATGTTCCAAGAGCCCTTGAGAAGAAAGTGTATTCTGTTGTTTTTGGATGGAATGTCCTATAAATATCAATTAAGTCCATCTCATTTAATGTATCATTTAAAGCTTGTGTTTCCTTATTTATTTTCATTTTGGATGATCTGTCCACTGGTGAAACTGGCGTATTAAACTCCCCTACTATGTTTGTGTTACTGTCGATTTCCCCTTTTTTTTTTTTTTTTTGCCATACGCGGGCCTCTCACTGTTGTGGCCTCTCCCGTTGCGGAGCACAGGCTCCAGATGCGCAGGCTCAGTGGCCATGGCTCACGGGCCCAGCCGCTCCACGGCATGTGAGATCTTCCCGGACCGGGGCACGAACCCACGTCCCCTACATCGGCAGGCGGACTCTCAACGACTGCGCCACCAGGGAAGCCCCGATTTCCCCTTTTATGGCTGTTAGTATTTGCCTTATGTATTGAGGTGCTCCTATGTTGGGTGCATAAATATTTACAATTGTTATATCTTCTTGGATTGATCCCTTGATCATTATGTAGTGTCCTTCTTTGTCTCTTCTAATAGTCTTTATTTTAAAGTCTATTTTGTCTGATATGAGAATTGCTACTCCAGCTTCTTCTGGTTTCCATTTGCATGGAATATCTTTTTCCATCCCCTCACTTTAAGTCTGTATGTGTCCCTAGGTCTGAAGTGGGTCTCTTGTAGACAGCATATATATGGGTCTTGTTTTTGTATCCATTCAGTGAGCCTGTGTCTTTTGGTTGGGGCATTTAATCCATTGACATTTAAGGTAATTATCGATATGTGTGTTCCTTTTACCATTTTCTTAACTGTTTTGGGTTTGTTATTGTAGGTTTTTTCTTTCTCGTGTGTTTCCTGCCTAGAGAAGTTCCTTTAGCATTTGTTGTAAAGCTTGTTTGGTGGTGCTGAATTCTCTTAGCTTTTGCTTGTCTGTAAAGCTTTTAATTTCTCCGTCAAATCTGAATGAGATCCTTGCTGGGTAGAATAATCTTGGATGTAGGTTTTTCCCTTTCATCACTTTAGATATGTCCTGCCACTCCCTTCTGGCTTGCAGAGTTTCTGCTGAAAGATCAGCTGTTAACCTTATGGGGATTCCATTGTACGTTATTTGTTGTTTTTCCCTTGCTGCTTTTAATATTTTTTCTTGTATTTAATTTTTGATAGCTTGATTAATATGCATCTTGGCATGTTTCTTCTTGGATTTATCTTGTATGGGACTCTCTGTGCTTCCTGGACTTGATTAACTATTTCCTTTCCCATGTTAGGTAAGTTTTCAACTTTAATCTCTTCAAGTGTTTCCTCAGTCCCTTTCTTTTTCTCTTCTTCTTCTGGGACCCCTATAATTCGAATGTTGGTGTGTTTAATGTTGTCCCAGAAGTCTCTAAGACTGTCCTCAGTTCTTTTCATTCTTTTTTCTTTATTCTGCTCTGCAGTAGTTATTTCCACTATTTTATCTTCCAGGTCACTTATCCATTCTTCTGCCTCAGTTATTCTGCTATTGATCCCTTCTAGAGAATTTTTAGTTTCATTTATTGTGTTGTTCATCATTGCTTGTTTGCTCTTTAATTCTTCTAGGTCCTTGTTAAACGTTTCTTGTATTTTCTTAATTCTATTTCCAAGATTTTGGATCATGTTTAGTATCATTATTCTGAATTCTTTTTCAGCTAGACTGCCTATTTCCTCATTTGTTAGGTCTGGTGAGTTTCTACCTTGATCCTTCATCTCCTTTTTTTTCTCTGTCTTCTCATTTTGCTTAACTTACTGTTTTTGTGGTCTCCTTTTTGCAGGCTGCAGGTTCAAAGTTCTCGTTGTTTTGGTGTCTGCCCCCAGTGACTAAGGTTGGTTCAGTGGGTTGTGTTGGCTTTCTGGTGGAGGGGACTGGTGCCTGTGTTCTGGTGGATGAGGCTGGATCTTGCCTTTCTGGTGGGCAGGTCCACATCTGGTGGTGTGTTTTGGGGTGTCTGTGACCCTGTTATGATTTTAGGTAGCCTCTCTGCTAATGGGTGGGGTTGTGCTCCTGTCTCGCTAGTTGTTTGGCATAGGGTGTCCAGCACTGTAGCTTGCTGGTCATTGAGTGGAGCTGGGTCTTGGTGTTGAGATGGAGATCTCTGGGAGATTTTTGCCATTTGATATTATGTGGAGCAGGGAGGTCTCTTGTGGAC
Organism: Grampus griseus; assembly: GCF_964374135.1. Taxonomy (NCBI): domain Eukaryota; kingdom Metazoa; phylum Chordata; class Mammalia; order Artiodactyla; family Delphinidae; genus Grampus; species Grampus griseus. The sequence goes on from NC_139005.1 coordinate 37,519,597, forward strand.
CAATGTCCTGAACTTGGATTTCCCACCATAGAGGCACAGCCCTGACACCTAGCTGGAGCACCAAGAGCCTTTCATCCACACGGCTCAGAATAAAAGGGAGAAAATAAAGAAAGAAAGAAAGAATGAAAAAGATAAAATAAAATAGAGTTATTAAAATAAAAAATAATTATTAAAAATATTTTTAAAGTAATTAAAAAAGAAACAAAGAAAAAAGAAAGCAACTAAAGCAAAAAAACAAATCCACCAATGATAACAAGTGCTAAAAACTATACTAAAGGAAATAAAACAAAAGAAAACGGACAGACAGAACCCTAGGACAAATGGTAAAAGCAAAGCCATGCAGACAAAATCACACACAGAAGCATACACATACACAGTCACAAAACGAGAAACAGGGGGAAAATATATATATATCGTTGCTCCCGAAGTCCACCTCCTCAATTTGGGATGATTCGTTGTCTATTCAGGTATTCCACAGGTGCAGGGTACATCAAGTTGATTGTGGAGATTTAATCCGCTGTTCCTGAGGCTTCCGGGAGGGATTTCCCCTTCTCTTCTTTGTTCGCACAGCTCCCGTGGTTCAGCTTTGGATTTGGCCCCGCCTCTGCGTGTAGGTCGCCTGAGGGCGTCTGTTCTTCGCTCAGACAGGATGGGGTTAAAGGAGCCGCTGATTCGGGGGCTCTGGCTCACTCAGGAGGGGCGGAGGGAGGGGCATGGAGTGTGGGGCAGGCCTGCGGTGGTAGAGGCCAGCGTGACGTTGCACCAGCCTGAGGCGCGCTGTGTGATCTCCCGGGAGAGTTGTCCCTAGATCACAGGACCCTGGCAGTGGCGGGCTTCACAGGCTCCCAGGAAGCGGGGTATGGATAGTGACCTGTGAACACAGGCTTCTTTGTGGCAGCAGCAGCAGCCTTAGCGTCTCATGCCCATCTCTGGGGTCCGCGCTGTTAGCCGCAGCTCGTGCCCGTCTCTGGAGCTCCTTTAAGCAGCGTTGTTAATCCCCTCTCCTCGCGCACCAGGAAACAAAGAGTTAAGAAAAAGTCTCTTGCCTCTTCCACAGCTCCAGACATTTTCCCGGACTCCCTCCCGGCTAGCCGTGGCGCACTAGCCCCCTTCAGGCTGTATTCACGCCGCCAACCCCAGTCCTCTCCCTGCGCTCCGACCGAGGCCCAAGCCTCAGCTCTCAACCCCGCCTGCTCCAGCGGGTGAGCAGACAAGCCTCTCGGGCTGGTGAGTGCCGGTCAGCACCGACCTCTGTGCGGGAATCTCTCCGCTTTGCCCTCCGCACCCCTGTGGCTGTGCTCTCCTCCGCGGCTCCGAAGCTTGCCCCCTCCACCACCAGCAGTCTCTGCCCGCGAAGGGGTTTCCTAGTGTGTGGAAACCTTTACTCCTTCACGGCTCCCTCCCACTGGTGCAGGTCCCGTCCCTATTCTTTTGTCTCTGTTTTTTCTTTTGCCCTACCCAGGTACGTGGGGGGGTTCTTGCCTTTTGGGAGGTCTGAGGTCTTCTGCCAGCATTCAGTAGGTGTTCTGTAGGAGTTGTTCCACATGTAGTGCCGTGGACCAGCCGGAGAGAGAGGATCTCTCTGCCCAGGGTCAGAAGGGAAGGGGTAAGGAACTGAAATAGCACCGACGAATGGGGTCAGAAGGACCAAGACAACTGATGGTTGCAAGGCAAATTTTATTATGCTACAGTTGCAGGTTATATAGACTAGAAAAGGGAAGGTTGCCAGATGGTGGTTTACATTATCTAATGACTGTCTCGGCTCAAGGTTAACTTCCCTGGGAGAAAACCCATAAACCCAGAATCATCAAAAATAACCTGCATGTGCAGGGGGGAGACAGCTTTGCTTGTCTCATTTTACATTCTTTCTGATTTCTGGGCCCTGGTGATTTATCTCCCATGGAATGGAACAAGGAGGGGAACAAGTAGGGACAGTCCCTTCGAGCAGCGGTGGCATTCCTGGCATGTCCGCAGCCTGCTCTCGAGGCTGACTGCTTCCCACAATGTAGATGTATTTCTGATGTATTTGTGGGGAGGAAGGTGATCTCCGTGTCTTACTCTTCCACCATCTTGAAGCTCCTCCAAGACATTCTCCTGATAATCACTTCAAGATTATTGAGAGCCAGCATCAGTGAGAAACGTTGTTCAAACATGCACGATACAAAATACAAAGCAAATTTTAACACAACTGAGAAGTTTGCAGTAGTTGAAATTACATTTAAAGACTTTAACAGCTCTTTCTTTCCTTTTACTGACAAAGGAAATTAACTTTTCAAGTTTTTCAAGTAATGGTGAAGCTCTAATTTTTAGAATTCAAGTGAACTTTTTCTTATTGAGGTGAAATTAACATAACATGCAATTAACCTTTTTAAAGTATACAATTAAGTGACATGAGTACATTCACAATATTGTGCAACAAATACCTCTCTCTAGTTTCAAAACCTTTTCATCACCCAGGAATAACACCTCATACTCATAAAGTAATCACTTTCCTTTCCCCTCTCCTTCCAGCTCTTGTCAGCTACCAACCTGCTTTCTGTCTATTTGGATTTGCCTGTTCTGAATATTTCATACAAAAGGAATCACACAATATGTGATCTTTGTGTCTGGCTTCTTTCACTTAATGTTTTTGAAGTTCATTCAAGTTGTAGCATGTCACAATACTCCATTTCATTTTATAGCCGAATAATATTCCACTGTATTTGTTTATCCATTCATCTGTTGTTGGCCATTTGGGTTGTTTTCACCTTTTGGCTACAGTGAATGTTATGAACATGCATGAACAAGTTTAGTTTGAGTGCCTATTTTCAGTTCTTTGGGGTATGTGCCTAAGAGTAGAATTTCAGGGTTATATGGTAATTCTACATTTAACTTTTTTGAGGAATTGCCAAACTGTTTCCACAGAAGCTGTACCATTTTACAGTCCCACCAACAATGCATGATGGTTCTTATTTCACCTCATATTTGTCATAATGGCCATCATCAAAAAGACCACAGATAACAAATGCTGGTGAGAATGTGGAGGAAAGGGGACACTTGTACACTTTTGGTGGGAATTTATGGTGGAAATTTACCAATTTACAGTACAGCCACTGTGAAAAACAGTAGAGAAGTTCCTTAAAAAACTAAAAATAAAACTACAATATGATCCAGCAATTCTACTCCTGGGTACATATCTGAAGAAAATGAAAACACTAATTTGAAAAAATACATGCTCCCCAATGTTCACAGCAGCTCTATTTACAATAGGCAAGACATAGAAGCAACATAAGTGTCTGTCAACAGCTGAACAGGGAAAGAAGATGTGGTCTATATATACAATGGAATACTACTCAGCCATAAAAGAATGAAATTTTGTAATTTGCAACATGCTGGATTGACCTGGAGGGTATTATGCTTAGTGAAATAAGTTAGAGAAAGACAAATGCGTTATGTGATCACTTATATGTGGAATCTAAAAATTAAAACAACTGGATGAACATAGCAAAACAGAAACAGACTCACAGATGCAGAGAACAAACTAGTGGTTACCAGTGGGGAGAGGGTGGAGGGAGGGGAAGACAGGAGTAGGAGATTAAGAGGTAGAAACCACTATGTAGAAAATAAATGGGCTACAAGGATGTATGGTATAGCACAAGGGATTTGGCTAATATTTTATAATAACTTTAAATGAAGTATAATCTATAATATTTTGAATCACTATGTTGTACACCTGAAACCAATATAATATTATCAACTATACCCCAAGTGAAAAAAAAAACATGAAAAATCTGAAATAAACAAACCAACTTTCCACCTCAAGGAACTACAAAAAGAATAAACAAAACCCAAAGTTAGTAAAAGGAAAGATATAACAAAGATTAGAGTAGCAATAAATGAAGTAGAGACTAAAAAGACAATAGAGAGGATCAATGAAGCTAATAGCTGATTCTTTGAAAAGATAAACAAAAATGACAAACTTTAGCGAGACTCCCCGAGAAAAGTAGAGAGGACTCAAATAGAATCAGAAATTGAAGAGCAGATATTACAACTGATACCACAGAAATACAAAGGTTCATAAGAGATTTCTATGAACAATTATACCCCAACAAAGTGGACAACCTAGAGGAAATGGATAAATTTCTATAAACATATAACCTATCGATACTTAATCATGAAGAAATAGAAAAATTTCAACAGACCAGTAAGGAGATTGAATAAGTAACCAAAAGCCTCTCAACAACAAAAGTCCAGGACCTGATGGCTTTGCTGGTGAATTCTACCAAACATTCAAAGAAGATATAACACCAATCTTTCTCAAATTCTTCCAAAAAGTAGTAGAGGGAGGAACTCTTTCAAATGTATTTTACAAGTCCAGTATTCTCCTGATACCAAAACCAGACAAGGCTGCCTGCCACAAGAAAAGATAATTATTGGCCAATATCCCTGCTGAACATAGATAAAAAAAAATCCTTAAAAAAATATGAGCAAATCAAATTCAACAATACATTAATGGGTCATACACCATGATCAGCTGGGATTTATTCCAGGGACCCAAAGATTGTTCAACATTTGTAGATCTGTCAGTGTGATACAGCACATGAACAAAATGAAGGATAAAAATCATGTAATCACTTCAACAGTTGCAGAAAAAGCACTTGACAAAATTCAACATCCACTTATGAAAAAAACTCTCAACAAAGTGGGTATAGAGGGAATGTACTTCAACATAACAAAGGCCATATATGACAAATCTATAGCCAATATCATACTCCATGGTAAAAAGCTGAAAGCTTTTCCTCTAAGACCAGGAGCAAGGCAAGGATGCCTACTCTCACCACTTTTTAAAAACAATTTATTTGGTTGTGCCGGGTCTTACTTGTGGCAGGCAGGCTCCTTAGTTGCAGCTCGTGGGCTCCTTCGATGTGGCTCCCCAGCTGTGGCATGCGGGCTATCCAGTTGTGGCATGGGAACTCCTAGCTGCATGCATGTGGGACCAGGAATAGAACCCAGGCCCTCTGCATTGGGAGCACAGAGTCCCAACCACTGCGCCCCACCAACCAGGGAAGTTCCTCACAAAAATGGGTAGAAGATCTGAATAGACATTTCCAAAGAAGACATACAGATAGCCAACAGATACATGAAAAGATACTCTACTGCATTAACAATCAGGAAAATGCAAATTCAAACCACAGTGAGACACCACCTCACACCTATTAGAATGGCTATTTTCAAAAAGACAACAAATAACAAATATTGGTGAGGATGTATAGAAATGGGAACACTCGTGCACTGTTGGTTGGATTGTAAATTGGTGTAGCCACTGTGGAAAACAGTACAGAGGTTTCTCAAAAATTAAAACTAGAACCACCATATGATCCAGCCTTTCCACTTCTGGTTATTTATCCAAAAAAAAAAAAAAAAAGAAAAGAAAAGAAAAGTAAAGAAAACACTATTTCAAAAAGATATATATACCCCATCCGCATTGCAGCATTATTTATAATAGCCAAGATATGGAAACAACCTAAGTGTCCATTGATGGATGAATGGATAAAGGTACACAATGGAATATTATTCAACCATAAAAAAGAATGAAATCTTGCCATTTGCGACCACATGGATGGACCTCAAGATCATTTTGCTATGTGAAATGAGTCAGACAGAGAAATATAAATACTGTATGATCTGTCTTACATGTGGACTCCAAAAGAAAATCTTGAAAACCAAGCTCATCTATATAAAGAACAAATTGATGGTTGCCAGAGGTGGAAAGTGGGGTTAGGAGGAATGGTTGTTTGTTTTTTTTTCAGTTTAAACAAATAGAATAAAATAATTAAAAAATATTTGGGGGGCTTTCCTGGTGGTGCAGTGGTTCAGAGTCCGCCAGTCAAGGCAGGGGACATGGGTTCGAGCCCTGGTCCGGGAGGATCCTACATGACGCGGAGCAGCTGGGCCCGTGCGCCTGGAGCCGGTGCTCTGCAACAGGAGAATCCACCGCAATGGGAAGCCCACGCACCGTGGCGAGGAGTGATCTCTTCTCGCCGCAACTAGGGAAAGCCTGTGCGCAGGGACGAGGACTCAACGCAGCCAAAGATTAAATAAATAAATAAATTTATTAAAAAAAAATCGGGGCAAGAGCAGTAAAGATGGAGCTTCATCATGTACAATCCTCAATCCACGTGGGTTGTTTTCAGCTAATGATGCTATCTCATAACATTTTTTTTTCCTCATCAAATAGATGTGTCTGTTCTTTAAACATGAAGTTCAAACAGTGGAGGGGAAAGTGCTCTGAGTACAGTCAGAGGACCAAGTTCTTGACCTGGCTGTGTGATCTGGGGCAATTCTTACTCTTCTATCATGACGTTCCTTCTACATTCCCAAATTTAGCTCATCTTCTCAGAGTGACGGACCCAAGGCAGGCCTCAAATTTCTTTTGTTGATTCATTACTGGGTCCATTCATTATATTGCTCATAGTACTTTAACCCTTGGATGTGTGAAATATATTAGGGCCATCCAGGCTACAAACGAGAGCAACAGAATTAAAATTCTAAAATTTATTCCACTACTTTAAAATCACTACAAATGTTCCTCCTGTTTTGATAATCCATTGATTATCAAAAATAATGTTGGCACGGTTGGCAATTGAAGAGTCTACAAGTATACCAATTATTGTTTGCTTTAAAAGACACCATTCTTAATCCAAAAAATAACACAAATGAACTTATTTATGAAACAGAAACAGACTCACAGACATAGAAAAGAAACTTATGGTTACCAAAGGCGAAAGGAGGTAGGAGACAGATAAATTAGGAGTTTGGGGTTAGCGGATACACACTACTATATAAAAAATAGGTAAAGAAAAAGGTCGTGCTGTATAGCACAGGGAACTCTATTCAATATCCTGTAATAAACCATAATGGGAAAGAATCTGAAAAAGAATATGTATATATATGTATAAGTGAATCACTTTGCTGTATACCTGAAACTAACACAACATTGTAAATCAACAATAGTTCATTTTTTAAAAAGACACCATTCTTAATCATTCAGGATATGAAAGTTTCTCTCGGAATTCTCTCGGGGTCTGAACTTTAAGTAGTCTCTTGGTGGGCTTCACCTCACCAAGAGTAGGGAATTTTCAGTATAGGGCAGTTGGAGAAATGACTGCTCTGGGAGTCCATTCTTTTTGTCTGTTGTTTTTGCTTTCTGTCTCCAAGGAGTGCAGCTCCGATGGACCAAGAGGCCTTATTCGCAATGGCGAAGGCATGGAGTAAAAGTAAATTGCTAGCAGGCCTAAGCTTTGGGAAAGTCCTGGCTCTGCTCCTTTTATTGCTCGTTTTAGGTGAATTAGGGTTGGAGTAGGAAACTGGGAAGAGTGGTTTTTTTTGTTGTGGTTTTGTTTTTTTTGTTTTTTTTTTTTTTTGCGGTACACGGACACTGTTGTGGCCTCTCCTGTTGCGGAGCACAGGCTCTGGACGCGCAGGCTCAGCGGCCATGGCTCACGGGCCCAGCCGCTCCGCGGCATGTGGGATCTTCCCGGACCGGGGCACGAACCCGTGTCCCCTGCATTGGCAGGAGGACTCTTAACCACTGTGCCACCAGGGAAACCCAGAAGAGTGTGTTTAAACTAGAATCAGATGACAAAGGATAATTATTGCACACGCTTTCTCCAGTGAGGTGGAGTAGATTATACATGTGGTTTTAGGGACATCAGAACTTTCTAGAAATTGCTCAAAGCTCAGGATTTGCATATAACCACATGAAGGTTGCTGCTTGGGGAGCAAGAGGGTAGCTGATCCTCGGCTCCTTCAGAAGCGGGTAGCTGTTTCCCTCGATTGACTCAGCCATCGGAGTCTCCCTGCCATTCCCCTTGTGCTGGCTTTTGGATTTTTTATCTGCTTATTACCTCCTCTACTGAAGAGGACTGGTGGCCAGGGCTGGGGGGAGGGCCCGGAAAGCAACCCCTATTAAAGATTTTGTTTCTTGTTTTCAATTCTAGCCTAGGGGTCATGGTAAAAGAGGCTGATGTTCATAACCGTAGGATGTGGTTTGGGGGCTACACATAGATTTAATTTATCCATTCTGCCCTTCTGTCTCTCCTCCCTTTCCACATACAGCCATGAATTGACTGTATAGCAACACTCTTATGCTCTGGGAAAATGCAGTTTGAGAGCGTGTGTAGAGGGGGAAGAGGACAAATCTCCTTTTTTCTTTTCTACTTTTTAAGTGCACAGTGTTCTCTCAACTGGGCTGAGTTATTATCAGAGGACCAGCAGCTTTCCTCTTTCATAACTGCAATGAAAACAGCTGCAGGGAGACAGTTTGCAGTTTGGAAATGTGTTGTTACTGAGTTTAGTTGCAAAATGGTAGCAGCTTTAGGAGACGAAAAAGGTATTTACAACATTGGCCTTGTGTTGAACTTTGGCTCCTGACTTACGAGATATGACTTTGCCCCTGATCAGAGATGTTTATTTTCATTTCTGTCTATGGGAACTACCTTGTAAATGTTTTAATCAAAATATGTCTTCCTTTCTATTGATATCAACAGGTACATCCTGGTGACTTGGGGGTTTGTGGATAGACTGATGACTGAGTCACAACTTTGTAGATTCTATCTTCAAATATCACGCTAATGGTGATGACAATAATGAGGATGATGAAGATGAATGAAACCTACATTCTCACCTGTACAAATTCACCTGTCCCCAAAGTCTCCATTCAGTGGAAGCTATTGAACCTGAGGGAAGCAGAGAGTTATTGGCATCAGACAGACCGACTTAGCTATTTGCCACCTCTGTGACCTTGGGCAAGTCAGTTAACCTTGCTAAACCTACATTTCCTGATGTGAAAAATAGGGATTATAATAGTGGAGATATCATATTTAAAATGGATGCTTGTCATTATTTTTGGCTGTCCAGCACGTGGACTCTCCCTCCTATGTTTAAGGAATTCTTTCACAATATAATGCCACCTACTTGCTCTCCCAGCCTACCTTGCAACTAGGGTATAGGCACCTGCCCTAGAGGTGCAGGTCAAAAGGGGATTTTTACAGAGGATTGTGGCAGAAGGTGCCCCAATTTTCTGGGGCAGTGTGGTGGCAGATACGGCAGTGTCAGTGGTACAGGTTGCACTGGCCACTTCCCAGGTCAGTGATAGTTGCCTCACCAAACTTGTTCAGTCATAAGATTTTAGGTGGTGTTTCTGCCTGTAGAACCTCAAAACTGGTGCTTCTGGTCAACAGATCTGAGATGTTGTGAACTTTTTAGGGAGAGATTTTGAAGGTAATTGCTGGAAGGAATCTATAGGTGCAAACTTGATTTTCATAGAATTGACTGGAAGAGACTGGACTTAGTCCAACTTTCGTATTTACAGATGAGGAAGACTCAGGGACATGAAGTGAATTACTCAGTGCCACCTGCTAGTGGCAGATCTGAGCTAGAGCCTGAATTTTCTAAATTCTGAGCCTTTTGTTCTTTACCCCACACACTGCCTCATGCTATTTCAGTTTAAGTGTTTAACAAACATATATGGCAGGTATGGCTTAGGTTCTATGACGAACTGTAAAATAACCATGGGTGAAACTCTGGATGGTTCAGTGAAATAATCGAATATACACATAACCAGAACAAATAGAGACCAGAGGCGGAATATACACCTCACCAGAAAGAACAGAGACCAGAGTAAAAGAGCACGGCACACACTTGTCCCTGTGGCTGTGGAACCGCAGGGCAGGGCATTCTTCATGGGCTAAAGTCAGCGAAGGTCTCATGGAGAGAGTGAGAATTGAACTGGTTGTGTGGGTGCAGATTACTTTTTTTTTTTTTTGGCATGCACAACATGGCTTGCAGCACCTTAGCTCCCCAACCAGGAATTGAACTCACACCCTCAGCAATGAAAGCACAGAGTCCTAACCACTGGAGTGCCAGGGAATTCTGCAGATTACTTTTTTAGAAGAGGGTTAAGGTGAAGCCAAAGTAAGATATTTACTTGTGGGTTTATTTGTTTGTTTTTGAGAGAGCATCAGGGTAGATCTTTTAAAAATACCATGGAAATGATAGGATATGAAGTATGATGCTTAAATAAAACAAAATTTTTAAATCTCTACTATAAACTCTTAGAGGATGTCCTGTTGGTTGTTTGTCTTAATCATCTTTGGACATTTAAGACGCATTCATAATAAATTGGAAATGTCAGTGAAAACATCTTTATGGCATTTTTATATCATTTGGTGGTTTTTAAGGTATATTTATGTGGGACTTCCCTGGTGGTCCTGTGGTTGAGAATCTGCCTTCCAATGCAGGGGACATGGGTTTGATCTCTGGCTGGGGAACTAAGATACCACATGCCAGGGGGCGACTATGCCCAAGCACTGCAACTACTGAGCCCATGCGCCACAACTAGAGAGAAGCCTGTGCACTGCAATGAAGAGACTCCAGTATATTCAAGTCCAGGCACTTCCTAAGCATTCAGTAAATACTTGCTGGTGGCTGTATTTTCTCTGTAATGTGGGATGCCTGTAGCCTCAGCTCTGTCATAGGGCAAGGTCATTACTCTGTCATTACCTCTTACCTCAGTTTCCATCTTCACACTTCAGAGCAAGGGCCAGAGAACTTATGTTTTTGCAACAATATCAGAGACAAAATAAACTGAGAACTCGTTGAAATAATCCATGATACACAATTTCTATCTTAGCTCAAAAGATGCAGGAAGGACAAGAGCAATTATGGTAGTTTTCATCTAAACATACATACAGACACAGATAAACACATACACAATTATAGGTACACTTATGTGCACCATGAATAAACACATACACACACACACACACACACACACACACACACACACACACACTCTGTACCCAGTGCCTAATTCAATTCAGGCTTGGGACACAGTAAATATTTGTTGAATGAATGAATGAAACAATGCCTTATCAGATTTGCACAAATTATTAGTTGCTTGTGTAACTCATTTGCAGGTCACCAGAAAATGAAATCAAAACAAAACAAATCTACTTTCTAGTTAAGATACATTCTTAAAGAATTCTTTTTCAAAATTATTCTAGGAAAACATTTATCCTCCCCAAATTCTTGGAGTCAAATAAGACTACACTTCTTGAATTCCACTTTCCTACTCTATACCTGTATACCTCCAGTTGCAATGGTCAGAGATAAGTATCCTTTTCTGCTTTATAGATTAGGAAACTGAGGCATAGTCAAGTCTTGTAGTTGAGACTTGAATTTAAGCTAGCAAAACTAAATTCAGAAAAAGGCAGGAAATGTCCTGTAATTCTGATTTTTCTTATCAGTAACATACCCCTCAGACTCACTGATATTGTAAAAAATTCACAGCCAAGACTATATATATATATATATATATATATATATATTTTTTTTTTTTTTTTTTTGCGGTACGCGGGCCTCTCACTGTTGTGGCCTCTCCCGCTGCGCAGCACAGGCTCCGGACGCGCAGGCCCAGCGGCCATGGCTCACGGGCCCAGCCGCTCCGCGGCATGTGGGATCTTCCCGGACCGGGGCACGAACCCGTGTCCCCTGCATCGGCAGGCGGACTCTCAACCACTGCGCCACCAGGGAAGCCCGATTTAATACATTCTTAATCAAAATCTCAGCAGCCTGTATTGGCAGAAATTGAGAACCTGATTCTAAAATGTATATGAAAATGTAAATGATCTAGAATGACTGAAGCAATTTTAAAAATGAAGAACAAAGTTGGAGGTCCCATACTACCAAATTTCAAGACCTAATAAAGCTACAGTAATCAAGACAGTGTGGTATTAGTGAAAAGGTGGACATATAGATCAATGAAACAGAAAAGTTCAGAAATAGGCCCATATATTTATGATCTGTTGACTTTTTTTGAACAAAAATAGCAATTCAATGAGAAAAAATTTATTTTCAATGAATGGTGATGGAGAGATTGTAGATTTGTAAGAAAAAAAATGAACCTTGATTCTTACCTCACACCATATGTAAAATGGATTACAAACCTAAATTCTAGAAGAAAATATAGGAAAAGAAATCTTTATGTCATTGAGGTAGGCAGAGTTCTTAGATAGACATGAGAATCATGAACTATTAAGAAAAAATAATAAATCAAACTATCAAAATTAAAAGCTTTTGCTCTTCAGAAGACACCCTGAGGAAAATGTAAAGGCAAGCCATAGAACGGGGGAAACTTTTTTGCATATTTGTTAGTTATCTATTGTTGCATAACTAATTACTCCAAAACTTAGCATCTTTAAAGGACAAACATTTATTATCAGTTTCCTGTGGCCGAAAATCTGGGAGGGTGCAGTTAAGCTGTTGGCTGGGGTTACAGTCATCTCCAGACTTGACTGGAGAAAGGTTCACTTCCAAGCCTACTTATATGGCTGTTGGCAGACGATCCACCAAGACTTCTCGGTTCCTAGTCATGTGAGACCCTCCATAGGCTGTTTATCAGTCCTCAGGACACAGAGCTGGCTTTTCCTAGAATGCATAGCTCGAGAGAGAGGGAGAGAGCACACCAGAACAGCGGCTACAGTCTTATTTATGACCTGCCTTCCAAAGTGATATCTCATAACTCTGTCATATTCTATTTGCTAAAAGTGAGTCCCTAGATGCAGCCCACCCTCAAGGGAAGCTGAACTAAGCTCCATCTCTTGACAGGAGGAGTGTCCAAGAATTTTTGGACTAGCTTTAAAACTACCACAACATGCAGCTTACGCAGAATTTGTGTACAGAATATACAGAGAACACAAACTCTATAGTAAGCAAACAACTCTATAGAATATAAGTAAAAGAATTCAACAGACACCTTAAAAAAGATGATATTATAATGTCTAGTAAGCACATGAAAGGATGTTTAACATCACTGGTCATCAGGGAAATGCAAGTGAACACCAGTATACACCAAGGGTAAAATTAAAAAGACTGGACATTTTGACTAAATGTTTGCAAGGGTGTGAAGACACTGGGACATAACATTGCTGGTGGGAATGTGAAATAGTATAACCACTTTGGAAGACCGTCAGTTTCTTAAAAAGTGAAACATGCGCATAACATATGGTCTAGGCATCCCACTGTGGCTACCCAAGAAAAACAAACAGATGACAGCATAAATGTTTGTACACATGTGTTCGCAGCAACTTTATTCACAATAGCTATAAGAACTGGAAATAACCCAAATGTCTATCAACATGTAACAGAGAAACAAAATGTGGCACATCCGTACCATGGAGTATAATTCAGCGACACAAAGGAGCGAGCTACACGAAATACACAAAACAACGTGGATGAATCTCAAAATCATTATGCTAAGGGAAAGAATCCAGACACAAAGGGGTACACACTGTATGAATCCAATTGCATAAGATTCTAGGAAATGGAAACTAATCACTAGTGACCAGAGCAGATCAGTTTTGCCTTGGGCTGTGGGTCCAGGGAAGAAAAGCCGACAAGGGAGCACAAGGAACCTTTGGGGGCAGGTGGAAATGTTCTGTATCGTGATCGCTGGGATGGATTTGAAAGTGTATACATCTGTCAAAGCTTATCAGTTTGTATACCTTGAATGGATGAAGTCTCCTGAAAATGAATTATATCTCAATAAAACTGACTTTAAAAAGATGAGTTTGGGGAGGATGTAAAAATTAATAATTTTGCATCTCTAAAACTGTTAAATATCACTTTGTACGAGTACATTCACCACTTGCATAACTTGTGGCTTGGCAAAGCATTCAATTATCTGAATTTCAATGTTCTTGTCTGTGAAGTGTGTGTATTTGGCAGAGGTGAAGGCAGATGGACAGGGAGGGAAGGTTTGCCCTGTTGGATTAAGTGATCTCTGAGGCTCCGTCCAGTTGTTGCAAAATCCTGTCTCCCTACAATGTGGACAAGAGCCCATGCCTTGGAATTCAACAGACCTGGATTCAATTCTGGCTCTGCTATTTCTAGCAATGTGACCATGGACCAGTTACTAAGTCTCAGTTTCCTCAGAGGTAAAATAAGGATAATATTACTTACGCTGAAATGAATTGACATATAAAACACCCAAGACACAAAGAAGAAGGCACAGAGAAGGTGTTTGATGAATATTCATTTTCTTCCTTCCCCTTCCAGAAAGGTCTTAACACAATCAAATTTGAAATTATGGGTCCTAAGGAAATTAGGACAATTTTCAAGAGCATTAAGATGTCAGCAGAATCTGTACCTTTTGACTGTGCAAAGTATAATGGCAAACTGAAGAATAAAAATACATCTAAGGAGGAAAGTAAAATAAGAATGAAATCTTTGTTTCAAATCAGTACTTCAAATTCCAAAGAGATACAAGTCACTTCTTCAAAACGGGAAAATGCATTGTAAGTAACATATATATATCACCACACTTATTAACAAGCCTAACTTGAAAAATGGAAGTAGTTGTTGGAAGTGGATAGTTGATGATAAGTACCCTCACCCAGAAAGCGTTACAAGAAAACCTAAAGCATATGCCCATTGCTAAGCTCCGAATAAAACAGACGCAGATGAGTGTGTTATACTGTCTACTTTACCTCCGTGAATGTTTTCAGTTTCGTTTCGTTTTGTTTTTTTGCCAGATTGGTGAATATTATCTATTACTTTCCTGGTCTAAAGTCAGTATGAGCTATATAATGTTTATATCAGAAAAGCAAGTATTGCATATTGGGTACAGAGTGAGAAATGCAAGAAAAAATACTTTTAAAAATGGAAAGGTAGTATCTCCTGATTTAAAAGAGGGGGTCAAGAAAATAGTTAAATTGATTGTAAGTATTTGAATTCTTTTAAAGGTTTTTATTGCAATTTGTTCAATATTTCACTCAGGAATTTCAAATGTTAATGAGGAATGCTGTTCTTTCGTCTCATCCATCACGGCACGAAGCCAGGAGTTTGTTTTTGGTAGTTGGTGCAATAGCTTATTGTCAGTTATGTTAAGACTCATTTAAACCAGCTAAACGGGAGTAAATGCTCCTTAAAACAAATGGAGCTTTCAGAAAATAATTGAACTCATGAAGTAGCTACTGAATGCCTACTTTGTGCGACTGTAGTGACAATGTCTCCCGGTTTCTGCTCTACCACTTCTTTCTCATGTCATTTCCTTTTGTTCTACCTTTCTTTTTTTTTTTTTTTTTTTTGGTACGCGAGCCTCTCACTGCTGTGGCCTCTCCCGTTGCGGAGCACAGGCTCCGGACGCGCAGGCTCAGCGGCCATGGCTCACGGGCCCAGCCGCTCCGCGGTATGTGAGATCCTCCCGGACCAGGGCACGAACCCGCGTCCCCTGCATCGGCAGGCGGATTCTCAACCACTGTGCCACCAGGGAAGCCCTCTACCTTTCTTTTTTAGATTGCATGCTCCCTGTTGGGGAGCAGGTTGGGACTTACTTTGCCAGTGGACACCTGCACCCATGAATGCCCTATACGCAAGTGGCGTTCAGTGTGGACTGGCAGCAAGCTAGAGATCCATTTCCCCTCCATATAGAACATTTGATGTATACCATGTCTCATATCTTTTTTTTTTTTTTTTGCTCACACCCACTATTCTTTTCTTTTTTTTACATCTTTATTGGAGTATAATTGCTTTACAATGGTGTGTTAGTTTCTGCTTTATAACAAAGTGAATCAGTTATACATATATCCCCATATCTCTTCCCTCTTGCGTCACCCTCCCTCCCACCCTCCCTATCCCACCCCTCTAGGTGGTCACAAAGCACCGAGCTGATCTCCCTGTGCCATGCGGCTGCTTCCCACTAGCTATCTATTTTACATTTGGTAGTGTATATATGTCCATGCCACTCTCTCGCTTTGTCACAGCTTATCCTTCCCCCTCCCCATATCCTCAAGTCCATTCTCTAGTAGGTCTGTGTCTTTATTCCTGTCTTACCCCTAGGTTCGTCATGACATTTTTTTTCTTAAATTCCATATATATGTGTTAGCATACGGTATTTGTCTTTGTCTTTCTGACTTACTTCACTCAGTATGACAGACTCTAGGTCCATCCACCTCATTACAAATAGCTCAGTTTTGTTTCTTTTTATGTCTGAGTAATATTCCATTGTATATATGTGCCACATCTTCTTTATCCATTCATCCGATGATGGACACTTAGGTTGTTTCCATCTCTGGGCTATTGTAAACAGAGCTGCAACGAACATTTTGGTACATGACTCTTTTTGAATTATGGTTTTCTCAGGGTATATGCCCAGTAGTGGGATTGCTGGGTCATACGGTAGTTCTAATTGTAGTTTTTTAAGGAACCTCCATACTGTTCTCCATAGTGGCTGTACCAATTCACATTCCCACCAGCAGTGTAAGAGTGTTCCCCTTTCTCCACACCCTATCCAGAATTTATTGTTTCTAGATTTTTTGATGATGGCCATTCTGACTGGTGTGAGATGATATCTCATTGTAGTTTTGATTTGCATTTCTCTAATGATTAATGATGTTGAGCATTCTTTCATGTGTTTGTTGGCAGTCTGTATATATTCTTTGGAGAAATGTCTAGCTATACATATACATATATCCCCATATCTCCTCCCTCTTGCATCTCCCTCCCACCCTCCCTACCCCACCCCTCTAGGTGGTCACAAAGCACAGAGCTGATCTCCCTGTGCTATGCGGCTGCTACCCACTAGCTATCTATTTTACATTTGGTAGTGTATATATGTCAGTGCCACTCTCTCACTTCGTCCCAGCTTACCCTTCCCCATCCCCATATCCTCAAGTCCATTCTCTAGTAGGTCTGCATCTTTATTCCTGTCCTGTCCCTAGGTTCTTCAGAACCATTTTCTTTTTTTTTTTAGATTCCATATATATGTGTTAGCATACAGTATTTATTTTTCTCTTTCTGACTTCACTCTGTATGACAGTCTCTAGTCCATCCACCTCACTGTAAATAACTCTATTTCGTTTCTTTTCATGGCTGAGTAATATTCCATTGTATACATGTGCTGCATTACCTCTTCTTTCCATGTAGACAGGTGAGAGGTGTTGGAAATGAATGCAGGTGGAGTTTAGGACCCTGGCTCTGGTGCTCAAACAGGTAATGAATGCTTGTCATCCATGGCTTCAGCTGCTTAGAATGTTCTCTGCTGGGAAGCACAACCACAGTGGTGAGTGCCAACAAACCAGAGGCCCCTTGTAAGTTTCAGGGAGCTGCTTCTCTGACTTCAGAAGAGAAAAGAAAATCCATATTCAACTAGACCACTATTTCCTCTCCAGTTTTTCCAGTAGAGTGAATGAAAGTGATATCCAGCCCAATCATCTGAAGCACTGAGAAGGAATTCAGCAGCTCAGCTCTGCAAAGATGTAAATTTCCTCCCCTGAGGTTGAAAGCAGAGCCACCAGGCTGTAAAATTTGAGTTCTGTGATGTTTGCCTCGGCCTCTGAGAAACACACAATGGAACTTGTGTAAATAGAAAGCTGAATAGTTTATTTTGTCCGGGATGACTTAGGTGTAGGGCTGCTTAGAAATAAGAAAGGTGGACCAGATGACCCCTCAGATTCTCCCAGGAGTCTTGTATTTATGAGTCCTTGGCAGACTTCCAGGTTCTCCCCAATTGTCTCCAAACTGTCTGCCCAAATTCATGAACCTGATTCCTTCATGTAAAAGTTCTATTTCTGTCAATTTGATATTTTAATAATAGCCTGTTCATCTACCCCTTTTGCCTCCATACAACTTATTTATTTATTCAACAAATGTTTACTGAGTCCTTACTCTGTGCCAGACACTGTTCTAGGTGCTGGGAATCCAGTAACAAACCAAACAGACAAAACTCTCTGCTTTGTGGAATTTACATTCTAGTGGAAGAAAAAATGAACAAGATTAACAGTTAAAATATAAGGTAGATTATATAGTGATAAGTACCAAAGGGAAAATCTAAAGAGGAAAAAGGTTATATGTAACTTTAGTGGGTAGCCAGGGTTGAAAGTCTATATAAGGTAGCCAGGGGAGGCCCCACTGAGAGTGGGTTTTGAGTAAAGACCTGAAGAAGTAAGGGATGAACCATTCACACATCGAAGGGGAAGCATTCCAGGCAGAGGGAACAGCACATGCAAAGTCTCTGAGTACATAAGTTGGTCTGTGTGCCTTTCCCCCCCACATATTCTTTTCCTGTCATGCTCCTCTCCCTTCCAAGTTGTACTTCCTTCAAGACCTCACTTTCTGTCTCTTTACTTCCACAGAGCCTTCCCCATTCAATACTTGATCTCTTCCAAATCCAGCTTCTTGAGGCATTGTTTTGGGTATTTACCAATTCTGTAGTGCTTAGGATAGGCTGTCTTCTTAATTTAATCATGTGTTTGCAAGTATGTATATGTATGTCTAACCAAACAAAGAGCAAGCCCAGGAAGGACCGGGCCGTGCATCCTGAAAAGGACCCCAGAGGGCAGGGGTTCAATGTGTTACTTGATACCACTGGTGCTTACAAAAATGTAAGGATATAAGGTTTCACCTTACATTTTAATTTATGGCTTGCTCCATTTTAATAATTAGCCTCTTTTAGAGTTTCCAGCAATGTAGACGAAGGTCCTAGATCATTCCCTTGGGAATGATTTTCTCCATGATCGTCTGGCAAACTTTAAACAGTAATTGGAAGCAAAAATCTGGAGAATTTCACTCCAGAAACAGTTTTGAGCTGGCTGTTACTTTTCTGTTTTTTTTTCAAATTAATTTTTATCAGAGTATAGCTGATTTGCAATGTGTGTTAGCTTCTGCTGTACACCCAAGTGGCTCAGTTATACATATACATATATCCACTCTTTTCTAGATTCTTTTCCCATATAGGCCATTACAGAGTATTGAGTAGAGTTCCCTGTGCTATAAAGGAGGTCCTTATTAGTAATCTATTTTATATAGAGTAGCGTGTATATGTCAATCCCGATCTCCCAATTTATCTCTCCTCCCTCCCCCTTGGTAACCATAAGTTTGTTTTCTACATCTGTGACTCTATTTCTGTTTTGTAAATCAGTTCATTTGTACCAGTTTTTTGGATTCTACATATAAGCAATATCATATATTACCTGTCTTTCTCTATCTGACTTTACTTCACTCAGTATGACAATCTCTAGTTCCACCTATGTTGCTGCAGATGGCATTATTTCATTCTTTCTTATGGCTGAGTAATATTCCATTGTATATATGTACCACATCTTTATCCAATCATCTGTCGATGGACATTTAGGTTGCTTCCATATCCTGGCTTTTGTAAATAGTGCTGCAATGAACATTGGGGTGCATGTGTCCTTTTGAATTATGGTTTTCTCTAGATATGTGCCCAGGAATAGGATTGCTGGATCGTATGTAGTTCTATTTTTAGATTTTAAAGGAATCTCCATGCTTGTGGTTGTACAAATTTACATTCCCACCAACAGTGTAGGAAGGTTCCCTTTTCTCCACACCCTCTCCAGAATTTATTGTTTGTAGATTTTTTGATGATGGCCATTCTGACCTGTGTGAGGTGGTACCTCACTGTAGTTTTGATTTGCATTTCTCTAATAATTAGTGATGTTGAGCATCTTTTCATGTGCCTCTTGGCCATCTGTATGTCTTCTTGGAGAAATGTCTATTTAGGTCTTCTGCCCATTTTTTGATTGGGTTGTTTGTTTTTTGATATTGAGCTGCATGAGCTGTTTGTATATTTTGGAGATTAATCCCTTGTCGGTCGCTTCATTTACAAATATTTTCTTCCGTTCTGTGGGAGAAACTTTCACTCCAGAAACAATTTTGAGATAGCTGTTACTTTTCAAAGACTGCGGACACCTTTTAATAAGGAAGATTTTTATTAAAGGAGTATGCCATTAAGGTTTGTTTTTTCAGTTTGTCATTTTACTCTTTCCTGATAATGTGTGTGTACATATATGTATAGATTTGTATATATTTTATATGTGTGGATATATTGTATATGTTATATCACATATATTATGACAATTTATTTTGCAATGTATATTAGTGGCATATTCGTATATTAGGCAAACAGACTGAACTCAAGTAACCATAAGGCAAGCACTATTGGACATACCATTAAACTAATCAAACCACCGTAATGAAACTTTAGATACATCATTGGCACTTTCAGGTTATTCTTAACAAAAGGAAAATTTAGGCATAAGAAAAAGTCTTCTTTTAGTTTGTTACGACTCAGATGTTTGGTGGTTGAAATCTTAAGTCTGGGCTTTTTATGTATTCAGATCGGTTTCCCATCTTTCACTCCAGCCATTGCCTCTACTTCTTCTGCCATGTGGCTTTCGTGAGTGGTCATCCTCAAGGTGGGTCCTCTCATCCATGCAACTGTGAGCAAAATCTCCACCAGGAGAACCCCTTTCGAGAGACCTCTTTTCAATGAGGAAAGAATCCTACAGGGAGTTTCAGAAACTTGTATTGTACAGAGTACCAAGAAATTTTTGGATAGGTGGAGGCATTTTCCACTAAGTGATTCCTAAGACTGGATGCCCAGTTGAAGACGTCTCAATAATGCCATGCCAGGAAATGATGCATATTCAGTTCAGCCCTGTGCTTTGAATTGCTGCATTGTTTATACACTGGATTCTTAGAGTCTTGTCTCACACCAACTATGATGACTTCATTGTTATTCCGTCCCCTCTCTAGTTACTCTTGAATTTTATCCCTTGCCTTCCCTAAAGTAAAGGGCTCACCTGTCTCCTAGGCACTCCATCCATTCATTTAATCAATATTTATTTGCATCTATGATGTGCATTGGGACTGCCACAAAATGATGAAATGGTAGTTTCAGCTCCCAAAAGTTCATAAGCTACCGGAGTTACAGGCTGGCAATTCCAACACAATATACTAACCACCATAACGGGGATTTGGCCAATGGAAGCAGAAACAAAAATGATGCCTTAAGCTTGAAAAGGGGCAAACCCAGGGAAGACTTCCTAAAGGAAGCAGTGGTTTAGCCAAAACTAAAAGTCTGTAGGAATTTCCTGAGTGGAGGGCTGGATGGTAGGAAATTCCAGCCAAGAAAGTATAGGCTGACCTAATCAAGGAGTGGTACACTGGACGGTGTGGCTCAGTGCCCTGGGAAGAATGGTAGAAGATAAAGCAGGATGAGTAAGCAGAAACTTCTTTGTGAATAGCATCCTATGCTTAGACTTTTTTCTTATGGGAGGAGAAAATGGGAGGATTTGGAGGATGGTGACAAAAGTACATTTGCATATGAAAGATAATTATTCCAGGATGGATTTCCAGGAAAGGGTGAGACTAGAGATCAGAAGACCGGTTAGTAGATGATTGCTGCAAGTAAGCGGTAGAGCCAAATACAAATCCAGTGACCTGGCTCCAGACTGAGTACTCTTAAGCACGACCTAGGCTGCCTCTCTTGCACAGAGTTCAGGAGTGGAGGCTCAGAAGGCCATCTGCTTGGGTTCAAAACACTACTCTGACCCTTAGGTGGAGTGGGATTTTTGGCAGATCAATTTGTGTGTGTGGGGGAAGATTAAGTGGATAAATATTTATAAAGTCCCAGTAACAGTGTCCAGTATATAGTAAGCGTTATGTGAATGTTGGCAATGACGATGATGATGGTGATGGTTATTGTGATGATGATGGCAAATGTGTCTCTCAGCAGCTCCCATGGGAGGCAGCTCAGCTGGTGTTGACACTTTGCATCATCAATTTCCAGTACATAATGGATTTCTGGAAATTGTTGGAACTGATCAGTTGCTCTGGATAGGAAAGTGGAGTCATTTGACAAGTTCTCCTGAGTATGACCTTGACAGTGTATTGGCAGTGAGGTTTCCAGTGAGTTTCTGGAACACTAGGTACACCATATCCAGAAGCAAGTTGAACTTTTCCAAAAGGCAATGTATATAGATGGTCACCTGATTACCTCCTGTTGTAGGGTTCTCAAACGCTGGGGAGCATCAGAATTGCCTGGAGGATTTGCTAAAACAGATTGCTGGTTCTCACTTCCAGAGTCTGTCGTCAGTAGATCTGGGGTGGGGTCCAAGAAACTGCTTATCTAACAAGTTCCAGGGTATGCTCATGCTGTGGTCTGGGGTCCAGATGTGGAGGACCACTGCACCGGTGTATGCTCTGCAGCTGCTCACTGAAGGAGACACAGCATTCCCAGCTTCCTGCTGCACCCCAGACCCTCCCACTGAACAGCTCTCCACTCCCTCGCTGTGTACATGCTCCGGCTCTGACCCTCCCGGGGGCTGTGTGCTGCCTGGATCTTTTCTTCATCTGTATCGTCAAGAGATTGGCCCAAATCCCCAGGCCTGCAGAATCAGAATTTAGAATGTCTATGGCCGGGGCCCAGGTACTTGCATTTGACCAAGTGCCCAGGGGATTCTGATCCTTATTAAGAGTCTGAGAGTTACAGGACTAGATATTCCCAAAACCCTTCCAGCTCCAGCACTGCAGGATTCCAGACTCCCTCCATGGGAAGCTCCCATGCTGCCTCTGAGATCAGGTTCTGCCTTTAAAAAAACTGAGATATAATTGACAGAAAAGATTATGTTAGTTTCAGGTGTAAAACATAGCGATTGCTATTTGCACAATCATCACCACAAGTGCTATTTGTGTGTATTGCACAATCATCACCACAAGTCTGGTTAACACATGTCACCACACATAGTTACAAATCTTTTTTTGTGATGAGAACTTTTAAGGTCTATTCTCTAGCAACTTTCAGATATGCAATACATACATATATATGTATATGTAGAGAGAGTCACCATGTTGTACATTACATCCCCATGACTATGTTTTCTTTTATTTAAACTGAAGTATAGTTGATGTACAATATTACATATTGTATTTCATGTACAATATTACATGTACAATATTACATGTACAATATTAAATAAGTTACAGGTGTACAATATAGTGCTTCACAATTTTTAAAGGTTATACTTCATTTATACTTATAAAACATTGGCTCTATTCCCTGTGTTATACAAAATATCCTTGTAGCTTATTTCATACATAGTAGTGTGTATAACTATTTTATCAGTGGAAGTTTCTACCTTTTGACCCTCTTATCCAGGAGCTGCCTTCTGATGGTGCGAGATGGAGCTACCCCTTCTGACCCTGCTTATACTTGGGGCCCAGGCGCCTCCCACCCAGGAGACAGAAATCAGTCAGCTGAATCTGCTGGAATCTCAACTTTACGCACCCCTCTTGATAACACACTCATTCACCCCGTGCTCTGATGCCATCCTCCTGCACGTCTCCCATTTCTCTGGCCCTCGCAGTATGTTTGCCTGATCTGCCCCAGCCGCCTCTGCCTTACATATTCTTTTCTAAGAGGCAGTCCAGGCCTGCCTACCTCCACTTCCCAAGTGGGCTAGCAAACCTCCTTTACCTGGTGATTCCCGCTCAGCTGGCAGTTCGGGGCAGGACCAGTACAGATGAAAATGGCTGAGAAACCGGTGAGCCAGCTGTTGAGTGAGCATTTACTGTGCCCGTGTGACATCCGGTTCTGTTCCAGGCACGGGGACACATCACTAAAAAGACACAGACCCCACCTTCAAGATCTTACATTCTAGTGGGCCAAAGACAGAAAATAAATGAGTAAACAACAAATAAAAATGAGGATTTTGGATGAGGCTGACCAGGAAGGAATCTGTGAGTCCCTGCCCTACAAATGGCTTCTCACTGTTGCACTCCACAGTCCTGTGAAGGTGGACGCATTATCCTCGTCTTATAGAGACGGGACCTGAACTGAAGCTTGGAGATAAGTAACCTACTGTGGGAATACATAAATACTGGCAATACATACAGTTCCCACAAAACAGGGAACTCTAAGTATGTTGTTAAGTGAATACAGTATCACTGAAGAGTATTCACAAAAGGATTTTATAGATAGGTTTTGATCATATATTATGGATATATATGTGTGTGAGTATATATGCATACATATATATATATATGTCATGGTTATATACATGTGTCTATATACACACACAGGAAAAAGATCTGAATGAACATACACTAAAATTTCCATTGGGAATATCTCTGGAGAGGAGAGTGGAATTGCTGGGAGTGAAGGAGGACCAACCCTTTTTCTTACCTTGTTCTGTATTGTTTGAGTTGCCTAAAATGAGCATGTATTCATGCAGTCCTTTCTTTTTTAAAATTTATTTATTTTTGGCTGCGTTGGGTCTTCGTTGCTGTGTGTGGGCTTTCTCTGCTTGCGGTGAGCAGGGCCTGCTTTTCGTTGTGGTGCGCGGGCTTTTCATTGCGGTGGCTTCTCTTGTGGAGCACGGTCTCTAGGCATGCGGGATTCAGTAGTTGTGGCTCGCAGGCTCTAGAGCGCAGGCTCAGTAGTTGTGGCGCATGGGCTTAGTTGCTCCGTGGCATGTGGGATCTTCCTGGACCAGGGCTTGAACCCATGTCCCCTGCATTGGCAGGCAGATTCTTAACCACTGTGCTACCAGGGAAGTTCTTGCATTCCTTAGCTTAAAAAAATAAATAAAATATTTAAGAAACCTTCTTCTTGTCAACATCCATATACAGTCAGTGTTGCTGGAAAGAGATCTGAAGTGCCCTTTTAACCCCACCACATGTCACCCCCAGGCAGACGTGGAGGCGCTGTGATGCTCACTCTTGGGCAGAAGAATTGTGTGTGGGACACCCCGGTGGGAGAGGCTAGGACATCAGAAGCCAACCTGCATGATTCTGCAACTCATTGGAATCACTTGCTGCTGAATTGCCTACAGCTCTCTGTTTTGGGAAAAAACAGGCAACTCTGACATTTTTCATTTGTGAGTTTGATTTTTCATCCCATAGTTAACTAAAGGATCACAGACCAAAGTCTATCAACATCCCTAGGGAATCTGGGCAATGAATGCGAAACAAACTACTTTGGCACCTCAGTGACTCTGATAACTGCGGCCAGCCAGGGTATGGAGGGTTGGTGTGTCATTCTCTAATTTGAATTTTCAGGATCTGTTTCCTGCCACTTGGCCCGCTTGCTGGCTGTTCTTATCTGTAATGCTGGGCTACAGGATGGATCCCTGGAACGAAAGCCTGGTGAAAATGACTGGGCAATTCTTAGGATGAGACAGAAGGATACATTTATAATACTTCAGGTTGCTGAGCAGCTTCTGTACCATTAAAGACAGTTTTTGCAGTGGGGCAGGTAGGATTACAGTGACACATTACATAACCACCTTCTGAGGGAGGGCGGGTACATTTCAGTGGCAGAAAAAGACAATCACTCTGTTCTACCATGATTAACTGCTATTAATGATTTAAATGTTGCCTGATCATATTACATCATGTATTTCTGCTTACATCCAGTGACCTACATAAGGAAAGCCTTAAGTACTAGGCTTTTGGTCAAAATAATCGTTTCTTAAAAAAAAGCATACATGCTCAAATTCCAACTAAATTCTTTCACTGAGATCTATTAGGATATTTCTTTTTGAGGCTTTCAAGTATTTTAGAATAATAGACATAAACATTAATCTTAGCAGCATGTTGGTAATGGTGGCAGGCTAAGCATTTTGTCTCTATTCAGTTCAGTTCTTGAGTTCCTACTGGAGCAGAGCACAGTACTAGGTGCTGTGGAGGAAAAAGAATGCTCTTGCCTTTTCACTGTTTAATGGAGGATTAAACAATTACACGTGTATACTGCAAACTGAATATTTAATGTATCAGAAGCAGTACAAAATGCGACAGAGGCTGAGCAGACAGAGGGAGCGTTTTTGTGTGGTTGTGGGGTGTGGAGGGGTGTTAAGGGGGAGGATGGTGATTCGACAGGTGTGGCTGAGGGAAGGGACATCTGTTCTGGAGTCGGGGAAGCCGATGTTTTGGGTCCGTGTGAAGTCACTGCAGAACAACTCCCATGAGGCTGGTCTCGAGACACTTCTTCTCATTTCCACCCAGAGGCTATCTCCTGACTCCCACAGACATCCTGTCTTAGAGGTAATGGTCATATCTCAGAGCTCACTGTGTGTGAAATGACGGAGAGGCAGCCACCAGGGCTGAGCTTCAAGATGGGTTCATTTCCTTCATTCTCTTCGTTCTCTGGGGAAGGACTGGATGTGTCAGTTGGTAGCTTACAGAAGCCCACTTTGGCTCTTTCAACCTACCAATGCTGCACATCTGCTGGAGTTAAAGTAAGCCGAGAAAAGCTGGACTTCTGGCATCTCTTGAAATGAGAGTCGGGCAGGGGATGGGTGTTGCTGTGCCTGGGAAAGTTTGTACTGTGAACCGGAGAGGCACTGGTCACACAGTGCGAGGGTAACGTATTAGTGATAGGAAGTGGGGTGCAGGGTGGTCAGGGCTGAAGCCAAAATGTCTTTGGTCTTTGTTCTCTAGAAGTGGGGTGGTCTGTGGGGAGCAGGCTTAAGTGACAAACATCTTTGCTAGGCAAATTAGGCTTGGGGGAAGTCTTGCCTCCCTGGTACGTGAGTGGGGACGCTTCAGAAGTAACTCAGGACATCCTGTTTCCCATAAAAGCGGTCCCCAGGATTTCTTCTGTTCATTTCCCTGAATGGCGTGAGGCAGGTTACACGAGAAATAGTTCATCAGATGTCAATCTCCTAAAACCTTGCTCTTTTAATCCATATCACCAAGAAGGCACTGAGCGGCACATTTCTGCCTTTGAAGCAAGTCTCAGTGGTGCTCGGAGTCCGAAAAGCACCTGATTGCTGGACACCGTGTCAAGAAAGATGGTTAGACTTTTACTGAGTTGAGATGGGAGCAAGAGATAAGTGAGTATTCTTCCCACTCCCTGCTTTATTTTATTATTATTATTTCTAACTGGAATATAGATGACTTACAATTTTATATTAGTTTTAGGTGTACAAATGGTGATTTGATATTTTTATAGATTATACTCCATTTAAAGTTATTATAAGTATTGACTACATCTCCTGTGCTGTGCAATATATCCTTGTAACCTATTTGATACATAGTAGTTGGTACATCTTAATCCCTTTTCTCTATCTTGCCCCTCCCCCACCCTCTCCCTATTGGTAACCCCTAGTTTGTTCTCTATATTTGTGAGTCTGTTTCTGTTTTATTATATTCATTCATTTGTTTTATTTTTTAGATTCCACATATAAGTGAAAACAAACAGTATTTGTCTTTATCTCTCCAACTTATTTCACTAAGCATAATACCCTCCAGGTCCATCCATGTTATTGCAAATGGTAAAATTTCATTCTTTTTATGGCTGGGTAATAATATTCCATTGCATATATAAACCACATCTTCTTTATCCATTCATCTGTTTATAGACACTTAGTTGCTTACATACCTTGGCTATTGTAAATAATGCTTCTATGAACATTGGGATGCATGTATCTTTTCTAATTAGTGTTTCATTTTCTTTGGATAAATATCCAGGAGTGGAATTGCTGGATCATATGATACCTGTATTTAAAATTTTTTTCGAGGAACCTCCATAATGTTCTCCATAATGGCTGCACCAATTTACATTCCCACCAACAGTGCACGAGGGTTCCCTTTTCTCCACATCCTCGTCAACACTTGTTATTTGTTGTCTTTTTGATGACAGCCATTCTGACAGGTGTGAGGCGATCTCTCATTGTGGTTTTGATTTGCATTTCCCTGATGATTAGCGATGCTGAGCATCTTTTCATGTGTGTGCTGGCCATCTGTATGTCTTCTTTAGAAGAATGCCTCTCCAAGTCTTCAGCCTACTTTTTAATCAGGTTGTTTGTTTTTTTGATATTGAGTTGTATGAGATCTTTATATATTTTGGATAGTAATCTCTTATGAGGCATATTATATGCAAATATCTTTTCCCATTCAGTAGGTTGTCTTTTAGTTTTGTTGACAGTTTCCTTCACCGTGCAAAAGCTTTTAAGCTTGATTAGGTCTCATTTGTTTATTTTTGCTTTTGTTTCCCTTGCCTGAGGAGACAGATCCAAAACAAATATTGCTAAGACCAATGTCAAAGAATGTATTGTCTATGTTTTCTCCTAGGAGTTTTATGGTTTTCCATCTTACATTTAAGTCTTTAATCCATTCGGAATTTGTTTTTGTATATTGTGTGAGAAAATGTTCTAGTTTCATTCTCTTACATGTAGCTGTCCAGTTTTCCCAACACCATTTTTTGAAGAGACTGTCTTTTCCCCACTGTATATTCTTGTGTCCTTTGTCATAATTTAACTGTCACAATTTGCAGATGACATGATACTATATACAGAAAACCCTAAAATCTCCACCCATAAACTATTAAAATGAATAAATCAATTCAGTAAAGTTGCAGGATACAAGATTAATGTACAGAAATATGTAGCTTTTCTATATACTAACAATAAACTATCAGAAAGAAGAAGCAAAAAAAAATTCCATTTACAACAGCACCAAAAGGAATAAAATACCTAGGAATAAATTTAACCAAGGAGATGAAATATCTATACCCTAAAAACTGTAAGACATTAATGAAGGGAACTGAAGATGATACAAATAAATGGAAAAATATCCTGTGTTCATGGATTGGAAGAATTAATATTTTTAAAATGTCCCTACCACCCAAAGCAATTTACAGATTTGATGCAATTTCTATCATAATACCCATGACATTTTTCACAGAACTAGAACAAATTATCCTAAAATTTGTATGGAACCACAAAAGACCCTGAATAGCCAAAGCTATCTTTAGAAAAAAGAACAAAGCCAGAGGAATCTTGCTCCCTGACTTCAAACTATACTCCAAAGCTAAAGTCATCAAAAGAGTATGGTACTGTCACAAAAACAGACACATAGATCAATGGAACAGAATAGGTAGTCCACAAATAAACCCACACACATATGGCTGATAAGTATGTATTCTTATCTTTGTTGGCCTCTTTGTTTTTAAAACAAACAAGTATAAAACATGTATTATAATTTGTCTAATCTTGGTTATTAGAAGACAATTTTGGGTGTCTTCCATGGAGGGAAGGGACTAAGAAACAAGGGAAGGTACCAGAGACCTGTGTCTTCCCAATAGTGTCTCCTACACTTCATCTTAAACTTTAAACCTTCATCTTAAACCTAGAAGTATTCTCTAAGCTTTATTTCATTTTCTGTGCAAATATTGCTGACACTTCTTTTTATTATTTTTATTGATTTATTTTACTAATATTGATGGTAACCTTTAGAAATCATTTTGTATCACTCTAAGATGCTGGGTTTTTAAAATAAATTTAAAAATTTTTGTGTAAAAAATAGGCTTTTATTTCAAAAGATAGGTAATTTTATGCAAATATTCTTGATGAAAACGGACAACTCTCTCTGATATTTTTCAGTTTTGTGATTTTGATTTCCACTCCACAGTTAACTGATTGAAAGAATCACAAACCAAAGTTCATCAAGATCAGTAGTTAATCTGGATAATGAATGCAATACTAACAATTTTGACAATTGAGTGATTCTGTTAAGTGTGTAACTCTGAAAAGCACTTGAGTCAGTGGGAAGGAGAAAGTCAAGTTGGAGAGTTTGGTGAGGTGAAAATGTTACATTATTTTCTAGCACTAATGTTGTTTTTCTTATGTTAACTAGGACTTACCCTTGTATCATTCTTTCTTTGTATCTTCAAAATCATATTATTTGCATTCTGTAGTTTGTCCAGGGAAAATAATTTAATCTCTCTTCTTTTAAGCTAAATCAGAATGCTATCAGTTACCTTATTTACCTGAATTTAACAGGCATGTGAAGTTTAACTCCATGGGCTGCATGCACAACCTTCTGACATTTATTAATTTACTGAATGGTGGGTGGAGAAACAGCACTGCTGCTGTCCCCATGATTTTAGGGATTATCTCTGGTCGAGAATTGGCTTGGGCCCTAATGATTTTTTAGGTGGTTGTGTTTGTCTAGATGGGACCCGGCAGAGATAGCATCATTCCATTCCCATCACGCCTGATTTAACTTGGCTTTGGATGATGGATTCGAACCTTTCACAGTAGATTACATCTATTTAACCATTATTTCAAGATCTTATCTTTTTGTTTGAACAGCTTAGCTCCAGAGATAACATTTTATAGACCCATGCTCCTTCTAAACAAATGTCACTCTCATCTGGACCTATTCTGATGTCTCTCCCATGGACAATGGATTTTACTGAGTCATCCTTGGTCTGACCTTTACTGATTCCTCACTGAGTTATTAGTGATAGAGCTGGGGCCACGAGTGAAATCTCTGATTTTTGGCCACTGATTTTCTCTGTGCAGACCAGAATAGAGCAGACAGGGATAAAGCCATTAAAGAAATGTTTCACCACCATGCTGGGGAGCACAGGCTTATACTGCATTAATGTACAAGGCAGGGGGTTTGTGTTGGAATTGAGTTTGATCCTTATTACATGGTTAGGATAAAATCTATTTGGGTAGTATAAAATTGCTAAAGTAATGTCCGTGGAAGTAAATAGCTGGTTGATAAAAGAGTTTTGGCTGGTACTTTCATTCAAGCCTCTGAACAAAATCCAGTGATAAGGGCTGGGTTAGGCCATGACACTTGGGTTCCTGGTGACGGGGTGCCAGCTTTTTGTTGTTGAGATAGTGTCCATTCCCCACTTCTTATTTGGCAGCAGAGAACAGCTCCCATGGGTCAATAAAGCCAGAGCAATTTGGAAAGTCAAAATTTAAAGCTAGAGTAGCCAATTTAGACAATTTAAGCAAAAGATTATTTTCTTTGAGTATAGGCTGTCCAAGGAGACTCAAATTCTGTGCCTGGCTCTGCTATTTTGTTTTGGCTGGCTGACTTAGAGGTTCTGTTTTTCCCCCTTCTCCAAAGTAAAAATATTGACACATATGAATTCAATGATATGATCAGGGGCGAGGGATAGATGTGATGATAGCCAGCAGATTCTGAGATTCTATAAACATCACGCTGCTTTGGGAGACTTGGGCATGATTTGATGTCTCCTAATGGGAAAGTGAAGCACCCTGGGCAGCCAGTGGAACGCTCCAGCCCTGTTCTGTCTGTTGCTCCCCTCCTTCTCTAAGAGCTGAGGCTATGTCACTGCCACCTTCAATGAAGTGTCACAGCTGTGCTTGCCTCCTGGCCAGGAGTGTGTCCTAGCTCTCATCGGGGCTCCTCTGTTCACTGATGCTCCCCAAAGCTGGGACTTATGTGTGTACCCCACCTCTAGGACCCAGAAGATATGCCAGGATGTCCCCGGTTCAGTCCTCAGGAAAACCCTGAGCTTAAAAGAGGGGGTGGCCCTGTGTACCAGCAGACCGTACACTTGATACAGGAATTAAGAAACCTGAGTGCTCTCCCCAAATCTGCTGTGGATTTGGACTCTCCACTTGCAGAGTTACACTGCACAGCTTATGATAAAGCTATCCTTTGATCTTACGACAAGTCTCCTGCCTAACTAATTCAAGAATAATGAGTTCCAGGTACTGAGGTTAGGGGAGGCGGTTGGAAACTCCTTGGCCTGAGCTTCTTGTTTCCCCTGAAAAGACTTCCGTTAGTCACTCTCCAGGTGCCTCCACTCACACTACTGAGATATGGGCTGGTCAGCTGGGTGTGGATCAGCCCTTCCTCAATCTCTCTACTCATTCCAGTCTGCTTTTCCATTTTATTTTATTTTATCTATTTTTATTGGAGTATAGTTGATTTACAATGTTGTGTTAGTTTCAGGTGTACAGCAAAGCGATTCAGTTTTATATATATATATATATATATATATATATATATATTCTTTTCCAGATTCTTTTCCATTATAGGTTGTTACAAGATACTGAATATAGCTCCTAAACCCTTGTTGATTATCTATTTTATATATAGTTGTGTGTATCTGTTAATCCCAAACTCCTAATTTATCCCTCCTCCCCTTTCCCCTCAGTAACCATGTTTGTTTTCTATGTCTGTGAGTCTGCTTCCGTTTTGTAAAGAAGTTCATTGGTATCATTTTTTTGTAGATTCCACATATAAGCCATATCATATGATATTTGTCTGTCTCTGTCTGACTGACTTAGTATGATAATCTCTAGGTCCATCCATGTTGCTGCAAATCAAGCCCTACATTTTAGAGAGGGCACTTGTGGTTTTCCTGGCACTGGCCGTGACTGTGGCTAACTCTGGAGTTTGGCATCAGGAACACCATTGTTCTTACACAGTGAGCTGCCTCCTCCAGCCTAGTCTTTTTCAGTAATGAGGCTGATATTTTTTATCTACATCTGCCTTACTCTTTGTCTTATCCCTCATTTGGTTTAGAGCTCAGGTGGGGAAAACGGAATAGTTGACCCTCCATATCCACGGATGCAGAACCCACAGGTACAGAGGACCGGCCCTACTACGCCATTTTATATAAGGGACTTGAGCGTCTGTGGATTTTGGTACTTGTTGGGGTCCTGGAACAAATTCCCTGCAGATACCAAGAGAGGACAGTATACTTTACTGGGCCCCTAACACTGTACTTGATAGTCAAAGATGATTAGAATAGTCTCTACTCTCAGGAAGCTCACAGAACAGTGGTGGGGAGATGGGGTAGATGGAAATAGAAGCAAAAAGTCATGAATTAGTGTAAGTGGGGGGCAGTGTAGAGTAAAATTCAAGAGCTCCAGTTCTGGATTTATTTAACCTTGGCTGCGTTCCCACAGGTGCCACTTCCTAGATGAGTGATCCCAGGGAAGTTAATTTACTTCAAAGCCTCAGTTTTTCCATCTGTAAAATGGAGATAGTAATAACCACCTCACAAGTTTGTTGTACAGTTTCAATGAGATAATATATATATGTAAATTGATTGGCACAGATCTGAACACACAGAAGATATCAGACTTTTGGGCCACTGTTATTATTAGAAGTATTATGCATACCCTGTGGAATCACAGGAGGGGCACCTGACTCTTTGTGTGAGTACTATTATCCCCAAAGAAATAGAAAATAAGTCTGCTCATATCATGAAGTGATGATAAGAAAAGCAACCCCAGACTGTACCTAATAATATCTTTTGAGCATCACTCTGTAGGTTCTACTTTGGTTTTCATTAATAATAGTTTGTACTGGGCTTCCCTGGTGGCGCAGTGGTTGAGAGTCCACCTGCTGATGCAGGGGACGCGGGTTCGTGCCCCTGTCCGGGAAGGTCCCGCATGCCGCGGAGTGGCTGGGCCCGTGAGCCATGGCCGCTGAGCCTGCGCGTCTGGAGCCTGTGCTCCGCAATGAGAGAGGCCACAACAGTGAGAGGCCCACGTACCGCAAAAAAAAAAAAAAAAAATAGTTTGTACCAATTGAGTGGTAGCTGTTGTCTAGACTGGCTTCAGGCAACAGACAGAGGGTAGGGCCATCATTGAGTAAGTAGGTCACTAATCTATATTTGTTTACTAAAGCAACTGTTTTCCCAAATGCCAGAGAAGAACAGAAGAAAGAGAAAAAGGAGAAGGAAAAGGAAGAGAAAGGAAAGGAAGAGAACTAAGGGAGGGGAAGAGAAAAGAAGAGAAGAAAAAAGTATACAATTCGATTCCTTCCCATAAATATGGCTGTGTAATAGTTTACACTAATATCACAAGAGTAGTGAAATTAATTTATAGACTTATAGGATAATAATTCAAAATTGACAAAGGAAATCATATCCCAGATTAGGATGGACAGAGTACAGGTGGAAAAGGGGTATGTATAAAAGATGAGGGAAAAATCCCCATAAAAAATAGAAAGGAACAGAGAACTCTACTACCATTTTTTTTTCTTGTCCACTTCTGCTAAGATACATGGTATCTTGTCCTCACAGTCACATATATACTTTTCCATCCATAGCATCTCTACAAGAGACTTAGTCTTGTGAGGTGATGGTTTTCGTGTGCACGTCTTGCTCTCATTTCAGTGTGCTGGTACTAGTTTGCAGTGGGAAGAAGGAAGCCCTTTTACAATCCTCCTGATTAATCCCAAGGTCCAACCGTCTGCTTATGACATCGTCCCCACCATCCTCACCCGGCTGCCCTATTCCCACCTCCTCCTTGCTCTGCAATCATGACACACACACTTGCACCTCAGTGTGTGAGGTTCCCTCTGCCTGGAACATTCATCCCCAGGCTGCCACACTTCTCACACTGTTATTCCCTTTAGGTCACTGCCAATGTCATACTTATCGGAGAAGCTTTCTCTAACCATTTCATCCAAAATGGGACTCTCATGTCTCCCAGTATACCCTTCCTCTTTCCCTTGTTGTATTAGTCTCCAAAACAGTAATCACCATCTGACATGGTATACATATACATGTTTAATTGTTTATTATTTTCTTCTCTTCTGTGTTAGGTTGGGTTTCCTAAAAGCAGAAGCGGAAGGAAGGATTCAAATACATATTGAGGGAATCTTCAGGAAAAACTTTTAAGGGAGTGGGGAAGCAGCCAGACAAGGATGTGGTTTCAAGGAAAGTCTGGTCTTGGCAAGGAATTTTTTGGTCCATAAAATGCACCTGGAGACAAGGAGCTGGCCCTTTGACTCTATCAGTCAGTTATTGGCTGTAGACCAGGAGAGGGCATTGTGACATTTTGGCTGAGTCAGCGCCCCTCAACTGAGGTTGGTTCTCTTGGGAGTGAAGGCAGCTGGGAGCTGGAAGCCAATACACATAGAAACTGGGAGAGGATGTGCTACCCGGGTTAGGGGGGACAGGCAACTGAATGACATCTTACATGCCTCCACTACAATGTAATTTCCATGAGATCTGGGGTTGACCTTTTTTGTTCCATGCTGTATCTAGCATACAGAATAGAGGAAGGTACATAGTAGGCCTTCAATAAATACTTGTTGAATGAATGAATGAACTTAATTGAACTGGCACAACGCTAGGTCCCGGGATACAGTAGTGAATGAGACAGTTTCCTGCCCTCATGGAGCTTATGGTCTAACGGGAATTCAGATGCAGGGAATTAAAATTCAGTTGGATAAGAGACATCATAGGAAAAGCAGAGGGGGTTAAGAGCACACAGTAGGGATACTTACAGTCCAGAGTTTGGAAGGAGCAGGTATTACATCGTGGTATGATCAAGGGATGTCTTTTCCAGGGTAATTATTCACAGTCAATGGAGCACACATTGATAAAGTTGGGAAAATATTGTAATGCCTCTAAGATTGTATCATTACTATGAAGATTCCAGTTCAGTTGTCTTTCACCTTGATTTGTGTCTCAAATAGAGTGATTAAAAGGAGAACAACCTGAGCCAAGACCTCTCATCTGTCTATGTATCTGTTTCCTCACCTGTAAAATGAGAGGGTTGAACTGTGAGTTTCCTTTGGGAACTGACCTTCCTCAAGAGCCTCTACACTCTGTCCATTGTATGGGAAGAAACCACAGAATGCCAGACAGTCCTTTCGTGCCTCTAACTAGCTGGTATGCTTTGGGATTGAAGAATTCCCTTGGATGTTTGGTAATTGGTGTTTTTTTTTTTTTCTCTGAATGCACCAGTGTGGTATTTAGCTTTAATGCTCAGTAAGTCTGTTTCAAAAAAAAGAGAACTTAATTCCCTGAAGAAAACAGCTACCACAGTGATACTTTGGCCACTGCTGGTACTCTGTCAACCCTGTTGATGCATGAATTCACTCACATGGTCTAATCTAGCTGAGGGATTCTATACTGATGAACAGGAAACACCTTCCTCAGTTTTTTTCCAATTTGCTTTTTTGTTGTGTGTAAGGTTCCACATATTTTGGGGAGTGGTGTGTGTGCGTGTGTGTGTGTGTGTGTGTGTGTGTGTGTGTGTGTGTGTGTCGTGTCCACGGGTGCATGAGCTTGCATCTAGCTGGGGAAGAGGTAGTAGGAGTTGGCTTGGGTATTGTCTTCAGCTACAACGTGGCTTTCAATGTTTGAGTCATGTGCCTTAAGATGCTTTCATAATTCACCTTGGAGAATGGGAAAAAAATAGGTTTGGGTGAAATAGAAAAAGTCTTTTGAAATTTCACAGTGTGGTTATGTAACAGTGGATTATATAATACCTGAGGGTGAGGGCTGGAGAGGGACATTTTTCAGATATTTCTAGTAATTTGAAGTCATTAAAAAACAACAATGTTCTCGGGCATTATCATGTTTGTTGCTAGCTTTTGGCGGAGCTGTTTTGATGGTTGCAAGCTCTCCCCAGGCTGGGCAGTCAACCCGAGCACAGGAGTGGGTCTCTGGCTCAGAATATCTCACCTCTGCCCCATTCCTGCACTGCTTTTTCGCCCCTCGGTGGGTGCTCTTATTGGCTGGTCTGTCACCCACCCCTTGGAACAGTTGCTTTGACGCCTGCCGTGTCCGATGGGGCCCACCCCACTCATTTATTTTTCTGGGTTTGTGCTTGAATTTCTTCTATATTTAGAGCTTTGATTGAAGGGCTATAATATGTCAGAAAACTAGGTAGTTTGATTTACTAAATACTAATTTTTTGCAAGATGATAGTTCCCTGAATGCTAGTTAGTTATTAAATATGCTTTATATAAGTTTATTGAACGTGAGAATATTTGTGAAAATAAAAGGTGGGTGCCTATTGCCACGGTCATGAATTGAATGCTGACCTAAATAATGGTAATTTGGTGGAATGGGAGAAGTCCTGGAGTAAGAAGCAGGAGGGACCGGGTCTTGTTACTGCTTTGATGTGGCGTCTGGAAAGTTGCTTGATCTCTTTTGGCCTCAGTTTCTCCATGGGACTAGGTAAACTTTTAAGGATCCCTTTAACTCTATGAGAAAAATTCAGATCTATGTAGCTGGAAAGCTTGCAAAACCAGCAAGGATATGTGTTTTCATTCAGGTATCTTAAATTACTCTCCTAGAACTTTGGGTCAAACTTGGACTTGTGAACAATGGAACCAAGCAGGGATGGCTCTGGCTTATCAGACCCCCTAACTTAATTTTGATCAAATGCTGTTTTTTTTATGTAGTAGATTACTACAATAATAATGTGCTTGGGTGAAGGGTGTTGGCTCCAGACAAAAGTATTATTTTTCAGTCCTCCCACTTCTTCTAAGGGAAAGCTGATCTCTTTATCAAAACTGGGTGTGTTCTCTCTTGAGAAAGCCCTCTCCATAAAAGCCAATACATATATTGCCTTGGACCTTAAAGGGAAATTCTATACTGGAGACAATCAGAAATGTTCACAGATTTCCTTTTTTCTTAAGCAAAAACAGAGTTTCCTCAACAAATTCAGAAAGTTGTCATATTTGCATTGTTTTCCTTTTCAGAGGAGGGGGAGAGTACCCAGTACTGGATAGCGGGAGGAAGACTTCGAGGAAGTGGGTTTTAATTTTTTTCGGCAAGGAAGAACCCACTTTTGAGGCACCACTGTCATGAAATGTCACTTATATGATGGCCTATATACAGAAACCCTGTCCCTTTGCAGATGGGTATGTGTGTTAAGTGACATCTAGTCACACTTCCTTCACATCTAGTTGCAGACAGAGACACCGTTAAGGCCATTCGCTGTTACTTATACTAAGCAGAATAGCATAAACAGAAAGCTGTCCAGAGTGTCTAGAGTGGGTTAGTTGTTTCGGTTATTCCATTAATCCTAGATCAGAATTACCTTCATAACCTCTTTGCTCTTCCAATGTGCTCATACACCTCAGCTGGAGTGGGTGGCACTCGGCTGATCTACAGGTGGGAAACAATCCCCAATCCTATGGACATTTCCATACAAGGGCTTGAACTAGCCATAGAGACATTTCACACAATTTCAGATTGCTTTTTTCCAACACGATAAATATGACAAAGAGAATTACATTAATTTAAAATATGGTAGTTTATTTAATGGTATAATGTGAGCCTAACTGCACTTTTAGCCATTCTTTTGGACATGACTAATGCAAGATGAGATGACCTTGGCAAGTCAAGGGTTAATGGAGTACCAGAGAGGGAGCAATTTTCCCCCTCACCTCATAAGGAGGAAAAGCCTCAGTCATGGCTTTTTACTTCCCTCCTTGATTTATTAGATTTTAAGGGAAATTTAACATGGTATGTCCTTTGTATCAAATCACTAAATGATGGTATTTCACTTTGAGGAAATCCTATACACTAAAAAAGGAATTTAGCAATTTGTAGGGTACAATTCACACTGCTAGCAAAAGTTTCATTACTTCACAAAAGGCTCTTTTAGTGAGCTACCCCCAGTGTTTTAAAAAGAACATGCTAAGTGAGGAACTATATAAGCCTGTTTCCTGAGTAATGACTTCAAGTAAATTGACGCAAACAAGGCCAAATGGTCTGCATGCCGGGCAGGCCCCAGGAGACATCAGCTAATTTATAATTATAATACCCCTGTGCACTGGCATCAAACCTTTCACCTCGCTCGGATGCAAAACTGTAATTTAGTGCTCAGAAAGTTGCTGTTGTTGATTTTTTTCTTGACCGTGCCTCTAAACAAGAGGTTCTTCTAGGTAACACCTTTTTATTTATAAGAAAAACATTTGCAAATCTTTTATTTTTTGTTGAACTTTGTTTTGACCAGAAAATAAGGGCCCATGTACGGTGTATTCATGGAGACCAAATTAACTAATAGGGTTTCACTGTGGGTTGAGTGTTCTGGGGGCAGTATTTGGGAACTGAACTTCCAAACAGAAGGCCAGTGTTCAGGGTCCCTAGGGAAATAATGACGGCCTGCTCACTGAACATTCTGTGCTTTGGGCGGGGCAGCCGAGTGTGGCAGGGAGGCCAAGAGCAGACCAAGTGTGGGTACAGGTTAGAGGGATGTTTTGACCCACGCAATTGATAGGTATTTTTTTTAAACAATGATATATCCAAGTTGTCATTTGGAACAACTGATGAAATCATGTAATAAATATATTTGTGGACGATTGGGGTTGGCTGTTAAGGGAAATCCAGAGCTGTCTTTAAAAATGCCTTGCAGACTCTGGACTCCTGGGATGCTGTTTCCAAGCTGCTCACAGCTCAGCTACCACCTAAGTGAACTTCTTTTTATCTCTGAGCTGGTGACTCTGGAGGAATTTTTTTTTTAAGTTGTTGTGTCAGAACCTTCTATTTTGAACCAATGGGCAAATGAGAACAAAGTAGAAATGTCTCTGGCTCAAGAAAAAGAGAAGATACAGCTAAGAAAACCTTAAACCACTATTTGTTTTAAATATAGGAAGCTTTTATTTTTTACTTTTCTGTTTATACATCTATATCACCTCCCACCTGAAGTGATCAGGGTGGAGTTTGAAGAATCAAGACAACTTTTTAGAACAAGCATTCTATTTTTGTTAATTGCAAGCACAGAGAACAAAACAAAGCATGGCCTTTGTCCTTGGTCTTCTTCATCCCCCTTTTTGCCCCATTACTTCCTTTCTACTTCCTCATTTAGTCTGAATTTTAATACGTAGTATTCAGGTGCACTCCTAATTCTCATTTCCTTTCAGTGGGATTTTCCAGTAAACACACTGACTAGATCGTTCATAGGAAATTACCCAATTGGTGGTGGGCACTTATGTGACTTACATACATCTGTCACTCAGGCATCTGCTTATTGTTTTTTTTTTTTTTAATAAACATGTATTTTATTTATTTATTATTTTTGGCTGCGTTGGGTCTTCGCTGCTGTGTGCAGGATTTCTCTAGTTGCGGTGAGCGGGGGCTACTCTTCGTTGAGGTGCGCGGGCTTCTCATTGCGGTGGCTTCTTTTGTTGCAGAGCACGGGCTCTAGGTGCATGGGCTTCAGTAGTTGTGGTACACGGGCTCAGTAGTTGTGGCTTCCGGGCTTTAGAGTGCAGGCTCAGCAGTTGTGGCGCATGGGCTTAGTCGCTCCGTGGCATGTGGGATCTTCCTGGACCAGGGCTCAAACCCATGTCCCCTGTATTGGCAGGCGTATTCTTAACCACTGCCCATCAGGGAAGCCCTAGCCATCTGCTTCTTGTCTCCAGCAACCAGATCTACTTATTGGACAGACCGTCTCTGTCTCTATTTCTATATTCATCTTAACAAACAAAGGCAAATTTTTACTTATTAGGGGACATGATTTGAATAATTGGTTTGTCATTTTCATTCTTGCAAAAACGGATTTTAAATGTTAATTAAAATAGAAAACTAGCAAAAACACTTTTTTTTTTTGAAATGACAATAACATAGGAGAGTTTTAAAGCAGTTCTAGAGAGAACATAAGCATAGCTGTGTAGAGTGTGCCCAGAGGGAGTGAGAGGAAGAAGTCTTTAGAAGAAATGTAGCCCCCAGAGAGACCCTCCTTAAAGAAAGAGCTCACAGGGCTAATAGACCAGAGAGGGAGGAAGGTATGGGGAGAGGGAGAGAGAGAAGACATTCCACCCACCTTCAAGGAGGCAGATACCAACTTGCCCTGGGGGCCAGGGCAGTCTTGTTTGTATAGAATAAGTACAAACATAGTTTACCTAAAAGGTTTTCCAAGGAGAATTTTTTAGGTAAAATATTAAGATAGTAAATGTTTTAGTTGGATAGTTTCTAAGCACAATTAAGCACGAAGTGATCACAAACATCAATTTATGCCTGCTGTCTGTCATCATTAACACCCCCTTTCACTCTCAGAAATGTCTCAGTGTGTGTAAAAAATCATATGCTAGTCAGGATCAGCCTTTGGAAAGGGGACCTTTATTGAATTAAGTGTTAGACCGCAGAATCCCATCTTCGCTGTTAAGGATTTTGCAATCTAAAATGTAAAATTCTAGAAATAGTATTGAGTGTGAAGGGAGGGTGAATACTTTTCCTCGTGTTAAGGACAAATACAAGGGGTGACCTCAAGTTCTCATTTCTGACTTCCTTTCCTGGTAACTCCTGCCCGGGTATCTCTAAGAGATTTCATCTTCCTTTGTACAAGTGTCAGGAAAGAAACAGGGGACAAGCGTGTATACGACATATGTACATAAATATCTTTTACATGAGAAAGACAAATACAAGTTACATTTTCTTGCTAAACTTATACAGTGAGGCTGCCAGAAGTTTCCATCTCAGGATATTGGCAAAGACACAGAGAGATCTCCGATCGTTGGGATTAAAGTCTAGAACCCAGTCGATTAGAAAATTCAGGGGGAGTTGGTTATCTTTCTGTGGCTGTTGCAGTAATGATGAGACACACTTGTAAATATTGATGCTGCCACCTAACCACAGCGCTGAAATAGAGTTCTTTCCTTACAGCCTTGGACTGCTTAGTAATCCTCAGAGGACATCTGCTCTCTCCAAGTCTCCCCCACCGAAGGGAACACGAGGACAACAAATGCAGTTTAACAATCCATCCAGTAGGGAGAAGCCACCAGCACAAATACTGGTCTTAGTCTCCAGTTTAGTTCTTTCCGAGTTTCCTGCTGGTTCGGTGTCCTCTAGTGGTAACTTGTCTCATGAATGAATAAGCTGGCACAGCAAATTGACTGTGAGATTTGTAGAGATCATGGTCTTTTCATGAGTGTTTTATAATGAATACGAAACCTGAGGGCCTACAAAATCCTAAGTGCCAGGTAGTATGTCCTCTCAGTAACCCTCTGAGAAAGAGACTAATTACACCATTTTACAGGCAAGAAAACTGAGGTTCAGGGAGCCTAAGTGATACATTGTAAGACTCAGAGGCAGGATCTGAAACAGAATTCCTGAGCTTTCATCCTGATGTTTTTGTTTTGTTTGTTTTAATTTTCATTGTATTTTACTTCTTCATGATTCTAACAAGATAGACATTTTCTGGCTACAAATGAGTCACAGAGGCAATGGAGGGAGGAGCCTCCAGAAGACTGGGTTTATCCTGCTGCACTTCAGGTACCCCTGACCTTCCTGACATGTGAGCCCCGGGGGGCCACAGGGTAGAGTGAAAATAGAACTGGCTTTGAATCCAGATACACCTGGGTTTAAATTCTAGCTTCACAACTCCACCATCCACCCGATAAATACTCTATGTTCTACTGTGTTCTAAGCCCCAGAGTACAGTTTCGTACAAGAAGGAAAATATTCCTGGTCAAATTTTTTATTCTAGCTGATCCTCAGTTTTGTCATCTCTAAAGTAGGGGTGACAGTACCCCTAAACATTCGTGGAAGACAATCTTTAAAGTTATTCAACATATTATGGAAAGAAGGATCTATGGTAATTGAGGGCAAATGACGACCATGATGACCCAGTGCAAAGAAGGTTTTGCAGGCTGAGGACAATCTGATTGGTCCACCATTTTTAGAACCCCCCTTCAGACTGGTTGTCTCAGGATATAAGGACGTGCATCTTCACATATTTCAAGTAGCCAAACCCTGAATTCTTTTTGTGATATTTAAAGGAATGAGTTGTCTCTTACTCCACTTTGTATAGACTGAAGAGTCTGTGTCCCCTCAAAACTCGTATGTTGAAATACAAAAAAAACATGTTATAGTGTTAGGAAGGGGAGCCTTTGGGAGATAAATGCCCTTGTAAAAGGGACCCCAGGGAACTCCTTTGCCCCTTTCACAGTGGGACACAGTGAGAAGGTGGCTGTCTGTGAATCAGGAAGTGGACCCTCACAAGACACCAAATCTGCTAGCGCCTTGAGCCAGCCTCCGGAACTGTGAGAAATAAACTTCTGTAGTTTATAAGCCACCCAGTCTATGTTATTTTTGTTACAGCAGCCAAAGAGATTAAGACACACTCCAACTCTGGAATCTTCCAAAATGAAGATGGTTTGTGATTGTAGAATTCAAAGAGTTGCGTGTCAAAGAGTTGCCACCAATACAGTGGAAAAATTCTGTCTCTTTCCCAGAGAAAGGTTGGTATCTAGATATCTACGATGGTGTCTTTTGAGAGATATATTTAGCAGACTGATTGGGGACAGATTTTTTTTCTTTCCTTTTTTTTTTTGTGTGTGTGGGTGTGTTTTCAGCATCATGATTTAATTAAGGGAGCATATTCATTATAGAGAATATATTGATGATTGTGTGACTCCTCATTACAGCCTTAAAATTTTTGAAACACCAAAGCACAAAGATGTCAATTTTATATAAATAGGTACAAAACAAGTACATGTATTTTCCATGCTCCAAAATTGAGTACACACTATACTGTCATTGGGAAGGTGTTTACCAATGAAGACCTGACAATAAGGTACTCAAGATGGATATATCAAAATAAGATATAAAATAGGAGTTTATAAAAACAAGTTTGACAATAGCAGAGAGGACCCTTTTCGTTTCTGAGCAAAAATGCATTTCATTATATGTACTCTCTCATAAAATGAATAAACTGGTCACTTGAGAATGCTCTATTTATTTCTTCTATTATAGTGCAACATTCTCCATGTCTTTTGAAAAAAAAATATTGTGCAGGAACTGTGGGATAAGCATGCATGTGGATGGAACAGCACAATTACACTGGTTCTTACAACTCACTTCTAGATAAGGAGAAAGTGTTATTCATTAGTATGGCCCAGTCTTAGCCAATATTCAGTTTGGAAATATACTGGGTTAAGATCAGAATGATCTGAAATTCCAAGTTCTACAATTGATGATCTTATATGCCATTGTATTGGTCAGGCTTCTTTTTTTCTTTTCTTTTTTTAAAATTCTTATTGGAGTATAGTTCATCCACAATGTTGTGCT
Organism: Grampus griseus; assembly: GCF_964374135.1. NCBI lineage: Eukaryota > Metazoa > Chordata > Mammalia > Artiodactyla > Delphinidae > Grampus > Grampus griseus. The sequence goes on from NC_139005.1 coordinate 37,562,987, forward strand.
AGTTTCTACTGTACAGCAAAGTGAACTGGCCACACATACACATATATCCACTCTTCTTTACATCCCCTCCCATACAGGTCATTACAGAGTATTGAGAAGTGCTCCACGAGTTACATAGCAGGTGCCTATTAGCCATCTACCCTTACATATAATAGTATGTATATGTCAATCTCAATATCCCAACCCATTCCCCCCCACTGCCCCCTACCCCCTGCCACCAGAAACCACAAATTTGCCCTCCACATTGAACAGATGTTTTTTTTCTATGAACAACGCTTTAAGTTCTAGTGATGATAAGCTCATATTTACTTAAAACTTTTGGTCTCTCAGATGCATATTGTTCCTTAGCAACTTTTTCTTTCCTTTTTCTATTATAATGATTGAGAACACTGACCTAGGAAACTAAAGAATCATAGAATGTTAGAATATGAAGAGAAGTTAAAGATTTTCTGATCCAACCTCTTCGTTTTACAGATTGGAACACAAGTGGGCTTGTGAGTCTTGTCCAAGGTCTTCCTTTAATTCATTCATTCCACAAGTACTTATTGTGTGCCTAGCAGGTGCTAGGTACTATTCTACATGATGGGGTTATAGCAGTGAGCAAAACAGATGTGGTCACTGCTTTCATAGATTTATATTCTAATGGGAAGGGGAAGATTCGATAAAAATTAAACAAATATATAGTAGGTCAGGTAATGGTAAGTGTTAAGAAAACATGATTAAGCAAGGTAATGGACAAAAGGTGATGAAGGACAGTGCTCTTTTAGGTAGAATGTTCAGTGAAGGTGACATTTGAGCAGAGTCCTGAAGGAGGTGAGGGAATGAACTACGTGACGATCTGGGAAAAGAGCATTCCAGGTGAATAGAATAGTAAGTGCAAAGGCCCTGAGGTAGACTCACACTCAAAGGTCAATGTGACCAGAATGGATAGATGGAGGAAAGTGTGGCAGGGAATGTGATCTGAGAGAGTAGTGAGGGGAGAGGACACATCATATAGAGCCTGATTGGTATGGTACCAACTCTGGGCTTTTAGGCCCTGGAGGGTTTTGAGGAGAGGAGTGACATGATTTATTTGTATTTGAAAAGGATGACACAAGAGCCAAGCTTGGACCAGAATCCAGGTCTCTTTAAGGCAGAGGTCATAGGTGCCCCCACTCAATCATCCAGCTCTACACACTTGCAGTTGAACCTAAAGAACAGATCTTGGAAAATTTTAGGAAGTCTCTGTATTTACAGCATTACCATAATGGACACTTTCAACCAGAGTTTGGTAAATACAAGGTAATAAAAATTATGCTCACATCGACATTCACAGAAAGATAGACAAAATTAAAAGGCAGAGAACTTTGTACCAGATGAAGGAACAAGATAAAACCCTAGAAAAACAATTAAATGAAGTGGAGATAGGCAACCTTCCAGAAAAAGAATTCAGAATAATGATAGTGAAGATGATCCAGAACCTTGGAAAAAGAATAGAGGCAAAGATTGAGAAGATGCAAGAAATGTTTAACAAAGACCTAGAAGAATTAAAGAATAAAGACCTAGAAGAATTAAAGAACAAACAAACAGAGGTGAACAACACAATAACTGAAATGAAAAATACACTAGAAGGAATCAATAGCAGAATAACTGAGGCAGAAGAACGGATAAGTGACCTGGAGGACAGAATGGTGGAATTCACTGTGCAGAACAGAATAAAGAAAAAAGAATGAAAAGAAATGAAGACAGCCTAAGAGATGTCTGGAACAACATTAAACACACCAACATTTGCATTATAGGGGTCCCAGCAGGAGAAGAGAGAGAGAAAGGGCCCAAGAAAATATTTGAAGAGATTATAGTCGAAAACTTCCCTAACATGGGAAAGGAAATAGCCACCCAAATCCAGGAAGTGCGGAGGTCCTAGGCAGGATAAATCCAAGGAGAAACATGCTGAGACACACAGTAATCAAATTGACAAAAATTAAAGGCAAAGAAAAATTATTGAAAGCAACAAGGGAAAAACGACAAATAACATACAAGGGAACTCCCATAAGGTTAAAAACTGATTTCTCAGCAGGAACTCTACAAGCCAGAAGGGAGTGGCATAATATATTTAAAGTGATGAAATGGAAGAATCTACAATTAAGATTACTCTACCTGGCAAGGATCTCATTCAGATTCGATGGAGAAATCAAAAGTTTTACAGACAAGCAAAGCTAAGAGAATTCAGCACCACCAAACCAGCTTTACAACAAATGCTAAAGGAACTTCTCTAAGTGGGAAGCACAAGAGAAGAAAAGGATCTACAAAAAAAAAAAAAAAACCCATAACAATTCAGAAAATGGTAATAGGAACATACATACCGATAATTACCTTAAACATGAATGGATTAAATGCTCCAACCAAAAGATACAGGCTCGCTGAATGGATGCAAAAACAAGACGCATATATATGTTTTCTACAGGAGACCCACTTCAGACTAGGGATACATACAACCTGAAAGTGAGGGGATGGAAAAAGATATTCCATGCAAATGGAAATCAAAAGAAAGCTGGAGTAGCAATACTCATATCAGATAAAATTGACTTTAAAATAAAGAATGTTACAAGAGACAAGGAAGGACACTACATAATGATCAAGGGATCAATCCAAGAAGAAGATATAACAATTATAAAAATATATGCACCCAACATAGGAGCACCTCAATACATAGGCAACTTCTAACAGCTATAAAAGAGGATGAATATATAAGCAAAAATCCTCAACAAAATACTAGCAAACAGAATCCAACAACACATTAAAAGGATCATACACCATGATTAAGTGGGATTTATCCCAGGAATGGAAGGACTCTTCAACATATGCAAATCAATCAATGTGATACACCATATTAACAAATTGAAGAATAAAAACCATATGATTCTCTCAATAGATGCAGAAAAGGGTTTTGAGAAAATTCAACACGAATTTATGATAAAAACTCTCCAGAAAATGGGCATAGAGGGAACCTACCTCAACATAATAAAGGCCATATATGACAAACCCACAGCAAACATCATTCTCAATGGTGAAAAATTGAAAGCATTTCCTCTAAGATCAGGAACAAGACAAGGATGTCCACTCTTGTCACTACTATTCAACATAGTTTTGTAAGTCCTAGCCATGGCAATCAGAGAAGAAAAAGAAATAAAAGGAATACAAATTGGAAAACAAGAAGTAAAACGGTCACTGTTTGCAGATGACATGATACTACACATAGAGAATCCTAAAGATGCCACCAGAAAACTACAAGAGGTAATCGATGAATTTGGTAAAGTTTCAAGATACAAAATTAATGCACAGAAATCTCTTGCATTCCTATATACTAACAATGAAAGATCAGAAAGAGAAATTAAGGAAACAATAACATTCATCATTGCAACAAAAAGAATAAAATACCTAGGAATAAACCCACCTAAGGAGGTAAAAACTAATACTAATAATACTAAAACTAATACTAATCCCAAACTCCCAATCCATCCTTCCCCCATCCCTCTCCCCCTTGGCAACCACAAGTCTGTTCTCAATGTCTGTAAATCTGTTTCTGTTTCATAGATAATAAGTTCATTCAGTTCCTTAAAGTTGAGATTAATTTTTTCTTTTTACTCCTTAGATTTAGTCAGTATTTTTCTTTCATTTAAGGCAATAAAGTTCATTGAGTTGTGCTGAGTTCAGTATTGCATTATTGTTACCGGATTATTGTGTTTCAGACATTCTCTAGGGTGATAATAGTAATAGCTGCTGTGGATTGAGAATCTTTTTGGAGCTAGACCTCTTGCATGCATCACCTACAGGGTGCATGCTGTTATCCCCATTATACAGGGAACCGATGCTCCCAGAGGTTAAGAATTAATCCACGTCTACTCAGTCACCAAGTAGCCAATATTTGAACCCTGTCTGGCTTCACTACTGGCTAGCTTTCTGTCCATTAATTGAGGTGATTTAATGGCGTTAAGATGTCAAATGTGCCCTCATGGTTGGCTGCTTTTAAATACTTGTTTAGAGTAAAGGAATCACAGGATTCAGGTTGGGAGAGACTTTAAAGGTCATTTAGTCCAAACTCCCTGTGATTCCTGCAAGAGCCTTGTTGAATGATCCACCTTCCCCCACTCACCACTCCCTGCCATGCTTGTGCTTCTCTAGGGATATGAAACTCCCAAGGCAATGTTTCTGTTATTGAGCTATTTTGAAGATTATGAAGTTTTTCCTTGTACTGAGTCATTATCAGTCTCCTTTACAGCCTCTGAAGCATGAAGAGTACAGCTTACCAAGTACTGGAAAATAATATTCGTATTCCCATTTGGACTTCTATACTTGATTAGTTTTTACTTGATTTTTTTTTCACATGATATAGTTCGAGGTCAAGTTTCCAAATCCTGCTTAATTTCCTCTTCACACATTTGAGTTGACCTCTATCCCTTTTCACTAGGGACATCCAGGGCGCAAGACAGCTTTCTTGGTGAGGTCAGACCATGTGTCTGCCACTGAGTGTAAGGTCATGTCACTGTTGCTTCATCCTGAGGTTACCACTGACTCAAGCCCTGCTGTCTGTTTTGCCCATGTTACTGCTAATAAAATGCATCTACCTTATCCTGTACTAGTCCAACTTTTATTTACACTTGCCAGAATTTATCTTTATTCAGTTTCTTTTATTAGATCACTCCATTGACCAAAATTATCAGGACATTTTGAATTTTAATTTCTAACAAAACCTACTTCAAGTCATTTTGCTTCACAGACAAATTTTTATTTCTTTTGAATGACGTCATTTGTTTTCATTATACAAAGAATGTTTTGTAGCACAGTTGGAAATTTGTTTTGCATTGCTCTGAAAGTTGAGGGAAGTGCTGGACCACCTTCACAGTGAGTAGACTGCACATAGGGGTCTAGAGATGCTCTCTGTTTCCTGGCAGATGAGTCTGCAGAAGTTTAACCTTGCTTGCAGCAAAATGTTGAGTGTAGAAGAACTGGGGATCTCAAGGGACATGTGGAATTCTTAAAAGCCTTGCCAATGTCCCATTCCACTGTGAGCTATTCTAATTTTTAGTATTTGAAACAAGGATGAAAATGGAGCTTTGCCAATCTGCAACACAAAATGATGAAGTTCTTCTAGTAGCTCGATTATGACTTTTTACAGAGAGAAATCGTTAAAAGGTAGAATGAGAATAGATAACAAACATTACCTATAACTGAGGTTTAATCATTGACAAATGTAGCAATTACTGAGGTCTCAGGGTAGGCAAATGGGAATGACCTTAGGTCTAACTGATTTTTCCAAAATCTGGAATAGACAACACCTTTATTTCTTACCCTAGAAGGAAATATATCACAAAACAAATCTTGTTTATAGAGATATTTTCTTTTCTGTATGTTTTACTATTACCAGCAACATTGTAGATGTACATGTCCAGAATGAAAGTGCAACAAAATTACATGTTTACCATTTAGTTATCTAGATATCAGCTCAAATATTTTCTGAAAATATTATAAAATTAAAAATTTCTCTGGATAAAGAATAAAAAGAAAATTTGGTGAATGGTGATAGTACTTGAGTTAAGCTAAAGTTAACTCAAGTTAACTATAGGTTGAAGGAACTAACTTGTGGTATTCAGTAACTTAGGTATATACAACAAAATAGTCTTGGCAAAAGTCACAAAATAAAAGCTATTCACAAGTTTATCCAAACATGTGCAGTGGATTTTTGAGCATTCCAAAAGTGACTCTATCAAGAGCTACAAAGGAACATATATTTCTGTTGTTTTATTTCAACATCATTGCCATTGTTTTTATTATTATAGCTTTGTGGTATATATTCTAGTGAACAAATATTATAAGATAATGGAAGTCCCTCTATTTAAAAAAATTGTTATTTATTCTTGTTTATTTTCCAGATGAAATTTGTAATTATTTTTACCAAACTCTAAAACATTCATTCTTAGGTAATTGAGTAGAATATCATGAATTTTATACATTTATTTTATATAATATTTTTAATACATTTCAGTAACTTTAATCTGGAAGAATTAACAATTCTATAAAATAAAATCTTCCCACCAAGTTAAATTGGATTTATTCATGATTATTTTTAATTTATTCCTTTTTCTTTGGTAAAACCTTGAAATTTCCTTCAAAAAAATTACCACACACTTCTGTTAAGCCAATTTCTATGTAAGATCTTGTTTCTGTTATGAAAACTATCTTTTCCATTATGTTTTCTGAGTTTTGTTGGTGTTTACAAAAGCATTTTAATAAGGGATCACCTTGATGAATTCCTATTATAATTTTTGAGTTAATTCTCTGGAGTTTTCTAGGCAGAGAATCTACTGGTATCATAATTTGGTCTCTCCTTTAATCATAGTTCACAATCTCTTCTCTGCAATTCAGTTTGACAATGGAAAGTTTATAAGTTTAGGGACTAAAATCTGATTTGAATGGATGTGGGACTGTTTTTATGTTTCCATTCTGTTAATATTCACACATTTTAATGTAGAAATACCATTAATTACAGAAATATGCATCAGCTTTTGTTAATACATGATATATAGTAAATTAACTTTTCTAAAATAAGAAAACTTTAAAATTCTGGAATACACCCAAACCCAGAGTGAAAAGAAGAAGGTAGATAATATTTATTTCTACTTTTCTTATTGCTTTGGCAAGAATTTTCAGTGTTGAGTGAGTGATAACTTGTATTTTTTATTGTTTTGACTTTAATAAAAAGTTAAAACCCCTGAAATTCCTGAAATAATAAATGCTTATTATTATTTTAACATAAGTCTGGATTCTATCTGCTCAATTGTTTATTTAGAACTTTTGAGTCTGCATTCATTGGTTATATTGGTCTATTTTATCTTGCTTGGATTAGGATTTTAGGATTATACTGTCAACATAAAATGTATTGGGATATTTCTCTAACACAACCCCAATAGACAGCAGTGTACCCCAAATGCTGATCCACAGCAGAGTTCTCATAAGTCCCTGGTATAATGAGAAAAATAAGGAAAATATAATGGGTTTGAAAACCTAACTTGGTTTAATTCAAAGGATAGTTCTTAATTCTCAGATTATGTACCTCCTATACTCTCAGTGTTAGCATTTTTATTCTTTTCAAAATGATTGTGATGATAAGTGGTAATAAAGAATGTTTCTACTAGAAAAGATTAAAAGCTGGTAATTCCATCTTGGTCTCTCCAACTTTTCCCCTCAGCTTTCATGGTTTGTGAAATCCAGAAGTTTGGAAACTATTATTCCAGAGCAATTTACACAGAATGCAATAAATATAAACTTGTTTGTGTCTTGGGAATTGGAGTTATTCTGAAGCAGTGTAAAATAGTGTTTGAGAACATGGGCTTTCAGCTGTGTGACCTCTAGCAGTTATTTAACTATTCCAAGAATCATTCCTCTTACTCATGGAATAGGGCTAATAAGTAGGTGCCTCATAGGTCTGTTGTGAAGTAATATGTTACAATGTTTTGCATAATATTGTGCATATAGTAAGTACTCAGTAAAGATTCACTATTTACATTACTAATACTTTGATATTTTTCTCTGGGTTAAATATATTTTTCCTTAAAAAGTTTTCTGTTCTTGATTACATTTTAAAAAAGGTTTAATTGAAATATAACGTATCATTTGAGAAGTACATAAATCAAAGTGTATCACTTGATAAATTAAGGTAAATTGAACATAGCCATGTAACCACCAGGTCAAGACATAGAATATTACCAGCATCTCAAGACCCTCCCCACCCCATACAGATACACACAGCACTTTACCAATGAAAGAAAATCATTCTCCCTAAAGGTAACCACCATCTTAGTTATTAAAACCACAGAGTATTTTGACGTTCTTATAAATGGAAGCATACAATATATACTTTTTCTTTGTATGGAGTCCTTTGCCTAACATTCTGCTTGTGAGAGTCAAGTGTGTTGGTTCATGTAGCTGTAGATTTTTCAGATCTATTACTGTATTATGTGCAGAGAGCATGATTCTTTAAATTCATTCTAATATTGAAATGCATTTAATTTGCTTCCAACTTCATGATTAGTATAGTCAAAGGTATAATTATCTAATTGGTCTCATTGAGAACCAACTCTTGATTTTATTAACATACAGTTTATTTTGTCTACTGGTTTTATGCAAACTAATTAAGATCAGCTCTTATCTTCATTAATTCATTTTTTCTTCTTCCCTGCAATTCTTCTTCCTAAACTTAAGTTGGCACTTAATTCATTTACAATTCATTTACTTTCATTTGGTGAAGATGTGTTTGCTTGTCTCAAGTGTACTTCTTTTCATGAGATGAATTCTAATTCTATTAGTAGGCAAAGCTTGGGTATATTTTTCTGAACACAACTAGATTGTATTTAAATATTAGTTTATGGTGTTCTGAGTTTCCATATTTTTCTTTCTTCATACTCATTTTACTGGGGAGTTGGGAAAGGTTCCACAGTTGCTGCAACCAAACCCTTTATGAAGCTGTAAGTCTGCTGTACTGAAAATTTGCTAGTTGCACCCACCGTCCTGTTCATCTATCCACCCATCCTCCCATATATATGTGAATCCTCCCATCCATCCTCCCACCCTCCCTCCCATTCATTCATTCAATCATCCATCGTCCATCCATCTATCCATCCATCCATCATTATTATGTGTGACAAATAATTATTATGTGTGACAAGGTGCTGGAAAAATTTAGGTGAACAAGATAGGTTTTCATAAAGGTAAGATGTAGCGACTGAATGAATTAAACAGGGACTGACAAGACAAATATACATTTTAGAGAGGCAATTCTGACTGTAATGTGGAGAATGAATTTCAGTTAAGTGAATTGGAGTTTAGGACTGGGTGACCTTCAGGTGTTCACTGCTCATTAAGAGCTGCTGGGATATGGCAGTGGTGCCCAGAAGGGAACCCCTTTTATTACAGTAAATCTTTACCATGCACCAGACCTGGATTTTTGGCATGAGAATTAAGAACTCTGTCTTCAAAGAAAATGAGGTCTCCAATTGTTTTTTAAAAATTCTTATTCTAGTCTCTAATAGGAATCATTAGAAATTATTATCATTCTAACTAGAGGCAAGTAGTAGTTATGAAGTCTTGAAATTTCCAGAATTGCTTTAAGCTGAATCTTAGCATTAAACTATTTATTGCCTTTTTCTGTGACTTTTTAAATACTAATTGTCACATTCTTAGCTCTTTTCAGAATCCAAATTATATTTTATAGGGAATACTTTAAAATCTTTGAGGCAGCTTGCTCAACAAAAGCATTAAGAATTTTAACTAGATAATTGAAGACCAGTAAAAAGATATGTGATATGCAGTAATAGAGCCAATTCCAGTCAGCTATCCAGGAAGATTAAGCTTATTAATTTAATGCAGTATCATATAGCTTAATCTTTAAAAACCTCTTTTGGGAATAAAGACCCCATACACACGACGACTGGTCAAAGCTGGAACATTTGGCAGTGATCTGAGAGGGGATTAGAAGAGGTGTAATCTGAATGGGCATCCTGCTGGATATGCGGGTTAAGGAACAATTTGGTGATTAGGTTTCTGAATCTGCACATCGTATAGCCTTGTGCTCATGGGAAGTAAAAGGGGCTGCCTGTGTGCAGCACAAGTTTAAGAAAATGCCAGAAGTGCCTTAAAAGAGTAGTTGGTTATTCAGCAAATCTCTGAGTCAGGCCCTACCCACAGGTCTGGTATGGCAACTGTGGGGCTATGGGCTATTAAAAGGGGCTTGATTGAACCAAAGGGAAAAGGGGAGAGGGAAAGATAAATAAGGAGTTTGGGATTAACATATACACACTACTAGGTATAAATAGGTAAACCACAAGGACCTACTCTACAGCACAGGGAACTATACTCAATATCTTGTAATAACCTATAATAGAAAAGAATATGAAAAAGAATAGATGTGTGTGTGTGTGTGTGTGTGTGTGTGTATGTGTATATATATATATATATATATATACACACATATCACTTTGCTGTGTATCTGAAACTAACACATTATAAATCAACTATACTTCAATGAAAATTTTTAAAAGGGGAGGGGCTTGATTGAAAGAAATTATAAGCATGGAGGTCTTAGGTCTCAGTTTTGAATCTCCTTTTCTGTGTACACCATTTTCATAGAGTTAACTGAAATGCTCTAAGAAAGGTTGCAATTTGTAACCCTAAGCAAGCTGTTAATGATTTTGTGCCCTGTCTTTTTCCTGCTCACTTGCTAACGCATTTAGTTACGATGTTGTTACATCGTTCTCTCGCCTTGATTTAGAAGAGAGCAGTGGTCACTGGCTGGAAAGGGGCTTAGATACTGCTCTTGGGGGTGGCAGGGGTGGGGCAGTGGTGAGGGCAGGATGGGGAAGTGGGAGGCAGAAGGAAAGAAGGGAGAAAGGAAACGGCAGGCTTAGTCTGATACATCTAAAAAGGTGTTTGAGTTCCGTCAGTGAAGTCTGTTGAATGAAGGAATCATTACATGGTATCTTTTTGAGCAAGTATGATAACTGAAAAAAGTAAGTGAATTCTTAGTCTACTCTTATCTAATCAGAGTTCAAAATTCTTATTTCTTTTCTTCAATATGTGGTCTTAAGAATTTTAAGAATTCATTGGAGATGAATTGTTCAGTGCGTTTCCAGAGGTTATGAAGAAAATATGAAATCAAAATAATTAGCACTGGCAAATTATAGTTGGTAGCAAAAGGAGAATATTGGAATTCTCCGAGTAATTTATAAGACCTCAGCAAGGGGGTTTTTATTATCTATTTTTTTAGATCACTGAGTACCAATATCTTCCAGTAGAGGGGGGTAGAGGGTCAATTCATTTGACTCTGGGGCTCAGAAAATCCAACTTAAAAACAATTTAAAATAAAAAATTCTAGTCTCTTGGGGCAAAATTTCAGAACAGCCGTCCCTTGAATACTTGCCAAACCTAAGTTTTGCTTAATTTCTTGATTTAGTGGTGTTAGTAGATGTATTCAATATTTGTATAATTTGCTACGATACACTAACCCACTGAAACACATGGTGATCAGCTATCATTCTAGAACACTAAACAATATAATATTATCACTGAGAGAAATTTTCCTTTTTTGAGATTGATAACTTATTCTAGGAATGGGTTTGACTTCCCTGGCCACAGTACCTCTGCCAGCACCATTATTCGAAGGCTCACGGAATGTCTGAGATACCAACAAATGATTCAATATAATATGTCCTCACATCAAAGAATCCATTTAGTGGTGACGAAAGCAAAATAATGGGCATGTGTTTACTGGTTCTATAATACAGCACTTCACCTGGAAGCTACTGGCCTCATAGAACACGGGCATGGTCTCTGGCTAAGAGGCAGCACCTTTCTGGATTGGGCGATATTTGCCTTTGATGATGGAATATTTATGTTGAACCAAAGGCCATCATATTGTGCTATGTCCCCCACAGCTAGAAGACATAGGTCTGGAAACCAAGAGAAAATCAATTTTTTTCCTTAACCATCAATTCCAGGGATCCACTTGGGAAATCCATGCTTCTGGTCCCTGAAGCACTATGCACTGATGATTTAGAAGTTCTGATTCCTTGAAGATGGGGATGAAGTGCCTCTACCAAAGCACATAGTAAAATTTCCACTAAACTTAAAATTACATTTACCATTCGGTTAATTTAGGTTCCTCATGCTGGTAGATCAGTAGGGGGAGAAAAGTAATTAATGACAGCAGAGCTAAAGAAAATTTTCGATGGGATTCACTGAGCATAAATAAGTCCCAACAAAACTTGAAAACATGTCCAGGGACCAGGCAATTTTTTTCCCGGTGCCTGAGATGGAAGATTCTCCTTAGCTTCATGTTATGGAAGGTAGTTCCATAGCTTGCCCTAAAAGGAAAGAATGGAACAGAAAAGACTGAAAATTCAGGCCAGGTTGCATGGGGTGAACATCAAGTGTGGAATTTAAATGCTAGTAATCCTTTTAAACACTGGGTAAAGGAGTAGTACGTTGTGGAAGAAGCAGCTGACTCTTTCTATTCCAGCAAATTTGTTCAAAACTTTCTCCAGCAGTGTGTGGCATTCTGACTGGTCACTTCTCTTCAGTTTCCTCACTGGCAAAATAAGGATTATTTTCAACCAATTAATATGTAAATCAAAAAGAAAAAGAAAAGGGATTGCTGCCCCCTCCAGGTTGGAAGGGAAAGTGTGATGTAATCAGCTTGCCACCACGTAGATTGTTGGTCTCCCACAAGGTGGTCCCTCACTGGTCTCTGCTGTTGACAGGAAAGAAAATAAACAACAGCAGTACCTAGATCAATGTTGATGAGAGGAAGTCTGTGCGGTTAGACCTATAGATAGTCGCCATCCCTGTTACCATAGCTACTCTGTTCGTGGACCCATTCTGCAAGCACTTGGGTGGCCAAAGACAGAAGTTAGCTGATATCCACTGTGCGAGTCACCCCGTTGAAAAGATTATTCTGTGCCTCCTCTGAGATGGATGGGCACTTAATAGACATTAACATAAGAAAAGAGTCTGTACTCTTTGTGGCTGCTGCTAATTAATGGTCTAGCCACATGCTAGACTAGACCTTCTGGTCTCCAGTGTTCTAATCTTGTTCCTTCCAGATTCCTAAATCCACCAGCCAGGACATTTGTGACTGCCCATGAGTTTATCCTTACTTCACACCACTTCTCCCTCCACGCAAGGTCGATGGCCACATGTGCCATTAAAAGCTCTGTGTGCTGGGAAGATTCCCCTCACTCCTTCCTTCCAAGGCTACTCCTGAGTGAGACTTCAATGCAGCAGCATCAGTCTTTTTTATGCTCATACCAGTATATGCATTAAGATGACCCACTTGTGACTTAGGCCTGAGTATCTTCCTCTTCTCCTCTTATCTTGTTTTAAGAAAACTCCAACAAGGCCACAGGTGTGAGCTAAGGGAGAAGTAGTAGTGCAGCTGGGTAGGTGAAATGCAGGTCGAGGCTGTTTATATTTTATATTTATGCCCTTGGACCTGCTTTGGTCTGATCCCAAATGTATCTCTCTCATCAAACAATTGATTTCTTCTGTGCCTATCCAAATATATAACTCTATGAATCTGATAAGGCCCAGGTCATGATTGGAACGCTCTGGTTTAGAGTCATTTGATGTCCAATGACCAGAGAGTCTACCTAGCAGCATACCTGAAGCTGATTTTTTGAATGGACAGCAGTGGTCTGCTGCAGACAGCAGGGTCTTGCTGCAGAACTCTGAGTGAGTCTGTGTTGAGACTTTCCCACTGGGGTTTGACAGAGACTCCGACAGCATCCTTATCTTACTTCTGTCCCATGGGATCTGCCTTAGCGGCAAGACAGCTTGCACTCCACACTGAATGTTTGCAGAGCCTTTATTGCTCTGGGTATTACTCAAAACTGACAGTCTCTCCAATCACCTGATAAAAGGGTTGGAGCTGTATTTTGAGGTATGAATTATGGTGTCTCCAAAATCCAAAGAGGTCTACCAAGGGCTGTGTCTCTTTCATAGTGGTAGGTGTTATAATGTGCAACAACTTATCTTTCACCTTGGAGGAGATTTCCCAAACATGATGCCAGAACGGATTAAAAGGCCCCTCAAAGAGGTTTAATAGCCCTTCCCCACTCTCTGACATGAATCTCTCTTTCCAGGGCATAAAAGAGTATTTACCATTTCCTGCTCACAAAGTGTATTAACATAATGTCAGCAGGACAGCATGATATCCATATTGATTATGTGTTCAGGGACCAGGAACAAGATGAACAAGCACATGGAGTTCACTGGACCCACTCTAAGGTAGACTTGGGCCAGGATTCTATCACCTGGCCTCCATATGCTTCACTCTAACAGGGAGACCATCATGGTATCTTGCCCATTATTTTTCCCATTATTATTACTATAAGCTCAGTTTATATGTCTAATAGCCCTTGAAAGATCTGAGTATTACCCTCCACAGGTCTCTTTAGGTGTAATTATTGCACATACTTAAGTGGTGGCACCGCAGAGTCACTCTTCAAAGGGACTTGTCCTCCCTTTCAATCAACGAGCTCTGGACCTGAGAACTGACTCAGGTCTGCCAACTGGGTGAAGAACTGACTCAGGTCTGCCAACTGGGTGAAGGCTCATAATTTTCCATTACTGTGGGTTCTATCAGCTTTCTGCTCACCCACTTTGGAGCTCTTTTGAGCTCTGTTGCAAAGTCAAGCAACACCCTCATTAGTTGTCCATCTATCTCACTTCATGCTCTTTTTTTGCCTTTCTGGCCTAGTTCCCATTATGGGAATGATGCCCACCTTGCCTCTGATGGTTGTCTTCCTCCACCCGATCTCTGATATTCCAGAATCTTCTCATCCCATTGCCACTAGGGAGCCCAGTAAAATAGCACCAGCTCTGGCCACCATCAGCACTGGCCCACAGAAGTCCTGAGCCTCTTAACAGTGGTGACACTCCTCCTTGGTGCAGTCTACATTGTTTTGGTGAAGGAAGTGCCCTTGGGTTTTCTCGGGAAATATAATAGTAAGCTGGTGGGTTCTCTGTTCTTTTAATGTAAATCCATTCGAACATGTCCACCTCTCTGATTCTTCTGGCAGTTTTCTAAAACTCTGCTGAGGAAGTTCTGGTATCTCCACCTCATTTTACTGGGAAGCTATTCAGGCAGTGACATTAGGACTGGCACCAGGTATCCTTGCTCAGATGCTAGATGCTAAGTCATGGGAGAGTGCCCCTATGTCAATCAGTGCTCCCTACGTCACCTTATCCTCCAACCCCTTAGTCCAACACCCTCAAGGTGTGTTCCCATGTACGTTATGCTGGTTCCTTTGAAACGTGTTGGTTAGGTCCATTTCTTCCCACAGCAGGGACTGTACTTTCCCAAGGGTCCTCAATTTTCAAAGAAACATTCAGTCTCTTTTGTAACTCTGCCAGCCTCAGACAGGGACAGAAGGACAGCCAGTAAACGGTGCATTCATGAACAAGTTATCACAGTGAGTGACCGGAGCTGATCCCACCAATGACTCTGAGAAGTTCTGTATAAGATACCTTGCAATTGTCCCATTGAGGGTGAGGTAGCTGGAATATTTATCCACCAACCCCTACCCCTTGGTGGCTGGGGCTTGCTCCTGGGGGTGTTGACTTACCCACTTTTCTGGCCTGCCCTGCATGCAGGCCAAGAAGACTCTTAGGCAGTGAGCTTGAAGAGGAAGTCACCAGCGTGTATGGAAATTGCCCCCTAAAGCCACATGTGACCTCCAGAAAAAAAGCACAGGGTGGGACACTGACAGTGTCTGCCACAGGTACAAGATTTCTTCTTATCTTATTTAGAGCACTTAGCCTTGTCTCACTCTCTGAGTAGTTTTCACTATTCTTTCATTCGTCCAATAAATATTTATACTGAGTACCGCTTATTAGACTAAGAAGCTAGCTCAATATTTTGAACCATCTATTGGCTTCTTTAAAATATTTTAATAAAGCAGAATGGCTTTTTCTGTTCTTCTTAGTTGTACGAATTTTCTTTCCAATCCATATCTAGTAACAAATGACCTTTGAATCTGGACACTTTGAGTTCATGTAATGCTTTTATTCCCACTCACTTAGTTTCATCTCTCTTCTGCATTAATTATAAAACAATGAAAACTAGATCAATAGGTTTAGTCTCCAGGCAACAGAAGAAACAACAATCAATTTAGCCTTAGGCAGAGCCTTTTGTAATCCCAATTCTTTAAAACCACTGGACTTTTAAAAAAATTATAAATGTAACCAGTTTTTGAACATTTGTTTTATTTGATATTGCCTTTTACTGTAGGTAAGAGATCTTAGGAATATAAAGCACTTAATAAACAAGTTGAGTCAGTCAATGTTAAAAATTTATTTAGAACTAAATCTTTTCATCTTCAAAAAAAGAGTCTAAAAATGTGAATATCATGAAAAACAAGTCAGGTTAAGGATTCATTCCACATTAAAGGAGACCAAGGAGATATGAAAGTAAATGCAGAGCAGATCCTGGAGTAGATCCTGGACCAAGAACAAATGCTATAAAAGACATTATCAGGACAACTGGAGAAATTTGAGTAAGGACTAAAGATTAGAAAATAGTACTGTATTCTGTTAAATTTCCTGATGGTCTTAGAAAATACACTCTGAAGTGTTTAAGGGGAGAGAGAGAGAGAGAGAGAATGATAAAACAAGTGGGACAAATACACTTAAATGGCAGAATTGGGTGATGGGTATCAAATAATTCTTTGCAATAGTTCTGTGAGTATTTCTGTAAATTTAAAATTATCTCAAAATAAAAAAGCAAAAACAGCAGAAAACCAAAGTTATAAAGATGGTACCAGAGAAGAGTCCTTTGGTGGAAATCAGAACTCAGCTGCTAAGTGAAACTTCTCTTTCATCTACCTTACACTTCTTATTGTGGATAAATATGCTACATTATCCTGGACTCAATGTAGCATAATAAAACTAATTTAGCTCTTTTATGGTTAATGGTGGATTGTAAGTTACAGAAGTGTGAATTTAATTAGGGTAACATGTGACAGAGCCTGACACATATTAGACGTACACTAAATCTTGGTAGCCTTTCCTCCTTTGCTTCCTCTTGCAGCACTTCTCAACTGGATGTTGGACACGTAAATTTGATACTATTGGTTGTGATATCTGGCAAGTGATGGAGGAGAATTATACATAATGCTCAGACCCAGCTCAGAAGCATTTACATCAGTTTTTATATTTATGAAAGTGTCTCATGTATGAATCTGGGTTGAGGAGAGAAAAGGCTTGAGAATGGCTTCCTCACAATATTGATAAGCTTTCAGTCATATTTCTTTTTCTCTGAAATAATTTCTTATAAATTTCACATTTTAGGTGTAAAGGGAATGGAGTTGTTTCTAGTGAGTCTAGACAGTTTTCTTTTATATTCTATTAAGATTCCCTTTATTTTATTTACATATTTTCTAAGTCTTTTCTGTAACATGGGTTAAAAGTGAATAAAAGCAGAATCAATATTTTCTCTTAAGGTGGGAAATAGGTTATCTGAATAAAGTGGCCACTGTTTTCTAAATAGAGGATCAAGAGACATGACCTGACAACACGTTGTTTAAGACACAGTCTAGGAGATATAGTCAAACTTTAAAATGTTGGGAGCTTGAGGACATCTTGAAGGTATATGGGAAGAATATACCTTTGAAATTAGGATTTGCCTAGAGAATTGGGTTCTATTTTATTTAATTTAACAAATATGTACCAAATAGAATTCAATTTCCTCCAGTGTATTCCCATCATTATTTCTCTATTTACTGATATAATAAAGGCAATGGTGACACATTTACTTTTCACTTGTGAGGAAACAATTTTATGTATTTTTTTAAAACTTTCTTAAGGTCTACGTAAATATTTATTTAAATGGTATGATGTTATGTTTTAGCCCAGAATATTGTACCTCCAATCTGTGTCAATGACAAACTTGAATCACATTCTATAATAGGTTTTAAACGTTTAACAAGTCATGTGGTGAAAATTAGAAATAACTCCAGATCTTTTAAGGGCAATATTTAAGAAAAGGAAAACACAGTGCTCTTATTGGAAATGGCCAGTTGCCAGATTTGTTGGTGGCATATGTAGAGGTGGTCTCCTGTTCAACAGATCTGAAGGCAGAGCCTCATAGAGTGGTCCCTGTTAGTGTTGTAAAACTAGCATGAGCACCAGTTTTAAAATATTCCCCAGGATATTTTGATTGTCAGTTAAGTTTGGGTAACACAGTTGTATAGTATAAATCTTCAGAGTTTTCAAAATAGTTTTGGGTGCTACATTTATATAAGATACTATGTTAGACTTGATATCCGGGGAAAAGTTTATGACTTTAATTCAACAAACATTAAATAGCTACTCTGCTAGGAAGTTTAATGTAAGATGTCATGATATTCAATATAATGGCATTCACTGAAGGGAGAAAAAATCTAAATAAATTTAAATAGATTAAAATACAAAGTATGTTCTCTGACCACAGCTCTCTGACCACAGTTCAATGAAATTAGAAATGAATAACAATAAAATTCAAAAAAAAATCTTACCTTAAATGCAGAAAAAGCCATATTATTAAAAATAAACTTTAAGAAAAGAGAAGTGAATAACAGAAAGAAACACAGGAAACTCACGAATAATGTGTAAACTAAACAACACACTATTAAACAACTGAGTCAAAAAAGATATCACAAGAAAAATTAGAACATACTATGACATGAATGAAAATGAAAATACAATATACCAAAGTTCATGGATATAGTTAAAACCGTAAGCAGGAGAAAAGTATAACTGTAGATGTCTGTATTATAAAAGAAGAAAAGCAAATCCATACCTTAACTTACAACCTTAAGAAACTAGAAAGAGAAGAGTAAACTAAACCCAAGACAAGCAGAAGGAAGAAAATAATAAAGATAAGAGCAGAAATAAATGAAATGAAAAATAATAGAGAACGTCAACAAAACCAACAAATCCAAAAGTTTGTTCTTTGAAAAAATTTACAAACCTTTGGCTTAATTTACCAAGATGAAAAGAGATAAGACTCAAATTAATAAAATCAATAGCAAAACAGGGAACATTCTGACCTTATGGAAATAAAAATGATTAGAAGGGAATATTGTATGCCTATAAATGTGTTAACAGATAAAACTGACAAATTCCTAGAACACAAACAACTGACTCAAGAGAAACAGAGAATCTGGATAGATTTCTATTAAAGAGATTGAATTAGTAATCGAAAACTTTCCCACAAAGAAGTGTTTAGGCCCAGATGACTTCACCAGTGAATTCAACCAAATGTTTAAAGAAAATTAACAGCAAACTTCCACAAAATCTTCCAAAAACAAGATGAAGAAAGAAAACTTCACAACTCATTCTATGAGCCCAGTATTATTCTCATACCAAAACCTGACAAAGAAATTCCAGGAAAAGAAAACAATAGACCAATATCTCTTTTGAATATAGACACAAAAATCCTCAACAATATACTAGCAAGCCAAATTTAACTATGCATAAAAAGTAATGTATACACCATGCCCAAGTGAAATTGATCTCAGGAATGGATGGTTGGTTCAACATATGAAAATCGATGTAATATACTATATTAATAGAAAAAAGGGCAGGAAACACAAGATTATTGTAATAAATGCAGAAAAAGCATTCAACAAAATCCAATAATGATTCATGACAAAACAGTCAGCCAACTAAGCATAGAAAGAAATTTTCTTAACATAATAAAAGGCATGAACAAAAAGCCACAGCTAACATCATATTTTAAGGTGAAAGACTGAAAGCCTTCCCCCTAAGATCACAAACAAGACAAGCATGTCTGCTCTCCCCACTTCTATTCTACATTGTACTGATGTTCTCGCCAGGGCAATTATTCAAGGAAAAGAAACAAAGTCATCCAGATTGGAAAGGAAGAAATAAAACTATTTTTATTCACAAATGACATTATCTTGCGTATGGAAAATATAATATATCCACAAGAAAATTATTAAAACTAATAAACAAATTTAGTAAGACTGCAGAATAAAAGATCAATATACAACAATCAATTATATTTCTGTACAGCAACAATGAGCAATCTGGAAATAAAATTAAGAAAACAATTTCATTTACAATAACATCAAAGAGAATAAACTATATAAAACAAATTTAACAAAAAAGTGCAAGACTTGTATACTGAAAACTACAAAACAGTGTTGTAAGCAATTAAAGAAGACCTAAGATAAATGGAAAGACATCTCATATTCATGTGTTGGAATACTTAGCATTATTAAGATGGCAATGCATCCCAAACTGATATACAGATTACTGTAATCTCCATCAAATCCCATATGTCTTTTGTTTGGTAGAAATTGAGAATTTGTAAAATTCATATGGAAATGCACAAAACCAAGAATAGTCAAAACAATCTTCAAAAAGATGAAAGAAGTCTTGAAAGTTCCCAATTTCAAAACTACTACAAAGCTACAATTATAAAGATAGTGTGGTATTTGCATAAGAATAGACATATAGATCAATAAAATAGAATTGTAAGGCCATAAATAAACTCTTAAATTTATGGTCAATTGAGTTTTGACAAGAACGTCAAGACAATTCAGTGGGGAAAGGGTGGTTTTGTCAACAAGTGGTGCTGGGACCATTGAATATCCACACGCAAAAGAATGAAGCTGGACTCTACCATATACAAAATTAACTCAAACTAGATCATACCTAAATAGGATACAGTATTATAAAACTTTTAAAAGAAAACATGAATAAATTTTCATGCCTTTTATTAGGCAAGGGTTTCTTACATGTGACACCCAAAGCAGGAGCAATGAAAGAGAAAGTTGACAAGTTGGATTTCTTCATGGTTAAAAACACTTGTGCTTCAAAGAGTATTGTCAAGAAAATAAAAAGACAAGTCAAAGAATGTGATATTTTCAAATTGTATATCTGATAAGGGACTTTTAACCAGAATATATAAAGAACACTTACAACTTAAAAATAAAAAGACAACCCAATTAAAAAATAGGCAAAGAATCTAAATAGACATTTCCCCAAAGAAGATATACAAATGGCCAATAAGTACATGAAAAGATGGTCAACATTATTAGTCTTCAGGGAAATGCATATCAAAACCCTATGAGATACCACTTCATGCCCACTATGATGGCTATAATTTAAAAAACCAAACAGAATAAAATAGAAAGCAACAAGTGTTGATGAGGATGTGAAGAAGTTGTGACTCTCTGACCTTGCTGGTAGGATTATAAAATGATGTACCTGCTTTGTTAAAGAGGTGGATAGTTCCTCAGAATGTTAAACATTGAGTTACCATATATCCTTGCAATTCCAATCCCAGTTACATTCCCGAGAGAACTGAAAACATATGTTCACACAAAATTTGTACATGAATGTTCATATCAGCATTATTCATAATAGACAAAAAGTGGAGACAATTCAAATACCCATCAACCCATGAGTGGATAACAAAATGTGGTATATCCATGTGATTTGGCCATAAGTGGAATGAAGTATTGATGTATCCGATAACATTGTTGATCCTGAAAATATTACTCTAAAGAAGCCAGACACAGAAGGCCACATATGATATGATTGCATTCATATGGAATGTCCATAATCATAGAGCAGAAAGTGGTGACCAGGGATTTGGGTGAAGGGGGAATGAGGAATAACTAGTAATGGGTAGGGTTATTTTTTGGGAGGGGTGATATATATGTTCTGGAATTAGATAGTGATGATGGTTTTACAATTCTCTGAATATACTCAAAACCACCGAATTTTATACTTTAAAGGGGTGAATTTTATAGTATCTGAATTATATATCAATTTTTAAAAGATACCTAGATTTTATTTTGTTTCCTAGGTACCTTGCCCAGGTATACCTTCTGGGAAAATCACTTAACTTCTGCCCAGAAAACAGAGTTAGAATAATGGGATAAACATTACAAGAAGAAATATTTCATGTCAGTACCATTTGATCATTCAAAAAAGTAAAAGAAAGGGCTTCCCTGTTGGCACTGTGATTAAGAATCTGCCTGCCAGTGCAGGGGACACAGGTCAAAAGACCCAATGCAGCCAAAAAAATAAAAAAATAAAAGGCTTAGTGATGGATTCTTTCTTGCTAGACACTAGGGATGTAGTTTGAGCAAGACAGGAATGCATCCTGCTTTTAAGTGGTATACAGTCTAGTCAGTGAATTTCCTGAAGTTGGAGTTGTCCAATAATAAAATGGCCTCCCTCCAGAGATGTTAAGATGTCCTTTCATTACAGATGACCACCTTTGGGGATGTTACAGGTGGAATTCAAGTCCTGGTTAAACACCAAAGACCTTTGAGGCTCCATTAGACCTGATATACTGATCCTCTGACAAACCTCATTACTGTGCCAGTGATTGCTAGCTTGGTTTATAGTATAAAGAAAATTTAAAAGTGCTGCAGGGTTTTGGTCTTATATTTAAAAAATACTTATTGCAGAATTGGAGGCATTAAGAAGAGAATGCATATGGTGTCTACTGCAGTTATAACTACCTACTTTTCCCTTCCTTACGTATTCTGTTTGTTCCCATTCTGCTTAATCTATGTAGAGGTTTTATTGTTTTGTTTCTGCCTGTATGATTTGCCTACCCTTTAAAATTTACTGCAGTAGTCGTCATCTGAAAAGGAGAGTAGTCAGCCTTCAAGGATCTCTTTGAAAAGAAATGGGGCCCTCAGATTGCTTCCATGTCCTGGCTATTGTAAATAGTGCTGCAATGAACATTGGGACGCATGTATCTTTTCAAATTATGGTTTTCTCTGGGTATATGCCCAGGAGTGGACATGGAAGCAAACTAAATGTCCATCAACAGAGGAATGGATAAAGAAGATGTGGTACATATATACAATGGAATATTACTCAGCCATAAAAATAACAAAATAATGCCATTTGCAGCAACATGGATGGACCTAGAGGTTGTCATACTGAATGCAGTAAGTCAGACACAGAAAGACAGATATCACATATCACTTATATGTGGAATCAAAAAAAAGGGTACAAAGGAACTTATTTACAAAACAGAAGTAGAGTCACAGATGTAGAAAACAAACTTATGGTTACCAAGGTGGAGGGAGGAGAGATAAATTGGGGGATCGGGATTGACATATACACGCTACTATATATAAAATAGATAACTAGTAAGAACCTGCTGTGTAACACAGGGAACTCTACTCCATACTCTGTAGTGGCCTACATGGGGGAAAAAAAAGAGAGTGGATATATGTATATTTATAACTGATTCAGTTTGCTGTACACCTGAAGCTAACACAACACTGTAAATCAACTATACTCCAATAAAAATGTTTAGAAAGCCAAAAATGGGGTCCTCAGAATGTTACTGCTGAACAGGTTTGAAGTCAGATAGACTCAACTTTAAATCATGGCTCCTCCTTTTAATAAATGGATGACCTTCCTCAAGTTATTTTATTTCTCAGAGCCTCAGTGACTTCATCTGTAAAAACATTTAACTTGAAAGTCTGTTAAAAGCTTTAAAAATTATTAATAATCTTGGCACAGGGGAATGGCAAATATTATCATCGAGATTTTTTTGATTAGCACAAAAGTGAATTAAGAACTAAGGATGGTCTCTTTTCCTTTTTACAAGATTTTTATTCAAAATATGCCTCTAATTTTGAATATGAAGACCAGCCAAATTATTCTTTCTAGAATAGAGAAGCATTTAAGTACAGAGAAGCCGTGTAGGATATTAGAAAGAACGTTGAGGCTGAATTTGGAGATTTAAGTTCCATCCTTAACTTTAATGTAAGTAATTGTGTTGTCTTAAATAAATATTTTATATTTTTGAACATCAGCTCTCTCATCTCCTTAATGTGAGGGTTACACTAGGTCAACGTTTTGCAAAACAGTTTTGCTCGATTGAGTCAATTGTTGGAAACTCTGAGTTGAACAAAATCAACTTAAAAAAAATAATACATCTCAGAGCCTTTTTATGCCAATATGCATTGTGATTCTCAAGTAGGGAATATAATATGCGGTGTTTCTTAGATTTATTGGAGCACTGCACCCCTTGCTATAGAGCATCTCACAAAACCAGTGAGGCACAGAACACACACTGGGAAATCCTGCCCTTCCTAATATCTAAGGAAGCTCCTTCCAGCTCTTATGTTAGGTGAGCTGCCTCCTGCACCTAAGAGTTGTCTAAACTCAAGGGAATATAAACCTCTTTGAGTTTTGGTTTTATGTCTATAAAATGAGGACAATTGCTATCTGTTTACTTCACAACTTTGTGGGAGGACTAAATAAATAATGCATTTGAAAGTGCTTTATAAACTATAAACCATTTTACAGATACAAGGGTCTTTCTCTTATTCATATTATGATGAGTTTTAAAAACATGAAGTTTTACTAAGAATATTCAAAAGAATACAAACAACAAATGTATGTACATGTTTATACCGAATTCAAGACGAGAGAACTATGCCCCACACCAAGGAACTTTGATGCTTATTGTTTGGTCTTGAGTTTATTCAATAGGATGCATTATGTATTTGTGATTTGCCACACCCTCAGAATGCCTGCTAATATAATTAACAAGTGATTAGACTGTGAAGGCTCACTGGGCTCTGTGATTGCTGAGGGAGCACTCATACATATTGCGTTTCCCATGTGCGGTTCTCAAAGAATGGATTCAGTGCCTTTGGACGTGAGAAATAGAATGGTTATAGGAGGCTGGCGGGTAAAGATATATAAAGATATGTGACGAAATGGAAAGAACGTGTTTGGAGCCAGAAGACCTGAGTGTGGTTCTGATTAGTCCTTTCGCTGGCTGACTGATTCTGGGCAAGCCATAACCCTCTGATAATCAGAACTTTCCTCTATAAAATTTCCTCATATATTGTTTTCTTAGGGGTAAAATATTATATGGCTGTTGTGAAGAAACAAATGAGCAAATCCCTTGTACTTCTAATTTGCTATAAAAATACTAGGTTTGAGGCTTTGATAGATATTTGAAGTATATGCTGCATTTATGAACAAGAAACCATCAGAAAGTTCTGATTACTTAAGTATCTACCAGCTTCTTTGACTCCATTTTGCATTAAAAAGCACATGAAAATATAATATACCACACAAAAGCACACAAAATATATAATATACTGTATAAGAAGATAACTATTATCACATGGAATTCAATACTATTTAGTCTATGGTGGATTTTATCTAAATCGATGTTTTTATATTCTTGATCTTATAGTGTGGGACATCCTCTAAGAATGATTTTACTATAATACAGATATAAAAAGAGCATTTAAAAAAAACTAAAATTTCTAAGTAATAGTCAGTGCATCTCTTCCTTCTTTACTTATAAGACTCTCCCTATATCCATAGACAAAATAAATACTTACGAAGTATAAAATACTCTCATTCACACTAACAATATGCTATATTTCTGGAAAAAATATTCTCAGCAGCACTTTAATATGATGTTTGTCTCCACAGAAATAGGATTGGACTTAGGTTATTTTTTCTGAAAAGGAACTGGTTACTGGCTTTTTAACTACAAACTCCTTTTTTCCCTATAAATAATATTTCTTTATGCTACATAATAATCAATGGATATTTCTTTAGAAAGTTTGATGAAGGAAGCATTACAATAACCAGTTATATAAATTACATTTAATGAGTCTGCTTCATAGTAAACCATATAAGATTCTTAATTTTGAACAACTGTTTAGTGCGACAAACGTGAAGACAAAGAATTGCCTTTATAAGGTTGGAGAAGTGGATTGAATATTGTCTATTTTGCTCTTTTTCTTACAGTGAATTTCAAGATCAGTTTTTCTATTATTGAAGGAGCTGGAATCAATTTTCTTTGCAATGATGAGTACTAATACATATGGAAAAAACATTGTGTTAGAGTGGAAGTTGGCATGGTCAGATGGACATGGTCTGTTAAAAGCTAGTATGAGCGTTTGTGTGGACAAGAACCCAGAAAATGAAACAGATAAACAAGTCGCTAAAGGAAGCAAGAGCTTCAATGGCCACTTGAGAAATTAGATACAACTCAGATTATAATTTACAATGCTGTCTACGCATCTGGCTCTCTAGGCAGTGTTCCTTGTGCAATTACATCATCACTAAAGTTATATGATCACCTGAGGGAAAACCTAAAAATATCAGTTTCTTGTCACATGGGCCTCTGAGCAGAGCTGCTCACAACATGGCAGCTTACTTCCCCCAAGTGAGAAATCCAAGTGAAAGCAAGTGAAAGATGACTCCCCCAAGGCCGAAGCCGTGGTCTTTTTTTAACCTAATCTTGGAAGTGACATCTTATTACTTCTACCGCATTCTGTTTGTTAGAAGCAAGTCACTAAATCCAGTCCACATTCAAGGGGAGGGAATCGCACAAGTCATGATAGCATGAAGCAGAGATCATTGGAAATCATCTTTGGCATTGCCTAATTTATACACTCTTATAAAAAGACCAATGTTTCTGTAGCCATGGAAACAAATAACCACCATACCAATTTTAAACCCATTTACTAGATGAACTACAACTTGCCTCATTAAACCTGCTTTTGCAAGCCCAACCCATGCGTATTATTAACATCTCACTTTTGTAAATCAGTCAATCTGGAATAAATTCACTCCAGTTAGCACACCTCTGAGCAACAGTCTCATTCAAGTAACCATGATTAAACAGATGATGACCATGAAAATCCACCCATCTTTGAACTTCACTGATTTCCCCAAACTCTCTGTAAGATCAGTACTCTGCTCTGCTTGGAGAGACTGTTCCTGATCAACATAGCTCTTCCCTACTATGTCAGCAATAAATTCAGTTTTATGTTTTGGTTTGTTTGAGGTATTGAGTGCAGGTCTACTACCCTCTGACAATCCAATACATACTGTTTTAAGCTTACTACTAAGTTTGGGTAGTAAGTTGTTAGGAAGCAAAAGCTAACTCATACACTCTGGCAAATAACAGGTCCATCACAAGTCATTCCAGTTTTCATCCTAAAAAGAGTAGGATCCTGGCTCATTTGACATGGAAGTTGGCGAGTATAGATTGCAAGTCACTAATGGAAATGATGGCTGTAAGAGCAGTGTCGACGTAATCACTGTCATGAATTCAGCTTAATTTGTGATTTAATACATTTTATTTTCTCACTCCTATTACAGCCCAGAATTACAGATGTCTTCAGTGTTTCTGGAGGAGTCCTTTCAATTTGGCTTTGAAATGCATTCAGGGATTTGATCTTTTCTCTTAAAATACTAAAAATGTTAGTGTTGGTCTTGTGAAGGCACATGCTCTCACACAACTGCAGAGTGATTTCTGAGAAGTCGGTATCTGGAAGGCATGTTTTAAAAGCTCTGATTTATTTTTATGGTGAAAGAAAGAGGAATTATTAAGAAATTCTTCGAAGTGGGATATGAGTAGGATTTTTTCCTCCAACATTTATAGGCTTTCATTTGAAGCTCCCTTAATGCAACACTGGTCAAAACATGGTCCATGGTATCTTGTGCTGATTTTCTTGAAGAACAGCACATTTTAAAAATTCTGAGGTTTGTCACAACCAGATGATCAGCAAACCCTACAAAGGAGGAATATGGCAAGAAATAGTCTAAGAAATAAAATTGATATTCCCAAAACCAATTGTATTCAATACTCATTTAACATCTTAGTGTATGAAAAGGACTGGGTTTAGGGGCTGGAATTGGAGATAAAACCAGGAAGGTTGAACCTTAAATGCCGTAATAAAGAACCCTAAGTATATTTTTAAAGAGCACAGGGAGCTTTTGAAATGGTTTAAATACAGCAATGACATAATTAGATCTGTGTTTTAGGAATATCAATCTGGTATATGTGTAGAATGTGTAGGATGAATAGCATTGGGGAGATAATGGAGGGAAGTAAACCAGTTGGGAAACCATCATGGTACTCCAGGTCGTGAGTTCATATTGCCGTTCTACCACTTAACAAATATGTAACCTTAGAAGCCACCTAACAGTTGCACTTCAGTCTCTCCATCAGCGAAACTGGGTGAGATTGATCTATATGATCCCTAAGATCCTTCATAGAACCTAGAAAAGCAACACAAAACTCTTTAATTCTCCGGGGTTCTAGGAAGCAAAATTAAAGCAATGTAAGAATTTGGGTCATTGAAAGAGCAAAAACAGCCTTGATAAGTGTGGGTCAAGGATAAACTTCCTTTATTACTTTAACCCTCACCCAATGCAGAAATATCGCCTACGTACTGGTTGGCAGATGGCCCCCGGGCTCTGCTTCGGTACCTCCAGTGATAGAGGACTCTGAAGGGTACCATTTCATCCATTGCTGGGCAGCCCTAATTGTGTTTTCGTTTGCTTTTATATTGAGGTGAAATTTGCTCATTATTATTAGGTCTGGAATTACACTGAATAAGTCCCTTTTCTTTCTTCTGTGTGACCATTAAACTTGAGCCTAGTCCGTCCCAGCTAAACATTCTGAAGTATTTTTAACTGTTTTCTGAGGGTGTGGTTTGGGACCCTTCACCATCTTGAATATCCGGGGTGACATGGGTGTAGTTTCCATGATCATCAGAATGCTGCAGTGACAGCCCCTGGGTCCTCCGCAACCCCCCATTGCTGTTGGAGCGAGAGCAGAGCTCAGACTCTCCCTCCCCAATCAAAACTTGTGGTTCTCCAGTGTGCAGGCTCCAGGGATGATGCTTGTGCAATGATCCAGGACGTCTCTGTAGATTGTTAACAAGTGGGCTGGGACTGAAGGTCCCTCTTTTCCAGTGGGAGGGGCTGCACCTGAACCCAACTTGCCAAGGACATGGTGGCCTCTGGACTGGTAGCTTCTTTCCCACAGCAGGAGCAGCTGTGAATTCCCATGGGCCCTGGGCGGGTACCATTTCTCAGTTCTCCTGCAATCAGCAAGCACTTAAGTTCAGTCAGCTCAGCACCTGAGTCCAAAAGAGTTTGTCCCCCCACCGACTTTTAAGTCCACTTTCAAGACTGTACAATAAGAAGGACAGGGCTCTCCAAATGTCCTTGGGTTTCATGTTTCCCCAGTACCTTTATGCCTAGTCTGAAGGTATGGTATTCACCCTCATCCACTTCACCATAGAATTATAGTACACACACACGGTTCCCCTCCTAATTTCTTTTTGCTGAGAGATTAGGTCCCAGTTTTAGCACTGGATATAATTTCTCTTCTCCACACCATGTGTGGATTGAAGTTTTCACTTAATGGGTTTTCTGAAAGCAAAAGATTTAATCCCAACCACCTGTCTCTTACTCAGAGGCGATCCATGCCCTTAACCCAAAGGACACAGACGTATCCCACAAATATATGAACCAGCTAGAGATAAGGTCTGGGGGAAGTTGGCTCGGGGCCCCAGAACATCCCTCTGTGGGTGGCCCCTCGATACATCCAGCCTCTGGAGAGCAGCCATGAAGGGAACAGGAACTGGAGCTTGCCTGGGCAGGTCTCTAATCTCTGAATAGTCGTTCCAGAGGGCTCCGGTCGTTTCTTCGTGAAAGTGAGGATTTTAGTTCCTGAAAATCTGAACTATTATATTATTATTCAAGCGGATCTCTGGCCACTTAGTCATCATTCTGTCTAGCATGATACCGAGGCAGGAAAAAAGTGGGCTTCAGGCTGAACACTTACAACTAGCCTCCTGTTTGCATTTCCTGAGACAGGAGATAGGTGGGCTCCAGGTTAGGCACTTACAGTCAGCCTCCTGTTTGCTCTCTGAAATGGAAGTAACAACAGAAACATGGTAAATAACCAGGCTTTGTCTCCTGTGGACACCTTAAGATAACAGTCATGGCAGGAACAGAGGGGGGCTAACCCTTGTTTGAGTAAAGGATCAAGACATCATATATTTCCCAACCTTCGGGAAAGGGAGACATTGCACATGTGCAGAAAGTCTTCTTGGGGGTCAAAAAAGAGGGGGCACCACCCCAAAATATATGATGCTAAGGCTGCCCCATAGGCCTCTAGGCTGGAATCCATCTTGGAAAAATGTTGCGCACGCATGTTGGGGAGGGTCCTAGGGCAGGTCAGGTGTGGAAAAAGAAACCAGATAATTGGCCAGAGGTAAACAAAGACCCAGAAGAACTGCCCTGTGTAAGTGACTTAACGGCCTCTTTACTGCACTTCTCCTCATTAGGGAGGACGCCCACACCCTTTCATTCCGGGTGGGCGTCTCTGCCTTGTTTCTATCTTAACTAAGCAAACTGTTTCTCTGTGTGCTCTCCCACTTGTTGTTGTGCTATGTCTCTAGTAATAAACTCTGTGCCTGTTTTTATAGTTTTTGCTTCCATGAGAAATGCATTTTTCGCTGGGGGCAAGAGCCAGGGGGTGTGGTGACTGGTTTTCATCCAGGCTATCTAGATTCAATTCCTGGCCAGGGAATTAAGATCTCTCTCCACACCAATGCTCACTGCTGCCTCTCCGAGATCAATACCCTTGGTCCTCTAACCACCAGCAAGAAGGAAGAGGTGACGTCTGCTATTGGCAGGAGGTTCCAGTCGGCAGCTGACAGTCCTCCTTTGGGGGTGGAACTAAGGAGCCTCATGGAGGTGGGGGGTGCCTACAGGTATCATCCAAAGAATAGAAAGTCTGAGGAACAGTTCACACCTGTTCTTTTAAGAAACCTCCGCTTATCTCAATCAGGTAAATGGCAGAGCCGTTTCTCACATGGGAAAGGCCCATTGACTTGGTAAAGGCAGATCAAATGTCCTCTGAGTGGCATGCATTTGTAGCATGCCTTCTGGCTATGTCACTTCAGGATGAATATTTCAGCCTGCTAATAGGAGCAGGCCAGCTTTTATTGGGCATTTACTATGCACCAGGCACATTTCCAATTGCTTTACAAATTTTAACCCTTTTAATCCACAGAAAAGGAATACAGCAAAGACATTCATATTAACTTCATTTTATAGGTGAAGGAACTGAGACACAGAGTTAGAAGTCTGCTCTGGGTCACACAGTGAATAGGCAGGGCCGAGCCAGGAGTGAGACCTAAACAATCTGGCTCCAAAGCTCAGGCCTGACCACTGCACCACCCTGCCTACCCAGATATTGCTGCCCCTTCAGTTTGGCCCCTACTTACCTTTCCAAGTCCATCTCTTTACTTCCAAGTAGCAAAACTGGAGCATTCGCTCTTTCCTTGACAAAATCCATTCCCCACCTCTGTGTCCTCTCATGATCTTCTTTCTGCCCAAAATGCCTGTCTCCAGGCCCCTTCTCTGCCTGAAAACCTCACACCCATTTTGGGGAGAATCCAACTCAAAGATACCATCAAAGCAAAAGAAACTAAGATTTGCTAAGTTCCCACTATCTTTGGGATACTCTACTAAGGAAATTCACATAAAATATTTTGTTTAATTCTCAGTCCAACTCTTTGTGGTAGGAGAGACAAGAAAAGGCTCTGAGATGAGTTTTCTGCTCAGCTAGGAAAGGGCAGAGCTGCACGGACCCTTGTGTAGACTGTGGTCAAGGGCACTAGGGGTGTCCTTTCTTTTCCTTGTTCCTCTCACAGAGCACTTTGTCCATCTCAGGATGCGTTACTATACCTTATAGTACAGGGGGTTGTGTAATGCCCCTATCATAAGACTTCTGATAGCAGAAGTTGTGTCTATGCTCCCTTTCCTCCCTGAGGCACCCCGCCTAGTTCTTTGAACCTAAATCAATTAATAAATATTTCTGTAATTGAGTAAAACTGAATTGAGGATCAGGGAGGCAGCCTTGGTGGGGAAGACAGGCTCACACTTGCCAATTCCAGGGCTTCTTCCAAGTTCTGAAATAATGAGCTGTCAGTTTCCTTGAGATGATAAGCCTTTGGGGAAGGAAGCAGTGAACTGAAACGAGCAAGTATATGCCTCAGTCCACCAAAAGAGGAAGCTCCTGTTCTCAGACATGACAAGTTCCCAAAATATGTGGTGTTAATTCTAATAGCGTGCATTTAACACAACTTGTGCCTGCACGAACATGTGGGAACAAGCTTGGGAACAAAGAGACATCCTCACCCAAAGGTGCGAGGATACATGAAAGCACCACAAAAGCCATTTCACTTGAATATTACATGGCTCCTGCAAAGGAAAAAAATTTGTTTGGTAACTTTCTTTTATCATATGCCGTGTTTTTACTTAAACGTGTCTAATGAGCCTGTGTTTGTTGTGTGCCAGCTGTGTAGGTAATTATATACAGAGCCCAAGTCACTTGCCTATTCCACCATTGCTGGATCCTAAGTTCAGGAAAATAGAAAACAACAACAACAAAAATACATGTTCCTCTTCAATTCCTGCTGCCTTTTCCTCTCTCATTCTGAAGCAGAGGGCTGAGAGACATAAAGATAATCCAGCCATTCAGGGCTGGCAAAAAAAGTTTCAAGATGCCAAGACTCTTTATCTTGTCCTGATGCCATAGAGCTGAAAAACACAAGTGGCTTTAAAATACATAAACCTGATGAAACCATGACTCATAAAATACTGAAGGACAACCAAAAAGGGAACTTAGCTTACATTTTATCCTACACATCAGAACACAGGGAACTCAAGGGAGCATGGTGTGGTGGAAATTGGATTTGAACTTGTTCAAAAAGGCTGTACATGTGAGTGATACATTTCAAGGGGGAGAGAAAACAGATGCAGGGAAACCAAAAGAAAACAATGGCAACTACTTTCTAAAAGTTGATAAGGACATCCTAGGTCAGTGTTAGAAGGAATGATGAGGCAATATCAAATCTGGAAAGGATTTGGTAGGTATCGGGAAAGGGCTTGTAATTGATTGAGGATTGGTGAAGGGTGAAGGATGACTCCCTTTCTGCAGGCTTGAGTGACGGGGTAGGAAGTGCTGTTACCACATGAAACATATCAACAGAATATAGGAGCAGCGGAAGGGCTGAGGAGACGACCATGCGGAAGTTGTAGTAGCTTAAAGCTGCTTGCTCCAGTGAGAAGCAACGCCATCAGATAATAATGAGAAGACTGGCGTGTGTTAGGGACTTGAGGATGGTCAAGGTTTACAGCGGTAACTGAATATAGAGAAGACGGTAAACAAAGGGAGCACAAAGATTGAAGGGCAGAACTGAGGACTCAGCAGAACGTGGAGAACACAGATTGGCGGAGTAGTATGGTTTTCTCCACCTGTGTCAACAGTCCAGCTGTTGGAGGAAGGAGAGCAGAGAGTGGCACCAATTAACCAGAAATGAGCTTCAAAAAGGAGCCATTCTGGAAGGCGTGGTGATGACTTGGTTGAGCGTACTCTGATTACCGAAGTCTTCACTGAGATAGTCAGGTAGTTTCTACCCAGGCCAGACACGTAACCCACGTGATTTGTGTTTCAAGTTAATCACTGTAGGGCTTCCCTGGTGGCGCAGTGGTTGAGAGTCCGCCTGCCGATGCAGGGGACACGGGTTCGTGCCCCGGTCCGGGAAGATCCCACACGCCACGGAGCGGCTGGGCCCGTGAGCCATGGCCGCTGAGCCTGCGTGTCCGGAGCCTGTGCTCCACAACGGGAGAGGCCACAACAGTGAGAGGCCCGCGTACCACAAAAAAAAAAAAAAAACTGTATAAACTAATGCACTTAGAGAAAGAGTTGAGGGAGCTAGGCCTGGAGGAAGGGAGACTAGACTGGAAGGCGGTCTGTGTGAAAGAGAAATGGTTCTGGTCTGAGGCAATATTAGCTGAGCTATAAATTTGGGCCTATGAAGTCAACAGAAAGGCAGATTTTTGTTTGTTTGTTTCAGTTTTTTTTGGTTTATCTGATTGTCTGCACTAATGCATGACTGAATCCTTAAAAGAGAAACAAATGCAGATGTATTTTTAATTTTTATTTTTAAGAGACAGTATGATTTGGCAGGTAAGAACAGATGCTCTGCTACACAAGCTCCCTGGGTTCAAATCCCAGCTCTACCATGTAAGAGTCGTGTGATCTTTGACAAGTTATCTCAACTTCATCTGTAAAGTGGAAATAATGAGTTTACTTAATTATATGGTTGTTGTAAAACTTAAAGATGTTAATACGTTGCAAGAGCTTGGAAAAGTTGTACATATGAAGAACTCAATAAATATTGGTATTATTCTTGTATATATGTAATTCAAGAGTCATCATCTCAAAGAGTCATTTTTTTCTTGATATTAAAATTAAAATGGCTAAAGGGCCTATCTATGGTGCCCTCCCCCGGATCTGTGTGCTTTCCTGCATATTATAGCAGCTCTTGCTTACGAAGCCGCCATTTACTTCTCACGTCCTGTGGCTGTTCTTTGTTCTACCAAGAGACAGTTTCTTGTCCTAGATTTCCCTGAAGTATCTCTATCACAAGGCCAGTTAGAATAATTTCATCCAAGGCTTAGAGGGTAACAGCGGCAGTATACCACAGTGGCTGCAATTTACCATGGACTCTCAGACACCCCTGTTTTGGAAAGTCCATGGGACATTCCCATTTCCAGAAAGGTGTGCTTGGCCACTACTTTGTCTCACTGGACAAGCTCCTAAGCCTCTTCCTCTCTCGTTCAGTTTCAATTTCTCATCTCTCTTCCTTTTTTAGTCCAGTCTCCTCAGATCCTCCTTCCTGGGCAACCAGAGGACCTCCATCTTTTTTCCTTTATTATTCACAGCAGTTAGTGTTCTCTTTGTTTCACACCCCTATCTTCCAGAAACAAGGCCTATCTCTGAGTGTTTTGTCAGGTAAAAAATGAAGTCATGTTTTTAAAATAATATATTAGCAGAATATGACTCCATTCATCAAAGTGATCCTGGTTAATCATTTCCAAACGATGATTGACAGCCAAATGCAATTAATATTAACTGAAATGGTTAAAAATTAGAATTATTTAAATGTTTTTCACCAGTGAGGACACCACCATTAGCCTTTGTTCACGCCACTGCAAAACTGAGTTAAAATTTGTAGCTGTAAGTAAGGGCAAATATAACCACATTGATAGAATATAAAAATATAAGAATTATTAGCCTTGATTTCAAGGCTTTACACAAATATTGCCTTACTTTGCAATTTAATCTAACTGTGACACTTTCTCCATATATATAATGGGAATAAATACCATATTATTCCTACTGCTTTCTCTTTGGGATATTGTAATGTCCAAATAATTTTAGTAAAAGGTCTTTATTTTGACATTATATAAGAAAAAATGCATATCCACTTAAGAACAATATTTTTAAAAACCCATATATTAACACTAATAAAATATGTTAATATTGCATATCCTATACTAACTAAAGAACAATTTTTTTTCTTAAACAAGGTGGGAAAAACAATTAAAGGACTAATAAACCAAAAAAAAAAAAAAAAGATTGTCTCACTAGGAAAATGCTGCTGTTGACTTTTCAAATAAATGTTTCCTCATTAAATGTACTTATGTAAACAACAGGTAGGTGCTACATAGTGTTGTTCTAATATAAATGTCTAACTCCTTTGTATATCAGCGAGTCACAAACTCTAGTGAAAAGTCTACTTTTATTCAATTTGTGGAGCATTTTTGCATCTTTGTTCATGAGATTGATTTGCAATTTTCTTTAATTGCAATTTTCTTCACAGTTGTTGGGGTCAAGGTTACACTGGCCTCAGAAATGAGCTGGGAACACTTATACATTTTTCTTCTCTGGAAGAATTTCTTCTTTAATGTTTGGAAGAGTTCACAGAAACACTGGACCTGGATTGTGTGTGCGTGAGTGTGTGTGTATGTGTGTGCGTGAGTGTGTGTGTATGTGTGAAGGTTTATTGATGAGAACTCAAACTGTTTTTATTTTAATTTTTCTTCTATGTAAAAAAGGAAAAATTAGTTATAAACTCAATATGGCCCATCATTCCTATACAGATGCAAGAACAAAACCAAATTATATGCTAAAAATCAACAAAGCTGTAAAACAAAGCTGTAAAACCTGCAGTATTCAAAATTAACAATATTATTTCAGTGTGATGGGTAATTGTTTTCCTTGGCTAAGTTGCAATTTGAAACCTAAATGCGTGTTGTTTGGGGCTTCCAAGTTTGCCCTCCCTAAGCTTTCTTGTGCCAAGCGATGACTCAAGTCTCCCACCCCTTTCTTCATTCAAATATAAGAAATTTCTCTCATAAGGTACACAATGACATCATCTGGTCTTCATTTAGCAGAAATTAAAACCCGGACTAAAACCCTCAGCTGCTCTTTTTTTACACTAGCCTGGAATCGTGAGACTAGTTCATTATATTACGTGGTAGCAGGAGGTTGTTTCATATTGTCAAATCAAGCTCATTTATTAACTAATATTAAAATATTGAAATAGCACACTATGGAAAATTTTTTACTTGAAAACAATCATTCAAAAGAGAACCTGCATGTTGATAACTGGCAAAATAATTCAATTTCAGTGTAACTGAGAATAAGGGACAGGCATTTCTGTTTTGATATTAGGACACCTGAGGTCTGGCTGCTGATCTAGTATCAGGCAAACATGCTTCCAATGCGTTGAAACTTAAGTGCGGTCACTTAAAATGACTCCTTGTGGCTACTGTAAACACAAATGGAGTAGGAACTAAAACTGCACGATGGTATTTGAGGATAAAGTGGTTGTCTAGATGATTACTAATATGTTTGTAGTAATTTTTAAGATTATCATCAAACAGAAAATAGAGACGTAAAGAATTTCTGTAGGGAACATGTGGATCATTGAAAATGCATTTAAAGTAGAAACAGTAGATCACAGTAACAAATGCTAATATGTATAACTCAGTTCTATTGTTCTATAATAGCCAACAACAGGAGTTTGTTTCTGTAATCAGAAATTGTGGGAGAAAGCATATATACTATACAGTGACTATATTTTTGACAATAAATGATTAAATGAAAAAAAGAAGAAAGTGCACTTAAAGAACGCCGTGAGTCTAAGACCCCCAGCTGAGAAACACTATTCCATATAAAGGAATCAAGTTTTACAAATTCTGGTACTGTCTGGTGACCTATTCATTCATCATCCAGTTCTGTCGTCCTTTCCTCTGTGTGCTCTGCTGTCTTGTCCCAGAGTCAATGTTTACTTTTAACAGGGCCCTTGCTATTGGGCACAGAGATTTTAGGCTTTGCATCTGCACATGCAAAGTCTACTCCAAGTGTTGAGCTAAGAAAAAGTGAGAGAGTGGCATGGACATATAGACACTACCAAACATAAAATAGATAGCTAGTGGGAAGCAGCCGCATAGCACAGGGAAATCAGCTTTGTGCTTTGTGACCACCTAGAGGGGTGGGATAGGGAGGGTGGGAGGGAGGGAGACGCAGGGGGAAGAGATATGGGAACATATGTATATGTATAACTGATTCACTTTTTATAAAGCAGAAACTAACACCATTGTAAAGCAATTATACTCCAATAAAGATGTTAAAAAAAAAGAAAAGATGCCTTGGCTGTCCTGTAACAAGTGCCGTAAAGGAATAGCTACCAGCTATAGGGCAAGATCACATTCATCCATGTGGTTTTTGTTGTTTATGTTATTTGTTTACCCTGTGACCTTCTCCTCTTGGGGATAGAGGATTTTATTGTCCCCCAAAGAAATCAGCACAGGAGAGCAGAGAATAAATGCATTAAATCCTTGCTTTTTAAGTGTTAAAAAACCTATCCTATTGAAACTACTGAGTGGTTCACCAGCCCTTCTGCTCCCGGCAGGGGAGGGGTCTTAGACAGAGAGTAAATTTAGAGGACAAGTAGAGAGCAAGCTGATAATGATACTCCCTGAACAGGTGTGCTGTGCCCTGCTTCCCTACTGTGTGGTTAACATGGTGGGTGGCTGGCAAATAGAATAATTCTCCCAGCAGTGGGAAACCCTGAGCAAAGGGGCCAGGTGCTCTTTTTCCTCTCCAGAACCCTGAGAAGTGCTCACTCAGCAGCAGCATCCTATGAAAATCTGAGATGGCTGACAGACTTGTGTTTGCAAGAGGGAAGGAGGTGGGAGGGATGGAGTGGGAGTTTGGGATTAGCAGATGCAAACTATTATATATAGGATGGATACACAACAAGGTCCTGCTGGGTAGCACAGGGAACTATATTCAATGTCCTGTGATAGACCATAATGGAAAAGAATATAAAAAATAATGTATATATGCATAACTGAATCAGTTTGCTCTACAGCAGAAAGTAACACAACATTGTAAATCAACTCTACTTCAATAAAATAAATTAAAAATAAAAAGAGATAGCTGTATGGGGAGTAGGGCTGGAGGGTCTGAGGTAGCCCCAGAAGGCTTCCCACAACGCATTTTAAAATAGGAAGGAGTCAGAAGGAGTTGCAAGGAAAGCAGGATTTTTCCACACCCCAAGAAAAGCACAAAAACTAGATACGAGCAAACTGACAGACATGAAGTTGTTATATCAGTTGTAAGTGGATGTCTTCAAAGGACCTCGAAGGACAATATGTCTAAAAATCAGGGAGAATGTGACCTCTTAGAAGATGCTGGCATAAAGGGGTGATGCCATAACCAGGTGGGACAATGGCAATGGTAATGAATGTCAATGTGGACAGGTGACTAACATCTAGATGCTTCCCCTGATGCCATGATGGTACCTGAGCCTCAACATAGATGCCACCTCAGGAGAAGGAGGGCGGGGAAAATCCCCAATGACTGACACTAGGACTAAATTTATCTGGAGTTGACGAATCACATTTTTATTTTTTTATTTTTTTACTATTTTTCAGTCTCTAAATATAGCAAAAATTCAAAAGAATCATAAATTGAATTGGTAAGTTTTCTTCCATAAAAATATTTATAAAAGAAATATATACTGAATGCAGGCAAAAAGACACTATCTGAGAAAATATCTGGGTTTCAAAATTTTTCACACTTCAATATAAAAATATTGAATCAAGAATAGCTTCAGGATCAAATGACTCCTGTGATCTCAGAGACTTAAACCAAATCATTACAGCCAACAGCCGTGTGGATGAAAGGCTCTTGGTGCTGCAGCCAGGAGTCAGGGCTGTGCCTCAGAGGTGGGAGAGCCAACATCAGGACACTGGTCCACAAGAGACCTCCCAGCTCCACATAATATCAAATGGTGAAAATCTCCCAGACATCTCCATCACAACACCAGCACCCAGATTCACTCAACGACCAGCAAGCTACAGTGCTGGACATCCTATGCCAAACAACTAGCAAGACAGGAACACAACACCACCCATTGGCAAAGAGGTTGCCTAAAATCATAATAAGTCCACAGACACCCCACAACACACCACCATACATGGACCTGCCCACCAGAAAGACAAGATCCAGCCTCATCCACCAGAACACAGGCACTAGTACCCTCCACCAGGAAGCCTACACAACCCACTGAAACAACTTTAGCCACTGGGGACAGACATCAAAAACAACGGGAACTACGAACTGGCAGCCTGCAAAAAGGGGACCCCAAACACAGTAAGATAAGCAAAATGAGAAGACAGAAAAATACACAGCAGATGAAGGAGCAAGATAAAAACCCACCAGACCTAAAAAATGAAGAGGAAATAGGCAGTCTACCTGAAAAAGAATTCAGAATAATGATAGTAAAGATGATCCAAAATCTTGGAAATAGAAGGGACAAAATGCAAGAAACATTTAACAAGGACCTAGAAGAACTAAAGAGAAAACAAGCAATGATGAACAACACAATAAATGAAATTACAAATACTCTAGATGGGATCAATAGCAGAATAACTGAGGCAGAAGAACGGATAAGTGACCTGGAAGATAAAAGAGTGGAAATAACTACTGCAGAGCAGAATAAAGAAAAAAGAATGAAAAGAACTGAGGACAGTCTCAGAGATCTCTGGGACAACATTAAACACACCAACATTTGAATTATAGGGGTTCCAGAAGAAGAGAAAAAGAAAGGGACTGAGAAAATATTTGAAGAGATTATAGTTGAAATTTTCCCTAATACGGGAAAGGAAATAGTTAATCAAGTCCAGGAAGCACAGAGAGTCCCATACAGGATAAATCCAAGGAGAAATATGCCAAGACACATATTAATCAAACTATCAAAAATTAAATACAAAGGAAACATATTAAAAGCAGCAAGGGAAAAACAACAAATGACACACAAGGGAATCCCCATAAGGTTAACAGCTGATCTTTCAGCAGAAACTCTGCTAGCCAAAAGGGACTGGCAGAACATATTTAAAGTGATGAAGGAGAAAAACCTGCAACCAAGATTACTGTACCCAGCAAGGATCTCATTCAGATTTGAAGGAGAAATTAAAACCTTTACAGACAAGCAAAAGCTGAGAGAGTTCAGCACCACCAAACCAGCTTTACAACAACTGCTAAAGGAACTTCTCTAGGAAAGAAACACAAGAGAAGGAAAAGACCTACAATAACAAACCCAAAACAATTAAGAAAACGGGAATAGGACCATACATATCGATAATTACCTTAAATATAAATGGACTAAATGCTCCCACCAAAAGACACAGATTGGCTG